>NC_035439.2:67004141-67718410 GCF_002127325.2 Helianthus annuus | reverse complement strand
ATATTGGTGGTTTGGTTTGCGTAAGTGACTTAAGTAACGAGGCGGGTGTAATATGATACAAGCATGGTGGATACGCCGCTGGTACTTCCTATATATAAGTGTTTGTATGGTATCACATATCATAGCGTTAGTTGAATCATTTCAATTTAGGTCATATAACATTTTATACAAATAACACACTTTTCACAAGACAATGATTTACAAACGACTTATCTTATACAAACTCATTTTACATGGTTATCCATTTAACCACACAATGTTCTCTTATTTTTACATATCATCTGATTTTACCATTTTTTTTAAATGATTTACAAGACAAAGCAAATTACAAGGTTCATGACTGACTGTTATTAAACGTTTTCTTTAAACTCAAGTCATGAATCCCATTTTCACAAAACCTATGTATCTCACAGGCATTTTTATGCTGACGTACCTATTTTACACATGTTTCAGGTGCCGTCTTGAGATGATTGTTGATATATGCTACATTTAGGATGGACTCGTGCCTTAGCAACTTTAAAACTTGGAAGATCATAGTTGTACTTATTTGATTGTATTAGAACAATGAGTCCATTTAATCAATAAAACAATATTTCAATTTTCATGTGTTATGAAACAATGATTCTGTTACAACACTCCCCGATGTTTCCGCCACGTTTTGTTGTTCCACGTGGTCGGGGTGTGACAGAAAAGTTGGTATCAGAGCGCATGGTTATAGGGAATTAGGTTACTAGCAATGCTTTGACCTAGTCTATAACCTTCCTAGGACCCTAACGCGAGTTTACTTGCGTTTAGTCATAAAACAATACTGTCACCTATCCTTAGGCGACGACCCCAACAAGAACATAAATTTCAAAACCGCTTTGAAAACTAATCATTTGTTCTAGGATGATTGATTATTAGGTTTTGAACCCTCTGTTATAAGGTTTTGAACCCTCTGTTATAAGGTTTTGAACCCCTTTGAATTTTCAAAATCCCTTCAAAGTTGGTCTAAATAATGTGAACACATGCAAACTGGAAGGGTGGGTGCCTGTACCCTGAGTTTTCTGTCTAAGGCTAGAGTGTTCGTACAAATCCTCATGATCGGACCAGTCACTCTTACCTAGGAACTCTTGGGGTGAGTGTCCACTTATAGGCGATCATGTCTTCGCGATACATTATTTTTGACCTATTTGCTTTGATTAATCACCCAGGTCGTTTGTTGCTTTGTAGTAACAAACAAATGACCAATATCCTTGCTTTCATCAGATTTGTTTCATCTCATTCTTTTCGTCCAACTCTCTCACTCGTTTCCTCTGATGTTTCCTCTTTTAGAATGCCTCCTCGACACGACAATCAGATGGCGAATGCCGAACTGGCGGAAATTATCGCGCAGCAAATGGCTGCTGCCTTCCCAAATCTTTATGCTCAAATAACTCAAGCCATCAACAACAACAATGCTCCATGTAATTTCAAGATTTTTAACTCGGCTAAACCACTCAAGTTTAGTGGTTCTGAGGGAGCAACTAGGCTTCTTCAATGGTTCGAGAGCATTGAGAATACTTTCCGTCACGTTCAGTGTCCTGAAAATCGCAAGGTCGAGTTTTCTTCGAGTGTGTTTCAGAAGAGGGCTCTTACGTGGTGGAACGGGGTAATGAGAGACCGCGGTGCTGAGGTTGCATTAGCACAGACTTGGGCCGAGCTTAGGGCTCTTATGATGAAGGAATTCTGTCCTCGTCATGAGCTTAGGGCTTTAGAAAGGGAATTTGATGATTTAAAGCAAGACAGTGGGGAACATCGAGCCTATACTGACCGCTATGAGGAATTGAGCTTGTTATGCCCTACTATGGTTACGCCTCTGGATAAGGCGATTGAGAAATACATTGATGGGCTTCCTGACGTAGTTCAGGATATCGTTACTGGCAGCAACCCTACTACTGTCAGACAAGCCATTGAATTGGCTGCCACTCTGACTTAATCCCATATCAGGAAGCGCAAGCTGTTTCGGAAGGGCGACTTCAGACCATCTGACAAGACTGCTCATGTGGAACCAAAGGAAGAAAATGCTGAGGTGTCCAAGAAGAAGAAGCGCAAAGCCTCTCAAAGCTACGTTGTAACTGCTCAAGACAAACAAGTTGCACCAAACCAGCCAGCACAACCTCGTAAAAGACAAAACTATGTTGGTACCGCACCTTTGTGCAACAAATGCAACCGTCATCATCTAGAGCAAGAGCAGTGTCACAAATGTACCCACTGTGGGCGGTTGGGACATTTGATCAATGTTTATCGTTATGCAAATCAAGCTGCTGCAAACCCTGCTGCTGTTCAAGCACGGTTCCCTCCAGGGTCATGTTATAACTGTGGTGACCTTACCCACTACAGGAACAATTGCCCAAGGCTTGTTAACATACCTCCAGCGCGTGGACGAGTGTTCAACATCAATGAGGCAAATATGAACAATGATGCAGCAGTGAACAATTAGTGTTTTGTGTTTCCTTGGTTGTTATCTTTTGACACTTCAAGACAATTCCGTTGTTACATAAATAAAGATTTGTTGTTTTTATTTCTGCAAAATTTATGCGTTTGTATGAATGCTTGATGAAACCTTATGATGTCAACCCAAAGACAAACTACTTGTTTGGTTCTATCATATTATGATCGCTTGTGATCTCCCCAAGAACCTTAAACTCTCGTTTCTTTTAAGAAACAAAGTCAAACTCTTATTGAGAATCCCTCTATCTTTATAGACAGATCCTTAAAAATCATTAAAGTACCAAATGAAATCCATGGATTGGATTCCTAGTGTGCTTTGAATATCCATACCTAAAGGTAACAAAATAAAGAATCAAGTTAACTAAATTTGTGCTTATGTGCTTTCTTACATGTTTTGTGGTTGTATATGATCCATCCAAATCCTCATAGAATCTTTCATATCTCACACGAGATATTCATAATAAGGATATCCAGAGATACTATCTTAAACCCTTAATGGATTTCAACATTGTAGTTAAGTCCCTCTGGTTATAAAGTATTATTCTATAATTGGACCTCTTGAATGGTCTGCTTAAACAGATTGATCTTGAAAATCTGATTAGAAATATCATGTGATGATGTAACTAAAAATGATCCCTTAAATGGTCTATTTAAAGAGATCATACGACGGCCTAGTTAAGAAGATCATGTGTTGATCTAGTTAAAAAGATCGTTCGTTGATCTAATTAAAAGGATCCTTTGGGGGTCTAGTCGAATCGCTTCATGTTTATTCAAGTAATTTTCCTACGCATTATGAAATGGACTGTGCGGACTGTGCAACGAATTACGTAATTATGGAGGCCTACATAATTATGGAATTCAGTGCACAGTAGCCACAAGAAGCTTCATCATGTGTTAAGACCTAGTGACAAGAATAATGATACGGGAGAAGTCTCGGACCTCGACCAATGTCATTTATTCTCACGCTCCCCCAATTCTGATCTCAATCACACACCAAGTTTCCTATGATAAGTCTTCATAAGAAACGTTCTTTTGTCCATAGTTCAAAATTCCATGTTTTATTATTACAAGGAATTCACTTTGAGGGTTAAAAAATTCGCTAAGAGTCCTAACATGGCCCCGAGTTTTACTTAAGGGTTCAAGGGATCTATTAGAAGGCGAAACCGTCACAACTGTCTTCACAAGTTTCCTCTAGAATTAAATTTCGGGACGAAATTTCCTAAAGTAGGGGAGACTGTGACACCTGTGTCACTTCAACCATCAAACAAATTCCAAAACAATGAAATATTGTATCTCATACTTGGGATTCGTAAAAATATGTGTATCATTTGCACACATCAACTCTTGTTCGGTTTTAAGCTTTAAATCGCTCTCTGGAGGGTTATACGCGCTCTGATGCGTAAAAATAACCAGTTTAATCCAACGAACACTCCGGAATAGTGACATAGGCTTAACATACCTTAAATAACTTTTACATAACTTAGAAATAAGTTTTGAAGGCTTTGGTGTGGCAAAAACAGGTTAATTCGCTTACAGGGACTAAACTTGACAAACTGTGAAAGTATGCCAATTTGAACTGTAACGAACATTCCGGAACATGTCCATAAGTTAAACATTCCTTAAATATCCTTTACATAGCTTAGAAATAGGCTTTGAGGTGTTTGGTATGCTAAAACAAACTTTTGGATCATTCAGGGGCTAAAAGTGTCAAAAAGTGCACAAGTTTGCACTTTTGCGCATAACTTACGTTCTAAATACATCCGGACATCCAAAAATTTATGTAAGCATCCTAATATTATGCCTTAGTGTTTGGCATGAGAAAAATCCATTCGTCGCACAATTTGGATCGTCTTTCGCGCTTATGCGCATTCTATCGTAATTAACCGAACATCGCGACCGTACGGCCAAACGAACCGACATCCGAGATATTTTTGAGCACATTTTAAGTTCCCTATACTTTAACTTCATTTTAGAGCTTTGAAATGGGGTTAACAGGGCTTAAACGTGTCAAAAATGCATCAAATACCAAGTTTAGGGGCTGCAGGGACCAAAACTGTAAATCTGCCAAAGTGAGGGCTTACGGACCGTAAGCCATAAGCCATACGGTCCGTAAGGAGTCCCCAGTACAGCAGATTCATTGAATCCACTTGCAGTTGGCCTTTCGTTCGTTCAAGGGGCAATGCCCACGAGATCATGGCACGATATTCGATAAACGATCCTAACGGTTATGCTTTTCCTATAAATACCCCCCCCCCCCCCATTTTGCTAAAATCTCACACAATCTGATCTAAAGGCTCTAAGTTGGAACCATTGTTTCATACCTGAGCCATTTTGATCTAGATTAGCATTCGGGGACCCTCCGTAAGTATTCTTTCGTTCTTTTATTCGTTTTTCGAGTCCGAAAGTCAACGTTTTGTTGACTTTCTGCATAGACCAGCCTATGGTCAACCCGAAGTTCATTAGAACTTCATAACGTGAGCGTGATCACGATGGTTATAGTCCGTAGTGACTATACCTACTGATTACCACGTTATCTAGGCTCAGTGACGAGTCGTAGTTTCGGCCAAAATGTGCATTCTTGCATGTTTTGTAACCAAACTACTCGTGAGCATCAAAGCCGTTTGTTTTGATGCCAAACCTATTTTCTAAACTTAGTTAAGCATGTTCTAACATGCTTAGCTCGTCACTTTTAGTATAGTACTTATATAGGGTCGTAAGGTAAGCGATCTAAACCATCGCTTATACTTTCGAACCCGACCCATTTGGTCGATCATTAGGATCCGACCAAACACATTAGGTGACCATAGCTATAACCTTCCGAGGTTATGCCTTGTGGTCACGGTGTTAGACGTTCCAAACGCGTTCTACGCGAACGACGCGTTAAGGTAGCATAAGCTACCTAAACAGGTCGTGATGGGTCGCAAGCACTTAGGTTAGGTGTCATTTTAGTATGTAGGCTTTGTTAAACCATATTACACGAGTCTCCATACTCGTTTGGTTTACGAACCCGCACACTATCCGATCCTTCCGATTTGGTCCGGTATATTAACATAGCTACCTATTAGGTGCCGTTTGATATCCCGTGATCTTTAGCATTATCTGGTTATTATACAAGAACTCCAAAGCAATCTCAGGTGAGTACATAGTTCCCCTCTTTTACTGTTTTCAACTGTTTTGGGGTGAAGCATGCTTAAACATTGATTTCTTAAAGATTACAAAAGTAATTGTTGGAATAGTACTTAATTTGTTCACCAGACCGATTGGTAGTATGATATAGCGCTATAGGACTAGACACCCCATTCCTGTTGTCATGGAATGTCTGAAACCAATTTGTTTCTCCATCCAAATAGGGATTTCCTTTGTGGTATCCTTATAGTCTCAAAGGTGTAGTTTGATGCACTAGGTCTGAATGAATTCTTAAATCGCACCTTTAAAGTATATTTTGATATACTCCCAAAAAGTATAGTTTGATATACTCTCATGTGTGGTATTGTACAGAACCAACCTATGCATTTTATCAACAAACCAAAACATATTTTTAATATGTTATTTACAAATCCAAAGTATACTGTTAATATGCTACTATAAGGTTATTCGTTTAACCTTACATTATTTTACAAAGCATAACTTTTGATTTATTCAAACACCTTGTTTTGTACAATTTTTACTTGTGGTTTAAGAAATCTCATTTCACTTACCATACATAACTTTTGTTTATACATTACATGGTTTACATTTAACTTGAGTTATACAATAACCTTGGACTGTTGGTTTAAACATGAACATTCTATATTTGTGGTTTGGTTTGCGTAAGTGACTTAAGTAACGAGGCGGGTGTAATATGATACAAGCATGGTGGATACGTCGCTGGTACTTCCTATATATAAGTGTTTGTATGGTATCACATATCGTAGCGTTATTTGAATCATTTCAATTTAGGTCATATAACATTTTATACAAATAACACACTTTTCACAAGACAATGATTTACAAACGACTTATCTTATACAAACTCATTTTACATGGTTATCCATTTAACCACACAGTGTTCTCTTATTTTTACATATCATCTGATTTTACCATTTTTTTAAATGATTTACAAGACAAAGCAAATTACAAGGTTCATGACTGACTGTTATTAAACGTTTTCTTTAAACTCAAGTCATGAATCCCATTTTCACAAAACCTATGTATCTCACAGGCATTTTTATGCCGACGTACCTATTTTTACACATGTTTCAGGTGCCGTCTTGAGATGATTGTTGATATATGCTACATTTAGGATGGACTCGTGCCTTAGCAACTTTAAAACTTGGAAGATCATAGTTGTACTTATTTGATTGTATTAGAACAATGTGTCCATTTAATCAATAAAACAATATTTCAATTTTCATGTGTTATGAAACAATGATTCTGTTACAACACTCCCCGACGTTTCCGCCACGTTTTGTTGTTCCACATGGTCGGGGTGTGACACCTCTATGGTACAATTCAAGAAGAGGTGTATGTATGTCAACCTCCAGGTTTTGAGGATCCATTTTATCATGATCATGTCTACAGGCTAAACAAAGCTTTGTATGGCCTGAAACAAGCACCAAGGGCCTGGTATGAAACTCTTTCCAACCTCCTACTCTCAAATGGTTTCAAAAGAGGTACCATTGATAAAACACTGTTTCTTAAATGGAGAGGGAAGGATTTAATGATTGTCCCAATTTATGTGGATGACATTATTTTTGGAAGCACATGTAACAAAATGTGTGAAGAGTTTAGAGAACTCATGACAGCTGAGTTTGAAATGAGTGCAACGGGTGAGCTGCAATGCTTTCTTGGTCTCCAAGTACAGCAAATGCAAAATGGAACTTTCATTCATCAAAGCAAATATGCTAAAGAACTTTTGACCAAATTTGATATGAATGATTGTAAGCCATGCAGCACACCCATGGCAACAAATAAGCTGGTCATGTCTGATGAAAAGGATGAGCTGATTGATCAAACACTCTATAGAAGCATGATTGGGTCTTTATTGTACCTAACTGCATCTAGACCAGACATCATGTTTGCAACATGTGTCTGTGCAAGAAGTCAATCAGCTCCCAGAAAATCAAATCTCATTGCTGTAAAAAGGATCTTCAGATACATAAAAGGTGCTCCCACACTTGGTATCTGGTATCCAGCTAATGGGAATATCAAGCTTTCAGGTTTTTCAGATAGTGACTTTGCTGGATGTCACACCACAAGGAAGTCCACTTCAGAAGGGTGCCAGTTTCTAGGTGATTGCTTAGTTTCTTGGCAAAGCAAAAAGCAAGCAGCAGTTTCAACATCCACTGCTGAGGCTGAATACATTGCTGTTGCAAGCTGTACAGCCCAACT
Source organism: Helianthus annuus (assembly GCF_002127325.2). Taxonomy (NCBI): domain Eukaryota; kingdom Viridiplantae; phylum Streptophyta; class Magnoliopsida; order Asterales; family Asteraceae; genus Helianthus; species Helianthus annuus. Next base: position 67,710,568 of record NC_035439.2, on the reverse strand, counting down.
CCTGTGGCTTCAAAATCAGTTACTGGATTTTGGAATCACTGCCTTAAAAACACCACTCATGTTGGACAGCCAGGCAGCAGAAAATATCATCAAAAATCCAGTTTCCCACTCTACCACCAAACACATCGACATCAGACATCACTTTGTGAGGGATTGCTATGAAAAAGGTTTGATTTCTCTACATTATGTCCCAACTAAAGACCAGCTGGCAGATGTGCTCACAAAAGCACTTGATACAGCCACTTTTGAAAGCTTGGTCTCTAGGATTGGGATGCTGAACATGGAATAACAAGCAACATCTTGTTTTTCTTTGAATAAAAGCAACAAAATGTTTTCAGAAAATCAAAAATCCATCCTTAAAAATAGCTAAAAATGAAATTTTCATTAAAATCCTTAAAAGTCCGCCATAACCACTGATTATTCAAAAGTCTGCTCCACTTCAAAAGTCTGTCCACTGCTGAAAGTCAACCCCTGTTCTCTCATTCCTTTGATAATCTCTGTTGTTCAAAAGCAGTGACTTATCCATTGATATGATATCCACTGATAGTGAAAATCATCCACTGCTTTCTTACTACTGCCTTCATCTCTCACTTTCATCAAAGTACTGTCCTTCGCTTTCACCAGGGGTTGTCACGTGGGCAGTACATAGTGGTCAGACCTTTTGTAACGGCTGCCACGTCAGCATTCACTTTCTTCCCTATAAAAATCCCCCACTCACCACCAAAATAGGGTTTTACTGTCGAATTGAATTCTTCAAAAATTCTCTTCTCAAAGCAGTTTTTTCATCTCATCTTTCACAAATTTCTTCGATCATTCTCTTCAAAAATGACAAAATCGAAGCCATCTGCAAAACCCACATCCAAATCATCATAAAAAACAGCCTCTCAAAAGGCAATCTCCACTGAAATCCCATATAAATCATCTCACAATCTCCTGGGTCTTCTCACAAAACCAGGAACCACCGATGTTTTCGATTCCATCATTAACATCATGGCAAAATCAAAGTACAAAACTTTGTTCACCGCCAACGCACCAATCTATTTGGAGACCCAAAGGGAGTTCTGGAAGAATGCAACCCTTGAAAAACAAGGAGACACTCCAACCACCATACACTCTTCTATTAAGGGTAAAGCTATCCAAATCACACCACAATCCATTTCAGAGGTCTTTCAACTCGATGATCAGAAAGGTAAAACTTCTTTCACTAAAAACGAGTTACAAACTGACTTCATTGAAAGAGGGTATGAAGCCACAATGATGAAGAAACTTACCTTACAAAATGGTTATTTTCCTTCTGCAACCAGATTTTTATTTCATACCCTCCTACTATGTGTTTCAAACAAGACCACTTCTTTCAATGAAATCCCTTTAAAGATTCAAAATCTGGGGTATGCAATTCTTCAAGAAGAAAATTTTAACTACTCTCGGGAAATCTTTAAATATTTGGTTAATAATGTTGAAACAAAGTCATTCTTACTGTTTCCAAGGTTTCTAAGTTACTATTTTGAAAAAAATTCAGTAAGGATGATTTAGCTGCAATAAATCAAGGTGAGTCTACTCAAATAAACAGCTTAACAACTGAAACTTTTTCAAGAATGTTAGCACCTTGCAAAACACAAGCAGAGGTGCCTGAGTAGAATTTAGCAGCTACCACTGCTCCTTAGGTATCTGCTGCTGAGCCCACTGCTCTAGGTGATCAAAGCAGCAGACCAACTGTTTTGAAACCCACACCTACAAATCCCAAAAAGCCAAACAAAAAGAAAACTCAAAAATCCCCCAAACCAATCAAAACGGCAACTCTGGAGGATGAGATACCAGAGCTACTGCCTGTGACAACACAAATGTCACAAGAAACCACTGCTGCTACTTCCTCACAGCAGTTGGTACAAATATCTCAATCCATAACCAAAACTCCTCCTGCTTCTTCACAAAAAGAACAGGTTGTACACATAGGGCCACCACATTATGATGCTCTGGAAACACTCGTTTCCATCATCCACAGCCCAATGCCCGGGGCAACTTCTCCTTCTACACCCCACCTCACATCCACAATTCCACCAAAAACACAACTTTTGTTGGATGCAATCGATTTGAACCAGGCATTACTCAGTCCTTCTCAATCACCTGTTAATGAGAATATACCTCAACAACTGACTGAGCCTGATGTATCATTCCTTGCTAACCCACCAACACAACCTGAGGAGGTTACACCCTTGAGTTACAAGTAACTCTTGGTGGTCATCCAAGTGAAGCAGCCACTACAACTGTTGAACCCACTGGTTTACAGTTGGACAGTGGTTACATCAATAAGACTTCCTTGGAGGCAATTCCTTTTATAGCACCTCTGCCAACCACCAGTGGATTTATTTATCCTACTTGCAACATCAAAAGGTTGTCAAGTGTTGAAGGGAGAAGACCCCAGTACCAAGAAAAAGGGGCATCAGTGGTTAATGTTTGGAGTATACTCCCTACCTCTACCACTGATAAAACCACTGTTAGTGGGAAATCAGATGATCCCATTAAATTGGGTGATGATTTAAAATATCAGGATTTGACGGAACGAATTGAAAAGTTGGATACATCTGTTGTAGATCTTAAAAACATGCTACAGCAGGTGTTGAAAACTCAAAAGATGCAATCCACTGCTGTTCCACCTCAAGCACCTGCTCCACAATACGCATCTGCTACAAATGAGCTCTGGAATCTATTTCAACCTTTTCTTCATCATCAAGCACAACTAGCAGATCAGCAACATGAAAAATATGTTCAACAGCTGAGAAATGCAATGGAGTCAAGGTTCAAGAACACTCAGGCTGATCTAAAGGCTCTCAAAACTCAGATCCTGCACACCACTGGCACTGCTCCTCCATCAGTTCTCTTCATTGATCAACTTTCCCCAGATAATGCCAAAAAGGGGGAGAAAATTCAGGAGTGGAAAAAGAAGGGAATAGAGGATGGTCTCTACATTGCACCAGAAAATGCAAACAGGACCAAACAGATCCCTCTGCCAGATGGAAGCAAGAAAATTGATGTGACCACAAATGCACTGGCAGAAGCAGTTGCAAGTGTAAAAAGGGATAGAGAGGCCAAAAGGAAAGCCAGGGTGGATTATCCGGATCAGGGTACTTCAGGGTCAAAAGATGATGAAAATCTTGTTGATGAAAAGAAGAAGCCTACAAAAATAGTAAGGCTACCCAAATCCATTCCAACCAGACGTTCAAAGTCTGTTTCAAAACCACCACCTAAAACAGCTGTTGTAACTCCTGTTGTACCCACTACTGTTGGTACTTCAGTGGTTTCAACATCTGCTCCCACTTCAACACACACCACTTCAACACACACTACATCCACTGCCTTACAACCATCACCACCAAAAACAACATCACCTCCTGCCAAAAGGCAGAAGACAGCAGTTGTTACAACATCTGTTGTAAAGACAACAGTGGTTGGAACACCAGTTGTTTCAACAACTGTTAGTCGATCACAAATCACTGCCACTACATCCACCACCACTGTTCCATCCAAAACATCATCAACCCCTCCTCAAACAAAGAAGAGAAGGCTAATTCTCAAAGATGATGACACTTCACCACCTCAAACATCTTCAAAATCTTTAGCTCTTGTCACAATACCAAAACCAGTTACTCTCTCTTCAGTTCGAATGCACAAGCCCTTACCTCCTGCAGGTGTTCAGTTTCCTCTTGAACTAGCAGCTGTTAGAGAAGAAATAAAATCTTTTTACTATGAGGATGACCCTGCCAAAAGGAGTTTTCCATCAATAAAAGGATATCCCTGGCCCAAAAATGTTGATGAATATTTGAAGATCAAAGCCAAGCAAGCAGAGGATATCTCAAAAAGAAACACACAAGGGAAATCTGACAAAGAAATTTCTAGAACCTACCAATATCTGCTCACACAAGTCAGTTCCCTAGAACGATTTGCCAAAAATGCCAGTCAACAAATTTCAGAAAGAGCGGCTGAAACTTTGAAGAAAGACTACAATGAAAGCATTATGGCTCACAAGAAATACAAAGGAGAGAGATAAATGTACAAAGAGTGGACTGTTCCTGAGCTTGAAAATAAAGCAGCAAGAATTCAAGACATGATAAAAAGGAAAGTCACTCACACTCCTCCTGACTGGGCAAAGTTTAGAAAGAATGTACCTGACAAACAGGTAGAACTGAAAAGAATGAGAGAAGAACTGGTTGCTGCTGAATATGGAAACAAAAGACAAATTGCTAGATGGAAAGAAGATGTGGTCAGGATCACCTACAAAAGGTTAGAGGAATTAAGAAAGAAAGATCCAAAAGTTCCTCAAAAGCCTGACTATCCTGAAGCTGAGGTTTCAAAAAGACCATCAAAGTTGCAAATCAGGAGAGCCACTGCTCCAACTGGTACTGCCATCTATAAAAGAAGGACACTCAAACAGTTGGGAGCTGAAACCATCCAAGAGTTGATAAAAGGAGATGACCTTGTAAAAGAAGGCATAAAGAAAATGATCATAGAAACTCTTGGTTTGGGTCAAACTGCAAATACTGGTCAGCAAGCTATGAATAGGCCAGCCTCACCAAATACCTCTGCAAATAAACATCTCCCAAGAAACCCACCAGGCTCAAAAATACAAAAGTGGGAAACTGACAAACAGACCTACGTATTGACTTTGCTCAGGTCTGGTGGAGAAGTGGAGAAAATATCAAGGGAACAAGCTCTTGGCTTGAGTCTTGAAGATTTGCAGGATCTCCTTGATCTTCCACTTAGCAGGGATGATGAAGACACAGATGCCCTTAACTTTGAACTACAATTTAAAGGACAGATAAGGGAACTGTTGATGAGGCAATAAATGTCCACAATAATGAAGAGTTTTGGCATTATCTGTTCCAGGGGGAGATTGTTGGGATTGAACCCTATCAGAGGAACAGATAATCAAAGCCAAAACTGGATCAGAGAAGTGGATCCAGAATAAGCAGATGTTTACATACAAATCTCTCCCCTTGAAAGTGATTTTAACATCTGTTGACTTCCTATCTGCTGATCTTGCTAAATGCTGACCTACAACTGCTGCTCAAGTAAAGACCTGATGAAAGACTAAAGCCCTGCTGATTCAATCTACTGCCTTGAGTCAAGCTCTGCTGATCCGGACAAGTGCTGCTGGGTTCACAGCAATAGAAGGTTGCAGCAGCTGATCAATAGTCTGTTTTGTAATGTAATGTAATAGCAGTAGTTAACATAGCAGTGCTTGTATAGATCAGAGGTTAGAGTTTGTTAGGAGGTTAGATGTCACTTTCATGGTGACGTCAGCTAAGATGCTCAGTAGTTTGCAAGTGCCTATAAATAGATCAGTACTTTGTACTGTTCTATTAGCTCTTTTGCATCATCGTCTTCTTTGCACGAACAAACAACTGAGCTCTGGCTAGGGGGGAGTTTGCATTCATTCATCAATCATTGTAATCGTTATTGAAATAAATTCAATCTTCCGATTCATTGTGTAAAGATGTTTGATCAAAGTATTACTCTCGTTTGATTGTATGCAAAGTTTGTTTTCATCTTAATTCCGTTGCACACTCATCCATTTTCACTTTAATTACAAACACAAAATACAATCAGAATCAAACTCAGATCCAACACGCGTTAAGTCAAAAGGAAATGGTTAAGACCTTAAGGGTTCGAGCATTGGAAATGACTATTCGGACGAACCTCACTGCACGCATTCATGACGCCCAACAAGAAGCCCTTAAGAAGGAGAATCTTAGAGCTGAATATCTCCGAGGTATGGAGAAGAAATTGGAGCCAAACAAAGAGGGAACCTTATACTTTATGGGGCATATTTGGGTTCCGCTCTATGGCGGTATTCGAGAAATCATCTTTGATGAAGCACACAAGTCACACAAGTCGAGATACTCGATCCATCCAGGATCGGACAAAATGTATCAAGACTTGAGGATTATTATTGGTGGTCGAGGCTTAAAAGCGATGTTGCTATTTACGTTGGAAAGTGCCTAACCTGTGCTAAGGTTAAGACTGAATATCAAAAACCGTCCGGGCTACTACAACAACCAGAGATACCCATGTGGAAGTGGGTGCAAATCTCAATGGACTTCATAACAAAATTACCCAAGACCCCTAGAGGGCACGATATGATATGGGTGATAGTTGATTGATTGACGAAATCTGCGCATTTCCTACCAATCCGAGAGAAAGATAGCACTGGAAAGCTTGCTGAGTTGTACTTAAAAGAAATCGTGGCACGTCTGCCTATCTCAATTATTTCAGATAGAGATGGACGTTTCATCTCGAGGATCTAGCAATCCTTCCTGGAGGCCTTTGGATCTCAACTAGATCTAAGCACAGCCTTCCATCCGCAAACAGACGGCCAGAGCGAACGAACCATACAAACACTAGAGGATATGCTTCGCGCATGTGTTATGGACCTAGGCGGCAGCTAGGATACTCACCTACCTTTAGTTGAGTTTTCCTACAATAATAGTTACCATACAAGCATAAAAGCTGCACCATTCGAAGCTCTATATGGCCGCAAGTGCCGCTCGCCCTTATGTTGGGCAGACGCTGGAGACAAACGTATGGTTGGTCCTGAACTTGTGCAAGAGACAACTGACAAGATTATGCAGATCTGAGAGCACATTAAGGCCGCTCGAGAATGATAAAAGAGCTACGCTGATCGAAGACGAAAACCATTAGAATTCGAGGTGGGAGACAAAGTTTTGTTGAAGGTCTCACCTTGGAAGGGCGTAGTAAGATTCAGAAAACGTGGAAAGTTGAACCCACAATACATCGGACCATTCAAGATCTTAGAAAGAATTGGTACCGTGGCATACAAGCTGGAACTACCGGAAGAACTTAACGGAGTACATCATACGTTTCATGTATCCAACCTCAAGAAGAGTCCAACCCAAGAAACAGTGATCATCCCTGGGATGAAGTACATATTGATGATGTGACACATGTGCCTCTGCGATAATCAAACAAATACCAAATTAATGAAATATTGTGTTTCATATTTGGGATTTGTAAAAATATATGTATCGTTTGCACAAATCAATTCTTGTTCGATTTCAAGCTTTAAATCGCTTTCTGGAAGGTTATACGCGCACTGATGCGTAAATATAACCAGTTTAATGCAACAAACACTCCGGAATAGTGACATAGACTTAACATACCTTAAATAACCTTTACATAGCTTAGAAATAAGTTTTGGAGGGTTTGGTGTGGCGAAATCAAGTTTATTCGCTTACAGGGACTAATTTCGACAAACTGCAAAAGTATGCCGATTTGTACTGTAACGGACATTCCGGAACTTGATCTTAAGTTAAACATACCCCAAATATTCTTCACATAGCTTAGAAATAGGCTTTGAGGGGTTCGGTATGCTAAAATGAACTTATTTGATCAATAGAGATTAAAAGCGTCAAAAGTGCATAAGTTTGCATTTTCGCGCATATCTTACGTCCTGAATATATCCGGATATCCAAAAATTTATGTAATCATTAAAATATTTTATTTTAGTGATTGGCAAGATAAAATTCCATTCGTCGCGTAATTTGGATCGTTTTTGCGTTCATTACGATTTCCGTCGTAATTAACCGAACAACGCAACCGTACGACCAAACGAACCGACATCCGAGATGTTTTTGAGCATATTTTAAGTTCCATATACTTTAAATTTATTTTAGAGCCTTGAAATGGGGTTAACGGGGCTTAAAAGTGCAAAAAATCATGTTTTACAAGTGCAGGGACCATTTTTGAAATTTCTGACCAGATTCAATGAACCTATTCCAATTTTGAAGTGTTGATGGTTTTAACCCATGGTTTTGCAAATCTATGGGCTGGTATTTATTGGTTTTTATGATACTATGGACTCATATTAGGGGCTCCCATGGTTTTAGAAAACCATGGGCACACATGTAAGGTCCAGATCAAAGTTCAGTTTTCGATGAACGATCTTAACGGTTCTATGAAATCTATAAATACCCCACCCATTCATTGTTGCAACCCACACTTTTGATCTGATTTGGCTCTCTAAGTTGGAGTATTCACTTCATACCTGAGAGTAATGTCATACCACGACCACGTAAAACATCAAATCGTGGCGGAAACGTCAGGGAGTGTTGTAACAGAATTAGTGTTCCACAACCATGGTAATTAAAATAATATTTTATTCATAACCAAAGGTGGGATTACATTGTCTTAAAACAAGAACCAAAGAGTTACATTGTCTTAAAATAAGAGAAACCAGAGTATATAATTAAACTAAGTCTATCTTCATTTTATATCACTAAGGCCCAAGTCCACCCTAGCGTGTCATGATCAACGTCCTAAGCAACAGCTCCTGAAAACACATGTGAAAATAGGTACGTCAGCATAAAAATGCCTGTGAGTAACATAGGTTTTATGAAAATTGGATTCATGACTTAGGTTTTAGAAAAATGTTTAATAAAATTCAATCATGAACCTTGTAAATTGTTTTGTTTTGTAAATCATTTGAAAAGCGATAAAATCAGATGATATGTATAAATAAAAGAAAAAGAATAACCAAGTAAAAATAAGTTGTATAAAACAAGTTGTTTTTTGTAAAACAAAGTCTTATGAAAAATATGTTATTTGTGTAAAAATGTATAAGTCCAAATTGAATGATTTAAGTAACGCTGCGACATGTAATATGATGCAAACATTTATATATAGGAAGTACCAGCGGCGTATCCACCATGTTTGTATCATACTACACACGTCTCGTTACTTAAGTCACTTAAATAAACCACCAAAGTATAATGTTTATGTTTAAACCAACCATCAAATGTTCTTGTATAAACCAATGTCGAATGTTTAAATAAACCAAATGTAAAAATGTACAAAACAAAGTATTTTGAGTATATCAAAAAGTTATGTTTTGCAAAGTAAAAGCATGTTTTAAATGATACAAACATTTATGTGGTAAGTTAACGCATACATTCAAGCCTTGAGACAGACGGATAACCCTAAGTAAAGGTTATCGAAAGAAATGTTTTCGGATTCAGTCATTCCTTTCATCCAAACAAACCTAGGATGTCAGGAACGGGATTTGTCAAGTCCTATGGTACCATTACTTACTACCGAGCGGTGTAGCTAATGTTAATGAATGTATATAAGTCCCGTATGTGCAAACCAAATGTTATACCAAATGTAAACATGTTATATGAAAACAATGTACTAAGTATGCTAAGTTAACATACAAAGTAGAAAAGTCATGTAAAACAATGTGCTAATATGCCATGTAAACATATATAGCAAAGTAATGTAATGTAACTCAATGTGCTAGCATGTTAAGTAAACATACATAGAAAAACATAATGAAATCATGTACTAATAGTGTACTAATGAACATAGCAAGCATATGATATGAAAACATGGAAAGCATGAAAGTAACGAGTAGGCACATGTGTTTCACCCCAAAATGTTTGAAAACAGTAAAAGAGGGGTACTATGTACTCACTTGAGATTGCTCAATAGACTTTAGATATCCACCAAGCAAGCTAGAAGATCACGGATTCAAACGACACCTAATATAGGTATCTACATTAATAAACGGACCTATCGGAGGATCAGGTAGTACGAGGGTTTGTAAACAAAATAAGTGTGGGAACTTATGTAATATGGTTTGACAAAGCCTACATACTAAAACGAAACTTATCCTAAGTGCTTTTGACCCGTTACGACCCGTTTAGGTAGCTTATGCTACTTTAACGCGTCGTTTGCGTAAAACGCGTTCGGACCGCCTAACTAGTCCTATGACAAGCAAGATATGCCTTAACATGTTTTATATTGTTGCCAAATCAGTTTTTATGTCAAAAGTTATGTTACATAGGCTTAAAATGAATTTTAGCGTGAAAAGGGCATTTTCGTAATTTACCTAAGGCATAAGAACTACTTATCATACAACTATTTAAACGATGTGACCATAAGGTATAACCTTGGAAGGTTATTCCCTATACAACTATGGTCACCTAAAGTGTTTGGTCGGATCCTAATGATTGACCAAATGGGTCGGGTTCGAAAGTATAAGCGATTGATTAGATCGCTTACCTTTTCGACCCAAAACAAGCACAAATCTAAAAGCGACGAGCTAAACATGCTAGAACATGTTTAGTAAAGTTAGAAAACTGGTTTGGTATTAAAACAAACGGTTTTAATACCCTAGAGTAGTTTGGTTACAAAATACGCGAGAAAACGCATTTTGGCCGAAACTACGACTCGTCACTGAGCCTAAATAACGTGGTAATCAGTAGGTATAGTCACTAGGGACTATAACCATCGTGATTACGCTCACGTTATGGAGTTCAAACGAACTTCGCGTTGACCATAAACTGGTCAATGTAGAAAGTCAAACGCAGTTTGACTTTAACGATAAAACGAATGAAAAGCACGAAAGAATACTTACAGAAGGTCCCCGCAAGTTTTGACCCGATTCACTCTCAGGTAGGAAGCATACACTTCCACTTAGAGAGAAAGAATCAGATCAAATGTGAGGAGAATGAGCAAGACAAGGTGGGTATTTATAGGATTTCTAGAACCGTTAGGATCGTTTATCGGGAAACGAGCTTCGATCTAGACCCTCCACTTGTGCCCATTGTTTTGCAATACTAGGGGTACTAGAAAACCATCAAAATTTGCCCCTAGATTGATCAAAAGCATGTCCAAATTCACTGAATACCAGCTGCTGTTTCAGAAACTGGTTTTCTGTTACTGGGCCTCTCACACGGCCCGCATAAGATACACACAGAGACTTACGTGGCCCGCCTGGCTGACTATTCAGAAATTGCAGTTTTAGTCCCTACACTTTTGAAACATGTATTTTAGCCCATTTTTGGCACGTTTAAGCCCCGTTAACCTCATTTCAGGGCTCTAAAATGAACTTAAAGTGTAGGGAACTTGAAACATGCTCAAAAATATTTCGGATGTCGGTTCGTTTGGTCCTACGATCGCGATGTTTGCTTAATTACGACGGAATGCGCATAAGCAATGATTCTGTTACAACACTCCCCGACGTTTCCGCCACGTTTTGTTGTTTTACGTGGTCGGGGTGTGACAGAAAAGTTGGTATCAGAGCCAATGGTTATAGGGAATTAGGTTATTAGTAATGCTTTGACTTAGACTATAACCTTCCTAGGACCCTAACACACGTTATCATGTGTTTAGTTCTGAAACAATGCCGTCACTTATCCTTAAGTGACAACCACAATAAGAACATAAATTTTGAATCTGCTTTGACAACTAATCATCTGTTCTAGGATGATTTATTATAAGGTTTTGAACCTTCAAAGTTTTCAAGATCTCATTAAAGTTTGGATCTCATTAATGTGAACATGTGCAAACTGGAAGGGTGGGTGCCTGTACCCTGAGTCTTCTGTCTGAGGCTAGAGTGTTCGTACAAATCCGCAGTATCGGACCAGTCATTCGTACCTGGGAACTCTTGGGGTGAGTGTTCACTTATAGGAGAGCATGTCTTCATGATACATTAATATGACCCGCTTACTTTGAATAGTCACCGTCTCATTTGTTTGCCTTTGGTAACAAATAAATGGTCACAATCTTCATGCATTGTCATTCTATTTTGATTATCTTTCGCTTGTTTCCTCCTACGCCTCCCATTATCTTCAAGATGCCTCTTCATTGCAACAATACTTAAATGTCTGAACCAGGTGCTGCAATTACCCAGCGAATAGGCGTCGTACTCCAGAGGACCGTTGATTTAGCTATCACCATGACTCGCCTCAGGGATGAAGCCGTATAAGGGAACTGCTCCTTGGCGCAATCAATGCCACCGTCATCATCTGAATCAAATGCCATGTTTCAAATGTACCCACGGTGGACGATGGGGACATTTGGTTAACATGTGCCGCTTTACAATCCAAAGCAAAGCTGTTACAAATCCTGCTGCTGCTCAGCCTTCAAATTTTGCTTCATATGTCGCCTTGGCATATCTAGCGCCTCAACCTCATGAACTTTCTACCTTGTGTATCGAATTAAGCACGCCTAGTGCAAGGTGTCCAAACACCTCTCGTTACACAAATTCCAAAATCTATATAGGATCTTTCTATCCTCATAATTAGATCCTTGTGGATGGGTAACGTTCATCGGAGCCCTTAATTGAATTCTTTGTATGATTCAACACGTACGTTACAATTCAATAAGGACAAAGCCGAATTCCTATTAAGATTTTCCTATCTTCATAGATAGATTCTTGAAAATGATTAAAGTGCCAAATGAAATCCACGGATTGGATTCCTCGTGTGCTTTAAATATCCGTGTCCAAAGATAACAAATTAAAGGTCAAGATAAACAATTATGTGATTATGTGCTTATGTGTTCCCTTTTATGTTTTTGTGTGATCCAAATTTTTGTTATCCAAATCCTCGTAGAATCTTCCATATCTTCGTATAAGGGATTCATAGTAGGATATCCAAAGGTACTATCTTAAATCCTTAATGGACTTCCACGTTGTAGTTAAGTCCCTTGGGTTATGAAGTACTACTCCATAATTAGACCCCTTGAGTGGTCTAGTTAAACAGATTGATCCAAAAATCTGGTTAGGAATATCATGTGATGATATAGCAGAAAAGACTCCTTGTTGATCTAATTAAAGAGATCATTTCTCGATCTAATTAAAAGGACCCTATGGTAGTCTTGACACACTTATCACATGTTTGATTTTCTTCCCCTACACATTATGAAATGCACTGTGCGGACTATGCAAGGAATTACGTAATTATGGACGCGTACATTGTTGGATCGTCGTGTGACCCTAACGAGTCAATCTAAGTAGTTCATCATCAAAAACAAAGGCGGAATCAGTGTAATTGATGTAAAACAACTTGTTTTCCTTTAATTTTCTTCTTATATTGATTTCCTGAGCTTTTTACAATTCAGATAATAATCCGGCAGCACCTCAGCTCAGATATAATGACATAATTCCGTATGAAATAAACATGGCACCTAGGTATTTATAGAGGGTTAATTCCGCTTGAAGCTAACTCAAACGAAATCACTGGTTCATGCGGAATTAGTTAATTCCGTGCAGAACTACTAATTTCGCTTGAACTTGCTAATTCCGTTTGAAACAACATCAATTCCATTTCAAGAGGAATTACTTAAAAACCTGTTTTCTCGATTTCCGTGCCTTGATCTATCGGATACATTACAAGACTCAATAAAGTCGAAGTTAACAAACATCCGTGCATCAACAGACTCCCCCTTGGATGTTGACGAAGTCTTTAGCATCCTGTCTTCAGTCTTTAGTCTTAATCTATCGCTCTCTGCCTTGAAATGTCTTGACATTGTAAAAGCATCCTTCAATCTTCTATCTTTAAACTTTAACCTTCAATCTCCCCTTTGAATGTTGATCCAGAATTCTGACTCCCCCTTTCGCAGACTCCCCCTCTCGATAAGCTGGGACTTGAATTCTGGTTCAAACTTTGACATTTTCTTTACCATGGGGATTTCACTCCTGTTTCTTGTTTCTCAAACATATAACATTATAATCTACTCAACTTTAAACACTATTAACTGTTCATCAGTTTTAGAAATCCACTTAAGTATTCAGGTCCAAGTTAATGACCCTGATAACTCAATTTATCTACCAAGTCCAACTTAATGACCTTGGTTGATCTGTGACAAAAACAAACTGATTTTTGTTCAAATTTTCAAACAATTTTCTGAAAATTTACAAGTTTCAAGCTAATGAACTTGTTTTGACTTTCCAATTTCTCAATTAACAAGTTAAACTCCCAACTCATCATCCAGTTTAGAATCTTTCTGCATCTGCTCCAACCTTCTGAATCTGAAGATCAACTTTCCACTTTGGTTTGTCGGAAAATAAAGCAGAAATGAAAAATCTTTTTGGATTTTTTTTAATAAAGCTTCTAAACTAGAAAATGAATTACAGAAATGAAATACAGAAAGTAAACTATTTACAAACATATTTTTTTGGTGAGCGTGTTAGGGAATCATATCAGCTTTTGACAAGTTACTAGCACCGTTAAGCTTGATAACATACTAAGTCTTAAACAATTCACTTATATTGTCGATATGCTGATCCTCTTAAATTTTCATACAAACTTCAATCTGTTCAGGATACGATTTAGGTGAATTAATGACTTAAACTTATATGTGTGTCCCACCTCTTGACTATACTCCCGTATCAAGATCCCAATATTTAGTCTTACAGGTGAGTATACCACAGATGATATCTGTTAAAGGGTTAAATGTGAAACCGTGAGAGCTCAGGTCAGAACTTCCGTTCAGCAAAGAGATGACGGTTCGTCTTTAGGTGTGTTCCCTTAAGAGAACCTTTTCTTCAACAGCACATGATTAACATTTTTCAATGCTTTATCATTTTTTGTACTGAGGGTGATGCAATATTTCAAGCAATGTAGAAAGTATTATATGGGGACTAGGCCATTGCTTCCGCAAAATCAGAAGTCCCGGGATAATACCCCAGATATCAGTGAGTATAAAGACCTAGTATCTCAGGAAAAGGGACCTTTCAAACAAGATTTCAGGGGTTACCAATATATCCAAGATTTGTTCCCCACAAAATAAGCAAGTTTGAATTTTAAGTTTATATCCCAAACAAGATTTACTAAATGTATAAAAACCAATCGACATATCATCAGCGAGACTGTTTAAAAACTTTAAAACTTTACATTTCTTTAGCGCACCGTAACTGTCAAGCAAGTTTGAAATTTTTTTCTGTTTTTGGATTTTTGAAAATTTTTACTGTTTTTGTATTTTCTGTAAATGTAATACTCCCCCTAAATACCAAAACAAGTAAAAAATCGACAAACCATTGCAGATTGCTTCTCAACATCATCATCTACAATGTTATCCTCATCAACGCCAATAATCCCATCCGACACCGATAAAAGCTTCATACCATTTAGTTTTAAAAGATATTTAAAACGAGTTTTATAAAATGCTTTGGTATGTAAATCAGCTTTCTGTTCGTCAGTGTGGATTTTCTCAATTCGTATCAACTTCTTCTTGAAGCAATCTCGGATGAAGTGATGACGAATTTCGGTATGTTTCGTTTTAGCATGATGAACAGGATTTTTCGTGATATTAATCGCTGCCTCATTATCAACAAAGATAGGGGTGTTAAGAAATTGCAAACCGTAGTCGCGCATCTGTTGTTGGATCCACAAGATCTAAGAGTAACAACTACTAGCAGATACATACTCAGCTTCACATGTGGATAGTGTTGGACTCTGTATGCCCAAGACACATATTAAATTGATGTGGCTAGTACGTAATGATCCAAGTCGGGTCATACCCAATAACAAGCTAGACAAACACCTACAATATTTATTTATGATATGATCAAACAAATAAATATTAACACTTAGAATATTTAGAAATTGGTTTTCTAAATAATTGTACTTGAGAAACTAATAAATTATATGGATAATTTATTTTGAGAGAATATTTTATTTTGTTATTTAATGGGTTAAATAACAATTTTAAAAGGTTGCATAAGTCTTGTAAACATGGGATGTTTAATTTTATAAAAGTTATAAAATTAAAATACAAGACTTGATTTAATAAAATTTGAAAATTTTGGGTGGGAAAAGCCCCATGTGGGCCGCCCACTTTGGGTGTTTCCAAGGTGGTTTTCACCAATCAAAATACATGCAATCTTCGAAGAAGGCTCTCTCTTGATTGGGTGAATTAGGAGGTGAACTTCTCTCATCATTAATAATAAAACCTTCTCTCATTTTATATATTCACAAGAAATATAATTTTACAAGTGCAAGAACAAGAGAACTCTCTAATTTTCTCTAGAAAATTTCGGCCAAGGGTGGTCATCCAAGAGAGATTTACAAGTGCAAATCCTAGCAATCTCAAGGTGTTTGTTGGAGGCTTGGGGGTATACTAGCTTGAGGCTTTCTCGTTTGGAAGCTACCATTCAAGAATCATCATCATCTTCCATCTCCTTGCTCTAAGAAAGGTTGTATTCTCAAACACCCTATGGTTGTATTTTGATAGCATGCATGTCATATATGGATCCGATTTTGGGTTTTTGCAATTAAAAATGGTTTTAAATCTTGCAAAGTAACATGTTTTAAACCTCCTTTCCGCTGCGTTTTAATTTTATTCGGATAAAATGACTTTGATAAACATGTGAAAAACCCAACAATGGCATCTAGAGCCGCTTATATGAGTGCTTGCTTCATCGGATTCAAAATTTTCGGGTTTTCGGGTTTGGAGAAACCCAATAGCCGAAATTTTATCCATGGATTTCCTTTGGTTTTTTTCAAGATTTATTTCCTACATGCATAAAGGAATCTTGAAAAAATTATGTCATATGGATGATTTGTTTTGTTTGGACAAAAACCCACATTTTTCGGTTTTTCATTCTTGGCCGAAAAATATAGGTTGTAAAAGGAAACCATTTTGCTCTTGAATTTTATATGTATTTGGATATATATTTTGGTGTTCATAACCTAGCCATGACCTTGTATGAATATGTTTATGTTTGTGTTTGTGATTTTAGTTAATTATTCAATGGGTTGTAATAATTATTATTTTGTCTTCCATTTGAAAAATATGTAATTTATTTATTTTCATTTGGTATGTAAGTAAATAGATTAGATGCATTTATTTTACTAGAAAAATGTATTAGGATACTTTTATGTAAAAGAAGATGCACACAAAAATGCGGTTTTGGTTTTTGCCAATTTCGGGCATAAAGGACTTCATAGTTCTTAACGGGATTTTAGCCCGATAACCAAAACACATTTTGAAGTCCAAAGGAGTTTGGAGCTGAATTTAAAAGACATTTGGAAGCTCAAAGAATGTGAAGAAATCACAACACAAGATGAAGACTTGAAGCATTTGGATGCGGGTTCAAGTGGGAGTTCACCGACACATTATTTGTGTCCATATTCACCCTTTAGGAAGGCCCTTTTGACACACTTGTTTCGGCTAAAAAGTGTGGTCAAAATAGTTGGCTATGGTTATGCACCTTTTAACATATGTGTTGTGTTCTTGTATGGTTATCATATTTATGGTTGTTTGGATGATATTTGGATATGCATATTTAACAACAAATAATCCAGAACAAGCTTAAAATTGGTTCTTCAAAATAATTAAAACGGTTAATAAAAGGTTTTATTAAAAATTAATGATTTTATAATAAAATGGTTTTTATTAAAAGAACCTTGAAAATTGGTTTTCACTAAAGTACCATTGATTTGAATGCATGCAAATATATGGTACATAAAATTTTTCTAAACTAGAATTTTGAAAAATAAAATCCCTTTTATAAAACAAGTCAAACACCATCCTTTTATACAATACTCGAATTACTTGGGAACTCTTTGTGGGATAAAGGTCACCTAACCACATTTGAGGAAACTTGTATATTTGAGGTGGGTTCACCATGTTTGTGGGATAAAGGTCACCTAACCACTTATGTGTGTAAACTCACATGTGTGCGTAAGTTGGACAACTTGATTTGGAAACCATGAACTTAGGGTCACCGAAGCATGGGGAACAAAGGTGTTGATGGGATTAAACATGCCAACTAAACATGAAGATGTTTAACCGATCCCATATAGCTAGAAGTTGCAAAGGGTTGTGTGACACCTGTGTCACCGCGACCATCAAAAAAATACCAAGCCGATGAAATATTGTATTTCATACTTGGGACCTTGTATAAATATGTGTATCTTTCGCACATAACAATTCTTGTTCAATTTCAAACTTTACAACGCCTTCTGGAGAATTATACGCAAACTAGTACGTAAACGTACTCAGTTTAATGCGACAAATACTCCGGAACACCAACATATACTTAACATACCTTAAATAACCTTTACATAACTTAGAAGTAAGTATTAAAGGCTTTGGTATGGCAAAAACAAGTTAATTCGCTTACAGGGACTAAACTTGACAAACTGCGAAAGTATGCCAATTTGAACTGTAACGAACATTCTGGAACATGTCCATAAGATAAACATACCATAAATATCCTTTACATAGCTTAGAAATAGGCTTTGAGGGGATTGGTATGCTAAAAAAAACTTTTGGATCATTCAGGGGCTAAAAGTGTCAAAAAGTGCACAAGTTTGCACTTTCGCGCATAACTTAAGTTCTGAATACATCCGGACATCCAAAAATTTATGTAAGCATCCTTATATTATGCCTTAGTGTTTGGCATGAGAAAAATCCATTCGTCGCGTCATTTGGATCGACTTTCGCGCTTATGCGCATTCCGTCGTAATTAAGCGAACATCGCGTTCGTACGGCCAAACGAACCAACATCCGGCATATTTTTGAGCATGTTTCATGTACACAATGTTTAGGCATCATTTTAGGGCCTTAAAGTTGGCTTTACGGGCCTTAGAAGTGTCGGAAATGGCTTAAATATGCAACAGGGACCAAAACTGCCATTTCTGAAACTTGGTGCAGATCAGACATGCCCAGGCGGCCCGCCTGAGTTTTGTGCATATGCTGACGCGGGCCGCGTGGCCCCTGCAGATGCAGACACTTGCTTTTTGGCTGAAGTTGGCCTTTCAAACACTCCAAAGGGCAATGCCCTTTAACAATCTCAGGAGTTAAGGGTCATTAAGAGCCACCACAACTTTGCGACAAGTGTACGGCTTGGATCGTGACACGATATTCAAGAAACGATCCTAACGGTCTTGCTTTTCGTATAAATACCCCCCCCCCTTTTGGCTAAAAACCCACAAAATCTGATCTAAAGCTCTAAGTTGAGGCCTTTGCTTCATACCTGAGCTCCTGGATCGAGATTAGCTTTCGGGGACCCTTCGTAAGTGTTCTTTCATTCTTTTATTCGCTTTTAGAGTCCGAAAGTCAACGTTTTGTTTGACTTTCTGCGTTGACCAGCCTATGGTCAACACGAAGTTCCTTGAAACTTCATAACGTGAGCATGATCACGATGGTTATAGTCCGTAGTGACTATACCTACTGATTACCACGTTATCTAGGCTCAGTGACGAGTCGTAGTTTCGGCCAAAATGCGCATTCTTGCGTATTTTGTAACCAAACTACTCGTGAGCATCAAAGCCGTTTGTTTTGATGCCAAACCTGTTTTCTAAACTTAGTTAAGCATGTTCTAACATGCTTAGCTCGTCACTTTTAGTTTAGTGCTTTTATAGGGTCGTAAGGTAAGCGATCTAAACAATCGCTTATACTTTCGAACCCGACCCATTTGGTCGATCTTTAGGATCCGACCAAACACTTTAAGTGACCATAGTTGTATAGGGAATAACCTTCCGAGGTTATACCTTATGGTCACGACGTTAGGCGTTCCAAACGCGTTTTACGCGAACGACATGTTAAAGTAGAATAAGCTACCTAAACGGGTCGTAATGGGCCGCAAGCACTTAGGCTAGGTTTCATTTTAGTATGTCGGCTTTGTTAAACCATATTACACGAGTCTCTATACTCGTTTGATTTACGAACCCTCATTCTATCCAATCTTCCGATTTTGGTCCAGTATATTAATGTAGCTACCTATTAGGTGTCGTTTGATATCCGTGATCTCTAACATTATTTGGTTGTTATACAAGAACTACAAAGCAATCTCAGGTGAGTACATTGAACCCCTCTTTTACTGTTTTCCAAACTGTTTTGGGGTGAAACACATGTGCCTACTTGTTACCTTCATGCTTTTCTGTTTTTACATCATATACTTGCTATGTTCATTAGTACATTTATAGTACATAATTTCAAAACATTATACGCTATGTATGCCCGTTGTGTGCATACTTAGTACATCACTTTACAATACATCACATGCTACGTACGCCCATTGTGTGCATACTTAGTACATCACTTTACAATACATTTTATGCTACGTACGCCCATTGTGTGCATACTTAGTACATTGTTTCTCATTGTATTTCTGTTGCATATGCTCATCCAGCATATGAACACATTATATTACATTTTGAACCGTTGTAACCGTTTGACTATGTGAACCGTCTTAACCCTTTGATTATATGAACCGTTCGTAACCTTTGAACCGTGTGAACTAGTTGTATCTGTTGACATGATTTACACTTGACAATAGACATTTGACTATACACAAACATTTCTACAATTGTTAAACATTACATCTTGATGGTTTGGTTTGAGTAAGTGATCTAAGCAACGAGGCGTGTGTAATACGATACAAGCATGGTGGATACGCCGCTTGTACTTCCTATATATAAGTGTTTGTATGGTATTACATATCGTAGCGTTATTTGAATCATTTCAATTTGAGACATATAACATTTTATACAAATAACACACTTTTCACAAGACCTTGATTTACAAACAACTCATCTTATACAAACTCATTTTACATGGTTAGTCAGTTAACCATACATTACTCTCTTATTTATACATATCGTTTGATCTTATCGTTTTTTTCAAATGATTTACAAGGCAAAGCAAATTACCAGGTTCATGACTAAACATTTTCTCAAACATAAGTCATGAATTCTATTTTCACAAAACCTATGTATCTCACAGGCATTTTTATGCTGACGTACCTATTTTCACCTATGTTTTCAAGAGATGATGCATAGGACTTATCAAGACATACTTAGGCGGACCTGTGCCTTAGTGACTTAAAACGAGACAAGAACTAGTTAATTTATGATATGTACACTTTGATTCTTGTTTAAACGATGTAAACTTTCATTTTTGATTAATAAAACGAAACTTCAATTGCCATGGATTTAAAACAACTGATTCTGTTACAACACTCCCCGACGTTTCCGCCACGTTTTGTATGTTCTATGTGGTCGGGGTGTGACAGAAAAGTTGGTATCAGAGCCAATGGTTATAGGGAATTAGGTTATTAGTAATGCTTTGACCTAGTCTATAACCTTCCTAGGACCCTAACGCGAGTTTACTTGCGTTTAGTCATAAAACAATACCGTCACCTATCCTTAGGCGACGACCACAACAAGAACATAAATTTCAAAACCGCTTTGAAAACTAATCATCTGTTCTAGGATGATTGATTTCTAGGTTTTGAACCCTCTGTTATAAGGTTTTGAACCCCTTTGAATTTTCAAAACTCTCGTCAAAGTTTTGGGCCCGAAATAGTGTGAACACGTGCAAACTGGAAGAGTGAATGCCTGTACCCTGGGTTTTATGTCTAAGGCTAGAGTGTTCGTACAAATCCACATAATCGGACCAGTCACTCTTACCTGGGAACTCTTGGGGTGAGTGTCCACTTATAGGCAAGCATGTCTTCGCGATGCATTATGAGGATCTATTTGCTTTGATTCAGCCTTTGTGTGTCGTTTTTTTGCTTCGTGGTTCAAACAAATGACCATCACCCATGATTTTTGGTTGGTAATTGCAACATCCTATTCTTACCCCATGCCATTTCATTTGTTTTCTCTCTTGTTTCCCTTTTTAGAATGCCTCCACGACGTGAAAATCCGGTATCTATTGAAAATCTGGCAGCTGTCATTACACAGCAAATAACTGCTGCAATCCCGAACATCGTTACCCAATGTAACCAAGCCCTCAACAACAATAATGCCCCCTGCAGCTTCAAGACGTTCAACTCGGCTAAGCCATCAAAGTTTTCTGGGTCTCAAGGAGCGACTGCACTTCTGCAATGGTTCGAGAGTTTAGAGAGCACCTTCAGACATGTTCAATGTCCAAACGAGCGAAAGGTAGATTTTACATCTAGTGTCTTTGAGAAACGAGCTTCGACATGGTGGAACGGTGTGATGAGAGATAGGGGTGCCGAAGTGGCACTGGCTCAAACGTGGGAAGAGCTTCGAGCACTGATGATGAAGGAATTCTGTCCTCGTCACGAGATCAGGGCCTTAGAAAGGGAATTCGACGATCTTAAGCAAGACAGCGGCAAACATCGAACATACATTGATCGATATGAGGAGCTGAGCCTGTTGTGTCCTTCCATGGTTACGCCTTTGGATAAGGCGATCGAAAAATACATTGATGGCCTCCCTGACTCAGTTCAGGACAATGTTACTGGTAGTAACCCCACTACGGTTAGGCAGGCCATTGAGCTATCTGCAACCTTGACTAAATCTCAGATCAGGAAACGTAAGCTTTTCCGAAAGGGTGACAAGAAACCGGTCGAGGAATCGAAACCAATCGAGGAATCAAAGACCATGGATGAACAGACTGGATCCCCTAAGAAGTCAAAGAAGCGAAAGGCTTCTCAGAAATTCGCCATGGTTACTCACAATGATCAACCTGTCCCCAACCAACCAGCTCAACCCCCTGCTAGGAAGCCATACAATGGAACTTCACCCTTGTGCAACCAATGTAACCTTCATCATCATGCTAGGGTGAAGTGCCGCGAATGCCAAATTTGTAGACTTAAAGGTCACACAGCAAAGGTTTGTCGAGCTGCAGTTGCACCAAATCAAGCTGACAACAATCCTGCTCAAGCTCGCTTTCCACCAGGTTCTTGCTACAATTGTGGTGAGATGGGTCATTTCCGAAGAAATTGCCCAAAGCTTGCTAATGCTAATCCAGCACAGGGATGAGCATCTGACTGACTAGAAGACAACATCGTTTAGAAATAATCACGTCTTATGTATTATTTTCTTTTGTTGTCAAGGTCCAAGAAACAGTTGTTATCGTTGTTTATAAATAAATATTTTATTTACATTGCAATGTGTTTCTGTGGTTGCATGTATAAACGAAAAATCCCTTACAATACCGACAATCAAGGAACCGTATTCCTTGAAGAACAAACTACCCCCAAAATTCTCCCATTCTATGATCTCTTACGTCTTCCATGAAATTCCTAAGTACCCGTTTCTTGTAAGAAAAACGAAGAACAAGGCGCAAGTTACAACACGTGACGAATACCCAAAGTACCACTATAAAATCCTTAATTGGGTACCTAAGGATTTCCCGTAAGTCCTTAATTGTTGTATACCTTAATTCGAATGTGGTGATTCCTTGTATTCAAAAATCGAATTTTGGAAGATCTTCCTATCTTTTTAGATAGATCCCAGGGGACATTGAAGTCCATCTATTGGTTTCCATATCCATTTTCAATCGATAACAAGTTAATAACAAATTAATAACCAAGTTGAACAACTATGTGATTATGTGCTTATGTGTTCCCTTTTATGTTTTTGGTGTAATCCAAGTTTTTGTTATCCAAATCCTCGTAGAATCTTCCATATCATTCGTATAAGGGATTCATAGTAGGATATCCAAAGGTACTATATTAAATCCTCAATGGGCTTTTACGTGATAGTAAAGACCCTTGGATTATATTGTACTATTCCATAATTAGACCCCTTGAGTGGTCTAGTTAAACAGATTGATCCAAAAATCTAGTTAGGAATATCATGTGATGATACAGCTGAAAGGACTCCTTGGTGGCCTAGTTAAAAAGATCATCTGTCGATCTAATTAAAAGGACCCTATGGTAGTCTAGTCACCCTCATCACAAGTTTGATATTCTTCCCCAAAACATTACAAAACAAACTGTGCGGGCTGTGCAAGGAATTACGTAATTATGGATGCATACATAATTAAGGAATTTAGTGCACAGAAACCACAGCAAGCTTTGTCGTGTATCTAGAGTTAACCCTATTCATTTTCCTTTCTGAAGAAATTATGGAAAATGACTCGTTCCGTTCATTTTCGTTTCTGAAGAAATTGTGGAAAATGACTCCTTCCGTTCATTTTCATTATTGAAGAAATTGTGGAAAATGACTCATTCCGTTCATTTTCGTTTTTGAAGAAATTGTGGAAAATGACTCGTTCTGTTCATTTTCATTTCTGAAGAAATTGTGGAAAATGACTCGTTCCGTTCATTTTCATTATTGAAGAAATTGTGGAAAATGACTCATTCCGTTCATTTTCGTTACTGAAGAAATTATGGAAAATGACTCATTCCGTTCATTTTCGTTTCTAAAGAATACCCATTAAGGAAAATGACTCATTCCATGCATTTTCGTTTCTAAAGGTTACCCATTGAGGAAAATGACTCATTCTGTGCATTTTTCATTTCTGAAAATTTTCCATCAAAGGGAAATGAATATCCCTGATTTTTCCTTCATTCCCATTTCTGAAGAGTCTCCGTTAAGGAAACGACAGGATGTTGCCTTGCATATCGCTGATGGTTATTTGGCAGAGTCACAAATAGACTCCTACGAATAAATTTCGGGACGAAATTTCCTAAAGTAGGGGAGACTGTGACACCTGTGTCACCGCGACCATCAAACAAATACCAAGCCGATGAAATATTGTATTTCATACTTGGGACCTTGTATAAATATGTGTATCTTTCGCACATAACAATTCTTGTTCAATTTCAAACTTTACAATGCCTTCTGGAGAATTATATGCAAACTGGTGCGTAAACGTACTCAGTTTAATGTGAAAAATACTCCGGAACACCAACATATACTTATCATACCTTAAATAACCTTTACATAACTTAGAAGTAAGTTTTGAAGGCTTTGGTATGGCAAAAACAAGTTAATTCGCTTACAGGGACTAAACTTGACAAACTGTGAAAGTATGCCAATTTGAACTGTAACTAACATTCCGGAACATGTCCAAGATAAACATACCATATATATCCTTTACATAGCTTAGAAATAGGCTTTGAGGGGTTTGGTATGCTAAAACAAACTTTTGGATCATTCAGGGGCTAAAAGTGTCAAAAAGTGCACAAGTTTGCACTTTCGCGCATAACTTACGTTCTGAATACATCCGGACATCCAAAAATTTATGTTAGCATCCTTATATTATGCCTTAGTGTTTGGCATGAGAAAAATCCATTCGTCGCGTCATTTGGATCGTCTTTCGCGCTTAAGCGCATTCCGTCGTAATTAAGCGAACATCGCGTTCGTACGGCCAAACGAACCAACATCCGGCATATTTTTGAGCATGTTTCATGTACACAATGTTTAGGCATCATTTTAGGGCCTTAAAGTTGGCTTTACGGGCCTTAGAAGTGTCGGAAATGGCTTAAATATGCAACAGGGACCAAAACTGCCATTTCTGAAAGTTGGTGCAGATCAGACATGCCCAGGCGGCCCGCCTGAGTTTTGTGCATATGCTGACACGGGCCGCGTGGCCCCTGCAGATGCAGAAACTTGCTATTTGGCTAAAGTTGGCCTTTCAAACACTCCAAAGGGCAATGCCCTTTCACAATCTCAGGAGTTAAGGGTCATTATGAGCCACCACAACTTTGCGACAAGTGTACGGCTTGGATCGTGACACGATATTCAAGAAACGATCCTAACGGTCTTGCTTTTTCTATAAATACCCCCCCCCTTTGGCTAAAAACCCACAAAATCTGATCTAAAGCTCTAAGTTGAGGCCTTTGCTTCATACCTGAGCTCCTGGATCGAGATTAGCTTTCGGGGACCCTTCGTAAGTGTTCTTTCGTTCTTTTATTCGCTTTTCGAGTCCGAAAGTCAACGTTTTGTTTGACTTTCTGCGTTGACCAGCCTATGGTCAACACGAAGTTCGTTGGAACTTCATAACGTGAGCGTGATCACGATGGTTATAGTCCGTAGTGACTATACCTACTGATTACCACGTTATCTAGGCTCAGTGACGAGTCCTAGTTTCGGCCAAAATGCGCATTCTTGCGTATTTTGTAACCAAACTACTCGTAAGCATCAAAGCCGTTTGTTTTGATGCCAAACCTGTTTTCTAAACTTAGTTAAGCATGTTCTAACATGCTTAGCACGTCACTTTTAGTTTAGTGCTTTTATAGGGTCGTAAGGTAAGCGATCTAAACAATCGCTTATACTTTCGAACCCGACCCATTTGGTCGATCTTTAGGATCCGACCAAACAATTTAAGTGACCATAGTTGTATAGGGAATAACCTTCCGAGGTTATACCTTATGGTCACGAATTTAGGCGTTCCAAACGCGGTTTACGTGAACGACGCGTTAAAGTAGCATAAGCTACCTAAACGGGTCGTAATGGGCCGCAAGCACTTAGGCTAGGTTTCATTTTAGTATGTCGGCTTTGTTAAACCATATTACACGAGTCTCTATACTCGTTTGGTTTACGAACCCTCATTCTATCCAATCTTCCGATTTTGGTCCAGTATATTAATGTAGCTACCTATTAGGTGCCGTTTGATATCCGTGATCTCTAACATTATTTGGTTGTTATACAAGAACTACAAAGCAATCTCAGGTGAGTGCATTGAACCCCTCTTTTACTGTTTTCCAAACTGTTTTGGGGTAAAACACATTTGCCTACTTGTTACCTTCATGCTTTCCTGTTTTTACATCATATACTTGCTATGTTCATTAGTACATTTATAGTACATGATTTCAAAACATTATATGCTATGTATGCCCGTTGTGTGCATACTTAGTACATCACTTTACAATACATCACATGCTACGTACGCCCATTGTGTGCATACTTAGTACATCACTTTACAATACATTTCATGCTACGTACGCCCATTGTGTGCATACTTAGTACATTGTTTCTCATTGTATTTCTGTTGCATATGCTCATCCAGCATATGAACACATTATATTACATTTTGAACCGTTGTAACCGTTTGACTATGTGAACCGTCTTAACCCTTTGATTATATGAACCGTTCGTAACCTTTGAACCGTGTGAACCAGTTGTATCTGTTGACATGATTTACATTTGACAATAGACATTTGACTATACATAAACATTTCTACAATTGTTAAACGTTACATCTTGATGGTTTGGTTTGAGTAAGTGATCTAAGCAACGAGGCGTGTGTAATACGATACAAGCATGGTGGATACGCCGCTGGTACTTCCTATATATAAGTGTTTTTATGGTATTACATATCGTAGCGTTATTTGAATCATTTCAAGTTGAGACATATAACATTTTATACAAATAACACACTTTTCACAAGACCTTGATTTACAAACAACTCATCTTATACAAACTCATTTTACATGGTTATTCAGTTAACCATACATTACTCTCTTATTTATACATATCTTTTGATCTTATCGTTTTTTTCAAATGATTTACAAGGCAAAGCAAATTACCAGGTTCATGACTAAACATTTTCTCAAACATAAGTCATGAATTCTGTTTTTACAAAACCTATGTATCTCACAGGCATTTTTACGCTGACATACCTATTTTCACATGTGTTTTCAGGAGATGATGCATAGGACTTATCAAGACATACTTAGGCGGACCTGTGCCTTAGTGACTTAAAACGAGACAAGAACTAGTTAATTTATGATATGTACACTTTGATTCTTGTTTAAACGATGTAAACTTTCATGTTTGATTAATAAAACGAAACTTCAATTGCCATGGATTTAAAACAATTGATTCTGTTACAACACTCCCCGACGTTTCCGCCACGTTTTGTATGTTCTACGTGGTCGGGGTGTGATAGGTTGCAATTGTCAAACGTTGACTACCTTGTTAATTTAAATAATGGGATAAAGGTCACCTAACCAATATTTAAATGTAACGTTGGATTCTAGATTTTAATTATTAATTATGAGACATTAAAAGGGTATTAATGATTAAAATTTCAATAATATCGAAAATACTAAAATTAAACTTTGTTAAATTTTGTAGATGGCCGCTAACAATGCAAACCCGATTACCCAAACCGTCCGTAACCTATCACTAAGAACCATCCTTGAAAAGGATCATCTCAACCATAACAACTTCATGGGTTGGTTTCGAAACTTGAGAATTGTTCTCAAGCAAGAGAAGATATCCTATGTGTTGGACGATCCCATTCCCGATCAACCTGACGAGGAAGATGTAGAAGCCTACAATAATTGGGTTAAGTATACCGAGGACTCCATGCAAGCCTCTTGCCTCATGTTGGGAACTATGATTCCCGAGATTCAAAAGGACTTTGAACATCATGGAACATACGACATGATTACCCAATTGAAGGAAATGTTCCTACAACAAGCAAGGGTAGAACGCTTCGAAACGGTTCGAGCGCTTCATGCATGTCGGATGGAGGAAACCCAATCGGTCTCATCTTACGTCCTTAAGATGAAGAGCCACATTGATCGCCTCGAGAGGCTCAATTGTCCCGTCTCTAAAGAGTTGGCTACGGATTTGATCCTCAACTCTTTAACAAAGAAATTTGAGAGCTTTGTTATGAACTATAACATGAACGGATGGGACAAGAGCATTGGTGAGCTTCATGCAATGCTCAAAACGGCCGAAGCAGGAATGGGTAAAAAGGCTGTACACGTTCTAACGATCAATGAGGGAGGCAAGGAAGGGCATCACCCCGACACCAAAGCAAATGTTGCCAAGGGAAAGGGACACGTCAAAAGAAAGGGAAAAAGAAAGGCAAAAGCAGAACCACCAAAACCAAAAGAGAAGAAGGCAAAAGTTGCCATAAGCGATCCATGCTTTGAGTGTGGAGAGATAGGACATTGGAAAAGGAATTGTCCAACCTATCTCAAAGAGTTGAAAAACAAGAGGGATGCGGGGCAAACCTCAGGTACAATCTTTATGATACATATTGATCTAAATGTTATTTCTTCTAACACATGGGTATTAGATACCGGATGTGGAACTCATATTTGCAATTCGTTGCAGGGGTTCAAAAGAAATAAGCATTACAAGAAGGGAGATACTAGTCTCTTCATGGGCAATGGAGCGAAAGTTCAAGTTGAAGCCCAAGGAGACTATGTTTTAAAACTTCCAAGTGGTTTAGAAATATGTTTGAAAAATGTTTTGTATGCTCCTAGTTTGACTAGGAACATTATTTCTGTTTCTCTTTTAAGACAATATGGATTTGACTTGAAGTTTGTGAACAATGAAATTTATGCTTTGATGAATGACTTGTTCTACTTTAAAGCTACGCCTTCAAATTGTATTTATGAATTGGTTCATGATAATACATCATTTGATAATTCGATGTACCAAGCAAACACCAAGAAACTCAAAATGGATTTGAGTGAGACCTATCTTTGGCATTTTCGTCTTGGTCATATAAATAGAAATCGCATGCAAATACTTCAAAAGAATGGTCTTTTGGAAACAAATGAAATTGGTTCATTTGATACATGCGAATCTTGTTTACAAGGCAAAATGACCAAGAAACCCTTTGGTGGCACAAATCAAAGGGCAAAAGATTTATTAGGCATCATACATTCAGATGTATGTGGTCCTTTTAAGCCAATGACTAGGAATGGTGAAAAATACTTCGTAACTTTTACGGACGACTTTAGTCGTTATGGTTATGTGTACTTGCTAAGACACAAGGATGAAGTTTTTGAAACATTCAAAGTCTTCCAAAGCGAAGTAGAGAATCAACTCACCAAGACAATCAAAGTTCTTCGTTCCGATAGAGGAGGTGAATACCTTAGTGATGTTTTTCAAGATCATCTTAGGAGTTGTGGGATCATCTCACAACTTACTCCACCTGGAACACCACAACATAATGGTGTGTCTGAGAGGAGGAATCGGACTTTATTGGATATGGTTCGATCTATGATGGCTAGAAGCACATTGCCTCTATCAATTTGGGGTTACGCTTTGCTCTTCGCGGCTCGTATATTAAATATGGTCCCAACCAAGAAAGTGGATAAGACACCTTTTGAAATATGGCATGGAACGGTTCCATCATTATCATATTTGAAGGTATGGGGTTGTGATGCTTATGTGAAGCAATACACCCCAAACAAGTTAGAAGTACGATCCATTGAGTGTATCTTCGTAGGATATCCTAAAGATGATTTAGGATATTATTTCTACGATCCAACAGAGCAAAAGGTATTTGTTGCTCGAAAGGGTAAGTTCTTGGAGGATAAGTTCCTTATGGAAGGAACTAGTAGAACAGTGGAACTTGATGAGGATCAAGAACCACAAGCCGATACACGTTTGGTTGATACTAGCACTCAACAAGAGGTTGTTGAAAATGATCAAATGGTTGATCAACATACACAAAATGTTCGCAGATCTGGTAGAATTAGTAATCCACCTGAAAGATATGGATTTTTCATGGATGGATGCTATGTGGTAGATTCAGATGAACCAACCACTTACCATGATGCAATGTCAAAATCTGATTGCGACAAATGGCTTGAAGCCATGAACGTAGAGATGCAATCCATGCATGACAACCAAGTTTGGGAATTGGTTGTGCCACCACTTAACTCCAAAGTAGTTGGAAGTAAGTGGGTTTTCTAGAAGAAAACAGATATGCATGGTAACTTGGATACTTATAAAGCGAGACTTGTAGCAAAAGGTTTCACTCAAACTCAAGGGGTTGATTATGATGAGACCTTCTCGCCAGTGGCAATGCTAAAGTCGATTAGGATATTATTTGCCATAGCTGCATATTATGACTATGAGATTTGGCAAATGGATGTCAAAACCGCTTTCCTCAATGGATATCTTGATGAAGATGTCTATATGGTTCAGCCTGAAGGTTTTGTCGATCCAAAACATCCTAACAAAGTGTGCAAGTTAAAGAAATCAATCTATGGATTGAAAGAAGCATCGAGAAGTTGGAATCACCGTTTTGATGAAGAGATTAGAAATTTTGGGTTCATCAAGAACGGCGGTGAAGCTTGTGTGTATAAGAAAGCTAGTGGGAGCACCGTCACTTTCTTAGTATTGTATGTCGACGACATTCTACTATTTGGAAATGACATTCCAACCATGGAAGGTGTAAAAGCATGGCTTGGAAGATGTTTTTCCATTAAAGATCTTGGAGAAGCTGCCTATATTTTGGGAATAAAGATCTATAGGGATAGATCACGGCGCTTGATAGGTTTAAACCAAAGTGCATACATTGACAAGGTCTTGAAAAGGTTCAAGATGGAGAACTCTAAGAAAGGTTTGGTACCTATTCAAAAGGGGACAATATTGAATGTAACTCAATGTCCAAGCTCAAAGGATGAGCAAGAAAGAATGAAAGGAATCCCATATGTGTCTGCTATAGGATCCATAATGTATGCAATGATATGTACTAGACCGGACGTGTCATGCGCCTTAAGCATGACAAGTAGATACCAGCAAAATCCAGGTAACAGTCACTGGATGGCTGTTAAGAGCATATTGAAATACCTTAGAAGGACTAAGGATATGTTTCTAATATATGGATCTGGTGAAGAGGAACTCGTTGTAAAAGGTTACACGGATGCGAGTTTCCAAACTGATCGAGATGGTTCTCGATCACAATCTGGGTATGTCTTCATTTTGAATGGAGCTGCAGTCTCTTGGAAGAGCTCGAAGCAGGATGTTGTAGCATTGTCCACTACAGAATCAGAATACATCGCCGCCTCATTGGCAGCACAAGAAGCTGCGTGGTTAAAGAAGTTCATTGCTGACCTAGGGGTAGTCCCTACCATTCAAGACCCCCTAGAGATCTTTTGTGACAACGAGGGTGCGATTGCTCAAATCAAGGAACCTCGTGCACATCAAAAGACTAGGCACATTGAGCGGAGATTCAACTACATAAGGGATGAAGTTGAAAAGGGAAAGATATGTATTCGCAAAGTTCACACCGATCAAAACATTGCGGATCCACTCACGAAGCTCCTTGAACGGCCAAAACATGAGGGTCATACTTGTGCCTTAGGACTTCGATATTCTAGTGATTGGATTTGATCTATTTTGGTATTTGGATATTGGAACAATTGTTATTTTAACTCTTTTATGGTATTTTGAGTTATGTTCCATTTTAGCATGTTTAAATCCGTGAATAAATTAATTATTCTAAATGTCCGTAGTCGATCATACTTGTGGGAACAAATATGAATGTAAGACTATTATGAACTTGGATTGGTGGATATTCATTAGGTATGAATATAGAGCAAAGTGTTGCTGCCAAAGCTCATAGATATTTGTGGGATACAAATATTGGACTGACCCGCTCTCAAATGTTACTGAATGGAATCATTTGTGATTGATCATAAGTGAATTTGAGCAAAGGCGAATATCATAGTATCCCCTGACCTGAGATACATATTGGGTCTTGATATTCACTAAATATTATACCTTGACTTAGTTCTTCACTGTCTGTAATAAGACAGTACATAAGGCTAAGCTCAGGTGTGGTACGAGGTGATTGTGAGAGACGTATGTAGTCAAGAAGGGATTTGTTCCTCTTATTCGTTGAGAGTAAGATGTCTAAGGCCTGCTAAAGTTAAATCAACAGAGAATGATCACACTGTGTCTCTGGATTTGACATGACATCTGTAACGAAAGGATAAATGATAGATTCACCTAAATCATGTTCAAGTAAGGGACTTGAAGGAGATGATGTTATTGAATGGCACTTCGTCATACGTATTAGGGGTAGTAAACCGTTGTTAGGCGTTATTTACTACTTGCATCAATCTTCTATGTATCTTGTGCAAGTGGGAGATTGTTGGACTCTGTATGCCCAAGACACATATTAAATTGATGTGGCTAGTACGTAATGATCCAAGTCGGGTCATACCCAATAACAAGCTAGACAAACACCTACAATATTTATTTATAACAAGATCAAACAAATAAATATTAACACTTAGAATATTTAGAAATTGGTTTTCTAAATAATTGTACTTGAGAAACTAATAAATTATATGGATAACTTATTTTGAGAAAATATTTTATTTTGTTATTTAATGGGTTAAATAACAATTTTAAAAGGTTGCATAAGTCTTGTAAACATGGGATGTTTAATTTTATAAAAGTTATAAAATTAAAATACAATACTTGATTTAATAAAATTTGAAAATTTTGGGTGGGAAAAGCCCTATGTGGGCCGCCCACTTTGGGTGTTTCCAAGGTGGTTTTCACCAATCAAAATACATGCAATCTTCCAAGAAGGCTCTCTCTTGATTGGGTGAATTAGGAGGTGAACTTCTCTCATCATTAATAATAAAACCTTCTCTCATTTTATATATTCACAAGAAATATAATTTTACAAGTGCAAGAACAAGAGAACCTCTAATTTTCTCTAGAAAATTTCGGCCAAGGGTGGTCATCCAAGAGAGTTTTACAAGTGCAAATCCTAGCAATCTCAAGGTGTTTGTTGGAGGCTTGGGGGTATACTAGCTTGAGGCTTTCTCGTTTGGAAGCTACCATTCAAGAATCATCATCATCTTCCATCTCCTTGCTCTAAGAAAGGTTGAATTCTCAAACACCCTATGGTTTTATTTTGATAGCATGCATGTCATATATGGATCCGATTTTGGGTTTTTGCAATTAAAAATGGTTTTAAATCTAGCAACGTAACATGTTTTAAACCTCCTTTCCGCTGCGTTTTAATTTTATTCGGATAAAATGACTTTGATAAACATGTGAAAAACCCAACAGATAGAGCCACAGAGGTCTGCTTCTTACATTGCCAGGTGACCAATCGTGGTCCGAAAAACTGACAACCCGCTGTTGTTGATCTAGCATTAACTTTGCAGTTTCTCTAGTCGGAATCAGAATACCCTTCGAGCATGAAATCGCCTGTTTTTGAATACCACAACCCCAATGATGGAGTTCCTTTCAGGTAGCGTAATATCCGTTTCACAATTACCATATGCGAAGCTCTGGGGCTTGACTGAAACCGTGCTGTGAGGCACGTCGGATACATGATATCGGGTCCTGAAGCAGTTAAGTACATCAACAATCCGATCATGGAACGATACATCGTTTCATCTACCTTGTCTCCGGTGAGATCTGGGTTTATCCCATGATTCGTTGCTAAAGGGGTTGACGCTGGAGTAGATTCTGACATCCCAAATTTCTCTAAGATATCATGACCATACTTTATCTGATGTATGAAAATTCCCTAAGGTAGTTGATCAACTTGAAGTGCCAAAAAGAATTTCATCTCCCCCATCGATGACATTTCAAACTTTTGCTTCATAACTTTTTCAAAGTCTTTGCACAAATTTTCATTCGTTGACCCAAATATGACGTCGTCCACGTATATCTGAACTATCAGAAGATGTCTGTCGACCTCTTTGGTGAAGAGAGTGGCATCCACTTTTCCACGGATGAAGCTGTTGGCTAGTAGGTGTTGAGACAATGTCTCGTACCAAGCTCTCGGGGCCTGGTGTAAACCATACAACGCTTTATCCAGTAAGTAGACCTTGTCTTTATGGATTGGGTCAGTGAAGCCTGATGGCTATCAGACAAATACCTCCTCTTTAACCTTCCCGTACAGAAACGCCGATTTTACATCTAACTGAAACACTTTAAATCTCTTCCACGATGCAAATGCCAGAAAGATTCTAATTACTTCTAGTCGAGCCACGGGAGCATATACTTCGGTGAAATCTATACCCTCCTGCTGACTAAAGCCCTGGACTACGAGTCGAGCTTTGTTTCGAACAACAACCCCTCGGTCATCTCTCTTGCATTTAAACACCCATTCTGTGTTAATTTTCCTGTGACCATCAGGCAAATCTACTAACTTCCACACTCCTAACTTCTCGAACTGGCTCAGTTCCTCCTGCATCGCGTTGACCCAAGAATCTTCAGTTAGCGCCTCTTTGTAAGTTCGCGGTTCGATCTGCGAAATAAAACAACTTAGTGAAAACTCAGTTTGCAAAGGTGCTACTGTAGAATAAAAACAAGTAAGCCCTTGATCAATTTGTCGTCTAGTGCGGACGCCTGATTGCAATTCTCCAACAGTTAGCTCCTCTGGAAGGTATGAAAGTGAACTTGGCATCACGTCGCCTGGAACATCTACCTCGCCCTCAAGATTTGTGATATTTTGATCTGCACTTTGTTCACTGACTGGAATAGATTGACTTGAAATCTGAATTTGCTCCCGCTCAGAATCTGAATTACCATGGTCAAATACTGGTCTCTTCCCGGATTCTTGATTATCATTCTCTAACGTCTGATTATCTTGAGCAACTTCATTTTGTTGAATATCATCATGTTCTCCAGCATTTCTTGGACCTGCTTCATCGTCATTTGAAGTATGCCTTTGATGCGATGACTCATACTCTCGTAAAATATCCAACTCGTCAAAGAAATCTTCTTCTTCTTCCTCTTCTCTTTCCATGTCAAATGAATTCCACAAAGTGTCATAATGAAAACGCCATGAATCGCCTGGATTCTGTGGTGGCATTGTATAGCCTTGACATTCAACATTATGCGCCTCAATAATCCGCTTCAAGCTTGGAACATAGACTCGTCTCAAAGGACTTGAGTAACCGACAAATATTCCCTCAATACTCTTTGGACCAAACTTACCAAAAGGCTCTAGAACAGTGCAGGGAGACCTAAACGGTTCTAAATACTTCGGGTTCGGTTTTCGGTTATTTATCAGCTCAAAACACGTCTTGTTGAATTTCTTGACAGTGAGAACCTGGTTGAGCGTATAGCATGCGGCTATTGCTTCTGCCTAAAAGTTAACAGGTAGCTTGGAATCAGCAAGCATCGTCCTGTTTGTTTCAATTAGTGTCCTGTTCTTTCTTGTCACACCCCGACCACGTAGAACAACCAAACGTGGCGGAAACGTCGGGGAGTGTTGTAACAGAATTATTCTTTCACAACCATGGCACACAAAGTTTATATTTTATTGATCAAACAAGCGTGTTACATTGTCTCAAAACAGGAAATAAAGAGTTCAGAACATACATTGTCTCAAAACAGGAAATAAAGAGTTCAGAACATAATTAAACTAGTTCTATCTTTATTTTAAGTCTCTAAGGCACAGGTCCGCCCTAGTGTCACGATCATCTTCCTAAGCAACAGCTCCTGAAAACACATGTGAAAATAGGTACGTCAGCATAAAAATGCCTATGAGATACATACGTTTTGTGAAAATAAGATTCATGACTTGGGTTTTAGAAGAAAGGTTTAATAAAAATTAGTCATGAATCTTGTTAAATGTTTTCTTTATAAATCGTATGAAAACTCGATAAGAAATCAGATTATATAAAAGAAAGGTGTATGGTTAATGAAATAACCAAGAAAAATGAGTTGTATAAAATAAACTGTTTTGTAAAACAATATCTTGTGAAGAATATGTTATTTGTGTAAAATGTAATATGTCTATACTGAAATGATTTAAATAACGCTACGATATGTAATATTATACAAACACTTATATATAGGAAGTACCAGCGGCATATCCACCATGTTTGTATCATATTACACACGCCTCGTTACTCAAATCATTTACCCAAACCAACCACCAATATAAATTTGTTCATGTATAAATCAATTGTCAAGTGTTACTGTGTAAACCATATCAAAATGTCCATGTCTAATGTAAACCACCAAATGTGTATATCAATGTCAAAATGTTTATGTTTAATGTAAATCATATAATGTGTATCCAAAATATCATGTATGGCATGTGAAATATATCAACTAAGCCATAGGTAAAATGCACAAAAACAGGGTATTGAATTAAACATAGTTTAAGTCAAAGTTAAGTGTTGTG
Source organism: Helianthus annuus (assembly GCF_002127325.2). Lineage (NCBI taxonomy): Eukaryota > Viridiplantae > Streptophyta > Magnoliopsida > Asterales > Asteraceae > Helianthus > Helianthus annuus. The sequence continues at coordinate 67,674,184 of NC_035439.2, read as the reverse complement.
GAACAATTGCATGCTATACTGATACAAACATCTATGCGGTATTGTGAAAATGCATACATCCAAGCCTTGTGACTGTGGTGATAGACCTTTAAACAAATTAAGGGTTTATCTGTGTTATGTTGATCGAATTCGGTCATTCCTTCCACCCAAACAAACCTACGGTTCAGGAAAGGGAGTTGTCAATTCCTATGGTACCACTACCTACTAACGAATGGCGTGATCAATGTTAATGAATGTATTTTTGTCCCATTTAAACAAACCAAATGTCATACCAAAAATGTAAGCATGTGAAAACAATGCACTAAGTATGTAATCAAATGAACATACATAGCGTGAAATGTAATGTAAAACAATGTACTAAGTATGCACACAATGGACATATATAGAATGAAATGTAATGTAAAACGATGTACTAAGTATGCACACAATGGACATACATAGCATGAAATGTAATGTAAAACGATGTACTAAGTATGCACACAATGGACATACATAGCATAAAATGTAATGAAATCATGTACTATAATGTACTAATGAACATAATAAGCATATGATATGAACACATGAAAGGCACGAAAGTAACAAGTAGGCACATGTGTTTCACCCCAAAATAGTTGGAAAACAGTAAAAGAGGGGTCTATGTACTCACTTGAGATTGCTTAGTAGTCCTTGAGTAACAACCAAACAATGCTAGAGATCACGGATATCAAACGGCACCTAATATAGGTAACTATATTAATATATCGGACCTAAATCGGAGGATTGGATAGAATGAGGGTTCGTAAACCAAACGAGTATGGAGACTCGTGTAATATGGTTTAACAAAGCCTTCATACTAAAATGAAACCTAACCTAAGTGCTTACGACCCATTACGACCCGTTTAGGTAGCTTATGCTACTTTAACGCGTCATTCGCGTGAAACGTGTTTGGAATGCCTAACTAGTCCTATGATAAGTAAAATATGCCTTAACATGTCTAATATTGTTACCAAATCAGTTTATATACCAAAAGTTATGTTACATATGCTTAAAATGAATTTTGGCGTAAAAAGGGCATTCTAGTAATTTACCTAAGGCATATATACTACCTATCATACAACTACTCAAACAATGTGACCATAAGGTATAACCTCGGAAGGTTATTCCCTATACAACTATGGTTATCTAATGTGTTTGGTCGGATCCTAATGATCGACCAAACGGGTCGGGTTCGAAAGTATAAGCGATTGTTTAGATCGCTTACCTTACGACCCTATATAAGCACTACACTAAAAGTGACGAGCTAAGCATGTTAAAACATGTTTAGAAAATAGGTTTGGTATCAAAACAAACGGTTTTGATACCTAAGAGTAGATTGGTTACAAAATACGCAAGAATACGTATTTTGGCCGAAACTACGACTCGTCACTAAGACTAGATAACGTGGTAATCAGTAGGTATGGTCTCTAGGGACTATAACCATCGTGATTACGCTCACGTTATGAAGTTCAATCGAACTTCGTGTTGACCATAAACTGGTCAACGCAGAAAGTCAAACATAGTTTGACTTTCGGACTAGAAAAGCGATAAAAGAACGAAGGAACACTTACAAAGGGTCCCCACAAGCTAATCTTGATCCAAGTAGCTCAGGTATGAAGCAATGGCTTCAACTTAGAGCTTTTAGATCAGATTTTGTGGGTTTTGAGTTGTGAAAGGGTTGGGTACTTATAGGAATGTTGGAACCGTTAAGATCGTTTATCGAATAACGTGCTTCAATCTCAACCTTACACTTGTTGCAATTTCTATGGAACACCACAATTGGTCCCTCATTATCCTGAAGAGGCAAGTGCAAATTGGCCCCTCATTATCCTGAAGAGGCAAGTGCAAATTGGCCCCTCATTATCCTGAAGAGGCAAGTGCGAATTGGCCCCTCATTATCCTGAAGAGGCAAGTGCAAATTGGCCCCTCATTATCCTAAAGAGGCAACAGCTGTTTAAACTGATCTGCTATTCTGGGACCCCTTACGGACCGTAAGGGTCATGTCTTACGGTCCGTATGCCATTAACTTTGGCAGAATTACATTTTCAGTCCCTATACCTTGTTTCATTGCGTAACGGCACTTCTAACACCCGTCAATCCCAATTTCAATCTCCACAATGATGTGAAGACATAAGGAACATGAAATATGCTTGAAAACATCTCGGATGTCGGTTCGTTTGGCCGTACGGTTGCGATGTTCGCTTAATTATGACGGAATGCGCATAATCGCGAAAAACGATCCAAATTGCGTGACGAATGGATTTTTCTCATGCCAAACACTAAAATAAAATATTTTAGTGCTTACATAAATTTCTGGATGTCCGGATGTATTCAAAACGTAAGTTATGCGCGAAAGTGCAAACTTATGCACTTTTTGACACTTTTAGTCCCTGAATGAGCCAAACGTTTATTTTAGCACACCGAACCCTTCAAAGCCTATTTCTAAGCTATGTAAAGGATATTTATGGTATGTTCAACTTATGGTCATGTTCCGGAATGTCTGTTACAGTTTAAATTGGCATATTTTCGCAGTTTGTCAAGTTTAGTCCCTGTAAGCGAATTAACTTGTTTTTGCTATACCAAAGCCTTCAAAACTTATTTCTAAGTTATGTAAAGGTTATTTAAGGTATGTTAAGTATATGTTGATGTTCCGGAGTATTTGTCACGTTAAACTGAGGACGTTTACGGTAGCCACCGTAAGTTACGGTAGCCACTGGGCAAAACTGGTCGGCCGTAAGGCAGTAGAAAACTACCGTAACAATTTATTCGCTACCATATGTTACGGTGGCTACCGTAACTTACGGTATCTTTCAAACTTAACATCTGAATTCACAAATTAATAGGCTTCGAGCCCTTGGCTTTAAAATTCATTTTAAAGACTTTTGACCTGGTCAAGTTTTTAAACCACAAACTTGTTTCTAATTAACCATTAAGCATACATCAACATGTTTATCTCAAAATCTTTAATTCGGGTTTGTAACTTTTATGAATTACGCGGCTAGTACCCAATCTATGCGCATAATTCTTTTGACCTATTTCGAAGATTTAAACCTTTTAAGTTTAAATCTTCCCCTTGGTTATGCACAATCTACTGTATACTTATCTATAACCCAAAATATGCGTACCTGGTTTGGATCAACATATTGACCCGTTTTAATACCTTGTCTCAATAATCGGTAATTCATAGCATCGCTAATTCATAGGCCGATTTATCCTGTGTACAACTCCACAAACACTTATTAGTCGTTAATTGTTAAATGGTATCAACATTACCATTTGACCCGTTTGGTCTAAACGACCAAACATTTCGCGCTTATATTTGACTAGATCACCATTTTACCCTTTTTATTCGTTTAAACTTACTTAGAAAGTAGCCATTCAAAAACTCATTTTCATTTATGTCATCCCATGACCAAATTACCATTTCACCCATTTTTACCATTAAACATGGTTTTTCGTCTTTTGATACGTTCCGACCCGTATCTTTTCGTGTCAAAATCATATTTTGAATATAACCTTGTCGTATTTATAATCTATAAATAAATACATATCTTACGATAAAGGTGTAAGCTTTACTTACCTCGCATCCAAACTATGCCTTACTTTTCCTTATTGATTTGTTTGACCCGCTTCGTCCTCAAGCTTCCACCTAGCTCGTTTAGCGTCAAACTAACATCATCATTCACAAGGTGGTTAGATTAGTCATTAACTAATACGACTATTCCACCTTACGTATTTTCTATGTCGAAATCATTATTCGACTTCGTCATTGGTTAATTTTAACTTTCTACTAGTTAACTACCTCTAATCATATGATACGTGAAATTAACTAAAATCTACATTATGATTAGATTCCGTATTATCACGTATCACCCCTAATTGAATCAATTAGGGAATTACGCGTTTCATTCATAGTTTCTACATATGAACATTGTGGGCATAATTTATAATATCAACAATCAAGTTTCGTATCACTGAAAGTAGGCTGTTTTTGTTGATCTGTTTAACCTGTTTTCAAGTCTTTAAAAATTATGATTTTTTTTATGTGGTGTACCACTCGGAGGGTTAGACCTTGTATTAAAATTTCAAGATCTAACTCTTTACCAAAAATTCGTAAAAATTCATTAACTAAGCTGCAATCAGATTCATCACTTCTGACTGCAGCTTACGGAAAAATTCATTTAAAATTCCTCGTTTATCCGATTGACGAAATTCCAATTGGCGATTTTTCTAATCACTTGAAAATTTCTACAGTACAAATTTGAGATCATAACTCCATTCCTAAATTGAGTTATGACATTCGTAATGGGCTGCAAATTCTGTCAGAAAACGCAGCTTGAACCTTTGATACAGAAAAATTCATAAAACGCTCAATTTTCGTCGAAAAAATGCGATTCCAGTGGGGTTTTAAAGATATTTCCTGGAATTACATTTTAGACTCAAGAAACACGTGATTTGATTAGGCTTTGTCCAGGTTACAGCCAATACAAATCGGCTGTAAATTCTGATCAAGAATCGTTTGAATTCAGCTTTCAGTTTAAGCTTGTTCTTGACATCATAACACTATTTTTTGCAATCAAAACCCTAAAAACATCTCATACATGAATTTAGTATCAACAAAAACTTGAGCTAAGCATGATTTCAACATATACTTGTCTAGGGTTTACTCCTAGACACTACTATATTCCTATTCTATCCATATAACAAACATGCAACCATCAATTTCGAATTTTCTAAGATAACCCAGAAATTCAACTAGAGATTTCTCATGAAATTCACATAACTTATGACTCCTTTTTCAGTGGAGATCACTATTTCCTGCTCGGATTTCGTTTTGAAACAGAATTTGGCCTTCAATTTAGACAATTTGCATGAACTAGGGTTTGGTGGAGGATGTTTGGTCGCCCCCTGCGTTCTTGATCGAACCAGACACAAGTTTGGTGTTTTAAATTTTGTTTTAATAATAATAGTTTCAAACTTAACACCTTTGGTCCCCAAACTATTATTAGGTTCTTATTTTAGGTGTTTTTAACCTTCTAACATATTACTACAAGGCTTCTTTCTAACTAGGTTATTTTTATTCCTAGTTATTTTAATGGGTTCGGGAAAATTATAACCCGTTTCATTTTAATTCCCGTTAACTCGGGCCTTATATATATACTTTGTTTCCTCAACAGCCTTTATTCCTTTTTATTTAATATTAGGTTTCTTTATTTAAACCCTAATATTTACCGGGTTAACTTCACCACTAACGGTACTTTACCCGTTCATAAATATTAACGTGGTTTGATTACCAAACCCGTTTTCGGGGTGTTACAGTTTACGCACCAGTTTGCGTATAATTCTCCAGAAAGCGATGTAGAGTTTGAAATTGAACAAAAGTCAAAACATGAAAAATATAAAACATAACCAAACAAACATTGCGATCAAATAACATTGTTTTATTGATAACTGAACTGTTCACAATGATTACAAGCACAGATGTTACAGTCTCCCCTACTTGTGGAAATTTCGTCCCGAAATTTATTTAGAGGAAACTCGTGGAAAAAGATGCAGATACTTCGCCTTCATTTGATCTTTGCGTTCCCAAGTAAACTCGGGTCCACGTTTAGATTCCCAGCGAACCTTGACCAAAGGAATGCGCTTGTGTTTAAGCCACTTGACTTCACGTTCTATGATTTCCACCGGTTTCTCAACAAATTTCAGTGTTTTACAACACGAATTTCGTCAAGCGGTATGTGCAGGTTCTCATCAGCTAAACACCTCTTGAGATTGGACACGTGAAAGGTTGGATGAACATTTCCAAGTTCAGGAGGTAACTCAAGTCTGTAGGCTACCTTACCGATTTTTTCGACGATCTTGAATGGTCCGACTTGAAAATCTGATCACACCTTTCCAAGGTGAGACCTTAAGTAACACACGATCACCGACTTGAAAATCCAAGGGCTTGCGTTTTTGTCACACCCCGATTTCCACGTGTATCACCGGTGGGCCCGGTGGGGGATTACCGTGACGTAGTTGGCAACAATATAGTCAAACCACACATTTATATGAATGCACAGCGGAAGCATAAAGATAAATATAATTCAACCTTTGATTGTAATATCGAATGTATCACAAATCGTCGAATGGTATCCACAGGGGGATCAAAATAATAAAAAGTATTGTTCAACAGACAAGGCATCAAAGTTTGCGAGACTTCTTAAGATGCTAAGGAGCTATTGCCAGCCGATTACGTGTAGTACCTGCACTTAATCTTTTTGGGAAATACGTCAGTTTACACTGGTAAATACATTCAACCGACACTTTTGTAAAATGTTTATTAAAATTGATTTGAATGCACAAGGCACAAACTCTTTTATAACTTGGGAGAATTATTTAATATTATAATCTTGTGAACGAATTACATGTTTCTTCTTTGCGTTCAGTAGTCCGGATCTAGTCCGGGTTAAAGATCAATAGACACACCACCTTGCGTAAAGCCGAGGTGGGTAAACCAACGGCTACGTCTTTTATTAATATAGACATAATGCCGGGTGTATGCCTACACCCGGATGTCGAGGTCGTGGCCATTTCGTAAAATGATGCCTAGGATATCCGGGACATGGTCATTAACCCCCCAAAGGCTTTTAAGTAACAAGACTGTTTAAACGAACCGATTAAATTATTCAATTAACCACCAAACTATGGAAGATTTGATGCTCGATCAAGCGGTATTTTATATATAACGTAACCCAAGCCCGTAATACGGAAAATAAGTTAAAAGTATTTACCTTTGCAAGTATTGTCCTTAATTGATTAAATCATAGATATCTTTTATTGGGGCTCCTATTCTGGAACGAAGGTTTTAAAATAACCTATTAGAATCCTAACGGGTCTTTATATTAGCCGTAGCCTAGACCGGTCAGTTTCAAGGGCTAGATACGGTTTAATCGCGTGAAAGGCGAAAACCGAGAATGGAATGTGATTCTGACCCAACAAGTTCGGAGACTTGTTTTATATGTGTTTAATATTCACACTCTGGATTTTGGGGTCAAAATAATATGGTTTGACCCGTATCGGCTAATTTATGTAAACTAGTTACATAAGCCGAACCGTGCGCGCAATAGGCGCAACGGGTAACCATAAGAGTCCTACACTTGTTTCCTAAGTCTATATGCCTTAAAGAGGTTGTGGTATCAGTAGGATATCTTCCGTGATACCCATAACGAGTTTAAGTTCATTATACGCCCCGTAGGGGTTTTCCAGTCATTTTAAAGACTTTTAAAGGAGGTTTTAGAGTTCTACAGGAAATCTGAGTTTCCCGATCAGTTTATAAAGTTTAAAATACTTTATTTATTATTTAAAATCAGTAGCAACTGGAATCGGGTCAAAAGACTTTATAGAACTCAAGTTTTGGCCGAAAAGGGCATATTCGGTATTTACCGAACCGTAGCCATAACCGCAGGTTATGAGCAGGTTAAAATTAATTAAAAATCTTTAAAAATCCCAAAATATTATTTTACGACAGTGAGTAAAAGGTTTGGTGTCGAAATCTTGATTTAGGTAGGCGTTATGCTAATTGCGTCGTTTATTACAAAAGTTTCTTTTATTTGCGCTATTTAGCATAACTCCCATTTTGGACCTCGGATTGGCGTGAAACTTTAGGGACATGCTTAGAATTTAATAAGAAAGGTTATGGTCCCTTCACGTGTCCGAAATACTCGTTTTATTTTGAAAAGGGCGTTACGGTCAACTTTTAAGCAATTAACGGAAAGGCGTAAAAGACTCGGACAAACAACGAACCGGTCACAGAGGGTGATACCATCACGTGACCTGGTCCTAAGAGAGTCCTATGGCATGTCTACATTGCACTAAAACGGGTCAGAACTGAAGTCAAAGCAAAAGTCAAACTTTTGCGACATTCGGCTCCGAACCGGGTCAATATAGCAAATGGCCGAATCAAACGAGCTTAGACAAGTTTATATACTTAATACCATGTTTTATAAGTGTTCAAATAGGTTTCATATCATCTATATTACAGATTATGCAAGAATCGCAAAAATGGCTTTCTGTTGACTTTTTAAGTATACGTTTGACTCGACATTTGAACTAGTTAGATTGGTGATCAGGGGGAACCCTTTTAGAGGTTTATTACCCACAAAGTCAATCGTTAGTTACGACGAATTGACTCGACATTTAATTCGTGATTTATCGCAAAGTCAATCGTTAGTTACGACGGATTGACTTTTAAGCTAAACTAAGCAAAAACAAGGCCATAGAAGGTTTGGCATACTTACAGAGACTTAGAGCACGACTTAGAATTATAGAAGAACACTTGGGAGCTTCAGGAATGAGCAGAAGATGTGTTTTGAGGTGTGATGAACTTATGCACAATGTAGGCCTATTTATAGTGAAAGAATGACCTCTAGATCATTACAACTCAGGCTACAAGTGAGTATGGATGTTCAGCAGGTGTCCTAAGGTGCTAGGGGTCAGGTAGAGGGCACCCATGCCTCATTGATTGCTCACAAGTTCGTCTACAAGCCAAATCATTGAATCTGCCCATACTTTCTGCATCTGTATGGTTCACGCGGCCCGCATGGGAGATCAGGTAGCCTTGTACGCGGGTCGCCTGAGTTCTCATAACAGAACGCGTAATTGCAGAAGGCTCGCGGCCCGCGTTAACTTATGTGTAACCTTTACACGGCCCGCGTTAGGTTTATTTTTCAAGATTTTTGAATCTTTTATAATCATTGCCAAAATCTTTGTAATTAACAACGAAATCTACGGTAATTAATAACGTGACCTTTCGGGTTTGAAGGGGTAACTTTGCGATTTGGCCCTCGATTATTTACAACTAAGGGCCTCGTGTTATTTACCCGTATTGTTAAGTCCCTGGTTAGTTTGTTAATTATTCGGAAAGCCTTAACTTTCATTGTTGACGCTTTTAACCCTTCTCGTACGAATTTGATCATAACTTTCTCGTTTTAAAACGGAACTTCGCGGAATTTATATAGTACATTCTAGTGAGCGTATTTTACTGTTACAAAGCCTCGGGTACATCAAAGGGTCACTCAGAGGTATAATTAAACATGTTGACACAGTTAACCCCTGCAGCTTGTAATCTTTCACTTTCTTCCGCGTTTCGCTTCCGTACGATCCATGATTTATTCATTCGAAGGTACGAGCATTGTTTAGGGTTACTATACAGTATACTTACCCTTGTTTGACATTTATAACCCTCGAATTTACATACTTTCAAGGTTTGTCAACTTTAGTCCTTTATTTAATATTAAATGCCACGTGTAAACTCAAGACACGTGTCAATACATTATTGGACACAAAATTTCGAGGTGTTACAATTTTAGGTCCACGTAACTCTTTTGACGGTTTCTAGCTGTCTGAAGGTTATCACGAACTTTCTTAACCTTATCTGTTATCTCTAAAATGAGGGCTGGTCCAGTAAGCTGAGCCTCGCCGATCTCATTCCAGCAGACTGGTGAACGACATTTTCGACCATAGAGAGCCTCGAAAGGAGCCATGTTGATGCTGGGGTGATAACTGTTGTTGTAGGAGAATTTAATCAACGGAAGATGTGAATCCCAACTACCACCAAAATCGATCACACAAGCTCTAAGCATATCTTCCAGAGTCTGGATTGTTCTTTCAGACTGACCATCCGTTTGCGGATGATAAGCTGTGCTCAGATTAAGTTGGGTCCCCATAGCAGATTGCATGGTTCTCCAAAAATGAGAAGTGAAGCGAGCATCTCTGTCAGAAATGATGTTCAAAGGAACACCATGTCGAGCTACAATTTCATCCACATAGATTTTAGCAAGTTTGTCTGCAGAAAAATCCTCACGGATTGGCAAGAAATGCGCTAACTTAGTAAGACGATCAACGACTACCCAGATGGCATCACGACCTTTCTTTGTGCGCGGAAGTTTGGTAATGAGATCCATAGTAATGTTTTCCCATTTCCAAACTGGGATCTCTGGTTGCTCCAATAAACCAGAAGGACGCTGATGTTCAGCCTTAACCTTAAGACAAGTAAGGCATTTTGATACATATAAGGCGATGTCTTTCTTCATACCAGGCCTCCAATACTGAATACGAAGATCCTTATACATCTTATCTGAGCCAGGATGAATAGAATAACGAGACTTATGGGCTTCATCCATAAGCAAGGTACGAAGATTATCTTGGCTTGGGACCCACAACCGGTCCATGAAGTAATACGACCCATTGTCCTTCAGTTCAAGAGCAGGTGTTATGTGATAAGGAAATTCCTTATCCATCAAACCTTGTGAAACACAAGTGTGTTGAGCCTGAGAAACGCGGGTTTGGATATCGGATTGAGCTTGAATAATAGATTGAACACAATGAAGCTTAGTACGTTCCTTACGACTCAATGCATCGGCTACAACATTTGCCTTACCCGGATGGCAGCGAATTTCGCAGTCATAGTCGTTTAGAAGCTCAACCCAACGTCGTTGCCTCATGTTGAGTTCTTTCTGATTGAAGATATGCTGAAGACTTTTGTGGTCCGTGAAAACCACACATTTTGTACCGTACAAATAGTGTCTCCAGATCTTAAGAGCGAAGACAACTGCACCCAACTCAAGATCATGAGTGGTGTAGTTCTTCTCATGTATCTTCAACTGTCTTGATGTGTAGGCTATGACTTTGTTCCTTTGCATCAGAACACAGCCAAGACCCAATTTAGATGCATCACAATAAACGACGAAATCATCATTGCTCTCAGGCAAAGTCAGAACAGGTGCGTCGCAAAGTATTTGTTTCAAGTTTTGAAAAGCTTCCTCTTGTTTGAATCCCCAATCAAAGGGTTTGTTCTTCTGAGTTAGAGCAGTTAGAGGAACTGCAATCTTTGAGAAGTTTTCTATGAAGCGGCGATAATAACCCGCTAGACCAAGAAAATAACGAACTTCAGTAGGAGTAGTAGGCGTATCCCAGTCCTTAATCGCACTGATCTTGGAGGGATCTACATGAATACCTTGTTCGTTGACAATATGTCCTAAAAATTGAACTTCTTTAAGCCAGAATTCACACTTGGAGAATTTGGCGAAAAGTTGCTCTTTCTTTAGGAGTTCCAAAGTAAGACGAAGATGTTGCTCGTGATCAGCTCGCGTCTTAGAGTATATCAAGATGTCGTCAATAAAAACAATGACGAACTGATCCAAATAAGGCTTGCAGACCCTATTCATTAAGTCCATGAAAACAGCAGGAGCATTAGTCAAACCGAATGGCATGACTGTGAACTCATAATGCCCATAACGAGTGCGAAATGCTGTCTTGGGAATATCTTCTTCATGTACACGAAGTTGATGATATCCAGAACGTAGATCAATCTTTGAAAAATAAGAAGCGCCCTGTAACTGATCAAAGAGATCGTCGATGCGAGGTAGGGGATATCGATTCTTGATGGTAAGCTTGTTAAGCTCCTGATAATCGATACACATCCTAAAAGATCCATCCTTCTTCTTGACAAAAAGAACGGGAGCTCCCCAAGGTGAAAAGCTAGGACAGATAAAACCTTTGTCAGAGAGTTCCTGAAGCTTTTTAGACAACTCTTGCATCTCAGACGGTGAAAGACGATATGGAGCTCTGGCAATGGGATTTGCACCAGGTACGAGATCAATACGGAACTAGACTTGGCGTGCTGGGGGTAGACCAGGTAAATCTCCAGGGAATACCTCAGAATAATCCCGAACAACAGGAATATCTTGAATAGACTTACCTTTGCCCTCATCTGCTACAACATGTGCCAAAAAGGCCACATAGTTCTTTCGCAGATACTTCCGAGCTTTAAAACAAGACATGAGTTTGAGACCACCGTCAGGTTTCTCACCACGAACTTGTAGGATCTCGCCTATCGAAAGTGGCACACGAACAATCTTCTCAAAACAAACTACCTCTATGCGATGCTTTGCTAACCAATCCATACCCACAATAACATCAAAGATTCCAAGTTGCATAGGTGTGAGGTCGATAGGAAAAAGATGGTCGTTAAGGTTCAACTGGCAGTTGTGAAGAACAGAATCAATAACAATTGGTTCACCACTAGCAACCTCTACTGTCAAATGTTTACCTAGTTTCGTTCTAGACACGCGAAGTAATTGCTCAAAAGATAATGACACAAAACTCTTATCGGCACCCGAATAAAAAAGAACAGACGCAGGCTGATTATTAATAAAGAACGTACCGTTCACCACTTCATTGTCTGCTTGTGCCTCTTGTGCATTCATGTTGAAGGCTCGACCTCGAGCCTGAGCCTGATTCTGATTTGGATTAGCATTCACCAATCTTGGACACTGATTACGGTAGTGGGTCATATCCCCACAATTGTAACAAGAACCTGGGGGGTAGTGTGGTCGTGCAGCTTGACCCTGTTGCTGAGCAGGAGGCTGAGCAACTCGTTGGGACGGGTTCTGAACTGTCTGATTCTGAGCAAAACGACAAACACCAGCAAGATGACCTGACTTCCCACAGTTAGTACAGAAACGGCACGGAAATTGCGGCTGATGGTGACTGTTGCATCTATTGCACAAAGGTGCATTTCCTGCATAAGGTTTCTTCGCTGGAGGCTGTGCGGGTAGGTTGGGAGCTGCCTGGTTAGCTTGGGCAGTGACAGCAAAATTTTGGGAAGCCTTACGCTTCCTTGACCCCTTTGAGGAACCAGAATCCTTTCCCTTCTTGTTTTGACCTTTCTTGCTATCTTCTTTGTCAGCTGCCTGTTTCTTACCCTTGTCACCCTATTTGTGCAGCTTTCCCTTTCGAACCTGTGACTCAGTCAATGTCGCTGCTAACTCGATCGCCTTATGGAGTATGGTAGGGTTACTACCAGTAATGATGTCTTGTACTGAGTCAGGTAGACCATCGATGTACCTTTCGATAGCCTTGTCGAGTAGGGTAACCATTGTTGGGTAAAGCAGACTCAACTCCTCAAACCTATCAGTATACGCCCGATGTTCGCCACTATCTTATTTCAAATCATCAAACTCTCTTTCCAATGCTCGCAGTTCATGACGAGGACAAAACTCCCTCATCATAAGAGCCCAAAGTTCAGCCCAAGTCTGTGCTAGAGCAACTTCTGCACCGCCATCTCTCATAACCCCGTTCCACCACGTAAGAGCCCTCTTCTGAAACACACTCAAAGAAAACTCGACCTTGCGATTGTCAGGACACTGCACTTGACGAAAAGTATTCTCAATGCTCTCGAACCATTGAAGAAGCCCAGTCGCTCCCTCAGAACCACTAAACTTTAGTGGTTTAGCCGAGTTAAAATTCTTGAAATTGCATGGAGCATTGTTGTTGTTGTTGGCTTGGTTCCATTGAGCAAAGAGGTTTGGGAATTGAGCAGCCATTTTCTGCGCAATGATTTCTGCCAGTTCGGCAGTCGCTATCTGGTTTTCGCGTCGAGGAGGCATTCTAAAAGAGGAAACATGAAACGAAACGCGTGAGATGATTGGATGAAGAGAATGAGATGAAACAAAATCAACAATAGCAAAGATGGTGGTCATTCGTCCGCATCACAAAGCAAACAAACGACACACAGTGACTAATCATAGTAAATGGGTCAAAAATAATGTATCGCGAAGACATGCTCGCCTATAAGTGAACACTCACCCCAAGAGTTCCCAGGTAAGAGTGACTGGTCCGATTACGTGGATTTGTACGAACACTCTACCCTTAGACAGAAAACCAAGGGTACAGGCATTCACTCTTCCAGTTTGCATGTGTTCACACTATTTAAAACCCAAAACTTTGATGAGATTTTTGAAAATTCAAAGGGGTTCAAAACCTTACAACAGAGGGTTCAAAACCTTGTAATAAATCATTCAAAAACAGAAGATTGTTTTTCAAAGATCGTTTCGGAAAAATTGGGTTCTTGTTTTGATAATCACAAAAGGATAGGTGATGTGCATGTTTTAAGATCTAAACACAAGATAACTTGTGTTAGGGTCCTAGAAAGGTTACAGTCTAGGTCAAAGTCTTACTAATAACCTAATTCCCTATAACCATTGGCTCTGATACCAACTCTTCTGTCACACCCCGACCATGTAGAACAACCAAACGTGGCGGAAACGTCGGGGAGTGTTGTGACAGAATTATTGTTTCACAACCATGGCATACAAAGTTTATATTTTATTTATCAAACAAGCGTGTTACACTGTCTCAAAACAGGAAATAAAGAGTTCAGAACATAATTAAACTAGTTCTATCTTTATTTTAAGTCTCTAAGGCACAGGTCCGCCCTAGTGTCATGATCATCTTCCTAAGCAACAGCTCTTGAAAACACATGTGAAAATAGGTACGTCAGCATAAAAATGCCTGTGAGACACATACGTTTTGTGAAAATAAGATTCATGACTTGGGTTTTAGAAGAAAGGTTTAATAAAAATTAGTCATGAATCTTGTTAAATGTTTTCTTTTATAAATCATATGAAAACTCGATAAGAAATCAGATTATATAAAAGAAAGGTGTATGGTTACTGAAATAACCAAGTAAAATGAGTTGTATAAAATAAACTGTTTTGTAAAACAATGTCTTGTGAAGAATATGTTATTTGTGTAAAATGTAATATGTCTATACTGAAATGATTTAAATAACGCTATGATATGTAATATTATACAAACACTTATATATAGGAAGTACCAGCGGCGTATCCACCATGTTTGTATCATATTACACACGCCTCGTTACTCAAATCATTTACCCAAACCAACCACCAATGTAAATTTGTTCATGTATAAATCAATTGTCAAGTGTTATTGTGTAAACCATATCAAAATGTCCATGTCTAATGTAAACCACCAAATGTGTATATCAATGTCAATATGCTTATGTTTAATGTAAATCATATAATGTGTATCCAAAATATCATGTATGGCATGTGAAATATATCAACTAATCCATAGGTAAAATGCACAAAAACAGGGTATTGAATTAAACATAGTTTAAGTCAAAGTAATGTTTTGTGGAACAAATGCATGCTATATTGATACAAACATCTATGCGGTATTGTGAAAATGCATACATCCAAGCCTTGTGACTGTGGTGATAGACCTTTAAACAAATTAAAGGTTTATCTGTGTTATGTTTATCGAATTCGGTCATACCTTCCACCCAAACAAACCTAGGGTTCAGGAACGGGAGTTGTCAATTCCTATGGTACCACTACCTACTAACGAATGGCGTGATCAATGTTAATGAATGTATTTTTGTCCCATTTAAACAAACCAAATGTCATACCAAAAATGTAAGCATGTGAAAACAATGCATTAAGTATGTAATCAAATGAACACACGTAGCATGAAATGTAATGTAAAACAATGTACTAAGTATGCACACAATGGACATACATAGCATGAAATGTAATGTAAAACGATGTACTAAGTATGCACACAATGGACATACATAGCATGAAATGTAGTGTAAAACGATGTACTAAGTATGCACACAATGGACATACATAGCATAAAATGTAATGAAATCATGTACTATAATGTACTAATGAACATAATAAGCATATGATATGAAAACATGAAAGGCACTAAAGTAACAAGTAGGCACATGTGTTTCACCCCAAAATAGTTTGAAAACAGTAAAAGAGGGGTCTATGTACTCACTTGAGATTGCTTAGTAGTCCTTGAGTAACAACCAAACAATGCTAGAGATCACGGATATCAAACGGCACCTAATATAGGTAACTATGTTAATATACCGGACCTAAATCGGAGGATTGGATAGAATGAGGGTTCGTAAACCAAACGAGTATGGAGACTCGTGTAATATGGTTTAACAAAGCCTTCATACTAAAATGAAACCTAACCTAAGTGCTTACGACCCATTACGACCCGTTTAGGTAGCTTATGCTACTTTAACGCGTCGTTCGTGTGAAACGCATTTTGAATGCCTAACTAGTCCTATGATAAGTAAAATATGCCTTAACATGTCTAATATTGTTACCAAATCAGTTTAGATACCAAAAGTTATGTTACATATGCTTAAAATGAATTTTGGCGTAAAAACGGCATTCTGGTAATTTACCTAAGGCATATATACTACCTATCATACAACTACTCAAACGATGTGACCATAAGGTATAACCTCGGAAGGTTATTCCCTATACAACTATGGTCACCTAATGTGTTTGGTCGGATCCTAATGATCGACCAAACGGGTCGGATTCGAAAGTATAAGCGATTGTTTAGATCGCTTACCTTACGACCCTATATAAGCACTAAACTAAAAGTGACGAGCTAAGCATGTTAAAACATGCTTAACTATGTTTAGAAAACAGGTTTGGTATCAAAACAAACGGTTTTGATACCTAAGAGTAGTTTGGTTACAAAATACGCAAGAATACGCATTTTGGCTGAAACTACGACTCGTCACTGAGCCTAGATAACATGGTAATCAGTAGGTATGGTCTCTAGGGACTATAACTATCGTGATTACGCTCACGTTATGAAGTTCAATCGAACTTCGTGTTGACCATAAACTGGTCAATGTAGAAAGTCAAACGTAGTTTGACTTTCGGACTAGAAAAGCGATAAAAGAACGAAGGAACACTTACAAAGGGTCCCCGCAAGCTAATCTTGATCCAAGTAGCTCAGGTATGAAGCAATGGCTTCAACTTAGAGCTTTTAGATTAGATTTTGTGGGTTTTGAGTCGTGAAAGGGTTGGGTATTTATAGGAATGTTGGAACCGTTAAGATCTTTTATCGAAAAACGTGCTTCAATCTCAACCTTACACTTGTTGCAATTTCTATGGAACACCACAATTGGCCCCTCATTATCCTGAAGAGGCAAGTGCAAATTGGCCCCTCATTATCCTGAAGAGGCAAGTGCAAATTGGCCCCTCATTATCCTGAAGAGGCAAGTGCAAATTGGCCTCTCATTATCCTAAAGAGGCAAGTGCAAATTGGCCCCTCATTATCTTGAAGAAGCAACAGTTGTTTAAACTGATCTGCTATTCTGGGGACCCCTTACGGACCGTAAGGGTCATGGCTTACGGTCCGTAAGCCATTAACTTTGGCAGAATTACATTTTCAGCCCCTGCACCTTGTTTCGTCGCGTAACGGCACTTCTAACACCCGTCAATCCCAATTTCAAGCTCCACAATGATGTTAAGACATAGGGAACAAGAAATATGCTTGAAAACATCTCGGATGTCGGTTCGTTTGGCTGTACGGTTGCCATGTTCGCTTAATTACGGCGGAATGCGCATAAGCGCGAAAAACAATCCAAATTGCGTGACGAATGGATATTTCTCACGCCAAACACTAAAATAAAATATTTTAGTGCTTACATAAATTTTTGGATGTCCGGATGTATTCAGAACGTAAGTTATGCACGAAAGTGCAAACTTATGCACTTTTTGACACTTTTAGTCATTGAATGAGCCAAACGTTTATTTTAGCACACCGAACCCCTCAAAGCCTATTTCTGAGCTATGTAATGGATATTTATGGTATGTTTAACTTATGGTCATGTTCCGGAATGTCTGTTACAGTTCAAATTGGCATACTTTTGCAGTTTGTCAAGTTTAGTCCCTGTAAGCGAATAAACTTGTTTTTGCCATACCAAAGCCTTCAAAACTTATTTCTAAGTTATGTAAAGGTTATTTAAGGTATGTTAAGTATATGTTGATGTTCCGGAGTATTTTTCGCGTTAAACTAAGTACGTTTACGCACCAGTTTGCGTATAATTCTCCAGAAAGCGATCTAGAGTTTGAATTTGAACAAAAGTCAAAACATGAAAAATGTAAAACATAACCAAACAAACATTGGGATCAAATAACATTGTTTTATTTATAACTGAACTGTTCACAATGATTACAAGCACATATGTTACATTTCTTTCAGCTACTCCATTCTGTTGCGGAGTGTAAGAAGCACTAAATTCATGCAATATATCTCTTTCATCACAATACTCTTCCATCTTGATAGTCTTGAACTCAGTACCATTGTCACTTCTGATTCTTCTGATTCGTGCATGATACAAGTTTTCAATCTTTCTGAATAACGCCATTAAGCTTTCAAATGTTTCATGTTTAGTCTTCAGAAAAGATACCCAAGAAAATCTTGAATAATCGTCTGTGACTACAAGACAATAGAGATCCCCAGTAATACTTTTGACGTTCACTAGACCAAACAAATCCATATGTAGTCTCTCTAAAGGTCTTGAGATTGAGTTTTCTTTCTTCCCAGGGTGAGATTTCTTCTTTTGCTTTCCTTTGATGCAGCTAATGCACTCCCCCTCAAGATGAAAAGCTTTCACATGAACACCAGTAACCAAATCATTGTGCACCAGGTGATTCATTTTTCATAAATGTATATGACCCATTTTTTGGTGCCACAACTGAGATTCTTTTTCTGTTGCTCTAGATATAAAACAATGAGCCTGACCCGTGGTTGTAGTAGCAACACTCATGTCTAACACGTACAGATCATTGACTCTTGGTGCTCTCATGATAATCCATTCTTTGGGAACAACAAATCCTGGTTTCAAGATCAAACATTCTTTGTCTATGAAGTGCGTTGTATACATCCTATCACAGATCTGAGAAATACTCAGAAGATTATTCTCAAGCTCAGCAATGTAGTTAACTCTTTCAAACGTGACAATGCCATTAGATGACGTTCCTTCTCCAATTATCCTACCTCCTTGATTTCCTGCAAAACCTACGTAACCTCCATTAAACCCTCTAACATCATACAACAGGGTTTTCTTCCCTGTCTTGTGCCGAGAAGCTCCACTATCCATAATCCATCGCGAAACAGATCTTGGAAGCTCCTGCACATGTCAAAAACACTTAGTTAGATTTTGGTGCTACCCAAGCCTCTATCGACTCAGGTAACTGGACATCAAGAACAGTTCTTTTGGTGATCAATGGTGGAAAATTCTTATCATCGATCTTCAAGCTTTCTTCAGACCCAACCTCAACCTCTTTGTATAAGAAAAAAATCATCTTTCTGAGGTTGACCAGATGGTTGGTCTTTCTTTGGAACATCTTTCTTCTCAGACTTTTGCATTTCTTTCTCAAGTTTTATATAGTAATCCAAAGGAACATTCATCTTTACCGATGTGGTAGAAGATGATCGTTTTTCTGACTCTGAAACCTTTGGTTTTGGAGAACTTGTTTTCATTTCAACCACTTTTGGCTTCCATGTTTGTTGAGATGACGCAACCCATTTGTAAAACTTGTCATTTTTAGTTATCACTTTCTTTACAGGTTCAGTTTTGACTTTGGTGTTGTCATTTTTCAAAAAAAATTTCTCAACAACCAATGGAGCTTTTCCTTTCACATCAGCTTTCCTTTTCTGAATCTCAACAACTTCAGTCTTAGGCTTCAAGTTGGTACACTTTCGTGCAATATGTCCAACTTGATTACATTTGAAACATGTTCGGGTGTCAACTACCCGACTTGTGCCTTCAGACTGAGGCTGTGAGGGCTTCTTCTCCAAGAACTCTTTGTTTGATTTTGAAATTTTAGATTCTTCATCAGAAAGTGAACTCGAACTTGAACTTTTCACAAACACTTTCTTCTCAGCAAACCTTCTGTTTTGAACATTCTTTTTCTGATAATTCTTACCACCCTGATATCCGCCCGACCATTTGTTTAGATTGTTGTTATTAAAACGTGGTGGAACAATAGGTTTCTTGTAGTAAGCTTTATCTTTTTCAAAATTCATTTGCCTCTTTGTTTGTTTCAACCCTTCAATTTCCGACACATCAATCTTAATCAACTTAAACACATTTCTCAATTTGCCAACATTCACATTCTCTATCGGAAAATCATGATCCGAATACAACTTATCAGAACCCTTCATCTTGTACATCACAAGATTAGGTTCCTCATTTAAGTTGTTTTGGGACTTTGATTTTGGAATGTATTTGTCCAAAAAGCATTCATCATCCTCAGTAGTGCCACTTTAAGATTTCAAAACATTTTCAGCCATGCTTTTAACAATTTCAGATTGGACACTATCCTCATCGGACGATGAAGTGAATGTGACATCAATTGTGTCTAGAAGTTTCACTTCCTGAACATCTTCATCATTAACCAACCCTGATTGTTTCTTTGAATAATTGTTTAAAACTGGTGGTGGAACTTGATGATACCCCACCCATGTTCCATCCGAAAAGACATCTTCGCCTGCTTTGTTTTTCCCTATGGGTTTGGGAACAATGTGTTGTAAAACAAAGCTTGCGGAGTTGTAACTAGTTAATTTCATATTAATGCGCTCATTTTCAATTTTAGCTTCTTGGAATTGAAGCTTCAACTTAGCAATTTCATCCAGTTGCTGGTTGATTAACTCCTCTTTGACTCTAAGAACACCTGTCAGTTGAAGATTTTCTTTGTCTGTCATACCATTTCTTTCATCAAAATCTTTAACCGTTCGTTTAAGCCTCTCAAATTTTTCTGAAATCTGACGATTTTCAAGAATCAATTTTTCATTTTCTTTTCTAATTCTTTTTACATCATTTTTATCGTTTTCGATTTTCTTAGTTAATTCTTTTAATTTTTATCGTTTTCGATTTTCTTAGTTAATTTTTCGGGTGCCTCCTCTATCTGCTTCATCCTGGGAGGTTCTACTTTATTCTGATGATAAATCGCTCTTTTGTAATAATCCTCTCGGAAAGGATATGCAGTTTCATCAGTGTAAGCATTTCTACACTCACGCTTAAAGTGACCTTTCTGTTTACATTTAAAGCATGTCACTTTTGACTTGTCAAAGCCTAACTTGGTAGAAGGTCCACCAATAGACTGTCTTCTAGTAATCTCCATGAATCGCTACACTCTTCTCACTGCACTCGCCATACACCACCTTATATCGATCAACTCCATCTCCTCAGGATCGATTTGATCGTAGTCTTCCTTTGTTAGGTTGGTGTTACCTATCTTTCCTGCAACGAGACTTTCGTATGATTCTAACACAGACGCTAAAAACACCATCTGCTGTTTTGCTGATTCTTCACTGAAATTCTGACCATTTTCCAAATCTATAACAAAGTTGCATTGAAATAGATTCCTTGAAGCAGATTGTGTCACACCCCGACCGCGTATAACATGCAACCGCGGCGGAAACGTCAGGGAGTGTTGAGACAGAAGTAATTGTTTCATAACTATGGCATACAAAGTTATATTTTATTTATTAAACACGAGTGTTACATTGTTTCAAAACAGGAAATAAAGTGTTCAGAACATATTCAAACTAAGTCTATCTTCGTTTTATGTCTCTAAGGCACAGGTCCGCCCTAGTATCACAATCATCATCCTAAGCGACAACTCCTGAAAACACATGTGAAAGTAGGTACGTCAGCATAAAAATGCCTGTGAGATACATAGGTTTTGTGAAAATGGGATTCATGACTTGAGTTTAAAGAAAACGTTTAATAACAGTCAGTCATGAACCTTGTAATTTGCTTTGTCTTTGTAAATCATTTGAAAAACGATAAGATCAGATGATATGTATAATTAAATGTAAGGTTAAATGGATAACCTAGTAAAAATAAGTTTGTATAAGATAAGTTGTTTGTAAAAATAATGTCTTGTGAAGAATATGTTATTTGTGTAAAACGTAATATGTCTAAACTGAAATGATTTAGATAACGCTGGATATGTAAAATTATACAAACACTTATGTATAGGAAGTACCAGCGGCGTATCCACCATGTTTTTATCATATTACAAACGCCACGTTATTCAAACCATTTTCCCAAACCAACCACCAATGTAAATTGTTCATATATATAAATCAACTGTCAAGTGTTATTGTGTAAACCATGTCAAAATGTCCATGTCTAATGTAAACCACCAAATGTGTATATCAATGTCAAATTGTTTATGTTTAATGTAAATCATTGCAATGTGTATCCAAAATATCATGTATGGCATGTGCAAATATATCAATTGGGCCATAGGTAAAATGCACAAAAGCAGGGTATTGAATTAAACATAGTTTAAGTCAAAGTTATGTTTTGTGGAACAATTGCATGCTATACTGATACAAACATTTATGCGGTATTGTGAAAATGCATACATTCAAGCCTTTGTGACTGTGTTATTGTTTATCGAATTCGGTCATTCCTTCCTATCCAAACAAACCCGAGATTTCAGGAATGGGAGTTGTCAAGTCCTATGGTACCATTACCTACTAACGGGCGGCATGATCGGTGTTAATGAATGTACATTGTATGATTTGAACAAACCAAATGTCATACCAAAATGTGAGCATGTGATGAATAATTGTACTAAGTACGCACACAATGGGCATACATAGCATAAAATGTAGTGTAAATGATGTACTAAGTACGCACACAATGGGCATACATAGCATAAAAGTCATGTAAATCAATATGCTAGCATGCTATCAGTCAACACACGTAGCAGAAATGTAACGTAAATCAATGTACTAAGTATGCTAAGTAAACATACATAGCGAAACAATGTAATGTAAATCATGTACTAATAGTGTACTAATGAGCATAGCAAGTATATGATGTGAAAACAGGAAAGCACGAAAGTAACAAGTAGGCACATGTGTTTCTCCCCAAAACAGTGTGGAAAACAGTAAAAGAGGGGACTATGTACTCACCTGAGATTGCTTTGAAGTTATTGTATAACAACCAAATAATGCTAGAGATCACGGATATCAACGGCACCTAATATAGGTAACTATGTTAATATACCAGACCTAAATCGGAGGATCGGATAGTATGCGGGTTCGTAAACCAAACGAGTATGGAGACTCGTGTAATATGGTTTAACAAAGCCTACATACTAAAATGAAACCTAGCCTAAGTGCTTACGACCCACTACGACCCGTTTAGGTAGCTTATGCTACCTTAATGCGTCGTTCTCGTAGAACGCGTTTGGAATGCCTAACATCGTGACCATAAGGTATAACCTCGGAAGGTTACAACTATGGTCACCTAATGTGTTTTGGTCAAATCCTAATGATCGACCAAATGGGTCGGGTTCGAAAGTATAAGCGATTGTTTAGATCGCTTACCTTACGACCCTATATAAGCACTAAACTAAAAGTGACGAGCTAAGCATGTTAGAACATGCTTAACTAAGTTTAGAAAACAAGTTTGGTATCAAAACAAACAGTTTTGATACTCACGAGTAGTTTGGTTACAAAATACGCAAGAATGCGTATTTTGGCCGAAACTACGACTCGTCACTGAGCCTAGATAACGTGGTAATCAGTAGGTACAGTCACTACGGACTATAACCATCGTGATCACGCTCACGTTATGAAGTTCCAACGAACTTCGTGTTGACCATAAGCTGGCCAACCCAGAAAGTCAAACAAAGTTTGACTTTAGTACGAGAAAGCGATTAAAAGAACGAAAGAACACTTCCGAAGGGTCCCCGAAAGCTAAACTTGATCCAGGAGCTCAGGTATGAAGCAATGGCATCAACTTAGAGCTCTTTGATCAGTTTCGTGGGTTTTACACCAAATGGGGAGGGGGGTATTTATAGGAAAAGCAAAACCGTTAGGATCGTTTCTTGAATTTCATGCCATGATCTCATTCATACACTTGTCAAGATGTTGTGGTATCACATTATAACCCTAACTCCAGAGATTGTGAAGGGGCATTGCCCTTTGGACTGATTGAAAGGCCAAAAACATCAAAAACACGAGTTTTTGCATCTGCAGGGCTAACGCGGCCCGCGTAAGGATTTAGTCAGGGCTTACGCGCCCCGCTTGGGAGTCCTGATCAGAAACCAAGTTTCAGAATTGACAGTTTAGGTCCCTGTTATGGTTTAAGGCCATTTCCGACACGTTCAAGGCCCGTTAAGCCATCTTTAAGGCCCTAAAATGATGCCTAAACATTGAGGACATGAAACATGCTCAAAAATATGTCGGATGTTGGTTCGTTTGGCCGTACGATCACGATGTTCGGTTAATTACGACAGAATGCGCATAAGCGCGAAAAACGATCCAAATTGCGCGACGAATGGATTTTTCTCCTGCCAAACACTAAGGCATAATATAAGGATGCTTACACAAATTTTTGGATGTCCGGATGTATTCAGAACGTAAGTTATGCGCGAAAGTGCAAACTTATGCACTTTTTGACACTTTTAGTCCCTGAATGATCCAAAAGTTTATTTTAGCATACCTAACACCTCAAAGCCTATTTCTAAGCTATGTAAAAGATATTTATGGTATGTTTAACTTATGGACATGTTCCGGAATGTTTGTTACAGTATGAATCATCATACTTTCGTAGTTTGTCAAGTTTAGTCCCTGTAAGCGAATAAACTTTGTTTTTGCCATACCAAAGCCTTCAAAACTTATTTCTAAGTTATGTAAAGGTTATTTAAGGTAAGTTAAGTATATGTTGATGTTCCGGAGCATTTGTCGCATTAAACTGAGTATGTTTACACACCAGTTTGCGTATAATTCTCCAAAAAGCGATGTAAAGTTTGAAATTGAACAAAAGTCAAAACATGAAAAATGTAAAACACAACCAAACAAACATTGGGATCAAATAACATTGTTTTGTTGATAATTGAACTGTTCATAATGATTTCAAGCACAAATGTTTTAGTCTCCCCTACTTGTGGAAATTTCGTCCCGAAATTTATTTCGAGGAAACTCGTGGAAAAAGATGCGGATACTTCGCCTTCATTTGATCTTCGCGTTCCCAAGTAAACTCGAGTCCACGTTTAGATTCCCAGCGAACCTTGACCAAAGGAATGCGCTTGCGTTTAAGCCACTTGACTTCACGTTCCATGATTTCCACCGGTTTCTCAACAAATTTCAGTGTTTTGTCAACACGAATTTCGTCAAGCGGTATGTGGAGGTTCTCATCAGCTAAACACCTCTTGAGATTGGATACGTGGAAGGTTGGATGAACATTTCCAAGTTCAGTAGGTAACTCAAGTCTGTAGGCTACCTTACCGATTCTTTCGACGATCTTGAATGGTCCAACGTATCTAGGTGCAAGTTTTCCTTTCTTTCCGAATCTGATCACACCTTTCCAAGGTGAGACCTTAAGTAATACACGATCACCGACTTGAAAATACAAGGGATTGCGTTTAAGGTTCGCGTAACTCTTTTGACGGCTTCTAGCTGTCTGAAGGTTATCACGAACTTTCTTAACCTTATCAGTTGTCTCTAAAATGAGGGCAGGTCCAGTAAGCTGAGCCTCGCCGATCTCATTCCAGCAGACTGGTGAACGACATTTTCGACCATAGAGAGCCTCGAAAGGAGCCATGTTGATGCTGGAGTGATAACTGTTGTTGTAGGATAATTCAATCAATGGAAGATGTGAATCCCAACTACCACCAAAATCGATCACACAAGCTCTAAGCATATCCTCCAGTGTCTGGATTGTTCTTTTAGATTGACCATTCGTTTGCGGATGATAAGCTGTGCTCAGATTAAGTTGGGTCCCCATAGCAGATTGCATGGTTCTCCAAAAATGAGAAGTGAAACGAGCATCTCTGTCAGAAATGATGTTCAAAGGAACACCATGTCGAGCTACAATTTCATCCACGTAGATTTGAGAAAGTTTGTCAGCAGAAAAATCCTCACGGATTGGCAAGAAATGCGCTGACATAGTAAGACGATCAACAACTACCCAGATGGCATCATGACCTTTCTTTGTGCGCGGGAGTTTAGTAATGAGATCCATAGTAATGTTTTCCCATTTCCAAACTGGGATCTCTGGTTGCTCCAATAATCCAGAAGGACGCTGATGTTCAGCCTTAACCTTAAGACAAGTAAGGCATTTTGATACATATAAGGCAATGTCTTTCTTCATACCAGGCCACCAATACTGAATACGAAGATCCTTATACATCTTATCAGAGCCAGGATGAATAGAATAACCAGACTTATGGGCTTCATCCATAAGCAAGGTACGAAGGTTATCTTGGCTTGGGACCCACAAACGGTCCATGAAGTAATACGATCCATTATCCTTCAGTTCAAGAGCAGGTGTTATGTGATAAGGAAATTCCTTATCCATCAAACCTTGCGAAACACAAGATTGTTGAGCCTGAGAAACCCGGGTTTGGATATCGGATTGAGCTTGAATAACAGATTGGACATGAACACAATGAAGCTTAGTACGTTCCTTGCGACTCAAAGCATCGGCTACGACATTTGCCTTACCAGGATGGTTGCGAATTTCGCAGTCACGGTCGTTTAGAAGTTCAACCCAACGTCGCTGTCTCATGTTGAGTTCTTTCTGATTGAAGATGTGTTGAAGACTTTTGTGGTCCGTGAAAACCACACATTTTGTACCGTACAAGTAGTGTCTCCAGATCTTAAGAGCAAAGACAACTGCACCCAACTCAAGATCATGAGTGGTGTAGTTCTTCTCATGTATCTTCAACTGCCTGGATGCATACGCTATGACTTTGTTTCTTTGCATCAGGACGCAGCCAAGACCTAATTTAGATGCATCACAATAAACGACGAAATCATCATTGCCCTGGGGCAAAGTTAGGACAGGCGCGTCGCAAAGTTTTTGTTTCAAAGTCAGAAACGCTTCCTCTTGCTTGAATCCCCAATCAAAGGGCTTGTTCTTCTGAGTTAGAGCAGTTAGAGGAACTGCAATCTTCGAGAAATTGTCAATGAAGCGGCAACAATAACCCGCAAGACCAAGAAAAGAACGAACTTCAGTAGGAGTAGTAGGCGTATCCCAATCCCTAATCGTACTGATCTTGGAGGGATCTACATGAATACCTTGTTCGTTGACAATATGTCCTAAGAATTGAACCTCTTTAAGCCAGAATTCACACTTGGAGAATTTGGCGAAAAGTTGCTCTTTTTTAGGAGTTCCAATGTAAGACGAAGATGTTGCTCATGATCAGCTCGCGTCTTAGAATAATTAAGATGTCATCAATGAAAACGATGATGAACTTATCCAAATAAGGCTTGCAGACCCTATTCATCAAGTCCATGAAAACAACAAGAGCATTAGTCAAACCGAATGGCATGACTGTGAACTCATAATGCTCGTAACGAGTGCTGAACGCTGTCTTGGGAATATCTTCTTCATGCACACGATGCTGATGATATCCAGATCGCAGATCAATCTTTGAAAAATAAGAAGCGCCTTGCAATTGATCAAAGAGATCATCAATGCGAGGTAGGGGATATCGATTCTTGATGGTGAGCTTGTTAAGCTCACGATAATCGATACACATCCTAAAAGATCCATCCTTCTTCTTGACAAAAAGAACGGGAGCACCCCAAGGTGAAAAGCTAGGACGGATAAAACCTTTGTCAGAGAGTTCCTGCAGCTGCTTAGACAACTCTTGCATCTCGGACGGTGCAAGACAATATGGAGCTCTGGCAATGGGATTTGCACCAGGTCCGAGATCAATGCGGAACTCGACTTGGCGTGCTGGGGGTAGACCAGGTAACTCTTCAGGGAATACTTCAGGATAATCCCGTACAACAGGAATATCTTGAATAGACTTACCTTTGCCCTTATCTGCTACAACATGTGCCAAAAATGCCACATAGTTCTTTCGCAGATACTTCTGAGCTTTAAAACAAGACATGAGTTTGAGACCACCAGCAGGTTTCTCACCACGAACCTGTAGGATCTCACCTGACGAAAGCGGCATGCGAATGATCTTCTCAAAACAAACTATCTCTGCGCGATACTTGGCTAACCAATCCATACCCACAATAACGTCGAAGCTTCCAAGTTGCATAGGCGTGAGGTCAATAGGAAAAAGATGGTTGTTAAGGTTCAACTGGCAGTTGTGGAGAACAGAATTAAGAACAATGGGTTCACCGCTCACCACTTCTACTGTCAATGGTTTACCTAGTTTAGTTCTAGACACGCAAAGTAATGGTTCAAAAGATAACGACACAAAACTCTTATCGGCACCCGAATCAAAAAGAACAGATGCTGGCTGATTATTAATAAAGAACGTACCGTTCACCACATTATCATCTGCTTGTGCCTCTTGTGCGTTCATGTTGAAGACTCGACCTCGAGCCTGAGTCTGATTCTGATTGGCATTCTGATTCTGGTTGGCTAACCTTGGGCACCGATTTCTGTAGTGGGTCAGATCCCCACAATTGTAGCACGAACCAGGAGGAAAATGAGGTCGTGCAGCTTGACCTTGTTGCTGAGCAAGACGCTGAGCTTGGTTCTGGTTAGCAGGAATGCGGCAGGTGGCAGCAAGATGACCATTTCTTCCACAGTTGGTGCATTGACGACACTGAACATGTGGTGGGTGATGGCTGTTACACCTGTTGCACAAAGGTGCATTGCCAAGATAATGTTTCTTGGCTGGAGGCTGTGCGGGTTGGTTGGGAGCTGCCTGGTTAACCTGGGCAGTGACAGCAAAGTTTTGGGAAGCCTTACGCTTCCTTGACCCCCTAGTAGAACCAAAATCGTTTCCCTTCTTGTTTTGACCTTTCTTGCTATCCTCGTTGTCAGACGCCTGCTTCTTTCCCTTGTCACCCTTCTTGTGCAGCTTTCCCTTTCGAATCTGCGACTCAGTTAGTGTCGCTGATAACTCGATTGCCTGACGGAGTGTGGTAGGGTTGCTACCAGTAATAATGTCTTGTACCGAGTCAGGTAGGCCATCGGTGTACCTTTCGATGCCCGGTGCTCACCATTGTATTGTTTTAAGTCGTCAAACTCTTTCTCCAAAGCTCGTTGCTCATGACGAGGACAGAGCTCCCTCATCATTAGTGCCCTAAGTTCAGCCCAAGTCTGAGCTAGAGTAACTTCTGCACCACGGTCTCTCATTACCCCGTTCCACCATGTAAGAGCCCTCTTCTAAAACACACTCGAAGAAAACTCGACCTTGCGATTGTCAGGACACTGCACATGACGAAATATATTCTCAATGCTCTCGAACCATTGAAGAAGCCTAGTTGCTCCTTCGGAACCACTAAACTTGAGTGGTTTAGCCGAGTTAAAATTTTTGAAATTGCATGGAGCATTGTTGTTGTTGTTGGCTTGGTTCCATTGAGCAAAGAGATTTGGGAGTGCAGCAGCCATTTGCTGTGCAATGATTTCTGCCAGTTCGGCATTTGCTACTTGATTGTCGCGTCGAGGAGGCATTCTAGAATAGGAAGACATGAAAGGAAATGAGTGAGATGATTGGATGAAAAGAACGAGATGAAACAAAATCAACAAAAGCAAAGAGGATGGTTATGCATCGCTAAGCAAACAAGCGATACACAATGTCTAATCAAAGTAAATGGGTCAAAAATAATGTATCGCGAAGACATGTTCGCCTATAAGTGAACACTCACCCCAAGAGTTCCCAGGTAAGAGTGACTGGTCCGATTATGTGGATTTGTACGAACACTCTAGCCTTAGACAGAAAACCCGGGGTACAGGCATTCACTCTTCCAGTTTGCACGTGTTCACACTATTAAAACCCAAAACTTTGACGAGATTTTGAAAATTCAAAAGGGTTCAAAACCATATAACAGAGGGTTCAAAACCTAGTAATCAATCATCCTAGAACAGATGATTAATTTTTAAAGCGGATTCGGAATCGCTGTTCTCGTTGTGGTTATCACCTAAGGATAGGTGAAGTGCATGTTTGAAAATCTAAACACAAGCTAACTTGTGTTAGGGTCCTAGAAAGTTATAGTCTAGGTCAAAGCGTTACTAATAACCTAATTCCCTATAACCATTGGCTCTGATACCAACTCTTCTGTCACACCCCGACCGCGTATAACATGCAACCGTGGAGGAAACGTCGGGGAGTGTTGAGACAGAAGTAATTGTTTCACAACTATGGCATACAAAGTTATATTTTATTTATTAAACATGAGTGTTACATTGTTTCAAAACAGGAAATAAAGTGTTCAGAACATATTCAAACTAAGTCTATCTTCGTTTTATGTCTCTAAGGCACAGGTCCGCCCTAGTATCACAATCATCATCCTAAGCGACAGCTCCTGAAAACACATGTGAAAGTAGCTACGTCAGCATAAAAATGCCTGTGAGATGCATAGGTTTTGTGAAAATGGGATTCATGACTTGAGTTTAAAGAAAACGGTTAATAACAGTCAGTCATGAACCTTGTAATTTGCTTTGTCTTTGTAAATCATTTGAAAAACGATAAGATCAGATGATATGTATAATTAAATGTAAGGTTAAATGGATAACCTAGTAAAAATGAGTTTGTATAAGATAAGTTGTTTGTAAGAATTATGTCTTGTAAAGAATATGTTATTTGTGTAAAACGTAATATGTCTAAACTGAAATGATTTAGATAACGCTGTGATATGTAATATTATACAAACACTTATGTATAGGAAATACCAACGGCGTATCCACCATGTTTGTATCATATTACAAACGCCACGTTATTCAAACCATTTTCCCAAACCAACCACCAATGTAAATTGTTCATATATATAAATCAACTGTCAAGTGTTATTGTGTAAACCATGTCAAAATGTCCATGTCTAATGTAAACCACCAAATGTGTATATCAATGTCAAACTGTTTATGTTTAATGTAAATCATTGTAATGTGTATCCAAAATATCATGTATGACATGTGCAAATATATCAATTGGGCCATAGGTAAAATGCACAAAAGCAGGGTATTGAATTAAACATAGTTTAAGTCAAAGTTATGTTTTGTGGAACAATTTCATGCTATACTGATACAAACATTTATGCGGTATTGTGAAAATGCATACATTCAAGCCTTTGTGACTGTGGTGATAGACCTTTAAACAAATTAAAGGTCTACATGTGTTATTGTTTATCGAATTCGGTCATTCCTTCCAATCCAAACAAACCCAAGATTTCAGGAATGGGAGTTGTCAAGTCCTATGGTACCATTACCTACTAACGGGCGGCATGATCGGTGTTAATGAATGTACATTGTATAATTTGAACAAACCAAATGTCATACCAAAATGTGAGCATGTGATGAATAAATGTACTAAGTACGCACACAATGGGCATACATAGCATAAAATGTAGTGTAAAATGATGTACTAAGTACGCACACAATGGGCATACATAGCATAAAAGTCATGTAAATCAATGTGCTAGCATGCTATCAGTCAACACACATAGCAGAAATGTAACGTAAATCAATGTACTAAGTATGCTAAGTAAACATACATAGCGAAACAATGTAATGTAAATCATGTACTAATAGTGTACTAATGAGCATAGCAAGTATATGATGTGAAAACAGGAAAGCACGAAAGTAACAAGTAGGCACATGTGTTTCTCCCCAAAACAGTGTGGAAACAGTAAAAGAGGGGACTATGTACTCACCTGAGATTGCTTTGAAGTTCTTGTATAACAACCAAATAACGCTAGAGATCACGGATATCAACGACACCTAATATAGGTAACTATGTTAATATACCGGACCTAAATCGGAGGATCGGATAGTATGCGGGTTCGTAAACCAAATGAGTATGGAGACTCGTGTAATATGGTTTAACAAAGCCTACATAATAAAATGAAACCTAGCCTAAGTGCTTACGACCCACTACGACCCGTTTAGGTAGCTTATGCTACCTTAACTCGTCGTTCGCGTAGAACGCGTTTGGAATGCCTAACATCGTGACCATAAGGTATAACCTCGGAAGGTTACAGCTATGGTCACCTAATGTGTTTTGTTCGGATCCTAATGATCGACCAAATGGGTCGGGTTCGAAAGTATAAGCGTTTGTTTAGATCGCTTACCTTACGACCCTATATAAGCACTAAACTAAAAGTGACGAGCTAAGCATGTTAGAACATGCTTAACTAAGTTTAGAAAACAGGTTTGGTATCAAAACAAACGGTTTTGATACTCACGAGTAGTTTGGTTACAAAATACGCAAGAATGTGTATTTTGGCCGAAACTACGACTCGTCACTGAGCCTAGATAATGTGGTAATCAGTAGGTACAGTCACTACGGACTATAACCATTGTGATCACGCTCACGTTATGAAGTTCCAACGAACTTCGTGTTGACCATAAGCTGGTCAACGAAGAAAGTCAAACAAAGTTTGACTTTAGTACTAGAAAGCGATTAAAAGAACGAAAGAACACTTACGAAGGGTCCCCGAAAGCTAAACTTGATCCAGGATCTCAGGTATGAAGCAATGGCATCAACTTAGAGCTCTTTGATCAGTTTTGTGGGTTTTACACCAAATGGGGGGGGGGGGTATTTATAGGAAAAGCAAAACCGTTAGGATCGTTTCTTGAATTTTGTGCCATGATCTCATTCATACACTTGTCAAGATGTTGTGGTATCACATTATGACCCTAACTCCAGAGATTGTGAAGGGGCATTGCCCTTTGGAGTGATTGAAAGGCCAAAAACATCAAAAAAACGAGTTTCTGCATCTGCAGGGCTGACGCGGCCCGCATACGGATTTAGTCAGGGCTTACGCGCCCCGCTTGGGAGTCCTGATCAGAAACCAAGTTTCTGAATTGACAGTTTAGGTCCCTGTTATGGTTTAAGGCCATTTCCGACACGTTTAAGGCCCGTTAAGCCATCTTTAAGGCCCTAAAATGAGGCCTAAACATTGAAGACATGAAACATGCTCAAAAATATGTCGGATGCTGGTTCGTTTGGCCGTACGATCGCGATGTTCGGTTAATTACAACAGAATGCGCATAAGCGCGAAAAACGATCCAAATTGCGCGACGAATGGATTTTTCTCATGCCAAACACTAAGGCATAATATAAGGATACTTACATAAAT
This sequence comes from Helianthus annuus, assembly GCF_002127325.2. Lineage (NCBI taxonomy): Eukaryota > Viridiplantae > Streptophyta > Magnoliopsida > Asterales > Asteraceae > Helianthus > Helianthus annuus. The sequence goes on along the minus strand of NC_035439.2, from coordinate 67,641,466 downwards.
TTTTGGATGTCCGGATGTATTCAGAACGTAAGTTATGCGCGAAAGTGCAAACTTATGCACTTTTTGACACTTTTAGTCCCTGAATGATTCAAAAGTTTATTTTAGCATCCCTAACCCCTCAAAGCCTATTTCTAAGCTATGTAAAGGATATTTTTGGTATGTTTAACTTATGGACATGTTCCGGAATGTTTGTTACAGCACGAATCATCATACTTTCGTAGTTTGTCAATTTTAGTCCCTGTAAGCGAATAAACTTTGTTTTTGCCATACCAAAGTCTTCAAAACTTATTTCTAAGTTATGTAAAGGTTATTTAAGGTGTGTTAAGTATATGTTGATGTTCCGGAGCATTTGTCGCATTAAACTGAGTACGTTTACGCACCAGTTTGCGTATAATTCTCTAGAAAGCGATGTAAAGTTTGAAATTGAACAAAAGTCAAAACATGAAAATTGTAAAACACAACCAAACAAACATTGGGATCAAATAACTGTAACACGTCGAATTTTTGTGTCCAATGATGTGTTAACACGTGTCATTTGTTTACACGTGGCATTGATATTAAATAAAGGACTAATATTGACAAACCTTGAAAGTATATAAATTCGAGGATTATAAATGTCAAACAAGGGTAAATATACTGTATAGTAACCCTAAATGATGCTCGTGCCTTCAAACGAGTAAATCATGGATCGTACGGAAGCGAAACGCGGAAGAAAGTGAGAGATTACAAGCTACAGGGGTTAACTGTGTCAACATGTTTAATTATACCTCTGAGTGACCCTTTAACGTTCCTGAGGCTTTGTAACAGTATAATACACTCACTAGAATGCAATATATAAATTTCGCGAAGTTCCGTTTTAAAACGAGAAAGTTACGATCGAATTCGTATGAGAAGGGTTAAAAGCGTCAATAATATAATTTAAGGCCTTCTGGATAATAAATAAATTTAACCGAGGGCTTAACAATGCAGGTAAATAACGCGAGGTCCTTAACTGTAATTAATCAAGGGCCATATCGCAAAGTTACCCCTTCAAACCCGAAAGGTCAGGTAATTAATTACCAAGATTTTATAATCATTACTAAAAGATTTAAAGATTTATTTTTAACCTCTTACGGACCGTAAAGGGTATGCCTTACGGACCGTAAGGAGGGGGAATGATTGCTGATGATCCGCCTATGGCTTACGGACTGCAAGGCCGAAGCCATACGGTCCGTAAGCGACGCCCAGCGACAGATTGTTGGCTGTTGGCTGATTTAAACGGCCAAACAAGGAGTAATAGGTTTCTCAGAAGTATGGATGCCCCCTACTCGACCCATAACTCTATAGGACACATGCCATCCATCCATGATCAGTTGTAGAGTGGTGTGTGATGATCTTGGACCTTGCCTTTGACTATAAATAGGTACATTGTGTTCATAGCTTTCATCACAACTCAAACACACTTCACTGGTCATTCCAAAAGCTCTCAAGCATTCTTCTTTGTTCTCTAAGCAAGTCTCAACTTCTGTAAGTCCATTAGATCCTTTGTGGTTTGATTTATACTTAGAAAATAGCTAAAAACCAAACCGTCGTAAATACGGTTTGACTTCAAAATAAATCCGTAATGGCTCAGGCTTATGACGGATCAAAAGTAGTTATGAGTTGGTATTCATGTGGGTAATAAACCTCTAAAAGGGTTCCCTCTGATCACCACTCTAACTAGCTCAATTGTCGAGTCAAACGAATGCTTAAAAAGTCAACAGAAAGCTATTTTTGCGATTTTTACATAATCTGTAATGTTATGCTATGGAACCTGTTTAGACACTCATAAAACATGATATTAAGTATATAAACTTGTTTGCGCTTGTTTGAATCGACCATTTGCTATACTAACCCGGTTCGGAGCCGAATGTCGCAAAAGTTTGACTTTTGTTTTGACTTCAGTTCTGACCCGTTTTAGTGAGGTATAGATATGCCTTAGGACCAGGTTACATGATGGTATAACCCTCTGTGACCGGTTCATAATTTGTCTGAGTCTTTTACGCATTTCTGTTAATCGCCTAAAAGTTGACCGTAACAGCCTTTTTAAAATAAAACGAGTATTTCGGACACGTGAACGGACCATAACCTTTCTTACTAAATTATAAGCATGTCCTTAAAGTTTCACGTCAATCCGAGGTCTAGAATGAGAGTTATGCTAAATAGCGCATTTATAAGAAACTTTCGTAATAAACGGCGCAATTAGCGTAACGCCTATCTAGACCAAGATTTCGTCACCAAAACTTTTACCCACTGTAGTAAAATAATATTTTTGGAATTTTAAAGATTTTTAATAATTTTTACCTTGCTCATAACCTGCGGTTATGGCTACGGTTCGGTAAATACCGAATATGCCCTTTTTGGCCAAAACTTGAGTTCTACAAGGTCTTTTGACCCGATTCCAGTTGCTACTGATTTTAAATAATAAATAAAGTATTTTAGACTTTATAAACTGTTCGGGAAACTCAGATTTCCTGTAGAACTCGAAAAGCTCTTTAAAAGTCTTTAAAATGACCGAAAAACCCCTACGGGGCATAATATTAACTTAAACTCGTTACGGGCATCACGGAAGGTATCCTACTGGTACCACAACCTCTTTAAGGCATATTGACTTAGGAAATAAGCGTAGGACTCTCATGGTTAACCGTTGCGCCTATTGCGCGCACGATTCGGCTTATGAAACTAGTTTTCATAAATTAGCCGATACGGGTCAAATTATATTATTTGGACCCCAAAATCCAGAGTGTGAACCTTAAACCTATATAAAACAAGTCTCCAAACTTGTTGGGTCAGAATCACACTCCATTCTCGGTTTTCGCCTTTTCGCGCGATTAAACCGTATTTATATTTCGGAACCAACCGGTCTAGGCTACGGCCAATATAAAGACCCGTTAGGATTCTAATAGGTTAATTAAAACCTTCGTTCCAGAATAGGAGCCCCAGTAAAAGCTATCTGTGACGTAATCCATTAAGGAATATACTTGCAAAGGTAAATACTTTTAACTTATTTCCCTTATACGGGCTTGGGTTATGGTATATTAATACCGCTTGATTGATTGAGCATCATATCTTCCATCGCTTAGGTGGTTAATTGAATAATGTGATCGGCTCATTTAAACAGTCTTGTTTCTTAAAAGCCTTTGGGGGGTTAATGACCGTTGTCCCGGATATCCTTGGCATCGTTTTACGAAATGGCCACGACCTGGACATCCCGGTGTAGGCGTACACCCGGTATATTATGTCGACATTACTTTTAAAAGACGTAGCCGTTGGTTTCTATACTACGGTTTTACGCAATGTGGTGTGTCTATTAATCTTTAACCCAGACAGGATCCGGGCTACTGAACGCATAAAAGGACATGTAATTCGTTCACAAGACTTTAATAATTTTCCCAAGTTATAAAAGAGTTTGTGCCTCGTGCATTCAAATCAATTTTAATAAACATTTCCAAATGTGTCAGTTGAACGTATTTACCAGTGTAAACTGACGTATTTTTCCCAAAAAGATTAAGTGCAGGTACTACACGAAATTGGCTGGTAGTAGCTTCCTAGCATCATGATAAGTCTCGCAAGCTTGATGCTGTATCTGACTGAACAATACTTTATTATTATTATGATCCCCTGTGGATACAATTCGACTTCTGTAATACACTTGATATTACATTCAAAAGGTTGAATTATATTTATCTTTATGCTTCCGCTGTGCATTCATATAATTGTGTGGTTTGACTATATTGTTGCCAACTACGTCACGGTAATCCCCCATCGGGCCCACCGGTGAGACACGTGGAAATCGGGGTGTGACAGGTTGGTATCAGAGCCAACATTGAGTGAATTAAACACTATCCTAATGTGTTTAATCTCAGTGACACAATTGCACATACTTGAGTCTAGACAAGAACTTAGGACAAATTCGAAATTGTTATTCCAACTTTGTCTTTTCCTCTATTCTTGGTATTTAAAGTTTTATAAAGCAGGAAATATGCCGCCAGTGATATTCCGAGGAAGAGGAAGGGGAAGAAGAGGCAGAGGAGAGATCGTTACTCATCACGATCACAAAGCCGGGCCTTCAGGTACGCGAGCTCCTTCGACTACAAGGAGTGAAGAACCGCAGAGGCGAAGAGACCTTTACGAACCTGCGAGGCATTCCACCTCACACAGCTCGACGCCATCATACCGGCACTCATTCGGGCCAAATTCTGAGAATGATCCCAACAACCCGCAACCCTCCTTCATACCGCTACAACGTTCGGTATCGCACCGAAATTATGACGACCCTACTCCATACTTCATAGGTCAGTTTAATCCAGCTGACTACATCCAGGAACCATCAGGTTTTGTTCCACTAGGGCCACAAGATCACTTCTCCGAAGATCATATGGACGAAGATACTGATCCGACAGAACCTGCTCGTGGTACGCCCACGCATCCGATAGAAGTCTCTGATGGGTCATCCTTCCATGGCACACCCTATCAGGGACCAGATAGCTTTCAAGCATTGTTTGACCGACATGAGTGGTACTACACACCACCTCAGCAGACATCACAACAACCGCGACATCCGCAAGATCCCTCTGAGGATTCACGCTTCGTGGCAGTTACGCCACCACCTCCGCCACCGGTACAGCCAGTAATGCCTTATCCGCCAAGGCGTAGGAGAACAAATGCTCGTATGTCCACACGAGGAGGAGGGGGTATCCACTTCAGCACCCCTCGACACTCTAGTAGTAGCCACTATCCACCACTACAAGAAGAAGGACCTTCAAGTCCTATACAGGAGGCGAACTCCTCACCAGCTGCACCAAATTCGCCACCATTTGGGCATGACCAACCCATACCTGCTTACACGGGTCCAACGGCTTACAACCCGTTCGAACCGTCACAAGCACATTACAACTACAATTATGAGCGCGACCCATATGTGGTGTCGGCTAGATATAATGCACGCTATCCTGACGGAGCTCATGGGAACATGGGAGCACCGGACTACTCAGCTCATGGGTATCCAATACCTCCCAGACCTCCAGTTCCGCAACAAGCGCCGCAACCACGTTTCTCTCCTCCTGAACAGGAAGAGATACTCCAACGACTGGATCGTGTGGAGAGAGAGTTCGAGGAAGAGAAAAAGAGCCACCGAGGATTTCTCAAAGGCTTGGCGAACCTACTAAAGGGCAAAAAGAAGAAACGTGACCACTAGCCCTTAATAGTTGTACTAATGTAATTTCTACTTTGAAATAAGTCCCTGCGTGGACACTTATCGTGTTTTAGTCCTACAAGGACTTATCTTTTAGTCCTTGCATGGACACTTATCTTATATTAGTCCCTGCATGGACTTGTCACTTATTTTAAACCTCTATGGAGGTATGTACTATTTAAAAGTCCCGTTTAGGGCGGTGCGTAATCGTATTAATATTTTGGAATGTTATATTATGAATTTCATTTTGTTATCACTATATATGAAATAAATCAAAACCATTCCTTTTCAATTGATCTGCCTAAATAAAGAATCTTAAGAGTGAAACCTAGCCTGGTGTCTTTTAAGATCCGGCCAAGATGGTACGACCAAATTAAAAGATTCAGATTCCCTGTTAACCTCTGCAAGCATGTTGACGATCATGGCAGATGTGATTCGTTAAAATCACACACGTCATTCTTATACAATAATCCTTTAAGGGATTTCAAAAACCCAACTAAATGATTTATGAATCATGGGTCAGATCATCAATAGAGATGATCATTATAAAACATCCATTAGAGATGTAGTGCCTACGTGCCAACCTTATTAAAACATCCATTAGTGATGTAGTGCCTACGGGCCAACCTTATTAAGACATCCATTAGTGATGTAGTGCCTACGGGCCAACCTTATTAAAACATCCATTAGCGATGTAGTGCCTACGGGCCAACCTTATTAAAACATCCATTAGCGATGTAATGCCTACGGGCCAATCTTATTAAACATCCATTAGAGATGTAGTGCCTACGGGCCAACCCTATTAAAACATCCATTAGTGGTGTAGCGCCGATAGGCCGTAATAATTGTCTTATAACGACAAAAGACAGTGGTGGTCTATGACTCCCTGTCAGAAAGAGATAAAAGAACTACGGTTCAAATCTCTATGCATTTGATTCTCTGAAATCTCGGCTAATATTATAAAACATTCTCGTGATTAGGCTTTACGCCGCCAATATTATTGTTATAGCTAAAATAGGATATATTCAAATCCTAAGATTAAGTGAGTAATAAGTTAACCAGATATGGTCTCTGTTACCATGGTTAACGAATTGTCATAAAAGACAATTCTAAATAAGCTTCTGAATAAAATTTTGTTATCTTCTGTAACAGATTCTAGTTACAATGGCGGATCCCAATGGAGAGAATAGCCATACAAATGAACATGACTACGACAATGCGCCAGTGCATCTGACAGGCGCACAGTTAAAGGCTCTGATTGACAACGCTGTTCAGGCAGCTCTGGATCGTCAATATACTGAGTCTCAAGGCAGAACCGTATCAAAACCACCCTCCAAACCAAAATCACAATCCAAACCACTCTCCAAACCCAAGAAAGATGACGATAGTCACTCGTCCGCTGAGAATAGTATTCGTCGTGAACGAGAATATACTGATGCGTCCGGTGCCAAGGGTTGCACCTACAAGTACTTCGTGTCTTGTAAGCCCCGGGAATTCACAGGGGAGAAGGGTGCTGTGGATTGTATCACCTGGTTGGATGAGATGGACACTATTGTGGACATCAGTGGGTGTGCGGAGAAGGATGTGGTGAAATTTGTGTCACAATCATTTAAGGGCGAGGCCCTAGCATGGTGGAGAGCGTTGGTACAGGCATCCGGTAAGTCTGCTCTATACAAGATGACATGGGAGGAATTTATTGCTCTCATTAAGGAAAACTACTGTCCTCAGCATGAGGTGGAGAAGATCGAGTCTGATTTTGTGTCACTGGTAATGACAAACCTAGACTGCCAGGCCTATTTGACGAGCTTCAATACGATGTCTCGCCTGGTCCCGTACCTTGTGACACCAGAGTCCAGAAGAATCACCCATTTCATTGGGGGCTTAGAGCCTGCGATAAAGGCTAGTGTGAAGGCCTCTCGGCCGACAACCTTCAGGTCAGTAACTGACCTCTCCTTGTCTCTCACTTTAGTTGTTGTCCGTCTGAGGACGCTAGGGAGCAAGGAGGCGGAAAAGAGGAAACGTGAGGACGACACCTCACGAAGGTCAGGAAAGAAACACCGTGGAAACGGTGATGGCAAAAGAGGGGCGGAAGCAAAGAAAGATGGGCAAGCTGGAGAAAGGCCCAAATGCAAGATCTGCCAGAAACCCCATTCTGGAAAATGTAGGTTTGGGTCAAATTCACAGTCCCAGCCAAAGTCTTTTGCCTGTGGACTATGCAAGTCCAAGGACCATAAGACGGTGGACTACAAGAAAATCAAGGATGCAACATGCTATGGTTGCAATGAAAAGGGGCACATCAAGAGTAACTGCCCTAAGAATGCCAGGAAACCGGAAGAGAACAAGAAGACGAATGCGAGAGTCTTCCGCATGGATGCAAAGGAGGCAGTGCTGAACGACAATGTTCTTACAGGTACTTTTCTCGTAAATAATATATTTGCAAGAGTACTTTTCGATTCTGGCGCTGATAAGTCCTTTGTAGACCAAAAATCTTGCGAACTATTGAATATGCCTATCAAGACCCTAGACGTAAAATACGAGGTAGAGTTAGCAGACGACACGATAGAAACCGTCTCCACTGTTCTAGAGGGATGTGAAATGTCCATTAAGAACTTCTTTTCCCCTATCTTTACTTCCTTTCAAACTAGTGGGTTTCGACATTGTTCTAGGCATGGACTGGTTATCCCGTAATCAGGCCCAAATCATTTGCAACAAAAGGCTTATAGTGCTAAAGACTCCGAGTGGTGAATCGCTCACCATTCGAGGAGACACGCAGTATGGATTACCCGAGGACGTATCTATGCTCAAAGCTTCTAGATGTTTGAACAGAGGCTGTGTCATTTACATGGCTCAGGTGTTAATTGAAGAACCCAAGCCGAAGATAGAGGATCTTCCTATCATTTCTGAATATCCCGAGGTCTTCCCCGAAGAACTACTTGGTTTACCACCAGATAGACAAGTGGAATTCAGAATAGATATCATACCAGGAGCAGCTCCTATAGCTAGAGCACCTTACAGGCTAGCTCCTACTGAAATGAAGGAACTAAGGACCCAGTTGGATGAACTGTAGGCAAAAGGTTTTATTAGACCTAGTTCGTCTCCCTGGGGAGCACCTGTCCTATTTGTAAAGAAGAAGGACGGATCGATGCGGTTGTGCATCGATTACCGTGAGCTGAACAAAGTTACCATAAAGAATAGATACCCTTTGCCAAGGATCGACGATCTGTTCGATCAGCTGCAAGGAGCGAGCTACTTCTCAAAGATCGACTTGAGGTCGGGCTATCATCAGCTAAAGGTCAGAGATGAAGATGTGCATAAGACAGCATTTAGGACTCGCTACGGTCACTATGAGTTCCTAGTGATGCCTTTTGGGCTCACAAATGCACCGGCTGCGTTCATGGATCTCATGAATCGCGTCTGCAAGCCGTACTTGGACAAATTTGTCATCGTCTTCATCGACGATATCCTCATATATTCAAAGAACCAAGCTGACCACGAGAAACACCTCCGTTGTATTCTCGAATTGCTACAGCGTGAGAAACTCTACGCCAAATTCTCTAAATGCGAATTCTGGCTACGAGAGGTTCAATTTTTGGGTCACGTCGTAAGCGAGCGTGGTATCCAAGTGGATCCCGCTAAGGTAGAGGCGGTCATGAATTGGCAAGAGCCAAAGACGCCCACAGAGATCCGTAGTTTCCTGGGATTGGCAGGATACTACCGGAGATTCATTGAGAATTTTTCAAGGATTGCTGCGCCCTTGACTTCCCTAACCAAGAAGAAAGAAAAGTTCATTTGGGGCCCAAAGCAGCAAGAATCCTTCGAAATCCTGAAGCAAAAGCTGAGCAACGCACCTGTGTTGACCTTACCTGAGGGTACAGAAGAATTCGTAGTTTACTGCGATGCATCACACACAGGCATGGGGTGTGTGCTTATGCAGAAGGGCAAGGTTATTGCCTACGCTTCACGACAATTAAAGGTGCACGAAAAGAATTACACCACCCATGACTTGGAGTTGGGTGCCGTTGTATTTGCGCTGAAATTGTGGAGGCATTACCTCTATGGTATTAAATTTGTGATTTATTCTGATCACAAAAGCTTTCAACATCTGTTCAACCAGAAAGAGTCACTACAAGAAAATGAACCTAATGCAACCTCGATAAAAAGTTGCATTAGGTCTTGTAAAGGTTGCATTAGGCATAATGCAACCTTTTATCAAGGGCTGCATTAGATGCGGTTGCATTAGATCTAATGCAACTTTTTTAAGACCAAATGCAACCTTTTTTTAAAGTGTTGCATTTACTAGTCAAATGCAACTTTTTTAGTATGCAACCTTTTTTACATTCTAATGCAACCTTTTTTGTATTTTAGTTACAAGAATGCAACATTTTCTACACTCAAATGCAACTTTTTCTAGGCCTAATGCAACATTTTTTATAGCACAAATAACATTTTTTTTCACACAAATGCAACCTTACAACATAATTTCAATTGCTATTAATTGATATAAATTCAATAGTAATTACACAGAAACAATAATAACAAAGATATCATTGATAGTCAAAGTGTGTACTTCAACATGTTTGTCGAAACTTAAATAACTCTACAGTCAATTACAATTATACAAAAGTGAAAACATTATCTCGATCTCCAACTACTTGTTTCATAACCTTCCGCATCATAGCTTCCAAGTTGTGTCGCTTGCTGGCAAACTCTTTTCGCATAGTTTCAAGCTAGCCTTTTTTTCTATAATGATCATCTTCAATCCTTTTGCGCATTTCCAGCAACTAGTTTTTCTAAACTTCAACATGTAAATTAGTTGAAATAATCCTTATAAAATTAATAACTTGATAAATAAAATAATTGCCTAGCGAAACATAATGCATAACACAGAGACACAAAAATATATTCTAAGCATACCATTTCAGCACTACCTCCAAGTTCAACAGGCATGTGGTAATCTCTGTTTCCATCAAGCTCTACAAGTGTGACTTCCTACATAATACAAGAATTTTGGTAAATGTTCTTACTTCCAACCATATCCTCTGCCCAAATAAACAAGTGTTCTACCAAAAATAACAATGAAAAGATTAAATGCCTGAAGTTACAGTCTACACATTTTCTGAACGTACAGTCCTCGTTTCTAAACCTCAAAAAGACTACTAGAATAACTTTTTAGAAGGATGCCACACAAAATAACTGGTCATGGTCTCTTATTACCCCAAGACATCAATATATATGTATTGTAATTTGCATGAAGAAACAAAAACATGACCTGATAGCCCACACTAGCAAATGTAACAACATTGAGCCTAGCCACAGAAGATCTTATCCTCGTGTCTAAACATCCAACAGCATCATCAGCATCATCATCTGCTAAAAAACTAACAGAAGAAAAAAGATATATTAACTACAGAATGAGCAAAACGCAATATCATTTGAGGTCAAGCTCACCTTCTTGAGACTACCTTTAGTGCTGGAGATTGTTGTTAAGAGAAGATAGAAAGTGTCCTTTTTGCCAGCTCTAATTACCAATGATCATCGTAAGAAAGATGGAGAATGTAAATGTACCTTCATCAAGTGCTCAAGTTTCCCAGATTGATGGCTGAAGCAATACAGGTTCCTGCAGATTGTTTCCAAGTGTAAGATTAAAGAAAAACAATAATCGGGACCATAATATGAACACTTAAGACATGAATGTTGTGCCGTTCTGTTTCCAACCCACAACAATTTTTTATTCATTTTTATTACATTACATAACAGTAATATTACATTATAATCTAAACAAAAAAATAATTCTACCTGTCCTTGAAGTGTCATAAGATAAATAGATGATGTCTTGTTACAAACTATAACATAGTCAGGATTTTTGGGTGACAGGTGGACAGAATTTACGGATGCGTCACCTCCTTGTGAGTCAAAACTGGAAGATGATGAGAAATTCAAATATAAAAAGGAAAAAGATGAACTTAAGGAGAAATCTTATATCGTGAGGTAAAATGACAGCAACACCCTCAAAGGAGGTGGTGGCTTGAATGTTTGTAGACAATCTGCAGTCTTTAAATCCCAAACCTGAATAAAAATTAAACAAAAGAACAATCACTTGCAGACTGGATACGTTTGTTTCACTTGCAGGTAGGCGTCGAAAACCCACATTTACTGTACGATCACTTGATACTGTAATTATACGTAGTCCATCACTTGTAAAAATGGCATCATTTACGTACGAAGAGTGACCATGAAATTCCTTCAACATTTTTCCACCTTTTATCCCACAAATTCTGATATAAATGTAGCAACAGTTCAAATGTTTGTTTGTTAATGTAAGCAATTAAAATTAAAATATACAATGACCTAAAAGAAATTTATTGCTAAAAATTGACAGATTTTGGTTTCTTAGTGAAAATCTCTCAAATTAATTCTATTTAAAATAAGTGAGGCAAACCTGGCAGTTCCGTCAAATGTTGTGCTTAATATCTGAGTTCCATCTCGGGTTGATACCATCCTTTCAGTCTTTTAAAAGAGTATATGAAATTTAGAAGGATGAAGATATGAAATTTCAAACTTGCAGAGGAAAATATATGTTGTCTCTATATAAGGTTGCATTTAAAAATCCATACGTATCATTATCAATTCCATAAGATCCTATACATCCCTACAAAACACCAATGATACCATTTTACCAATTCCATTGTTTATAAAATAAAACCATAACTTGAAACACATTGTTTGAACTGAACAAACAAGTAAGAAAACAACCCTTTACTGTGAATCGTCTCAGCATAATGTTTAGTGAAACAAACTATTATAATTAACTAATGTTATTTTATTTATTATGAAATGGGTAAATATGAATATGATAGTACTTCTAGTATTCTGAAAGGGCAAGGATAATGATATGAAATTTAGAATGATATATATGAAGTCGCCTTTCTCTGATAAATAAGTTGTGTGTAAATGAATAAACCACAAAAGATGCTTACTTTAATCTTTCCATCTTGGGATCCAGAAGCAAGCATCTCTGAATCTCTACTAAAGTCAATGCACAAAACAACATCATCTTGCATCATAAAAGATTCCTGCAAAAGTAAAAAGAACTTAATATCTCAACCAAATATAATAACTTAATCAAACCCTAAATGTAATTAAAGCAAGTTTGATGAAAACGCAAAAAACTACTGCTAAAGGTTGTACCGCTGTAGTGAGGATTGAAACAACATTGAGTCGAGCAGTGATGACCGGTTGTTCGTGGGTCGTTTGTGGTGCAGTGGCGGTTCGTCGGTCACTCAACCGCGCCTCATCAGCGGTGTAGTCGTCGGAATCGATCGGAGGAGACAACCGTCTGGAATAGGGATCATAATCGAGCGGATGAGAGGATCGATCCAGGTTGAGGGAGAGCACCGATTTTGGTGGGTGATGCAGAAGATCGAATTGTAAAATTGAGAATGAGGGGGGAAATCTAAATTATTTGGGAGAACAGGGGAAACTAAAATAAAAGTAATTGTATAAATTGTATAACTAATTTATAAATATATAATCCATTGTAAAAATGAAAACCGTAGATGAAGATTTAGATGTAATATAAAACATGTTAATAAATATTTTGTATTTAGCTATACTAAAACTAATATTTATTTTATAAATAATTATAACTAGATTTCATACATTACTAATCAGTTTCATCAATAATTCATTATCATCTAAATCTAAGTCATCATCCACTACAACTAAATCTTAATAATCTTCCATTCGGAAATACTAATCAACATGTTTTCAAATTATACGGACTTCATGCCACCGATCCTCGTTAATCAAACATGGGGTACAACACATCAATGCCTTAACTTCTTGATAATTTATATTATGTAAATGGTATTTTGAGTTTAGTTTCTCAAAAGTTTCGTTTGTACAATTATATAAGAGTTAAATGTCATTTTAGTCTCTGTGGTTTGGACCATTTTTTCAGTTTAGTACAAAGGTTTGATTTTTCGCCTATGGGTCCACAAATAATTCACCATTGCTATTTTAGTGCACTGTGTTAACTTCATCCATTTTTTCTGTTAACAAGAAGGGCAATTTGGTCATTTTATATGCCTGAATTGCCCTTTTAGTTAACAGAATTACATATAAAATAACTGAATTCCGCTTCTCGTTAACAGAATAAACGGATGAAATTAACCCAGTGGACTAAAATGACAACGGTGAAACCTTTTTGGACCCGCATGCGAAAAATGAAACCTTTGGACTAAACTGGCAAAATGGCCCAAACCACAGGGACTAAAATGACATTTAACTCATTATATAAATTATATATTATATAATTATATAAATATTGTTGACGAAAGACGATGAATAGTAACTTTATTTTTATAATAATATATAGTTTTTGTTTTTCTTTTATTTATTATATTATATTAATTTATTATTATATTTACTTTTTAATAACATTTTTTTAATTTTTCCCCCTTTTTTTAAAACCATATATTTCCTATACCATTTTTTAATAATTCTTTTTTTCTTTTTTCAGCACATATATTAATTTATCTCTTAACATGACTTTTATGTGAGAGTTGCATTTAAAATTTACTATTGCAACTTTTTTTTAACAAAAGTTGCAAATTTTAACTAAGTTTGCAACCTTTCAAGAAAAAAGGTTGCAATTTTTAAAAAAAATTGCAACCTTTTAACAAAAAAGTTGCAAATTCAATATAATTTTGCAACCTTTTTTGAAAAAGGTTGCATTAGATCTTCTAATGCAACCTTTATGTTCAATAAAGTTGCATTAGAGTCAAATGCAACACATTTGAAAAAGGTTGCTAATAAAAAGTTGCATTAGGGCAATTTTCTAGTAGTGAGTTGAACATGAGGCAACGCCGTTGGATGGAAACATTGAATGATTATGATTGTGAGATCAGGTACCATCCCGGCAAAGCGAATGTAGTCGCTGATGCCTTGAGTAGGAAAGAAAGGGTAAAACCTATTCGAATCAATGCCAAGAGCATTGAAGTCAAGAACAATTTAATTGAAAGGATATTAGCTGCACAGCGAGAGGCTGTGTTGGAAGCTAATTATCCTAATGAAAAATTAGGAGTAACTGAGGAGCAGTTGACTCTTAGCAAGGATGGAATCCTCAGGTTAAACGGACGTATATGGGTTCCGATTTATGGAGGACTACGAGATGTTATCCTCCAGGAAGCCCATAGTTCCAAATATTCGGCCCATCCGGGGGCAGATAAAATGTATCAAGACTTAAAGGCAAACTATTGGTGGATAGGCTTGAAAAAGTCTGTAGCCGCCCATGTAGCAAAATGCTTGACTTGTGCTCAAGTGGGAATGCGTAACTATGGACTTCATAACCAAGTTACCCAAAACCAGGAAAGGAAACGATACAATATGGGTTATAGTCGATAGGCTGACTAAATCAGCTCATTTCTTACCCTTCAAGGAGACGTATAGCTCCGATATGTTAGCCCAACTTTATGTTGATAAGATTGTAGCCTTACACGGCATACCTGTGTCTATTATCTCCGACAGGGATACTAGATACACGTCTCATTTCTGGAAGAGTTTCCAGCAATATTTGGGCACGCGTTTGAACTTCAGTACGGCTTACCATCCACAGACGGACGGTCAGAGTGAGCGTACCATTCAAACGTTAGAGGACATGCTACGCGCGTGTGCTATAGATTTAGGTGGTAACTGGGATAAGAACCTACCCCTAATCGAATTCTCCTACAATAATAGCTACCATACCAGCATAAAGGCTGCGCCTTTCGAGGCATTATACGGTAGGAAATGTAGATCGTCTGTTTGTTGGGCGGAAGTAGGAGAGGTCCAATTATCAGGATGAGAGATAGTTTTCCAGACGACGGACAAGATTATCCAGATTCGGGAACGTCTCAAGGCTGCCAGAGATAGGCAGAAAAGTTACGCTGATCCGAAGCGTAAGGACTTTCACTTCGAAGTGGGTGAAAAGGTGTTGCTTAAAGTGTCACCCTGGAAGGGGGTGATGCATTTCGGCAAGAAAGGCAAACTGAGTCCGAGATACATAGGACCTTTTGAGGTCATCGAAAGTGTCGGATCAGTCGCCTATAAGTTGAACTTGCCTGAAGAGCTCAATGGAATTCACAATGTGTTCCACATCTGCAATCTCAAGAAGTGCTTCGCCGATGAATCATTGGTGATTCCACACACAGATGTGCATGTAGATGAGAGCTTAAAATTCGTAGAGAAACCGTTGTCGATTGAAGATCGACAGGTGAAAAAGCTTCGCAGAAAGCACGTACCGATTGTAAAAGTCAAATGGGATGCTCGTAGAGGTCCCGAATATACGTGGGAAGTCGAAGCCACAATGAAAGAAAAGTACCCCTATTTATTTGAGTAAATCTCAGGTCGAGATTTATTTTAAGGGGGTGAGGATGTAACACCTCGAATTTTTGTGTCCAATGATGTGTTAACACGTGTCATTTGTTTACACGTGGCATTGATATTAAATAAAGGACTAATATTGACAAACCTTGAAAGTATATAAATTCGAGGATTATAAATGTCAAACAAGGGTAAATATACTGTATAGTAACCCTAAATGACGCTCGTGCCTTCAAACGAGTAAATCATGGATCGTACGGAAGCGAAACGCGGAAGAAAGTGAGAGATTACAAGCTACAGGGGTTAACTGTGTCAACATGTTTAATTATACCTCTGAGTGACCCTTTAACGTTCCCGAGGCTTTGTAACAGTATAATACACTCACTAGAATGCAATATATAAATTTCGCGAAGTTCCGTTTTAAAACGAGAAAGTTACGATCGAATTCGTATGAGAAGGGTTAAAAGCGTCAATAATATAATTTAAGGCCTTCCGGATAATAAATAAATTTAACCAAGGGCTTAACAATGCGGGTAAATAACGCGAGGTCCTTAACTGTAATTAATCAAGGGCCATATCGCAAAGTTACCCCTTCAAACCCGAAAGGTCAGGTAATTAATTACCAAGATTTTATAATCATTACTAAAAGATTTAAAAAGATTTATTTTTAACCCCTTACGGACCGTAAAGGGTATGCCTTACGGACCGTAAGGAGGGGGAATGATTGCTGATGATCCGCCTATGGCTTACGGACCACAAGGCCGAAGCCATACGGTCCGTAAGCGACGCCCAGCGACAGATTGTTGGTTGTTGGCTGATTTAAACGGCCAAACAAGGAGTAATGGGTTTCTCAGAAGTATGGATGCCCCCTACTCGACCCATAACTCTATAGGACACATGCCATCCATCCATGATCAGTTGTAGAGTGGTGTGTGATGATCTTAGACCTTGCCTTTGACTATAAATAGGTACATTGTGTTCATAACTTTCATCACAACTCAAACACACTTCACTGGTCATTCCAAAACCTCTCAAGCATTCTTCTTTGTTCTCTAAGCAAGTCTCAACTTCTGTAAGTCCATTAGATCCTTTGTGGTTTGATTTATACTTAGAAAATAGCTAAAAACCAAACCGTCGTAAATACGGTTTGACTTCAAAATAAATCCGTAATGGCTCAGGCTTATGATGGATCAAAAGTAGTTATGAGTTGGTATTCACGTGGGTAATAAACCTCTAAAAGGGTTCCCTCTGATCACCACTCTAACTAGCTCAATTGTCGAGTCAAACGAATGCTTAAAAAGTCAACAGAAAGCTATTTTTGCGATTTTTACATAATCTGTAATGTATATGCTATGGAACCTGTTTAGACACTCATAAAACATGATATTAAGTATATAAACTTGTTTGCGCTTGTTTGAATCGACCATTTGCTATACTAACCCGGTTCGGAGCCGAATGTCGCAAAAGTTTGACTTTTGTTTTGACTTCAGTTCTGACCCGTTTTAGTGAGGTATAGATATGCCTTAGGACCAGGTTACATGATGGTATAACCCTCTGTGACCGGTTCATAATTTGTCCGAGTCTTTTACGCATTTCTGTTAATCGCCTAAAAGTTGACCGTAACGGCCTTTTTAAAATAAAACGAGTATTTCGGACACGTGAACGGACCATAACCTTTCTTACTAAATTATAAGCATGTCCTTAAAGTTTCACGTCAATCCGAGGTCTAGAATGAGAGTTATGCTAAATAGCGCATTTATAAGAAACTTTCGTAATAAACGGCGCAATTAGCGTAACGCCTATCTAGACCAAGATTTCGTCACCAAAACTTTTACCCACTGTAGTAAAATAATATTTTTGGAATTTTAAAGATTTTTAATAATTTTTACCTTGCTCATAACCTGCGGTTATGGCTACGGTTCGGTAAATACCGAATATGCCCTTTTTGGCCAAAACTTGAGTTCTACAAGGTCTTTTGACCCGATTCCAGTTGCTACCGATTTTAAATAATAAATAAAGTATTTTAGACTTTATAAACTGTTCGGGAAACTCAGATTTCCTGTAGAACTCGAAAAGCTCTTTAAAAGTCTTTAAAATGACCGAAAAACCCCTACGGGGCATAATATTAACTTAAACTCGTTACGGGCATCACGGAAGGTATCCTACTGGTACCACAACCTCTTTAAGGCATATTGACTTAGGAAATAAGCGTAGGACTCTCATGGTTAACCGTTGCGCCTATTGCGCGCACGATTCGGCTTATGAAACTAGTTTTCATAAATTAGCCGATACGGGTCAAATTATATTATTTGGACCCCAAAATCCAGAGTGTGAACCTTAAACCTATATAAAACAAGTCTCCGAACTTGTTGGGTCAGAATCACACTCCATTCTCGGTTTTCGCCTTTTCGCGCGATTAAACCGTATTTATATTTCGGAACCAACCGGTCTAGGCTACGGCCAATATAAAGACCCGTTAGGATTCTAATAGGTTAATTAAAACCTTCGTTCCAGAATAGGAGCCCCAGTAAAAGCTATTTGTGACGTAATCCATTAAGGAATATACTTGCAAAGGTAAATACTTTTAACTTATTTCCCTTATACGGGCTTGGGTTACGGTATATTAATACCGCTTGATTGAGCATCATATCTTCCATCGCTTAGGTGGTTAATTGAATAATGTGATCGGCTCATTTAAACAGTCTTGTTTCTTAAAAGCCTTTGGGGGGTTAATGACCGTTGTCCCGGATATCCTTGGCATCGTTTTACGAAATGGCCAGGACCTCGACATCCCGGTGTAGGCGTACACCCGGTATATTATGTCGACATTACTTTTAAAAGACGTAGCCGTTGGTTTCTATACTACGGTTTTACGCAATCTGGTGTGTCTATTAATCTTTAACCCGGACAGGATCCGGGCTACTGAACGCATAAAAGGACATGTAATTCGTTCACAAGATTTTAATAATTTTCCCAAGTTATAAAAGAGTTTGTGCCTCGTGCATTCAAATCAAGTTTAATAAACATTTCCAAATGTGTCAGTTGAACGTATTTACCAGTGTAAACTGACGTATTTTTCCCAAAAATATTAAGTGCAGGTACTACACGAAATTGGCTGGTAGTAGCTTCCTAGCATCATGATAAGTCTCGCAAGCTTGATGTTGTATCTGACTGAACAATACTTTATTATTATTTTGATCCCCTGTGGATACAATTCGACTTCTGTAATACACTTGATATTACATTCAAAAGGTTGAATTATATTTATCTTTATGCTTCCGCTGTGCATTCATATAATTGTGTGGTTTGACTATATTGTTGCCAACTACGTCACGGTAATCCCCCACCGGGCCCACCGGTGAGACACGTGGAAATCGGGGTGTGACAATAACATTGTTTTATTGATAATTGAACTGTTCATAATGATTTCAAGCACAAATGTTACAGATTGATTTGAAGAATTTGACGAAGACCCACCATGATAGCCACTGCTAGGAGTTTCTTGATTCGTTGTGTTTGAACTTTCTGCTGAAAAGGCTGTTTTTGGAGATGCAGTTTTTGGGATCATACTACCTCTGTAATACAGCTCCACATTCTGCTGATAAGATGAGTTGTTGACTTTGCTGGATTTCTTGATCTCTAATTCATGGCTTTCCAGTCTTTCTATAAGCAGGTCAACCTTCAAATTAGCTGGCTTTATCGTATTCTTCAGCATCAATGCAAAATACTGCCAGTCTTGATCATTTGGTAATGCGTCAAACAATTTGTCTACCAGCTCTTCTTGAGTGTAAATGATGTCATGTCTAGCAAGCTCCATCTTCAGATGCCCAAATCTCTCAATCGTCTTGGAAACAGATTCGTTCTTTAAACAACCAAACAAATCAAACTCTTTTTGTAATAGTTTCTTTTTGTTCTTAACTATTTCAGCACTGCCAATACATTTTATTTTTAATTTTTCCCAAAGATCTTTCGAATCTTTGTATTCGATCAGTGCGATAATATCATCTCGGATAGATTGGTGAAGTAGAGCAATACACTTTTGTTCAGCAACATATCTTTCAATTTGATTATCTTCCATGTTTTCATAATCATCTCTCCCCAAATCAAAACCATTTTTCAAACTTCTCCAACTGAGATAAGCAAACGCTTTAAGCCATTCTTCGAATCTGGTAGCCCACCTGTTGTAATCTTCAATAGCCATCAACTTGGGCGGCTTGTTATATGTTCCATACGCACTGTCTACACTCATAGCATTCGAAAAAATTTTCTTTGCACTCGGTGTTGGTGTAGTTTCATTCGTGTTATCTGAAGTGCCATCTCCCGAACTACCGGTAAATGCAAACACGTCACTAAATGGATTCATGAAATCATCCATCTTTCAAGTACTTGAAACAGTCAACAAACACATAGAATTTTTTTTTTCAATTTTGAAAATTGCACTTTCAAACGAAATTAGTTCGAGCGGAATTGCTTCAAACGAAATTACCCACTTAAACCTTTTACACGGAATTACTTCTTCACACGGAATACCTATTCAAACGGAAATAGGTTTTTCAAACAGGATTACCAAGCAAATTCTAATTCCGTGCGGAATTAGGTCAACCTCAAACGAAATTAAGTCTCTTGAAACAAAATTAGTAATTCCATTTGAATGATTCAAGCGGAATTAAATCCTGTGTGAAATTCACTGCACTTTTCAAGCGAAATTTAGTACCAAATGTAATTCCGTGAGGAATTACAGTGAAATTCTCAAACGAAATTAGGATTACGTCAGCATTTTCGAACAGAATTTCAAGCAGAATTAAAATTTTTGTCCAATTTTGATTGAATTAGGGTCCAATTCTTTCAAGGATTACTTAAAACTGTGTTTCGCTTGATATATGTGAATTTTAAGCCATTTCAACCGTTAAATTTTGTTCAAATCAGAAAAGAAGGCGTAGAAGTGAGAGAATCCGATGAAATCAAGCTGAATTGGTATAAACTCCTCGTCCTGAGCTCTGATACCACTTGTTGGATCGTCGTGTGACCCTAACGAGTCAATCTGAGTAGTTCATCCTAAAAAACAAAGGCGGAATCAGTGTAATTGATGTAAAACAGCTTGTTTTCCTTTAATTTTCTTCTTATATTGATTTCCTGAGCTTTTTACAATTCAGATAACAATCCGGCAGCACCTCAGCTCAGATACAATGACATAATTCCGTATGAAATAAATATGGCACCTAGGTATTTATAGAGGCTTAATTCCGCTTGAAGCTAAGTCAAACGAAATCACTGGTTCATGCGGAATTAGTTAATTCCGTGCGGAATTACTAATTTTGCTTGAACTTGCTAATTCCGTTTGAAACAACATCAATTCCATTTCAAGCGGAATTACTTAAAAACTTGTTTTCTAGATTTCCATGCCCTGATCTATCTAATACATAACAAGACTCAATAAAGACGAAGTTAACAAACATTCGTGCATCATACATAATTATGGAATTTAGTGCCCAGAAACCACAGCAAGTTTTGTCATGTGTATAGAAGTTAACCCTATTCATTTTCGTTTCTGAAGAAAACCCATTGTGGAAAATGACTCATTCCGTTCATTTTCAGTTCTGAAGAATATCCATCAAGGGAAATGAATATCCTTGATTTTTCCTTCATTTCCGTTTCTGAAGAAAACCCATTGTGGAAAATGACTCATTCCATTCATTTTCATTTCTGAAGAATATCCATCGAGGGAAATGAATATCCTTATTTTTCCTTGATTTCTGTTTCTAAAGAAAACCCATTGTGGAAAATGACGTTCATTTTCATTTCTGAAGAATATCCATCGAGGGAAACGAATATCCTTGATTATTCCTTCATTTCCGTTTCTGAAGAAAACCCATTGTGGAAAATGACTCATTCCATTCATTTTCATTTCTGAAGAATATCTATCGAGGGAAATGAATATCCTTGATTTTCCCTTCGTTTCCGTTTCTGAAGAAAACCCATTGTGGAAAATGACTCATTCCGTTCATTTTCATTTCTGAAAAATATCCATCGAGGGAAATGAATATCCTTGATTTTTCCTTCATTTCCGTTTCTGAAGAAAACCCATTGTGGAAAATGACCCATTCCGTTCATTTTCATTTATGAAGAATATCCATCGAGGGAAATGAATATCCTTTTGTTTAATCCTTCGTTTCCGTTTCTGAAGAATACCCATTGAGGAAAATGACTCATTCCGTGCATTTTCGTTTCTGAAGAATACCCATCGAGGGAAATAAATATCCTTTTGTTTAATCCTTCATTTCCGTTTCTGAAGAATACCCATTGAAGAAAATGACTCATTTCGTGCATTTTCGTTTCTGAAGAATACCCATCGAGGGAAATGAATATCCTTTTGTTTAATCCTTCATTTTTGTTTCTGAAGAATACCCATTGAGGAAAATGACTCATTCCGTTCATTTTCGTTTCTAAAGAATATCCATCGAGGGAAATGAATATCCTTTGTTTATTCCTTCATTTTCCATTTTCTGAAAAATGCCTGTTGAAAATAACTCCGTTCATTTTTCATTTCTGAAGAATGTCCATTGAGAGAAATAACAGGATTATCCCTTGCATATCTTTGATGGGTTATTCTACTCAAATAGATAAAAACCCTAGATTCCGTGCAAGACAATTATTTAACACAGCGTCACAGACAGACTCCTACGAATAAATTTCGGGACGAAATTTCCTAAAGTAGGGGAGACTGTGACACCTGTGCCTCTGCGAACATCAAACAAATACCATATTAATGAAATATTGTGTTTCATACTTGGGATTTGTAAAAATATGTGTATCGTTTGCACATATCAATTCTTGTTCGATTTCAAGCTTTAAATCGCTTTCTGGAAGGTTATACACGCACTGATGCGTAAATATAACCAGTTTAATGCAACAAACACCCTGGAATAGTGACATAGGCTTAACGTACCTTAAATAACCTTTACATAGCTTAGAAATAAGTTTAGGAGGGTTTGGTGTGGCGAAATCAAGTTTATTCGCTTACAGGGACTAATTTCGACAAACTGCGAAAGTATGCTAATTTGTACTGTAACGGACATTCCAGAACTTGATCATAAGTTAAACATACCCCAAATATCCTTCACATAGCTTAGAAATAGGCTTTAAGGGGTTCGGTATGCTAAAATGAACTTATTTGATCAATAGAGACTAAAAGCGTCAAAAGTGCATAAGTTTGCATTTTCGCGCATATCTTACGTCCTATATATATCCGGATATCCAAAAATTTATGTAATCATTAAAATATTTTATTTTAGTGATTGGCATGATAAAATTCCATTCGTCGCGTAATTTGGGTCGTTTTTGCGTTCATTACGATTTCCGTCGTAATTAACCGAACAACGCAACCGTATGACCAAACGAACCGACATCCGAGATGTTTTTGAGCATATTTTAAGTTCCCTATACTTTACCTTTATTTTAGAGCCTTGAAATGGGGTTAACGGGGCTTAAAAGTGCAAAAAAATCAAGTTTTACAAGTGAATTGACCATTTTTGAAATTTCTGACCAGATTCAATGAACCTAGTCCAATTTTGAAGTGTTGATGGTTTTAACCCATGGTTTTGCAAAACCATGGGCTGGTATTTAATGGTTTTTATGATACTATGGACTCATATTACGGGCTCCCATGATTTTAGAAAACCATGGGCACACATGTAAGGTCCAGATCAAAGCTCAGTTTTCGATGAACGATCTTAACGGTTCAATGAAATCTATAAATACCCCACCCATTCATTGTTGCAACCCACACTTTTGATCTGATTTGGCTCTCTAAGTTGGAGTATTCACTTCATACGTGAGAGTAATCGGATCAATACTTCCGTTCTTGGACCCGTTGTAAGTCCTCTTTCGTTCTTTTATGCGTTTTTAGCATGAAAGTCAAACTTTGTTCGACTTTCTGCATTGACCAGTTTATGGTCAACACGAAGTTCGTTTGAACTTCATAACATGGGCGTAATCACGATGGTTAGAGTCCCTAGTGACTATACCTACTGATTACCATGTTGTTTAGGTATAGTGACGAGTCGTAGTTTCAGCCAAAATGTGTATTGTTGCGTATTTTGTAACCAAACTACTTTTAGGTATCAAGACGCTTTGCCTTGATACCAAACCTGTTTTCTAAATTCGTTAAACATGTTTTAACATGTTTAGCTCGCCACTTTAGGTTTTGTGCTTATGTAGGGTCGTAAGGTAAGCGATCTAAACAACCGCTTATACTTTCGAACCCGACCCGTTTGGTCGATCATTAGGATCCGACCAAGCATATTATGTGACCATAGTTGCATAGGGAATAACCTTCCGAGGTTATACCTTATGGTCACTTCATTTAACTAGTTATATGATAGGTAGTTTATATGCCTTAGATAAATGACCAAAATGCCCTTTTTACGCATAAATTCATTTTAAGCACATGTAACCTAAATTTTGACATCTAAACTGATTATGTAACATTATTAGACATGTTAAGGCATCTATTACTTGTCATAGGACTAGTTAAGCGGTTCGAACTTGTTTTACGCGAACGACGCGTTAAAGTAGCGTAAGCTACCTAAACAGGTCGTAATGGGTCGTAAGCACCTAGGACAGGTTTCCTTTTAGAAAGTTGGCTTTGTTAAACCATATTACATGAGTTCCTATACTCATTTGGTTTACGAACCTCATTCTATCTGATCTTCCGAATTAGGTCCGGTTTATTTACATAGTTACCTATATTAGGTGTCGTTTGATTCTGTGATCCCTCTAGCTTTGCTTGGTTGTTGTTCAAGACTTCTAAGCACCCTCAAGTGAGTACATAGTCCCCTCTTTTACTATTTTTCAAACATTTAGGGGTGAAACACATGTGCCTACTTGTTACTTTCGTGTTTTCCACGTTTTCATATCATATACTTGATATGTTCATTACTACACTATTAGTTACATGATTTCATTATGTTTTGCTATGTATGTTCTCTCAGCATGCTAGCCCATTGTTTTACATTTTGAACTGTTTGAACCATTTGTAACCTTTGATTTATGAGAACCATTTGTAACCACTCGATGTATGTGAACCATTTGTAACCATTCGATGTATGGGAACCATTTGGAATCATGGGATGTATGAGAACCATTTGTAATCGTTGGATGTATGTGAACCATTTGTAACCATTTGATTGATGTGAACCATTTGTAACCATTTGAGTTATGTGAACCATTTGTAACTGTTTGAACCATTGGGTTAGGGAAGTGATTAGGTAACGGGGTGGGTGTAATGTGTTAAAAGCATGGTGGATACGCCGCTGGTACTTCCTATATATAAGTGCTTTTAACACATTATATATCATTGCGTTATCTAGATCACTTGGGTAAACGATTTTGAAACAATGTCACACAAGGATGTTTTCTGAATATTATAAACCATACGAGTTTTACTAACGAGTTTCTACAATATGTTTTACAATTTGATTTCATAAAACAAATGTTTTGGAGTTAAGAATCATGGCTACGCGATTTTATAAATTATAACCAACTTGATTTGAGTTGGTTAATTATGTCGCAATACTATACTTTTCAAAACAAGGTTTTTAAATAAGTATTGCAACATGTAAAACGAGCCATGAAACTGAAACTCATATAAAACCTATGTACTCGCCGCCATTTTTATGTTGACGTATTTTCACATGTGTTTCAGGTACCATAGTTGATGATGTTTGATGATGATATTTGTGTACGCTCACATAAGAATGGACAAGGCCTTAGTGACTTAATAACAATGGAAGTCTATTTGTTCATGTTTTGTTTCTAATTCCAATGTAATATAATACATTTTATTCAATAAAACAAAACTGTTTAATCCATGGTTATGAAACAATGATTCTGTTACAACACTCCCCGACGTTTCCACCACGTTTTGTTGTTTTACGTGGTCGGGGTGTGACAGGTGACACCCTCCGATTTACAGAACAACCCGTTGAGGTTACAGACTGGAAAGTCAACAAGACCGAAGGAGTAGTGTCAAACTTGTCAAAGTACGTTGGAACTCTAAGCACGGACCCGAGTACACATGGGAACGTGAAGACCAGTTTAAAGAAAAGTACCCCCACCTGTTCAAGAAAACTCCTGCGAGTGTTAGCTCAGCCTGAATTTCGGGACGAAATTCTTTTAACGGGGGGAAACTGTGACAACTGCCACAAAACCGATAATTTCTGTACAATTTAATGAATACTTAATAACTGCAATTATGTGCTTAAATGTCAACATTGTCTGATTACATGCTATACTTGTGAATTCATGCACGTTTTATACTACAAATATTGCTTTATGCATTAATGATAGCGTTGCGTCAGAAATACTAGTAAACTCACCGGTAAGACACATTGTGTCAACAATTATGCAGAAAGCAGTCAAACAATAGAATTGGGGCCTAGGAGTAGGTCCAAAGTCTAAAATACAATGAAACCCAAGAGTATATACAAGGGTTAACATATAGACTTTTCGGAAGCAAAAATACGCATTGAAAAGCACCCGAAACACACTTTAAATGCTGAATTTCATACATTTTAGCAAAATTCAGCATTGTAACGAGTTAGTGACATGTAAAAATATGACTAATTGGTCAAGAATACCTTCCTAAGTGTCGGGAATTAAAAGTGTCACAAAAGAGTACTTAAAGGACACTAAACGGAATAACTTGACACTTTAACGAACCGGTAACTAACCAAACAACCGGACACTACCCGGAACACCAAAATATTACTAGAAGCATTGTTTCATTATTTCTTGGCTAGTTATGGTTCCCGAACACCCTAACACACTATATAATGCATCATACACCCAAACACTAAACATTATACTTAGACATCCTAACTAATTACTTAACTACACATCAAAGTTACATTTAACCCCCCCCCCCTCATAACTTACGGTCACTTATGTGACCCCACATCTACAAATCTTGCAAGATCACACAAAATATCCTCTTAATCTTTCTTGGATATGCTTATGATCATGCTTGTACTATATGAAACATAAGGACCTTTGGACAAACCATTAAGTGGTTATAAGAAGAGCCAAGAACTCATCATTTCACCACAACTCATCTCTCCTTCTCCCTTCTACCTCTCGGCCGACCCCCACACTCACACCACCACTATTTTCATCCACCATTAAAGCATTCTAAGATCATTCCAAGGTGTTAGAAGGTGTTTTATGAAGCTTGGTGCTTGTAGAACTTGAAGGACCTCCATCAATTGCTTTTATCCACTCCATTTTCATCTTGTGTTCTTCCCTAGCTTAGAGCTAGTTGTAAGACTCTCTGAACCCTTTGATACTTCTAATTTTGTTGGTTAAAAGATGATATACATTGATTATCTTGATGAACATTAAAGGACATAATCAAGAATCATAAACAAAAGCTTAACATATGATGATATCTTGATGAAATAATGTTGTTTAGTGTATGTTTAATACTTGCTTGTTGTTTTACTTGAGAATATGATGTTGATCATCACATAGAGCTTGCTAGATTGTGATTAAACACATGATCTAGCAAGTGGGAGGATGATTATGTGACAACATAAGATGATCATCCTCTTGTGTAAACATGAACTTGATGAATAAAATGATTTCTTGAAAAATAATAAACGAAGTGAGTTGGTAATCTTATGGATCCAAGATTTATGAATGATTTTCCAAGAAAACCAAGTTCAAAATGTGATTTTTAGTAGAACTTGATCCTTATTTAAACCTACACTATTTTTGGTTATAAAACAAGTGTGGAAATACTAAGAGAAACAAGAAGATGTTATAAATAAACATTTTTGTAAAATATGTTTACAAGTTGTAAACACCTAAATTCTTTAAGAATGAGATTTTTAAAGAAATAAACACACTTTAAGGGATAACTAACTCCACTAAACATACTGCCAAGTTACTACAAGTTTTTAATGAAAGTTCAAGTTCATGTTGTAGTGCAAATAACATTGTTCTTGCACTTGGTAAGTATAATATTGTTTAGGGTTGATTGTTGATTATTGTTGTGATGATTTTAAAAGAAAATAAGCACATGTTTTGAAAACATGGGGAACCTCCATTTTTAGGGGAAACTATGTTAAAATTTCTATAAAATTTTGACACTTAGAAAAATATAAGTTTTAGTGAAACTTATTCCCTAAAAATTCACCTAAAAATATTTACCAAGGTTTCCCTAACTTTTATGTAAACTTCAAGTTAAGAAATGATGATTTCTTCAAGATAAAAATTGATATTAAGTATGTATATTTTTGAGGAAAATATATATATATATATATTTATTGATCACCAAATTTTGTGCTAAGTGTATGTAGTATGTATTATATGTAATAGTGTATTAGGACTTGAAAATACACTAAATACTCCCAAGGAGTGAAAATACAAAAACACACATACAACATGCTTAGACAAATAAAAGAACATATATTTATGAAAATATCTTTCTTAATAGATTAAATAACTTGGACAAGTTATGAACATGAAATGAAGTTTTGGACAAAATACATAACTCGGGTGAAAAATAAGAGATACATATATTTATTTTTGAGGAAATAATATAAGTAATATACATAGTTAAAAATATAAAGTATTTTTAACAAGCAAAGAACAAATACATAAAAGATGGTGACTTGTACTTGTGCGATACAAGTCTAGTGACTAATGTTAATAAAACACGTATAGGTCACGACGCTATATAAGCAAACCTGGTGAAGTTTACGGCGCAAGAAACGCAAAGTTGTGAGTTCATTTCCCCACTTTTAAACTTTTACATACTTTTTAAACTTGGGGAAAATACTTGTGTTGTGGTATGCTGGATACAAAGACTAAGGAATGATACTTTAAATCGTGTCACGAATAGGGTACCAGAAGCACCATTAATCGTGTACATACTAAGACCGCAGAACAAAAGGTTAGATCTAATGGGTTTTCGGGCAGCCACACTATTGGTGATAACTAATACCAAGTAGTGCTTTTGTGTCTCAGTCGTGAATCGACAACTAGAAAAATGCCTATGGTTTGGATGCTTCCTATGTCGTGTCACATGTTAATGGCCTTGCAACCCATTAACAAACTCGATACTTACAGAAATACTTGATTTATACAAATTACATACCATGTTTTCATACAAAGTATACAAACGTTCAATACAAAAACTGCATGAATTCACACCAACATTATGTTGACGAGTTTCCAAAAACTCACATGTATTTCAGGTAACTAAAGTGGATGTGCGCGCGGTCATACTCTTGCTCTTGGATGTTGTTTATGTTTATCGTTGAATAAAGTTTTAAACTTTTCAGACAATGTCTTATGCTGTCTAGTGATGTAAACACTCAACCTATGTTTTCAATTACGTAATGATTTTTGGCATTTGAAGTTATTTTTACCAGCATGTAGTATTTTTACCATTCGTATGCAATGAGAACCTTTCATGATCACACCTCGTGCTTCCGCCTTAGAAAGGGGTGTGACATGAATTCACAAAATTTCAGATTTTAAGCTCTCAGCTTGAAATTCAATTATAACTCTTTTTGACCCGTTCATGATTTTATCAAACAAATTTGTTTGTCACCTTTAAAATATCATGGACATCACGTTATATCTGTTTACTATTATTCAAAGTTCAATTTACGGGTTTCTTATGTAATCTTAACCCGTTTTACATATCAACTCCTTTTGTCACACCCTGGCTTTGCGGAAGCGTGGTTAATTTGGTGTGACTTCTTAATACCATAGCTTAATCATAACAAAGCTATATGAAAATAAAACCATGCAAGATCATCCATTGATTTAAGTTTCAAAATAAAAGTACCATGACATTATTTTTAAAGTACCGACACATGCAATGAAAATTTACAACCTAATAACATAAGAACATTGTTCAGAATTCATAACCACAAACATAAAGCAGACGTAGGTTAAGAGCGGTGGCTCGTCCAGGCAAGAACCACGACCCCTAAACTTGGATGACCTTATTTCTTTTACGCAGCGTGAAAATGTATCATACCATGCCAGATCCTTAATTACCTGAAATACATGTAAGTTGGAAAAATCAACAAAAATTGTTGAGCAAGTTCATGTGTAGTGAGTAAGTAAAACCTTTGTCAGTATAAAATCCTGGTATGTAGCAAATAAGGAAAAAGAGATCACCAATGGTTTGCAAGGCCATTGATATGTGTGAAGTGCAAGTAGGAAGACTCAAACCTAGCAGATTTATGCGTTGGGTACAAAGTCACCCCGAGGTCCGTTATGCTGGGCCTGGGGCTGGGCTCGCTACACCCAGATAGATCTACCGCTCCTGCCCCTCGGTCCTACCCTGAGGATTAATGGCCTCATGTTTCCGCCTACCCACTCACATGATCTAAATAATAACCCTCCTTACGCTAACCATACCATGTAAGAAATATTCGTAATCATAGTATCATGTATTTCACCCCCGCAGTTTAGAAAACTGAAAACAGTTAAGAGAAAAGGGGGACATGAACTCACAGTGGTGCGTCTCTACCAAGTATATCTCCTGATCAAGCAGCTGTGTGATGACCTACACGTACTAACTCTATTAGACGGACGGCCGTGCCTTAGCTTTATGGTTTAAGTTTTTGGGAAATAGTTAGACAACTATTTCGTGTTTACATTTTGTAAATACTTGGTAATTATTTTCCTTCCCAAGGATGGGGGATTTAATACATGTGCTTTCGTATAACTTCGAAATATATTATTAAGTCTCACCTAATATATATTTTATTTCTTACTCCAAAATATAAATATTCTTCCCAAAAATATTATATTTTTATACATATGATTTTCCCAAAATAATACCTTGACAAAATACACATTCATTAGTATTTTTCCGAAAACGCGTAAGCTATGTTTTAAAGGTCGGGTGGTATTAATAATACCGTTGTAACTTAATATTTATTGTGAAGGTGTTCGTATTATTTTGGAGTTGTTAACCTTTGGTAATATTATTTTTATCCTAAAAATAATATTTGTATAGTTCACAAAATAATCACAAAATTCACAGGTGACGTTATGAAAAATATATATATCAAATATATATTTATCCCGTTTTATTTTGTGAAATCCCACCTCCGATATTTTGTAAATAAAGTCGTGGCGAAATTTACATTTTGAAAACAAGTAAAAAATACATTTATAACACTTGTGATGAAAATACTTTTAAGTGTTAGGTTTTTAGAAAAATTTCGCCATAGTTTCCCCTGTAACTGGAGGTGGCCACGCTTTCAAGCGTATCATTTTCTTTTATAATTCAACTCAACAATTTTCTCATTCAACCAAAACAATATCCAAAGCATCAAACTAGTCAATATATATGTAACTCGCAAAAATTACATGAACTTGTGGTTTGTCCGGAATATGAAGTAAATCCCATTATTTTTAGTGGATCTTTGTGTAAATCAATCCAGTTTCGTAAAAGCCTCGTTTTTAAAGAAATTCCATCTTTACAACTTCTTGTAATATTTGACAAAACTCGTTCTTTGTCGAAACTTAGTGTTACACTTGTGAGTTTAAAAATCATTCTTGTTCATGTAAGATCCGGCTTTAGAAAATATGATTTCTTTGACACTTGTTCCTTTGAAAATACCGCTTGTAGATCCGTAGATCTACTAGTTTTGAACACTATTTCGTAAGTAAAATCGATTTTACACAAGTTCATGTTTGGTGTGTGGTAGAGTTTCATCACTTAACCCTTTTTACACTTAAACAAACTCTATGTCATGTTTCATGAACATGACCAATCCGGGTTAGACGATGATCCGAGCTACCACAACATAGATTGGGACTAAATAATCACACAAAACAAGTCTTACAAGATTTACACAACATCATAGCTTTTAACCAACATTTTTAGCATTTTAGTAGCCTTTTAACAGATCATCTTATAAGTTCATGAGTTTTATCCGTCATATTTCATTTTAACCACTTTAAAATAGATCGAGAGTGTGTTTATAGCAACTTACTACTAGCTCGAGGCTAGGGAAGATTCTAGTCGAAGAATGAGTTGATAAAAGAAATGAGAAGAGGTCCTTCACGTTCCGAATGCACCAAGCTTCCTCGTATGTGATCCTTAACACTTGTATACACTTGAAATAGCTTGATCAAGACTCGACGATGGATGGATGGTTGAGGGGATGTTCGGCCGAGAGCTCCAAGGGAGAGAGAGAGTGTGTGTGTGGTGAGTTGTGAGATGGAAAGGATATAGTGGACCAAGCTTGTTACTTATAGATCATTCTCATCAAGATTAACCTTTGGATCATGTGTCTCATTGATATGGGACATGGGTGATTATTTTAATCATCAAGTACAAGGGGGGAGGGTCACAAAGTGAGCGAATTCGGTTGGGGGGGGGTATCCTAGTTCATTTCCAACTAATAGTTAGGTATTAGTTAAGTTAAGTGGAGGTTAACTCGGTTACTAGCGTGTTATGCATTATAGCGGGTGTTAGGGTATCCGGGGACCCTAACTGGCTCAGAAAAAGAGAAACAATGTTGTTGGCAATATTTTTATGTTCCGGATAAAGTCCGGTTGTTCGGTTGGATAGTGATCCGTTAAAGTGCTTAACAAAGCTTTAAAGTGTCGTTATTACTATTTTTAGTGACACAACTTATTCCCGACACTTTGGAAAGGGTCTAGTATTATTTTCTCATGTTTTGGCACTTTATTAGTTTAGATAAATGCTGAATTTTAATTTATAGTGCTGAATTTTATACACAAAGTATGTTTTAGGCACATCCGGTCACTATAATTATCACCTAGAGACGCAGTTCTACAATCCCCATCTCCCTACACTTTCTACTAGTGTAGTAAACTATTCCTGCCTCATACAGGCCTTAGAGGCAGTACCTGCCTGGTGCTGACTATATCAGCATATTTACTGGGTTATCCGTTTGTGCTACTGTGCTTTTGTGCATCAATGTTGTCACTAAAGTTCTGTATGTAAATAATAGAGTAACAACAAATAGAGTATGAGACATGGTTATATATATTTCAGGAATCATGTAGAAGTTTATTTACCATTGTAAGCAAGCACAGTAACTGAGCAGTAATTAAATACTAATTAATTCGTACGGATACCTGATTTGGTGAGGGTTGTCACATTCTCCCCCCGTTAGAAAAATTTCGTCCTTGAAATTTGTACTACCTTAACTCCTTATGGTCACGTCACACATGTATATATATTATTAACATCGAGGTAGATAGTCATCAAACCGAATCAAACCTTACTCACACTTGGTGGGTCCAAGAATATTTAACAATCCGCACCCTAGGGTTAAGAAGGTGGGTGCTCATAGCAGTTGATGTTAGAAGTACAAAACGTGCTTTACGTATATCCTAATGTATTCCAGCTAGCAGGGGGTCCACAAAAGAGAGGAGTTTCAACTAATAAGATCCTCAAATGTCCGATCGCCGTATCCCAGCGAGTTTTCACGAAACATAGCACCCTCTATATAAATTCAGAAATTTTCAACTCAAATAAAATGGTAAAGTGATCTGTCAACTCCCAAGTAGACGAGTGGCAAGGTTCAGTGTGTTGAACATTTTGAACGGCGAGAATACACCGAATGAATACAAACGAAGCTGGTGTAATCTTGCTTTGATTTGTAGTTGCATCAGGAATATTTAAATGACAAGTCAGCAAAAGTTTATGTATTTTGCGTGGAACAGTTGACCATGACTAGCACAGGCTGCAAGTTAGTAATGACACCACAAGGTATCGCAACGACAAGATTCGAAATAGCGGTGACTGAACAAAATCACTGAGTTTGAAACCAGATGAAGGTGTACCGAAACAAGCCGGAAGATGAAACTAAGTATTGCAAGGCGTTTGATTGATAACGAGAGAATCATTAGGGGGTACACCATGATATGAAATGAATTTATGTACCTTTGACTCAGCACATAGGTGTGTTAAGAGTGATTTAGTTGTGATAAGGAAAACGGATTTAGGGCAAGTTGTCAAATAATCAATTAAATCCGTGTACGAAGTGAGTAGTCAGATAAGCGCAAGCTTCAATTCTGTGAAAGTATCACTGTAAGGTATTGAAATCTATCAACGATTTAGTGGAGTCATAGATCAAATAAGTCTACTACGACCCGAAACAAAAGAATCGGTGCCAAAGTATTAGAATATGATGCTCTCAATGCATCATATGGCGTCTCAAATTAAACATGTGAACTGGATAAGTTCAAGCAGTTGAACCTAGTTTCAACGTAACCAAACAATAAACGTACATATCAACAAGGAAATCTTGACATGATAGCAAACATGTAATCTTGCAAGAAGGTGGTTTCAATAAGTGTGTTGACTTGATATCAAAAGAGTCAACAATGACAAAAATGTAGGTCATTCGAATCACAACTAGTAATTAGATTTGTCAACGTAATATCTGAACATCATGAAGCGCTTATTCGAAATGAAATCCGCATGAGTAGCAAATGGTGCATGTGTTATATATAGGTTTTCAAGTGATGAAGTGATGCGCTCTTACCAAAACGAAGAAGTGACCAAATATACGAAGCAAACGTGTGTTCGCTCTCAGCGAAGAAAAATAACGTGATGCAACTACTTGAGGGGAGCAGAAATGCAAATTTCTACTTGTTAGAAGTGAAAGTGAAGACTTCAACGGAAGAAAATTTAAGTACTTTCGGGTTCGTTAACTGCAATGACAAGTTGGTCAAGTTAATGATGTTTGATTGAGTTGACAGATATGGTTCCTAGATGTAAGGCTTCTAGTTTTTTTTTTTTTTTTGGATTCTGCACCTCGTGTGGATCTGGCTTATACATTGTGTAGGAAACAACATTTTGTTTATGTCTAAGCACAATCATTCTCCCACAATTTCATCCTGGTATATTCCCTGAATTTCTCCACTGACCATGTTCAATCATCGATCAGTCGTGTAGTAGTAGTTGGATCATCATAGTCAGTTGTGTAAGAGGTCCACTAGTTTTTAGCAAGAGTCACTGACTCTGGTGGGTTAGCTTGCTCGGCTCCTGGTAGCTGACGTTTACTTGAAACTCATCATCCTTCTTTTTGACGAGCAGATATGGGGTTTTCCCAACAGGGGATTTTTGGTCTGTTATCTTCCTTCTCCATCAACTTCTGAAGCTTCACTGTCAATCCTTGTGTTCCCAAAGATATAAGTCGTTGAGGGGTATTGACTGCAGGTGCGACGCTGGGAATTTATCTGATGTGAACAGGATTAGCCATGGGAGAGAACATTATGGCAAATCCTCGGGGAAGACCTTAGGGCATTTTGTTGTAATAAGAAGATCTTCGTGCTTAGTTCTTTGGTTCCTCCTGTCCCTGACATGGGCCAAGAAACAACATATTCTTTACGCAACATCCTTCATGCCTTCAAGCAATTTGTAGTTTGTAGAGGCGTCTCTTGCCTCATGAGTCATGGTTGCTTCGTTGTGCGACTCCGGGATGCGGATAACGTTTCTCTGCTTGGTTGCTCAACCACGGGTTCATCCTAGTTACTACGTCGAGGTCGTTTATTAACTAGCCTCATTAATAGTGGGTCGTCTAACTTACTCTTTACTAAACTAAAATATTCCTAAATTCACGAGATGCGGGGCTATGGTCGGCACTGGTATCAAATAACGTGAATGCAAAATTTTGGGTTGATAAAGAACGTACCAGCGACCATATCTGGATCCTGGCATGCTTCACTAGCTCCGGTGTTGGATGCTCCTTCATGGTCTTGGTTAATCTCCCTTGGGCAATCCTTCCCAAGGTGCCCCATACCACCGCAGTTACAACATTCCTTTCCTCTTTTCGTCTCCTGCCAACACGTGTCCCTGTCGTGTCCCCTTTTACCACAGTTGTCACACTTCCTATTACCGCATTTCCCGTTATGATGGCGCTGGCATACTTCACACTTAGGTAGATTACCCAGGTACATCTTTCCCTTTTTGGCCTTATTCTTTTCATTTGCTTGATCACTTCCCTGAAATTCACCGAGCTTCCTTTTGTTCTTCCCAGATGTCTCCACTGGTGTTTCCTTCTTCCCGTCCGGGATCGAAAGTTTCACCAGCCTAAGTGCTTCCTTAGTGAGCTCCAGTCCTATCACATGGGCAATCACGGGTGATGGTGGCGTTGATACCATCATCAAGCTCAAGGCTTGAGGTGTCGGTTCCCAAATGGATTGCTCCATTTTCTTCAACTCGGGTTCCACTAGGTACGGAACGACTCGCGACAAATCGTAAAGCCTTCGCACGTGCTTTACCACATCTGGACCTTCCTTCTGTAGTCCCCAGAACTCTAATTCCAGCCTTTGGATATCCTTCTGAGAACAATACTCCTTCCGCATTATTTCTTTCAGCTCGCTCCATGACATCTCCTATGCTACAGCCTCGCCCAATTCTCGAACCTTACGGTCCACCATAATAGAGCTCCATCTTGTAGAAATCCGGAAACGTACAGGACTTGCTGCTCTGGCGTGCAACCACTCATTCGCACAACGACATCCACATTCTCAGCCCATTTTACAAATGCTATGGCACCTCCCGTGCCACCGAAATTCAGAGGGTTGCATTCTAGGAAATGTTGGTAGGTACAACCTGTATCCAAGAATTCATCATCACAAAAGGTATTAGCGAGGCACTTTGGGGACTTTCCAAACGTGTCGCAATGTGTCTTAGGTGACTTAAACATTACCGTTAGGTAGGTTTCTCCCTGAGGCACCTTCGCCATGTTTGTAGCGAAGAACCTCGTGCCGAGCTCTGACTCGAGAGGCATGCGCTAACCATTCTGCCTCAGTCAGTCGGGTGGTCTCTTGATGCGACATCTTCTTGGAAGAAGTTCATGTTAGTTAGGTCTCTTCTATTCAGGGGACATAAATAGTCGTTTGGAACACATGTATCACACATATTTAAGTCATCATATTACACATCACGCAATTCATCAAGCAAGTAATTGGAATCATGTTTACCGAAAGTATATCAAACAAACACGTGCTTCTCAGTCATAGCACATTCTTGTTATATTGGTATCACGTCTTATGATTAGGTTTTCATTAAACGGGTAGGCACATTGCATCAAAATCATAACTTTCGTACGTAATTTGAGGGTTTCGTTAAATGAGAGTATAGCAAGTAAACATGTAGTATTAAAATTTTTGGTACGCACATAGGCGTTACTGATCGCATTTAGCAATGACATGGCGACTGAGCTTTCGTTGATTATTGGCCATAATGTTTTAGCACTTGCTTAATGGCAATTGGTTCCCATCGTTTTCCGGTTTCGATTTCATCGTCTTACAAAAGGTATCGCATTATCAGGGTCACCGGGTCTCCCTACCCTTGCCCAACAAGTATATCCGCATGCCTAAATTACGTAGTCTTCACAAATCTCCACAATCTTGGGGTCTCTACCCAATCGTAACGTAATCTGCGTTATCCAGGCACCGATATTTCTGGTGACTAGGGTGGGGGAGGAAAGAGAAGTAAACTGCCGACATGCTTGAATTCCTCCGCGAGCTTGTATATTCCTCGAAGTAGTTAACTGATTTGCCTCTTAATGGTAAAAGGAACGATCATCAAAAATCCCGGGGAATGGTGGAATATCAGAGGTTAAGAGCATAAAAGGGATCCTGATGTATGTGGCCGATCAAGGCATGCTGGTGGAGGACGTGGTGTTTTACTTAAAATTTTCAGGCAATATACTGTCTTGTGATGTAGACACTTAACTCATGTTGCTATGTAATGTTTTGCATTTGGAGTTGCCCTTTGTGGTGTCAGCTCAAGCTTTGACGTTCCGTGACTCATATCCTTAACTGCAGTTGATGTAACAGGAGCAACTTATCCTGTGTGTGTTTTTCATAATGCGAGAAATGGTAAGGGTTCATAGTTAGCATAGTGCATTTATAGGGACCATCAAATCGGTTTATCGAGCGTTTTAGAGGTGACTGTAGCAAGCGGTGCGGCCTGGAGCATCTCTACTAGGCGCGGGTATGTTTTGACAGAAAGTGTTAGGCACGTTGGCGCAATGGGCGTTAATCTTCACAAGGAAAAATGAACCTCTCCACAAATGAGGGGGGTTGCCTGATGCAGGTAGATATAAGGGGTGCAACGTCTGGCAGTCTAAAAAGAAACAGGATCATGACCACGTAAAGGTGTCGGTTCAGCAGGCGCAACGTCAAGCTGACCCAAATTGTAACACCCCGAAAACGGGTTTGGTAATCAATCTCTGTTCATACTAAAAGGCGGGTAAAGTACCGCTAGCAGTAAAAATAACCCGTTAACTATTTGGATTTAAATAAGAAATCCTAATAATTAAATACAAGCGAATCAAATAATTTAAGAATTAAGTTTATAAGAGCCCGAGTCAACGGGACTTAAAATACAACGGGTTTTTAACTCCCGGAACCCACTAAGTTAACTAGGTAAGATTAACCTAGTTAGTAATGGGTAATTAAATAATAAACTATGAGTTATAGTTTCATTTATGAATATCTAAACTTGAGGGACCAAAACCGTGAAAAAGGAAACAAGTTTTATTTAATAAAAAATAATAATAACACACCACACACGCTAAGTGTGTGGATCGATCTCCAGGAGCGACCAGGAGGGTGAAAACCCTAGAACTCAACAAATCTTGCAAATTGAAGGTTCAATTCAAGTCCAAATCGAATTCTAAACATAGATTCCTGATCCTCATCACAAGGGGATTACAAGGTATGTAAAATTTTGAGAAATCTTTCAACTTGAAATTCTCATGAATTTTGAATAATCTGAGATTCTAGTTGCATGTGTATGTTATGATGATTTAGGAACTACTATAGTGTTTAGGGACAAACCCTAGACAAACACAAGCTGAAATCATGTGAATTTTTAGTGAAAATTATGATCACCATTGTAGGTGATTAGTGAGTTATGTGAAATTTGATGAACACTAGGAAATAGATTGTTAATCTAGTGTAAATTGACAATTTTGAAGTAAATTCAGAAATTGTAGAAGTTAACCACTTTGTAAGATGGTTGATTTATGTGAAATTTGGGCTAAGAGATAAGCTAGAGACATGATAAATAAACATGTAAAATTCTGCCCTTAAGGTGTTTGATGAAATGCCTCAAAGAAGGCTCGAAACTAGAATTTTTGTAGTTAAAACACTTAATTGTGATGTTTTGGCTATTATACAAAATGTGATTAAAAAGAGTTCTAAATATGATGAACGTGGTTAGAACTTTGGTTAAAACGGTGGTCTAAAGATAACGCCTACCGGGTAATTAAAGAATGCTAAAACTAGTTGATGAACTCGAATATGCAATTAGTATACTAATGGGCATTTGACTTTTTAAAAGTCAAACTGACCTATAATCCGATAAATGGTAATTTTTGAAATGAAATTTGTAAGGTGGAATAATCGTATTAAATTATGATTAAACTAACCACCTTGGAAACGAATGATGATAGTTTGACGCGTAACAAGCTAGGTGGAAGCTTGATGAGGGAGCGGATCAAACAAATCAAGAAGGAAAGGAAAAGCATAGTTCGGATGCGAGGTAAGTATAACTTACACTAGTCATACAGTTTAGAATGTCCTTTTGTTGTTTTGATTTCGAATAAGACAAATGGAAAGTTGAGATATGGTGTTTCCGGCGTGTAGTCGTACGGAACAAGATAACCAATAAGGGTAAAATTGAAATTTGGACACTTGTTGACAATAATTATTGGTTTTGAAAGATACATATTTCGTAAGCCTTATTAGGCCAAAAAGCGTTAAGAGGTGAATTATAGTTAAAATGACCGTGCGGTGTAAATCGGAACGAGTCGTGTAGACGAGATGGCAATAAGCTTTATCTCGCCAATATTATCGATCATTTAGACCAACGGGTCAAAAGGTGAAAATATCACTTTTTGACAATATCGACTAATGGTTTGATGAGTTGTTTGATTTCAGAAATAAATATCGAGTGGATATTTACATCGCTATAGATATTGAGGCAAGGTACTTAAAAGGGTCAATGTAATGATCCGAGCCAGGTACGCATAATAAGATAACTCTCATTTAAATGTAAGGCTAATGAGAGTTAAACGAAGTCTAAAATAAGTTTTTGGTTACCTTAATAGGTAAACCAAATGTTACGGACGATGCTCATTATATTTGTTATAGGTTTCTAACCATTACCAAGAGTTTAATAAGGGTTTTAGCCATGGAAATGGGTTGCATTTGATGGTTTGGTTCGAATTTAAAATGACCCTAAACATGATTTCCGCAGCTTTTTATACGGATTTCGACAAATGTTAAAAAAATCATATAAAATCAACCGTTTATCCGATTTGGGTGTTCTATACCTTTTCGGAAAGCTTATGAAGTAAATTTTTACTGTTTTCAATCATAAGAAACAAATGTGGTTGTTAAATAGGCCAAAAGAATGAATTAAACAGCTGTTCAAAACCTTGAAAGCTGTTTGAAAAATGAAAATATAGTTGTTGTGCTGATTTTATAAAAATCATATAAAATCATAGAAAATTCGTTAGAAGGTGTACCTTATATGCTTGCGAAGGTATTGAAGTTTTCTATGATCCATCTTTGAACATGTTAATCTAGTTCGGACTTTGAATGGGTCATAATGGTCAATTACAGCAGCTGTATAGAAAATCGCTGCACATTAATAATGTCATTATTAATCCAGAAAAAGATATATGATTGCGTATACTTGATTTAGTCATGCCACCGTAAGTTACGGTGGAGCTGATATGATTACGATGGTTACATACTGAGTTACGGTGGAAGGATAGACTTTCAGGGGCTACCGTAACTTACGGTGTCACCGTAAGTTACGGTGGACCTAGAAACAAAGTATGTTTTATTTAGTTTAAATTCCCGGATTCGTTTAGACACGTTTTAAACCCCGTATGACTAAAGTATTTCATGTTTATGGAATATAGGTACTTTTGGATGCCGGAAGACGATCAAGCTCAGTGAAGAACCGAACACGATAAAGATACACGCTTCCGCACTTTGCCACGTTGTAAATTTTAAACAACGAATTCGATCACGTTATGTAGAATAACTTATGATTTGTAAAACTTTTAGTAAACCCGTATTTCCGATGTATATGTAATCGTAATTACATGATTGTTTTCGTAAAAGATTCATTAAACCTTAAATTATAAGAACGGGTGTTACAAGTTGGTAATCAGTGCTCATGGTTAAAGAGTAAAGTGTGTTCGGTTCGAGGCTTGATCGCAAATCCGGTAAGTACATGTATATTAATGGTTTGGTATGTGTTGAAATGTTGTGAACAACACATAGGGTTATCGTGTGATACACGTTACCTCAATTAAATGATAAATATAGTTGACAAAATTGCGCGCGTTGACGCGTATAGTAGA
Source organism: Helianthus annuus (assembly GCF_002127325.2). Lineage (NCBI taxonomy): Eukaryota > Viridiplantae > Streptophyta > Magnoliopsida > Asterales > Asteraceae > Helianthus > Helianthus annuus. The sequence continues at coordinate 67,600,483 of NC_035439.2, read as the reverse complement.
AAAGCCTTGTATTATAATACGGGCGATTATTGAAGTTGATATTACTAATTCTTGTAAATGTTTTAATTGAAGGACACTCGCATCTAAAGATAGCGAGAGTTTAACAAATTGCGGATATGATGATGGAACGGTCCGAGATGTGACAAGAAGAGCATATTCATCAAGGACCTAAATCGCGTAACGATCGCAAATAAGTAATGGCAAGGAATGCCCGTCGGGGCAAGCATTACCAGGTGCACACTTTTAAATTTAATCGCACGAATCGTTATATGCAACAAACACGTAAGTAATAACGGTTGCATACACATATGATAGAACTTGGAAAACCTGACTTCCAAGAGAAATTTAATAGGAAATGTGTTATTCATAATGATGAATAACAAATGAATAACAAGACTTGTTTATATAGAAACTTGGACGAGAGTGATCATCCAAGTAAGTATTCTCAATATAAATCCTATTGAGAAAAGTAATGATCACATCAATGAATGTGAATAAATGTTTATAAAAAGGGACATTGTACATGTTCAAGGATAAACGACTAAAACTAATAATTGTTAACTAACAATTAAATAAAGTTTTACCAAATGAAACCATAAACATGGAGATAATTTGAGGAGTTACTTACATGGGACGTGATGTGGTAATTATAATAAGGTCATGGGTACCACGTGTTGATCGCTTACTCTGGCCAAGTAAGTAGTGAACACATGATAGCATGAGCTTCTTATAATGAGCGCAGTTATATCCGATGTAGTAAGGTCAAGATGAATGAAATTTAAAGGATCCTTAGGGTCAAGAAATCTTATGGGCATACTCGTATAAATGGTTTTCGCGGGAACCATAAAAACGATGTATGGCGCACATAGAAATAAAAGACCCAAGGAAATTCGTGACATAAGTCATTTTGATGAAACAACCATGGTAGACAAAAAGGGCAATGTAAAACCAAAGTATAAATGACCCGCGGGGTCATAGAAACAAAGGTATTGCCCACAGGGGGAAAACGATCAAAAACCATGGTAGACAAAAAGGGCATTGTAAAACCAAAGTATAAATGACCCACGGGGTCATAGAAACAAAGGTATTGCCCACACGAAAAAAAACGATCAAAATCGTTGACTTTGGTCGTAGTAAAGAAATGATGATGATGATAATCATCATTCATAGTTTAAAAGACTGTCAAGGATGGTCAAATAAAGAATAAAGGTTTGGTTGAATAAAAGCGAGGGCTTCCGCTAAGACAACCAAACAAATTAAAACAAAAACTTGATGTATACCAGAATGCTTGCACTAATAATGACTTCGGTAAAGTACTCGGTTGATGGGTAAGGATTTAAACACATGCGTATACCGAGAAACGAGAACACGAATTTAAAGTCAAAAGACTCGGATTATGAGTTATGACTAAAAGACCATAAAATTTTGTAAACAGAAATTTTGATAATTATATTCAACTATTTTGAGAATGAACGGGTTGAATAAAGTATAATGCTTGAAGGCATAAGTAAGCGCAAGCCGGATAACGGTAAGCTTGAGACAAATGATTTTCAAACGTAAAAAGAGTGCTTTGACACCAAAAATATATTTTAGTAAGACACGAGTAAAAAGAGTGATCTACGGGATCAACATAACCTTTAGGGTTATAAACAAATGAGAGATCTACGGACTAAAATGACCTACGGGTCATGAATAAAAAGGAAAAAAAAGGGATCATAAAGGACTCGCCTTAAAGAGGTGAGAGCCTAAAGAAATAGCATACGAGGCTAAGTGAATGAACCTATGGGTTATCCAGACATAGCGAGGAAATCAGTTAAGAATCCCCGCATAAAACTAAGACTGTAAAGGATTAAATTACGGACTGTCAATATCCCGGTATGGATGATTGACACAAGTTAAAGAAAAGATCCTAAAACTAAAACTTCGGTTTCAGTAAGAAATAATGCTTTTACAAACATAAATTCTGATAGGAATTTAAATAGTAAGCATGAAAGATACAAGTCTTGACACTGATAGGCGCAAGATGATATATTCGAAAAGTGATATTTTCAAAAAAAAAAAAAAATGAAAGGTTGATACAAATTAAACATGATGTGACACGATCACGGTTAGGAAATGTAATGTGAAGTAAAATCACATTATAACCAAGCGAGTGATAAAAGTAACTGAACTAATAAGACTAGTTAATGAGACCGGTTAAGGTCACCAATTCCAATCAAGAAGTTTGGTTTGCTTGTAAGCGGTAGATTCGGTATAGCTGAACCGAATAGATAAATTTGAAAACAAAAGAATTTGTTGCTAAAATTGAAAGATTTCACTAAAGATCTTTAAACGGGTCAAAGTAACGGATTCGTAAGGAATTCGATAGTATATGAAAGCGATGGATATCGCTAAGTTAACTAAACTAGTGGAAATAACGAGATTACGTTATTTTAAGTTGCACTAAGTCATATGAGTTACGTAGACAATTAGTGACCAAAAGATGTTACCATGCTTATCTGGTAATACTAATAATTGGTTAAAAGTATAAGTAATGTTTAAATGATATCTCTGATCAAATACATTGAGTTTAAACTCAATGAATTATGTAAGAAAAGGTTTCGAGGACGAAACCTCTTTAAGGGGGGTAGACTTGTAACACCCCGAAAACGGGTTTGGTAATCAATCTCTGTTCATACTAAAAGACGGGTAAAGTACCGCTAGCAGTAAAAATAACCCGTTAACTATTTGGATTTAAATAAGAAATCCTAATAATTAAATACAAGCGAATCAAATAATTTAAGAATTAAGTTTATAAGAGCCCGAGTCAACGGGACTTAAAATACAACGGGTTTTTAACTCCCGGAACCCACTAAGTTAACTAGGTAAGATTAACCTAGTTAGTAATGGGTAATTAAATAATAAACTATGAGTTATAGTTTCATTTATGAATATCTAAACTTGAGGGACCAAAACCGTGAAAAAGGAAACAAGTTTTATTTAATAAAAAATAATAATAACACACCACACACGCTAAGTGTGTGGATCGATCTCCAGGAGCGACCAGGAGGGTGAAAACCCTAGAACTCAACAAATCTTGCAAATTGAAGGTTCAATTCAAGTCCAAATCGAATTCTAAACATAGATTCCTGATCCTCATCACAAGGGGATTACAAGGTATGTAAAATTTTGAGAAATCTTTCAACTTGAAATTCTCATGAATTTTGAATAATCTGAGATTCTAGTTGCATGTGTATGTTATGATGATTTAGGAACTACTATAGTGTTTAGGGACAAACCCTAGACAAACACAAGCTGAAATCATGTGAATTTTTAGTGAAAATTATGATCACCATTGTAGGTGATTAGTGAGTTATGTGAAATTTGATGAACACTAGGAAATAGATTGTTAATCTAGTGTAAATTGACAATTTTGAAGTAAATTCAGAAATTGTAGAAGTTAACCACTTTGTAAGACGGTTGATTTATGTGAAATTTGGGCTAAGAGATAAGCTAGAGACATGATAAATAAACATGTAAAATTCTGCCCTTAAGGTGTTTGATGAAATGCCTCAAAGAAGGCTCGAAACTAGAATTTTTGTAGTTAAAACACTTAATTGTGATGTTTTGGCTATTATACAAAATGTGATTAAAAAGAGTTCTAAATATGATGAACGTGGTTAGAACTTTGGTTAAAACGGTGGTCTAAAGATAACGCCTACCGGGTAATTAAAGAATGCTAAAACTAGTTGATGAACTCGAATATGCAATTAGTATACTAATGGGCATTTGACTTTTTAAAAGTCAAACTGACCTATAATCCGATAAATGGTAATTTTTGAAATGAAATTTGTAAGGTGGAATAATCGTATTAAATTATGATTAAACTAACCACCTTGGAAACGAATGATGATAGTTTGACGCGTAACAAGCTAGGTGGAAGCTTGATGAGGGAGCGGATCAAACAAATCAAGAAGGAAAGGAAAAGCATAGTTCGGATGCGAGGTAAGTATAACTTACACTAGTCATACAGTTTAGAATGTCCTTTTGTTGTTTTGATTTCGAATAAGACAAATGGAAAGTTGAGATATGGTGTTTCCGGCGTGTAGTCGTACGGAACAAGATAACCAATAAGGGTAAAATTGAAATTTGGACACTTGTTGACAATAATTATTGGTTTTGAAAGATACATATTTCGTAAGCCTTATTAGGCCAAAAAGCGTTAAGAGGTGAATTATAGTTAAAACGACCGTGCGGTGTAAATCGGAACGAGTCGTGTAGACGAGATGGCAATAAGCTTTATCTCGCCAATATTATCGATCATTTAGACCAACGGGTCAAAAGGTGAAAATATCACTTTTTGACAATATCGACTAATGGTTTGATGAGTTGTTTGATTTCAGAAATAAATATCGAGTGGATATTTACATCGCTATAGATATTGAGGCAAGGTACTTAAAAGGGTCAATGTAATGATCCGAGCCAGGTACGCATAATAAGATAACTCTCATTTAAATGTAAGGCTAATGAGAGTTAAACGAAGTCTAAAATAAGTTTTTGGTTACCTTAATAGGTAAACCAAATGTTACGGACGATGCTCATTATATTTGTTATAGGTTTCTAACCATTACCAAGAGTTTAATAAGGGTTTTAGCCATGGAAATGGGTTGCATTTGATGGTTTGGTTCGAATTTAAAATGACCCTAAACATGATTTCCGCAGCTTTTTATACGGATTTCGACAAATGTTAAAAAAATCATATAAAATCAACCGTTTATCCGATTTGGGTGTTCTATACCTTTTCGGAAAGCTTATGAAGTAAATTTTTACTGTTTTCAATCATAAGAAACAAATGTGGTTGTTAAATAGGCCAAAAGAATGAATTAAACAGCTGTTCAAAACCTTGAAAGCTGTTTGAAAAATGAAAATATAGTTGTTGTGCTGATTTTATAAAAATCATATAAAATCATAGAAAATTCGTTAGAAGGTGTACCTTATATGCTTGCGAAGGTATTGAAGTTTTCTACGATCCATCTTTGAACATGTTAATCTAGTTCGGACTTTGAATGGGTCATAATGGTCAATTACAGCAGCTGTATAAAAAATCGCTGCACATTAATAATGTCATTATTAATCCAGAAAAAGATATATGATTGCGTATACTTGATTTAGTCATGCCACCGTAAGTTACGGTGGAGCTGATATGATTACGATGGTTACATACTGAGTTATGGTGGAAGGATAGACTTTCAGGGGCTACCGTAACTTACGGTGTCACCGTAAGTTACGGTGGACCTACAAACAAAGTATGTTTTATTTAGTTTAAATTCCCGGATTCGTTTAGACACGTTTTAAACCCCGTATGACTAAAGTATTTCATGTTTATGGAATATAGGTACTTTTGGATGCCGGAAGACGATCAAGCTCAGTGAAGAACCGAACACGATAAAGATACACGCTTCCGCACTTTGCCACGTTGTAAATTTTAAACAACGAATTCGATCACGTTATGTAGAATAACTTATGATTTGTAAAACTTTTAGTAAACCCGTATTTCCGATGTATATGTAATCGTAATTACATGATTGTTTTCGTAAAAGATTCATTAAACCTTAAATTATAAGAACGGGTGTTACACAAATGGCGTAGTAGCTGGCTCAAGTGAAGGCTCCGGGTCATGTAACGGTGTGGCGAGCATCAGTGGCGAGTGTGGGAACAAGGGTGCATCCATAGGGACTGAAACAGGGGCTGAAACAGGAGTCACAAGGGAGTGTCACAAGAAACTCGAAAGGTGGGTAACCATTGTCATCGTCTATCCACCCACTTCGGGTGTGCGCGTATCGAGGATCAACTTGGGTCGTAAGAGGCGCATGATCGAACTGGACAGGCACAGGGTCAGGAAAAGGGGCAGTAACCGGATCAGCAGGAATATCAGCAATGTGAGGGGCATCAACATGAGCATCAATAGCATGCTCATCCTCCAACAGTGGAGCAACAATGGGTTGATCATCGATAGGTACATCATCAATCAAAGGATCAACAGCGGGTACATCAGCATGAATAGGGTCATGCTTGAATACGGGGTCTAGGGTAACTACTGGCTCGGGGGCCACTGCAGGCTCCAGATCGTCAGACTTCTTTAAAAATCTGCGAGGTCAGCAACATTAGGTCAACAGGGGCTACGGGATCACGGGCTGATCTAGTTGGATAAACTCATACTCAAAGCTAGGGGCAGGGGCAGGTGCAGCGGATGATACCATATCAGGGTTCATGTCGTGCGAATGATGCTGCATTCCCAGCGCATGTGAAGGTGCAGATGCTACAAACTCAAAGGAATCTGGGACAGGTGAATGGATGGGTGCCTCCTTCACGGGAGCATCAGCGAGAAGTAGGAGATCACCGGCAGCAATAAAGGTCTCGCCCTCCATGTCATCCTTGAGTGGGTCCTCATCAAACAAGTCGACGTCGTCGTCAGCACCTACGTCCAGGGGCATATCAACAACAGGGTAAGCGGCAAGGGGTACGGGGGCAGGGATCACTGTGAACGGCGAATCCCCAGCGATAGGGATATCAGCGGCTCATCCACGACATCGGGCAGCGCAAATGGCTGGAAGTCATCATTGTCCGTGCTGGTAGTATCTGAGATATGTGTTCCTCACTTTCTGACATAATCTCATCGTCCGATACGATCGCTAAAGGGTCCAAGGTGTCCGTCACTCCAGTATCTGAAGAGGAGGCCATGTCGTCTTGTAACACAAACACACACATGCACAAATAATCAATCATATAGTCAGATAACATATTAATCACCAATTAAGCAATCAAATAGTTCTCCTAGTCCCACTAGCCTCCCAGCCTCCCAGACTGATCTTTCTAGTCCCACTAGCCTCCCAGACTGCTCTTCCTAGTCCCACTAGCCTCCCAGCCTCCCAGACTGCTCTTCCTAGTCCCACTAGCCAATTCTCCCAGCCTCTCAGACTGCTCTTCCTAGTCCCACTAGACAATTTTCCCAGCCTCTCAGACTGCTCTTCCTAGTCCCACTAGACAACTACCTCGGTCTCCCAGACCGAGCCTCGGCCTCCCAGACTGAGCCTATGACTAAAAAAAATAAAATGTGCTCAACATTTGTTTATAAAAACGTTTTAGGTCTGGACTTAAGTGGTATGCAGTAAAAAAGTTTTCGTGAGAGCCCTAGTGATCATAGTCTAGACTCGAGAAGGAATCCTAGTTCGCTATGATCAGAGCTCTGATACCAAGTTGTCACACCCTGGCTTTGCAGAAGCGTGGTTAATTTGGTGTGACTTCTTAATACCATAGCTTAATCATAACAAAGCTATATGAAAATAAAACTATGCAAGATCATCCATTGATTTAAGTTTCAAAATAAAAGTACCACGACATTATTTTTAAAGTACCGACACATGCAACGGAAATTTACAACATAATAACATAAAAACATTGTTCAGAATTCATAACCACAAACATAAAGCAGACGTAGGTTAAGAGCGATGGCTCGTCCAGGCAAGAACCACGACCCCTAAACTTGGATGACCTTATTTCTTTTACTCAGCGTGAAAACGTATCATACCATGCCAGATCCTTAATTACCTGAAATACATGTAAGTTGGAAAAATCAACAAAAATTGTTGAGCAAGTTCATGTGTAGTGAGTAAGTAAAACCTTTGTCAGTATAAAATCTTGGTATGTAGCAAATAAGGAAAAAGAGATCACCAATGGTTTGCAAGGCCATTGATATGTGTGAAGTGCAAGTAGGAAGACTCAAACCTAGCAGATTTATGCGTTGGGTACAAAGTCACCCCGAGGTCCGTTGTGCTGGGCCTGGGGCTGGGCTCGCTACAACCAGATAGATCTACCGCTCCTGCCCCTCGGTCCTACCCTAAGGATTAATGGCCTCAAGTTTCCGCCTACCCACTCACAAGATCTAAATAATAACCCTCCTTACGCTAACCATACCATGTAAGAAATATTCGTAATCATAGTAACATGTATTTCACCCCCGCAGTTTAGAAAACTAAAAACAATTAAGAGAAAAGGGGGACATGAACTCACAGTGGTGCGTCTCTACCAAGTATATCTCCTGATCAAGCAGTTGTGCGACGACCTACACGTACTAACTCTATTAGACGGACGGCCGTGCCTTAGCTTTATGGTTTAAGTTTTTGGGAAATAGTTAGACAACTATTTCGTGTTTACATTTTGTAAATACTTGGTAATTATTTTCCTTCCCAAGGATGGGGGATTTAATACATGTGTGTTCATATAACTTCGAAATATATTATTAAGTCTCACCTAATATATATTTTATTTCTTACTCCAAAATATAAATATTCTTCCCAAAAATATTATATTTTTATACATATGATTTTCCCAAAATAATACCTTGACAAAATACACATTCATTAGTATTTTTCCGAAAACGCGTAAGCTATGTTTTAAAGGTCGGGTGGTATTAATAATACTGTTGTAACTTAATATTTATTGTGAAGGCGTTTGTATTATTTTGGAGTTGTTAACCTTTGGTAATATTATTTTTATCCTAAAAATAATATTTGTATAGTTCACAAAATAATCACAAAATTCACAGGTGACGTTATGAAAAATATATATATCAAATATATATTTATCCCATTTTATTTTGTGAAATCCCACCTCCGATATTTTGTAAATAAAGACGTGGCGAAATTTACATTTTGAAAACAAGTCAAAAATAAATTTATAACACTTGTGATGAAAATACTTTTAAGTGTTAGGTTTTTAGAAAAATTTCGCCAGAGTTTCCCCTGTAACTGGAGGTGGCCACGCTTTCAAGCGTATCATTTTCTTTTATAATTCAACTCAACAATTTTCTCATTCAACCAAAACAATATCCAAAGCATCAAACTAGTCAATATATATGTAACTCGCAAAAATTGCATGAACTTGTGGTTTGTCCGGAATATGAAGTAAATCCCATTATTTTTAGTGGATCTTTGTATAAATCAATCCAGTTTCGTAAAAGCCTCGTTTTTAAAGAAATTCCATCTTTACAACTTCTTGTAATATTTGACAAAACTCGTTCTTTGTCAAAACTTAGTGTTACACAAGTGTTTATACACTTGTGAGTTTAAAAATCATTCTTGTTCATGTAAGATCCGGCTTTAGAAAATATGATTTCTTTGACACTTGTTCCTTTGAAAAGACCGCTTGTAGATCCGTAGATCTACTAGTTTTGAACACTATTTCGTAAGTAAAATCGATTTTACACAAGTTCATGTTTGGTGTGTGGTAGAGTTTCATCACTTAACCCTTTTTACACTTAAACAAACTCTATGTCATGTTTCATGAACATGACCAATCCGGGTTAGACGATGATCCGAGCTACCACAACATAGGTCGGGACTAAATAATCACACAAAACAAGTCTTACAAGATTTACACAACATCATAGCTTTTAACCAACATTTTTAGCATTTTAGTAGCCTTTTAACACATCATCTTATAAGTTCATGAGTTTTATCCGTGATATTTCATTTTAACCACTTTAAAATAGATCGAGAGTGTGTTTATAGCAACTTACTACTAGCTCGAGGCTAGGGAGGATTCTAGTCGAAGAATGAGTGGATAAAAGAAATGAGAAGAGGTCCTTCACGTTCCGAATGCACCAAGCTTCCTCGTATGTGATCCTTAACACTTGTATACACTTGAAATAGCTGGATCAAGACTCGACGATGGATGGATGGTAGAGGGGATGTTCGGCCGAGAGCTCCAAGGGAGGGAGAGAGTGTGTGTGTGGTGAGTTGTGAGATGGAAATGATATAGTGGACCAAGCTTGTTATTTATAGATCATTCTCATCAAGATTAACCTTTGGATCATGTGTCTCATTGATATGGGACATGGGTGATTATTTTAATCATCAAGTATAAGGGGGGAGGGTCACAAAGTGACCGAATTCAGTTGGGGGGGGGGGTATCCTAGTTCATTTCCAACTAATAGTTAGGTATTAGTTAAGTTAAGTGGAGGTTAACTCGGTTACTAGCGTGTTATGCATTATAGCGGGTGTTAGGGTATCCGGGGACCCTAACTGGCTCAGAGAAAGAGAAACAATGTTGTTGGCAATATTTTTATGTTCCGGATAAAGTCCGGTTGTTCGGTTGGATAGTGATCCGTTAAAGTGCTTAACAAAGCTTTAAAGTGTCGTTATTACTATTTTTAGTGACACAACTTATTCCCGACACTTTGGAAAGGGTCTAGTATTATTTTCTCATGTTTTGGCACTTTATTAGTTTAGATAAATGCTGAATTTTAATTTAAAGTGCTGAATTTTGTACACAAAGTACGTTTTAGGCACATCCGGTCACTATAATTATCACCTAGAGACGCAGTTCTACAATCCTCATCTCCCTACACTTTCTACTAGTGTAGTAAACTATCCCTGGCTCATACAGGCCTTAGAGGCAGTACCTGTCTGGTGCTGACTATATCAGCATATTTACTGGGTTATCCGTTTGTGCTACTGTGCTTTTGTGCATCAATGTTGTCACTAAAGTTTTGTATGTAAATAATAGAGTAACAACAAATAGAGTATGAGACATGGTTATATATATTTCAGGAATCATGTAGAAGTTTATTTACCATTGTAAGCAAGCACAGTAACTGAGTAGTAATTAAATACTAATTAATTCGTACGGATACCTGCTTTGGTGAGGGTTGTCACACCTTTTGACCCGTTGAGTGTATTTAGACACATTTTAAGCTTAAATTACGCTTTTTCTTGGTTTACATCCTATCTCCACTTTTGATTATTGACTTGTCATCCACTAAATTATAATTGTGGTAGATTTAATGTGGCAAACCGTTTATTCCGAGTTTTACCCCTCGGTTGACATTTTTGCAGAAAAATACCCATTTCAATTCATTGGACACTAACGTTCCGTACCATCCATTTTTATACTTATCCTAAGGATTCAATTGATCAAAATGCTTATTTCTAAACCACTTTTAAAGGTTGTTCGCCCGATTTACCCATCAAGGGCGTTTTGGTCAACTTAGTCCCTCTTTTTACGACAAGGGTCCTTTGCTAAGGTATTTGACCAACATTGCACTTTATCTATAAATCTATATATATGCGTACCTGGCTCGAGTCAATATATAGACCCGTTTTATACCTCGCTTTAATTAACCGATATTCTATGGCGTCGCAATTATCCAAATTGCTATTCGCTCCTGTTAACATATGACTTGGCAACAATCATTAGTCGATATTGTCAAATGGTGTTATCACCACCATTTGACCCGTTTGGACTATAAGACCAAACATTTACCTAGATTAAAAACATGGTTTTTAAGTTCCAATTCACACATCCGACCCATTTCGGATTTTACCACAAGATCCCTTTTTCTCATAAATTATTTTCTTACATGCTCAACCCATTTCGGCTTATGCCATGGTTATCCTTTTAAGTTCAATTTACATTAGTCGACACTTGACTAAATTTCCGTTTTTATCCTTTTTCTCTTTATTAGTTACACTGAAAGGTAATCTTATCGAAAACAGGTAATTTCTTAGTCATTACATGACTAAATTACCGTTTCGCCTCTTTTTACCATAAACCATGGTTTTTATCATTTATATTTGTTCTGACCCGTATCATTACGCGTCGGAAGCCATATTTCAAATATAATCTCTATCGTATTTATAACTTATAGAATATATACGTATTCTACAAAGAAGTGTAAGTTTCACTTACCTCGCATCCCAGCCATGCTTTTCTTTTCGTACTTGATCCGTTTGACCCACTTTCTCCACAAGCTTCCACCTAGCTTGTCTAGCGTCAAACTATTATCATAATCTGTAAGACGATTAGATTAGTCATCATTTCTTATGACTATTTCATTTTACGGATTTCATGCCAAAACTACTACTCGACTTCATCATTGGTTAGTTTGACTTTTAGAAGTCAACTACCTTTAATCACATAATAGGCACAATTAAGTTAAATCAACATTATCATTAGAACCCGTTTTAACCCATACTTCACGTAATTAGTAAAATTAGCCAATTACGCATTTCTTTCATAATTTCTTCTTATCAATATTAATTCGGGCATTTTCACAAACATCTTGTAGGCAAGATTTGTACGCATATTTTATCTAATTATGGTCATCGTTTTATGTAACACCCCAATCAAGTAATATAACAAAACATGGCGGAAATATCGGGGAGTCACGTTACAAATTGCTCACAACTACTGGTACTAAAATTGTTTCAATATCATTAACATCGTTTTACAAACAAAGAATACATGTAATTGTTCTTTTGTTTTAGAAGTCTAAGGCCCGTATGCAGTCCTATGCGTTGCATGCTTGAACAGTCGAAAGCCTGAAACATATGCGAAAACTGTCAGCATAAAAATGCCGACGAATACATAGGTTTTATTAGCCAAATAATTGGCAAAACATTTAGTATTAATCTTAATTGTGAAAACTCGTGACAAAATAGGTTTGTATATGGCAATATGATATTTACTAAGTCATTTTATGCCTTACATTGAAATCTCGATTAAACCATCGTAAAAACTTGTTAATGTGTTATTAGGAAATCCGATCAAGGATTATTAATAACTGTTTTGAAATAAATCAAAACTTATATAAGTATTATATAAATCAAATTAATGAATCATGATAATACTTCAGATATCTTTCTAAGAATCTAACATAAAAAAAAATATGGGAGATTCTACAAAGATTTTGAAAATCAAACATTTAAACAACTGTACACAAAATCCTAAAGTGATCCAGATAACGCTATAAGAATAATAAAATAAGAACACTTATATATAGGAAGTACCAGCGGCGTATCCACCATGTTCTTATTTTATTATACCCGTTTCGTTATCTAAATCACAACTACCATATAAACACATAATCGTCAACTTGTACCAACTCGTAAACACGCATTAAAGCGCACAATGAATCCAATCAAGGACTCCACTATCAGTACTTTAAACATCCTACAAGAATCAACCTATGAAGATAGATAGATGCTATAAGGATTCGGGTTCTGTCACATTGTCTAATCTAACATGCATAAAAGTACACAATGAATCCAAACATGGACTCCAATATCAGTACTCTAAACATCCCATATAAGTCTTACTATGAAGATAGATTGATACTACAGGGATCCTGGGTTCTTGTCAAATTGAATTATTGAATCAAAACAATCCTAAAACCTAATGGTGATTCGGGATAACGCCACGAAAGGTAATACAATAAGTACACTTATATATAGGAAGTACCAGCGGTGTATCCACCATGTGCTTATTGTCACACCCCGAAATTATTAGAGCTGGCGTGACTGGACTGGTATCTTCATTGCACAGCGGAAGCAAATATAGCAAAGACTTCTAGAAATCGAACGCCACTAAGTACTCGACTCCACATGGTTCTCCTATTCCAACCGTGCCATAATTTCTGAAATGCAACTTGAGAAAGAAACATGCAAAAAATCAACATAAAGTTGAGCGAGTTCATAGTTTGTTTGTAAAAGATTTGAAATAAATCTTTTTGAATAACCGGTTTTTGAAGTATTGTTGAGAAAACGAATTTAAAATCATTTTCTTGTCACGTTGTATGGAAACTTTGTATGAAAACATGGTATGTATCTTGATGTGTGTAAAATGCAACATATAAATTACATCAAATAAGGCATAAAACTAACCCTTTTTAAGTACTAATGTTGGAAAAAGAGTGTTTTTGTCTTCCTTTTGTATTTTCCGGATGAAATGAGCTCAAATTCACAAAAGAAGCAAAAAGACAGCTAATTCTAACATAAATACAAGAAAAGGAATAAAAGTAGACTGCCCGAACCCTCAACGGCATCCTCCCAAGTAAAGAAAAGAAAACAGAAGCCTGAACACGCCCCGTGCTCAGCCAACACGGGGCCGTGCCCAAGAAGCAGCAGAAAAGACAAATCTGTAGAATCTTCTATTGCCCACCACGGGGCCGCGTCCAGTGAGCACGGGGGCGTGGTGAAAGTACAGCAGGCGCATTAATTGTAATTGCGAATTACAATTAATGAAGAGAGAGAGTGTCAGACGGGCACGGGGGCGTGTCCAGCGGACACGGGGCCGTGCCCAGCCTTCTGTTCAGCCTATAAATAGGAGTGCTTGGTTTCATTCCAACTCATCCCTTGGCACACCACCTCTCTCACACTTCATCCACCACCCACCACCACCATAACACCATCATCCACCACCATCATCCATTGTCCATCGTAGAGTGTGTGAGTCGTCTCGGGATCCAAGATTGATAGTAAGAGTTCTTGACAATCAAGGCCATGTTTGCCTAAGTCTCTTACATCACTTGGTGAAGACAAGTGTTTAGTATAATTCTTTTTATTTTTAATCTTTTGCACTTTTTATTTGGTTTTGTATTAATGACTTTAATAACTAGTTGCTTATGTTGAAGGTGATCTTTCCTTATCGTTTGTCCGTGGTGTCTTGGCATTATTTTACTGTCTTTATAAGATAAAAGATTTTCACCATTCATATCTCCACGGTCTATATGGAGGTATGTTGGCTACCTGGTCGGGGGTTAAGGGAACGGTTTGGTAAGGGTCTGTAACACCCAGCTTATAAAACCAGATTTATATACATAAAAACCTTGCATTTAATGTCAAAATATTGACTTAACAAAAACTTTCATCATTTTAATCCAAACTAGACACCACAAACATGTACAATTCTTACAAAATCATAACCAAGACATTAACTACAATAGTTTACATGGTTTTTAGAACAAAAGATCTTATGCGGAAGCATTTTGCTAGAGTGTTCGGTTCGGATTGTCATGCTTAATCACCATCCATCACTTGGGTACCTGAAAGCTAACGTGTTTAACAAGCATTAGTATTATTAACCATGGTAGATCACGAAATTGGATTAGATTCGAAAACTTATTCAAAACAAGAAATAAATTTCATCAAACAGGGCTTCACCGTAATTTACGGTGTCACCGTAAATTACGGTGGCTTCTGGACATTTGGGGGCATACCGTAACTCAGTAGGAATTCACCGTAACAGAATTGCAGGTCACCGTAAATTACGGTACCACCGTAATTTACGGTAGACTCTGCACATAACTCCCTTGTTAAAAATGCAGGATTTTGCTGGTTCTTTACGAGTCGAAATAGCATACTTTCGCATAAATCATTAAACGGCTGGGCTAGTTCTTCGTATTTGCATTTCGGTTGTCACATTACTCAATTATAACTTAATTGGGCATGTAACGGGAGTTAACATTCACGCTAAATTGCAAGTTTTCTAATTGATCTTTCGTACTATGATCATGCATCCAAACCAAAACGTAGCATCTAAAATAAGAACAAGGTTTATGAGTTTGTCTATGGTATTCGCTACACGACCTATACTTCAAATAATATTCGCACAATATAATAAGTCATGCTTCGTGTTTATTTCCAGAACTTGTTTGACCCCTTTTAGGTGCTGAAATTAGACACCTTACGGATGCTCAATTTTCATGTTTATAACTTGTTTAAGGCAATAGCCGATTTCATGATATAATGGAAATTCTTGGTACTCATGCTTTCCTTCCTTTCAAGCAACGCATAAGGCTAATATTATGTATAATGTGATGAAACAATAAAATTTCATACCTTTAAAGCGCGCCTTTCCCTCGTGAATCCCCTCCGGCTTGCCCGCTAGAGGAACCGGACTCCTTGCCTAAAAAATCCAGTTTTTAACATGTTTAGAATCATTTTCATGACCATTTTCACATTAATTATGGACCATTATCAATTCTGCGTTTTTATCCAAATTTTAACATTTAAGTCCTCACTTAGGCATTTCAACAAACACCTAGCGGGTCAGATTTTCCTACAATCGTTACCAAGTTCGTGGCATGAAATTTAACATCTAATTTCACTTTATTTAACAAGTTTTTACATACATCTTGACATCTATATTTCTGAACCATTTCACAAATTCAGATTTTGTTAGAACAAGAGTCAAATCTCTAGTATTCACCAAGTTTCCCTCAAGTCCATTTGTTCCCCACATGTAAATCCCCAAACCTTACAAACATAATGCAAAGTTTTGACAAGAAATCACATAGGGTTTAATCCTAGACATCAAATTACTTCAAGATTCATCCATGCATTACACATCTAGGCTAAATTTCAGTTTTTCAAAGTTAACCTAGAATTGTGATGGATCAAAATGCCAAGTTTTTACATACCTCTTTGATCCTTACAACAAGGGGTTTGCTAATTCGTGTTTAGAACTTGATTTGGAACGAGATTGAGGCTTCAATTTGCAGATTTTAGCTGTGAAATTAGGGTTTGGAGAGCTCCTGTTCGCCCCCCTTCCTCTCTTGATCGACCAGACTCCCTAATTTGGGAGGTTTGGTTAATTTTTGTTACTATTAGTAACTCATCTTTGAGTTTTGACAAGTTTAGCCCCTTTAATTATGATTTTCTCTAGTTTTAATTATTTTAACCATAACATGCATCAATTCAAGTCTTGGAATTTAACTAGGTTAAATTCCTAGTTGGTGAACTCTTGTTTATCTATTCTTTGAACTTTATAGTATACGGGTTTATGTTTTTGGGGTGTTACAAGTCCACCCCCCTTAAAAGGGTTTCGTCCCCGAAACCGAATTACGTACCAAATAATGTAGGGTAGAGACGCCGCATCTCCTCTTCGGGTTCCCAAGTAGTGTCTGACCCTTTTCTGTGGTCCCACTTAACCTTGACTTGATTTATCACTTTGTTCCTCAAGCTTTTCTCTTTACGATCTAAAATCGCAATCGGTTTCACTGCATAGTTGAGACTGTTATCCACCTCGATATCATCGTAGTGGACATGAGCGGTCTCGTCGGCCAAACATTTCCGGAGATGTGATACGTGAAATGTGTCATGAATCCCACTCAACTCTTCGGGTAATTCAAGTCGATAAGCTACCTTACCAACTCGTTCAATGATTCTAAATGGCCCAATGAATCTCGGGCTTAACTTCCCCCTTTTTCTGAATCTGATAATACCTTTCCATGGCGAAACCTTTAGCATGACCATATCGCCAACCCGAAACTCAATTGGCCTATTCCTTTTATCTGCGTATGCCTTTTGCCGGTCTTGAGCCGCTTTCAAGTGCGTCCGAACTATGTCGATTTTCGCATTTGTAGCTCGGATTATATCAGTTGGTGCTAGCCCTCGCGGACCCACTTCTCCCCAACATACCGGAGTCCGACACTTTCTGCCATATAACAGCTCATATGGGGCCATTTTAGTGCTCGCGTGATAGCTATTGTTATATGCAAATTCGACCAAGGGTAAATGGACATCCCAACTACCTCCAAAGTCAATAATGTAAGCCCGCAGCATATCACCCAACATTTGTATTGTCCTTTCGCTCTGCCCATCCGTTTGTGGATGGTAAGCAGTGCTAAGGAGCAATTTAGTTCCCATCTGTTCTTGGAATTCACGCCAGAATTTCGAAGTAAACCAAGTATCTCTGTCTGACACGATGGATATCGGTACCCCATGCCTTGCTATGATTTCATTGGTGTAAACCTCCGACATTTTCTCAGATGTATAAGTCTCACGAATGGGAATAAAGTGAGCACTTTTAGTTAACCTATCCACGACTACCCAAATAGCATCAAAACCACGACTTGTTTTAGGCAGTTTGGTCAATAGGTCCATCGTGATTTGCTCCCATTTCCAAACCGGAATTTCTAACGGTTGGAGTTTACCATATGGCTTTTGGTGCTCCGCCTTGACTTGTAGGCATGTCAAACACTTTTCCACGTATTTCACAGTGTCCCGCTTCATTCCGGGCCACCAATAGTTTTGCTTTAAGTCGTGATACATTTTGGTCGCTCCCGGGTGAATAGAATAACGGGATTTATGAGCTTCATCAAGTAGAAGCTTCTTAACACCACATGTGTTAGGAACCCAGATTCTATTAAAACGAGTCTTTAGGCCGTGACTGCCCACTTCGAGGTCTTTAACTTGACCAATAATTCTTTCCTTTTTCCAGTTTTCCGCCTTTACAGCTTCATCTTGTGCTTCTCGAATTCGTTCTAGTAAACTTGAAGTCACAACCAGTTGCATTGATCGTACCCGTATCGGGGCATAATCTGTTTTGCGGCTCAGCGCATCGGCCACTACATTGGCCTTACCGGGGTGGTAATGTATTTCGCAATCGAAGTCTTTGACGGTTTCCAACCACCGTCTTTGCCGCATGTTTAATTCCTTCTGGTCGAAGAAATATTTCAAACTTTTATGGTCGGTAAAGATGGTAAACTTTACTCCGTACAAGTAATGTCTCCATATCTTTAAGGCAAACACCACCGCCGCTAACTCTAAGTCGTGAACCGGATATTTATTTTCATGTATCTTCAATTGCCTCGAGCCATAGGCGATGACCTTGCCTCGTTGCATTAATACACACCCGAGCCCCAATTGAGAAGCGTCCGAGTAAACCTCCATGTCTTCAGTTCCTTCCGGTAAAGTCAGTACCGGAGCGTGGGTCAACTTTTCCTTGAGTGTTTGGAAAGCTTCCTCTTGCTTAATGCCCCACACGAATTTTTCCTCCTTACGAGTTAATTTGGTCAATGGTAAGGCAATTTTGGAGAAATCCGGTATGAATCTCCGATAATATCCCGCAAGCCCTAAAAAGCTTCGGATTTCCGAGGGATTTCTTGGAGGGCTCCATTTCGTCACAGCTTCTATCTTTGACGGATCTACTAGTACTCCATCAGCACTAATAAGATGCCCAAGAAACTGTACTTCCCGTAACCAGAAAGCACACTTCGTGAATTTTGCATACAGCTCCTCTCGTCTAAGTGTGTCTAATATTTCCCGCAAATGACACACGTGCTCGGCTTCACTCTTTGAATATACCAGAATGTCGTCGATAAATACAATTACCGACTTATCTAGCATGGGTTTGCAAACCCGGTTCATGAGGTCCATGAAAGCCGCGGGCGCATTAGTCAATCCGAAAGGCATTACGAGGAATTCATAATGCCCGTACCTCGTACGGAAAGCCGTTTTGGGTACGTCCTCCTCCTTGACTTTCAATTGGTGATAACCGGATCGTAGATCAATTTTGGAAAACCAACTTGCTCCTTGTAGTTGGTCGAATAAATCGTCAATTCTTGGAAGTGGGTATCGATTCTTCACCGTGAGTTTGTTTAACTCCCGGTAATCGATACACATGCGCATACTGCCATCTTTCTTTTTCACGAATAAGACTGGTGCGCCCCACGGAGACACACTCGGTCGGATAAATCCCTTGTCAAGAAATTCCTGAATTTGAGACATCAATTCTTGTAACTCCGACGGTGCAAGTCTCTAGTATTCACCAAGTTTCCCTCAAGTCCATTTGTTCCCCACATGTAAATCCCCAAACCTTACAAACATAATGCAAAGTTTTGACAAGAAATCACATAGGGTTTAATCCTAGACATCAAATTACTTCAAGATTCATCCATGCATTACACATCTAGGCTAAATTTCAGTTTTTCAAAGTTAACCTAGAATTGTGATGGATCAAAATGCCAAGTTTTTACATACCTCTTTGATCCTTACAACAAGGGGTTTGCTAATTCGTGTTTAGAACTTGATTTGGAACGAGATTGAGGCTTCAATTTGCATATTTTAGCTGTGAAATTAGGGTTTGGAGAGCTCCTGTTCGCCCCCCTTCCTCTCTTGATCGACCAGACTCCCTAATTTGGGAGGTTTGGTTAATTTTTGTTACTATTAGTAACTCATCTTTGAGTTTTGACAAGTTTAGCCCCTTTAATTATGATTTTCTCTAGTTTTAATTATTTTAACCATAACATGCATCAATTCAAGTCTTGGAATTTAACTAGGTTAAATTCCTAGTTGGTGAACTCTTGTTTATCTATTCTTTGAACTTTATAGTATACGGGTTTATGTTTTTGGGGTGTTACAAGTCCACCCCCCTTAAAAGGGTTTCGTCCCCGAAACCGAATTACGTACCAAATAATGTAGGGTAGAGACGCCGCATCTCCTCTTCGGGTTCCCAAGTAGTGTCTGACCCTTTTCTGTGGTCCCACTTAACCTTGACTTGATTTATCACTTTGTTCCTCAAGCTTTTCTCTTTACGATCTAAAATCGCAATCGGTTTCACTGCATAGTTGAGACTGTTATCCACCTCGATATCATCGTAGTGGACATGAGCGGTCTCGTCGGCCAAACATTTCCGGAGATGTGATACGTGAAATGTGTCATGAATCCCACTCAACTCTTCGGGTAATTCAAGTCGATAAGCTACCTTACCAACTCGTTCAATGATTCTAAATGGCCCAATGAATCTCGGGCTTAACTTCCCCCTTTTTTCTGAATCTGATAATACCTTTCCATGGGGAAACCTTTAGCATGACCATATCGCCAACCTGAAACTCAATTGGCCTATTCCTTTTATCTGCGTATGCCTTTTGCCGGTCTTGAGCCGCTTTCAAGTGCGTCCGAACTATGTCGATTTTCGCATTTGTAGCTCGGATTATATCAGTTGGTGCTAGCCCTCGCGGACCCA
This sequence comes from Helianthus annuus, assembly GCF_002127325.2. Classification (NCBI taxonomy): domain Eukaryota; kingdom Viridiplantae; phylum Streptophyta; class Magnoliopsida; order Asterales; family Asteraceae; genus Helianthus; species Helianthus annuus. The sequence continues at coordinate 67,579,918 of NC_035439.2, read as the reverse complement.
CTTCTCCCCAACATACCGGAGTCCGACACTTTCTGCCATATAACAGCTCATATGGGGCCATTTTAATGCTCGCGTGATAGCTATTGTTATATGCAAATTCGACCAAGGGTAAATGGACATCCCAACTACCTCCAAAGTCAATAATGTAAGCCCGCAGCATATCACCCAACATTTGTATTGTCCTTTCGCTCTGCCCATCCGTTTGTGGATGGTAAGCAGTGCTAAGGAGCAATTTAGTTCCCATCTGTTCTTGGAATTCACGCCAGAATTTCGAAGTAAACCGAGTATCTCTGTCTGACACGATGGATATCGGTACCCCATGCCTTGCTATGATTTCATTGGTGTAAACCTCCGACATTTTCTCAGATGTATAAGTCTCACGAATGGGAATAAAGTGAGCACTTTTAGTTAACCTATCCACGACTACCCAAATAGCATCAAAACCACGACTTGTTTTAGGCAGTTTGGTCAATAGGTCCATCGTGATTTGCTCCCATTTCCAAACCGGAATTTCTAACGGTTGGAATTTACCATATGGCTTTTGGTGCTCCGCCTTGACTTGTAGGCATGTCAAACACTTTTCCACGTATTTCACAGTGTCCCGCTTCATTCCGGGCCACCAATAGTTTTGCTTTAAGTCGTGATACATTTTGGTCGCTCCCGGGTGAATAGAATAACGGGATTTATGAGCTTCATCAAGTAGAAGCTTCTTAACACCACATGTGTTAGGAACCCAGATTCTATTAAAACGAGTCTTTAGGCCGTGACTGCCCACTTCGAGGTCTTTAACTTGACCAATAATTCTTTCCTTTTTCCAGTTTTCCGCCTTTACAGCTTCATCTTGTGCTTCTCGAATTCGTTCTAGTAAACTTGAAGTCACAACCAGTTGCATTGATCGTACCCGTATCGGGGCATAATCTGTTTTGCGGCTCAGCGCATCGGCCACTACATTGGCCTTACCGGGGTGGTAATGTATTTCGCAATCGAAGTCTTTGACGGTTTCCAACCACCGTCTTTGCCGCATGTTTAATTCCATCCGGTCGAAGAAATATTTCAAACTTTTATGGTCGGTAAAGATGGTAAACTTTACTCCGTACAAGTAATGTCTCCATATCTTTAAGGCAAACACCACCGCCGCTAACTCTAAGTCGTGAACCGGATATTTATTTTCATGTATCTTCAATTGCCTCGAGGCATAGGCGATGACCTTGCCTCGTTGCATTAATACACACCCGAGCCCCAATTGAGAAGCATCCGAGTAAACCTCCATGTCTTCAGTTCCTTCCGGTAAAGTCAGTACCGGAGCGTGGGTCAACTTTTCCTTGAGTGTTTGGAAAGCTTCCTCTTGCTTAATGCCCCACACGAATTTTTCCTCCTTACGAGTTAATTTGGTCAATGGTAAGGCAATTTTGGAGAAATCCTGTATGAATCTCCGATAATATCCCGCAAGCCCTAAAAAGCTTCGGATTTCCGAGGGATTTCTTGGAGGGCTCCATTTCGTCACAGCTTCTATCTTTGACGGATCTACTAGTACTCCATCAGCACTAATAAGATGCCCAAGAAACTGTACTTCCCGTAACCAGAAAGCACACTTCGTGAATTTTGCATACAGCTCCTCTCGTCTAAGTGTGTCTAATATTTCCCGCAAATGACACACGTGCTCGGCTTCACTCTTTGAATATACCAGAATGTCATCGATAAATACAATTACCGACTTATCTAGCATGGGTTTGCAAACCCGGTTCATGAGGTCCATGAAAGCCGCAGGCGCATTAGTCAATCCGAAAGGCATTACGAGGAATTCATAATGCCCGTACCTCGTACGGAAAGCCGTTTTGGGTACGTCCTCCTCCTTGACTTTCAATTGGTGATAACCGGATCGGAGATCAATTTTGGAAAACCAACTTGCTCCTTGCAGTTGGTCGAATAAATCGTCAATTCTTGGAAGTGGGTATCGATTCTTCACCGTGAGTTTGTTTAACTCCCGGTAATCGATACACATGCGCATACTGCCATCTTTCTTTTTCACGAATAAGACTGGTGCGCCCCACGGAGACACACTCGGTCGGATAAATCCCTTGTCAAGAAATTCCTGAATTTGAGACATCAATTCTTGTAACTCCGACAGTGCAAGTCGGTATGGCGCCTTGGCCACGGGTTTCGCGCCCGGAATCAACTCGATTCCGAACTCTACCTCCCGTTCTGGCGGTATCCCCGGTAGTTCTTCCGGAAACACGTCTTCATAATCTCGCACGACCGGTACATCCCCAATTTTGAGGAGTTCCTTTTCCGTTTCGCTCGCATATACCATAAAGGCCTTGCATCCATGTTTCATGAGTTTGCGAGCTTCTAGCATTGTGCATATCACCGGGTTACCTCCCTTTTCTCCATATATCGTAACTTGCTTTCCGCTAGGAGACGTTAGTTTTATTTCCTTTCGGAAACAAACCACTTTTGCGTGGTAACGGGATAGCCAATCCATTCCCACTACCACTTGGAATTCTCCCATCGACATCGGGATCAAGTCTATTGCATATTCCTCGTCATCAATATTCATCGTGCAGTTTTCACATACATCACAGACAATAAAGCTTTTATTATTACCTATCTCTACCTCTAAAGGCATAGGTAATTTTGTTAGAACAAATGAAGGGTGTCGAATAAACCCATATGAAACAAAGGATTTATTCGCACCAGTATCAAATAACACACGTGCGGGAATTGAATTTATAGTGAATATACCTGAGACCACGTCAGGTTCGACCTTTGCTTCAGCAGCGGTCAATTGAAAGGATCTTGCTTTGGCTTTTGCGGCTTCACCTTTTGAGTCTTGCCCTTCTTTCTTTCCCGCCAATTCTGGGCACTCTGATCTTTTGTGACCCGTTCGGTAACAGTTATAACAAACGGTCACTTTTTCCGGGCATGATATAGCCATATGTCCCGTTTTTCGACATATAGGACATGGCTTATGTGACAACTCGGACTTTAGGTTCGCTTTGATGTAACGTTACGTGTCTATGTGATACCATGATTTAATGAATGTTTTGTTATTATGTGCATATGTGTATGTATTGCATGGTTGTATGTATGCTACATGAATGTTACGTGAACCTTGTGAATAATGTGTTACGTATGTTGTGTATATATTATATGTATGCAAGTAAATGGCCAATCGCGCAACACCTTTGGACCGCACAAGCCTTTAGGCTTTACACTTTGCATTCGGCCTATTAGAGGCAACCGAGTTGGGCTCGGCCCACTCCACTTTCTCAAAACCAAACACCTTTAGGGAGGGGGTTGTTCTATCATTAGTAACAAACATAACACACAAGAACCCTTTGCTTTCACGAAACCTTAGCTCCTCTTTTTCTCTCGTTTTGGTTCGCAAACCCGACGGCACAAGGCACAAGGCACCGGCCATCGTATCAAGCTTCTTGTAATCGGTTAGTTTTTATGTTATGATCGATGTGGTTATGTAATGATGTTCTTGTGATTTGAGTTGTATGTGGATAATCTAAAAACCGATTAGATGTCATAGGTTATCATAACCAATCTGTTCGTATGATGCTTGTGATCGGATAAATGTAATTGATAGTATGTTTATGTAATCGGCTGTGGTATGTATCGGGTTGATTTGAATGTTGGTTTATTGCTTTGTTGATGGATGTGTATGATTTAATTTACTGTTATGCTAGTAAATTGGGTTATGAGGAAAATATCGGATGCTTGTTCATATGATTCATTAGATTAGTGTTCATGAATGTTTGATTAGGGTTCATGAGAAAACCGGTTGATTATTGCCCATTTGATCGATGATTGCTTAAAAGGGAAACTGTTAATCGATTAAATGATAATCATGGAAACCGGTTAATTGTTGATTGACATGGTAAACTTGGAAACTGATAAGTGTTGTAACCAATTAAGCATGTAATTCGGGTATGTTACAACTAATCGCACAACACACAAGCCACTCGCACAAAGGGGTCTCTTCGCACAAGAGTACCCGAACGCACAAACAGCTCCAGTCGCACAAGTGTAGCCCGGTCGTACAAGGCTCACTTTTGACGGATCAAGCTTCTGGGCCGAGTAATATAGTTTGGGCCGCACATGCCTAATGCACAGCCCAAGTCCACTCGCACAAGAGACCCTGGTCGCACAAGGGTCTCCAGTCGCACAAGGTTAGCGGATCAGACTAAGTGTTGGGCCACACACCTATGTTGGAAATTGTTAAGACTGTTGGGCTGGGCAGCCCAAATGATCAGTCGCACAAGCCCACATTCCAACCGCACAACCCAGCTGGATCGTGCAAGACCAGTTGGATCGCACAATGTTATTCATATGTTAATTATTTGGGCCGTGAATGTTTAAACTGTTTATGTGTATGATGGGCCGGGTATAGATTGGGCTTATACCTCTAGTCGCACAAGCCTGTTATGTGTTTGGTGTATTGGGCCGATATGCTATTGGATTGTATATTATTGATGGGCCGGGTTTGGTTGGATCGCACAACATGTTGTGGATCGCACAACATGTTGGGCCAGATAGTTTTGGGCTTACTTGTTTAAACCATACAAGTTGTATGTATTGCTTAACTGTCAAACGTTGCCATGATTTATACGTGATAGTAACGTGTTAACTTATGTGACGCATACGTGTTTTACCTTAGTCAAAACCTGACTCGTGTGGTAACCCTGTTAGGACGAGGTTGACCATCTTAGTTCAAGAACCTTTTATTGTGTATCTGCCGAGCAAACCAAGGTGAGTTCACACAGCCAAGGCATGGGATTCCCGGGTTGGGAATTGGGTTGGATATGTTGGATATGTTGGATATGGAATGATTACTCGTACTTACGCAATCACTAGACTATAGACCATCGTCCTCAGGATAGTCAGGACACTTACGTAAATCCTGCGTAAACTAGTATCTGCCATTGTCTCCCGGGTCGGGAGGACACTTACGTAAATCCTGCGTAACCTAATACCCACTACTGTCTTCCGGGTCGGAAGGACACTTACGTAAATCCTACGTAAACCCCACGCGTACCACTGTCCTCGGGGAAGGGCACTCACGTAAATCCTGCGTGACCTTGTACGTATTCCTGTTCTCGGTTTAAGAAGAACACATGGTTGCACTAGTCTAGTAAGTACCGTAATGGGAATCCCCCATTGTTAAGGATAAACGTGAGAATCCCTCACCAATAGTATATACTTGTATGGGAAGCCCCCACTAGATGAACTTACATATTACTGTTACGAACTTACTTTATGTGAACTCGCTCAACTAGTTTGTTGATTATTTGCTGCATGCCTTGCAGGACCTTAGGTACTTTATGGAGCTTGCACAAGGAGGAGCAGGTCGTTGTGGACAAGGATTCATGAATTCTTACTAAACACTTATGATATTTCATACGTTAACACTTATGTTTGGGTTTTGCTTAAATGCTTCCGCTATACTCAACTATATTACATGTTCAATATGATTGGTGGTTAAGATCCTGGTCATGTCACGCTCCCAAGCGGTGGTACTCCGCGTGTGGGATTTTGGGGGTGTGACAGATTGGTATCAGAGTCATTGGTTATAGAGAACTTGGTTTTAATATGGGAAAACTTTTTATTAAAACCAGACTATAACCAGAACAGTGCTCTCAACGATCCACAACGACGCTTCGCTCCACGTGCAAGACTCGACATCCTAGGTAATAAGGTTTATGTTTATTGCCTGTTTGCTAGAACTATGTAGAACTTTGCTCGCATTACGCTTAGATACACATGACACTATAGCATGAGAATCCCTACGTGCTTACACTTTTCTGTCATCGCCCTACTCGCGAACCACTCTCACTCACGTTACTTTTACTATGAAGATCATGTCTGGACGAATTAACATGACACAAGCCCAGCTAGAGGCTCTCGTTCAAGCTCAAGTTGCTGCGGCACTTGCAGCTGCTCAAGCAGGTAGAATATCCTGTAGTTATAACTTACACTAGGATCTTTAGATCCTACATTCCTAAACTAGCCCTTGTATTTAAACTTCGCCCTATTCGTACACAATAGGTCAACCAGCACAGCAAGTTTGCACCTTTAAGAACTTCATGGACTGTCGTCCAAGTACCTTCAGCGGCACAGAGGGGGCAGTGGGACTCCTCCACTGGTTCGAGAAGCTAGAGTCAGTTTTCGAAATGTGTGAATGCCCTGAGGCTCGCAGGGTGAAATACGCCACTGGCACGCTAGAACGAATAGCACTAACTTGGTGGAACGCCCAAGTTCAGATCTTAGGGTTGGCAGCTGCTAACGCCACACCCTGGAACGACTTCAAGGAACTCATTAAGAGGGAATATTGCACCCGTGATGACATCCACAAGTTGGAGAACGAGCTTTATCACTTGAAAATGACGGGGTCAGAGATTGAAGCCTACACGAAACGGTCAAACGAACTGGCCATTCTGTGTCCAACTATGGTGGACCCTCCAGTGAAGCGCATTGAGTTGTATCTCCAGGGACTTGCGCCAGAGATCCAGAGCCATGTTACGTCGGCTAACCTCGATAACATCCAAGACATTCAGCGTCTTGCTCATCGCCTCACGGATCAGGCGGTGGATCAAAACAAGTTACCCAAACGCATCAGTGCTACCACTTCAGCCGCTACTCCCACTACACCCAGTGACAACAAAAGAAAGTGGGATGGGGATTCAAGCAAAGGTTCAGCATCCGTTCAGTCTCAAGCTCAGCAACAGAAGACTGACCACTACCAGAGTCCTGGTCAGCAATCCTCTGGTGGTCCTAGACAGAAAAGGTATCAAGGGTTTCACCCCAAGTGTCACAACTGCAACAGACATCACAGCGGCCAGTGCAACAAGGGTCGTTGTCAAAGATGTCTCAAGATGGGTCACGAGGCCAAAGACTGTAGGAGCCCATGGCCTGCAAATCAGGACCAGCAACCGCAACAACCAGCTCCACAGAACCCACAGCAGCAGCAGCCACAGCGTGGAAACCGGGGATGTTTCCAGTGTGGAGCAGAAGGTCATTACAAACGCGATTGTCCTCAATTGAACCAGAACCAGAACCACAACAATAACCAGGGCAACGGGAACAACAACAACAACGGGGGAAACAACAACAACAATGGCAACGAGGCAAGAGGTCGAGCTTTCGTGTTAGGACGAGGAGACGCAATGAACGATATTTGAACTTATAACTTATTTTGGGTTTTCATTATTATGTTTCTGCTACTCAAACAAAGTTTGGTTTGAACATCAATCGTATTGGGTTTTATGAATTATTTTAACTGCTATACCTTATGTTTGATATGATGGATGGTTTGATATTATTGAACGCACCTGCCGTATTTACGGACCTTATGAACAGGGTGTGCAAACCCTATCTTGACAAGTTCGTCATAGTATTCATCGACGACATCCTGATCTACTCCGAGAGTCAGGAGGAGCACGAGCAGCACCTACGCCTTATTTTGGAACTCCTTCGGAAAGGAACAGCTATACGCTAAGTTTTCGAAATGCGACTTCTGGCTTCGTGAAGTCCACTTCTTAGGCCATGTAGTGAACAAGGATGGGATCCATGTTGAACCATCCAAGGTAGACTCGATCAGAAACTGGCCTGCACCGCGTACGCCAACGGAAATACGCCAATTCTTGGGTTTGGCGGGTTATTACAGACGGTTTATCAAGGAATTCTCAAATATTGCTCAGCCGCTTACACTACTGACACAGAAGGGTGTCACCTATCGCTGGGGAGAGCCCCAGGAGACTGCTTTTCAGCACTTAAAGGATAGACTTTGCAGCACACCTATCCTCTCTTTGCCAGAGGGCACAGCTGACTTCGTGGTTTATTGTGACGCATCCATTCGGGGACTTAGATGTGTGTTAATGCAGCGCGACAAGGTCATTGCTTACGCCACACGTCAACTCAAGATTCACGAACGGAACTACACGACGCACGACTTAGAGCTGGGAGCTGTTGTTTTCGCGCTTAAGATATGGCGACACTACCTGTACGGTACCAGGTGCACGATTTACACCGATCACAGGAGTCTCGAGCATATCCTTAAGCAGAAGGATTTAAACATGCGTCAACGACGATGGGTCGAGTTACTGAACGATTACGAATGCGCTATCAAGTACCATCCAGGCAAGGCCAAAGTTGTGGCTGATGCCCTCAGTCGGAAAGACACTTTACCTCGGCGCGTGCGAGCGCTACAGCTTACGATTCAGTCTAGCCTTCCTGCACAGATACGAAACGCTCAGGTAGAGGCATTGAAGCCCGAAAACGTCAAGGCTGAAGCCTTACGCGGCTCACGACAGCAAATGGAACAGAAGGCAGACGGCGCCTACTATGTATCGGGGCGTATTTGGGTCCCACTTTATGGCGGTCTACGCGAACTTGTGATGGACGAGGCACATAAGTCTCGCTACTCGGTACATCCAGGGTCGGACAAAATGTACCACGACATCAGCACTACTTATTGGTGGCCTAGCATGAAGGCCCACATCGCTACGTACGTTGGAAAATGCTTGACCTGTGCGAGAGTCAAGGTTGAATACCAGAAACCAGCGGGTCTACTCCAGCAGCCTAAGATACCTCAATGGAAATGGGAAGAAATTTCCGTGGATTTTGTTACGGGCTTACCTAGATCCCAGCGTGGGAATGATACCATATGGGTGATCGTGGATCGACTCACCAAGCCTGCACACTTCCTACCTATAAAAGAAACGGATAAGTTCTCCACTCTCGCAGACATCTACCTTAAGGAAGTTGTTTCGAGGCACGGAGTGCCCACATCCATCATTTCGGATCGCGATGCACGATTCACATCAGAGCTATGGCAAGCGATGCATAAATCATTCGGCTCAAAGCTAGATATGAGCACAGCTTATCACCCTCAGACGGATGGACAGTCTGAGCGAACGATCCAAACTCTCGAAGACATGCTTCGGGCATGTGTTATTGATTTCGGCAACGGCTGGGAAAAGCACCTCCCTTTGGTGGAGTTCTCATATAATAACAGTTATCACACCAGCATTCAAGCCGCTCCATTCGAGGCATTGTACGGGCGTAAATGTCGGTCACCTCTCTGTTGGGCAGAGGTGGGGGATAGTCAGATCACGGGTCCAGAGATTGTAGTGGACGCCACAGAAAAGATTGCACAGATACGACAACGCATGACGGCAGCACGCGACCGTCAGAAAGCCTACGCGGACAAGCGTAGAAAACCATTGGAATTTCAGGTCGGGGACCGAGTTTTACTTAAAAGTCTCACCCTGGAAGGGTGTGGTTCATTTTGGCAAACGGGGCAAACTGAATCCGCGATACGTCGGACCATTCGAAATCATAGAAAAGATTGGCAAGGTAGCCTACAGATTGAACCTACCAGCTGAACTCGGGGCAGTTCACAATGTCTTTCATGTGTCGAATCTAAGGAAGTGCCTATCAGATGAAACCCTCATCATTCCTTTTAAGGAACTCACTATCGACGAGCGGTTGCAGTTCGTCGAGGAACAAGTTGAAATCACGGACCGGGATGTTAAGGTCCTCAAACACAAGAGAATCCCTCTTGTTCGAGTACGTTGGAACTCCAAACGTGGCCCAGAGTACACCTGGGAACGCGAAGACAGGATGACAGAAAAGTACCCCCAGTTATTCAGAACGAATGCCACCACTACTGAGGCTGAAGCTCCTACTGCGGAATTTCGGGACGAAATTCCAGATCAACGGGGGGAGGATGTGACACCCCAGGAAAATCAGTGAACAATACAGTTTACCTACCTCCCTCAGTGAGTGCATACCAAATTTCGGGACGAAATTTCCAATTAGTTGGGGATAATGTGACAACTCGGACTTTAGGTTCGCTTTGATGTAACGTTACGTGTCTATGTGATACCATGATTTAATGAATGTTTTGTTATTATGTGCATATGTGTATGTATTGCATGGTTGTATGTATGCTACATGAATGTTACGTGAACCTTGTGAATAATGTGTTACGTATGTTGTGTATATATTATATGTATGCAAGTAAATGGCCAATCGCGCAACACCTTTGGACCGCACAAGCCTTTAGGCTTTACACTTTGCATTCGGCCTATTAGAGGCAACCGAGTTGGGCTCGGCCCACTCCACTTTCTCAAAACCAAACACCTTTAGGGAGGGGGTTGTTCTATCATTAGTAACAAACATAACACACAAGAACCCTTTGCTTTCACGAAACCTTAGCTCCTCTCTTTCTCTCGTTTTGGTTCGCAAACCCGACGGCACAAGGCACAAGGCACCGGCCATCGTATCAAGCTTCTTGTAATCGGTTAGTTTTTATGTTATGATCGATATGGTTATGTAATGATGTTCTTGTGATTTGAGTTGTATGTGGATAATCTAAAAACCGATTAGATGTCATAGGTTATCATAACCAATCTGTTCGTATGATGCTTGTGATCGGATAAATGTAATTGATAGTATGTTTATGTAATCGGCTGTGGTATGTATCGGGTTGATTTGAATGTTGGTTTATTGCTTTGTTGATGGATGTGTATGATTTAATTTACTGTTATGCTAGTAAATTGGGTTATGAGGAAAATATCGGATGCTTGTTCATATGATTCATTAGATTAGTGTTCATGAATGTTTGATTAGGGTTCATGAGAAAACCGGTTGATTATTGCCCATCTGATCGATGATTGCTTGAAAGGGAAACTGTTAATTGATTAAATGATAATCATGGAAACCGGTTAATTGTTGATTGACATGGTAAACTTGGAAACTGATAAGTGTTGTAACCAATTAAGCATGTAATTCGGGTATGTTACAACTAATCGCACAACACACAAGCCACTCGCACAAAGGGGTCTCTTCGCACAAGAGTACCCGAACGCACAAACAGCCCCAGTCGCACAAGTGTAGCCCGGTCGTACAAGGCTCACTTTTGACGGATCAAGCTTCTGGGCCGAGTAATATAGTTTGGGCCGCACATGCCTAATGCACAGCCCAAGTCCACTCGCACAAGAGACCCTGGTCGCACAAGGGTCTCCAGTCGCACAAGGTTAGCGGATCAGACTAAGTGTTGGGCCACACACCTATGTTGGAAATTGTTAAGACTGTTGGGCTGGGCAGTCCAAATGATCAGTCGCACAAGCCCACATTCCAACCGCACAACCCAGCTGGATCGTGCAAGACCAGCTGGATCGCACAATGTTATTCATATGTTAATTATTTGGGCCGTGAATGTTTAAACTGTTTATGTGTATGATGGGCCGGGTATAGATTGGGCTTATACCTCTAGTCGCACAAGCCTGTTATGTGTTTGGTGTATTGGGCCGATATGCTATTGGATTGTATATTATTGATGGGCCGGGTTTGGTTGGATCGCACAACATGTTGTGGATCGCACAACATGTTGGGCCAGATAGTTTTGGGCTTACTTGTTTAAACCATACAAGTTGTATGTATTGCTTAACTGTCAAACGTTGCCATGATTTATACGTGATAGTAACGTGTTAACTTATGTGACGCATACGTGTTTTACCTTAGTCAAAACCTGACTCGTGTGGTAACCCTGTTAGGACGAGGTTGACCATCTTAGTTCAAGAACCTTTTATTGTGTATCTGCCGAGCAAACCAAGGTGAGTTCACACAGCCAAGGCATGGGATTCCCGGGTTGGGAATTGGGTTGGATATGTTGGATATGTTGGATATGGAATGATTACTCGTACTTACGCAATCACTAGACTATAGACCATCGTCCTCAGGATAGTCAGGACACTTACGTAAATCCTGCGTAAACTAGTATCTGCCATTGTCTCCCGGGTCGGGAGGACACTTACGTAAATCCTGCGTAACCTAATACCCACTACTGTCTTCCGGGTCGGAAGGACACTTACGTAAATCCTACGTAAACCCCACGCGTACCACTGTCCTCGGGGAAGGGCACTCACGTAAATCCTGCGTGACCTTGTACGTATTCCTGTTCTCGGTTTAAGAAGAACACATGGTTGCACTAGTCTAGTAAGTACCGTAATGGGAATCCCCCATTGTTAAGGATAAACGTGAGAATCCCTCACCAATAGTATATACTTGTATGGGAAGCCCCCACTAGATGAACTTACATATTACTGTTACGAACTTACTTTATGTGAACTTGCTCAACTAGTTTGTTGATTATTTGTTGCATGCCTTGCAGGACCTTAGGTACTTTATGGAGCTTGCACAAGGAGGAGCAGGTCGTTGTGGACAAGGATTCATGAATTCTTACTAAACACTTATGATATTTCATACGTTAACACTTATGTTTGGGTTTTGCTTAAATGCTTCCGCTATATTCAACTATATTACATGTTCAATATGATTGGTGGTTAAGATCCTGGTCATGTCACGCTCCCAAGCGGTGGTACTCCGCGTGTGGGATTTTGGGGGTGTGACAGCTTATCCTTGAAGCGACATTCACCTTTATGATTCTTGCCGCAGATTTTGCAACTTGGTGTACCGCTCTTTGCGTCTGATTTCTTTGTCGTTTCATTCGTTCTTGCTTTCTTGGTAGAGCTTGGATTTATATCCTGTGCCCTTCGTTCACCCCGCTCTATACTCTTCTTCAACTCAATCTCCCTTTCCCGAGCAGCATTGACAATCTCGGTAAGGGTCTCATACTTTGAAGGGGTTATGAACTCCCTATATTCTGCACTCAGCATGTTATGGTAGTAATAAACTTTTTGTTCTTCGTTCGTGATCAGATCGTCACAGAACTTCATTTTGTCCATAAACACCCCCGTGATCTTGTCTATGGATTCCCCCTTGTGTCTGAGTTGCATGAACTCTTCCTTGATCTTGTTTATAACCGCTTTGGGGCTATGGTGTTTAAGAAACGGCGTCTTAAACTCCTGCCACGTCATGGCCTTAGCCGCTTCGTTTCCAATCTCCTTCTTTTTATTATCCCACCAATCCTTCGCTTGACCTCTTAACTGACCCGTACCATAAGCTACGTAGTCATTTTCATCACAATGTGTTCTCTCGAACACTCCCTCGATATCGCCTATCCATCGCTGACACACGATTGGATCAACTTCCCCATTATATATAGGCGGTTTACAAGCTATGAATTCCTTGTATGAACAAGGTTTTCGTTCCCCAGATTTTTCCTTTGCTAGATTTGAATTATCTTCTAGCTTCTTGATTCTCTCTTCTACCACTGATAAAACCGTATTTTGGATTTTATCAATGAAGTTCGACAAACTGTTTTCGATCGCCTTTCCAACTTCTTCGGCAATCACTATTCTCATTTGTTCGGTGACTCTTGGCACCGCATCACCGTCACCTCCGCTTGCCATCTTTGATACTTAAATGTTTACATATATTGTTAAACATTTCATTTGTAATACATGTTTTACTTGTTTTGATTTGATCAAGTTCGCAACTTGACTCAATCATTCTTGTTTCATGCTTTTCTCGTGTTTGAGTGTGCTTACACACTCTTGATTCTATTATTCTTGTTTCATGCTTTTCTTGTGTTTGAGTGTGTTTACACACTCTTTCCATGTATATTCGTTCGTGAATTATTTCTATACTCCTAAATTTTACTTAAGCAATTACTCTTACCGGATGTTGATCAAGCTTGAACCGAACACTTATTGGCAACCTTAAGCTCTGATTACCAACTTGTAACACCCAGCTTATAAAACCAGATTTATATACATAAAAACCTTGCATTTAATGTCAAAATATTGACTTAACAAAAACTTTCATCATTTTAATCCAAACTAGACACCACAAACATGTACAATTCTTACAAAATCATAACCAAGACATTAACTACAATAGTTTACATGGTTTTTAGAACAAAAGATCTTATGCGGAAGCGTTTTGCTAGAGTGTTCGGTTCGGATTGTCATGCTTAATCACCATCCATCACTTGGGTACCTGAAAGCTAACGTGTTTAACAAGCATTAGTATTATTAACCATGGTAGATCACGAAATTGGATTAGATTCGAAAACTTATTCAAAACAAGAAATAAATTTCATCAAACAGGGCTTCACCGTAATTTACGGTGTCACCGTAAATTACGGTGGCTTCTGGACATTTGGGGGCCTACCGTAACTCAGTAGGAATTCACCGTAACAGAATTGCAGGTCACCGTAAATTACGGTACCACCGTAATTTACGGTAGACTCTGCACATAACTCCCTTGTTAAAAATGCAGGATTTTGCTGGTTCTTTACGAGTCGAAACAGCATACTTTGGCATAAATCATTAAACGGCTGGGCTAGTTCTTCGTATTTGCATTTCGGTTGTCACATTACTCAATTATAACTTAATTGGGCATGTAACGGGAGTTAACATTCACGCTAAATTGCAATGTTTCTAATTGATCTTTCGTACTATGATCATGCATCCAAACCAAAACGTAGCATCTAAAATAAGAACAAGGTTTATGAGTTTGTCTATGGTATTCGCTACACGGCCTATACTTCAAATAATATTCGCATAATATAATAAGTCATGCTTCGTGTTAATTTCCAGAACTTGTTTGACCCCTTTTAGGTGCTGAAATTAGACACCTTACGGATGCTCAATTTTCATGTTTATAACTTGTTTAAGGCAATAGCCGATTTCATGATATAATGGAAATTCTTGGTACTCATGCTTTCCTTCCTTTCAAGCAACGCATAAGGCTAATATTATGTATAATGTGATGAAACAATAAAATTTCATACCTTTAAAGCGCGCCTTTCCCTCGTGAATCCCCTCCGGCTTGCCCGCTAGAGGAACCGGACTCCTTGCCTAGAAAATCCAGTTTTTAACATGTTTAGAATCATTTTCATGACCATTTTCACATCAATTATGGACCATTATCAATTCTGCGTTTTTATCCAAATTTTAACATTTAAGTCCTCACTTAGGCATTTCAACAAACACCTAGCGGGTCAGATTTTCCTACAATCGTTACCAAGTTCGTGGCATGAAATTTAACATCTAATTTCACTTTATTTAACAAGTTTTTACATACATCTTGACATCTATATTTCTGAATCATTTCACAAATTCAGATTTTGTTAGAACAAGAGTCAAATCTCTAGTATTCACCAAGTTTCCCTCAAGTCCATTTGTTCCCCACATGTAAATCCCCAAACCTTACAAACATAATGCAAAGTTTTGACAAGAAATCACATAGGGTTTAATCCTAGACATCAAATTACTTCAAGATTCATCCATGCATTACACATCTAGGCTAAATTTCAGTTTTTCAAAGTTAACCTAGAATTGTGATGGATCAAAATGCCAAGTTTTTACATACCTCTTTGATCCTTACAACAAGGGGTTTGCTAATTCGTGTTTAGAACTTGATTTGGAACGAGATTGAGGCTTCAATTTGCAGATTTTAGCTGTGAAATTAGGGTTTGGAGAGCTCCTGTTCGCCCCCCTTCCTCTCTTGATCGACCAGACTCCCTAATTTGGGAGGTTTGGTTAATTTTTGTTACTATTAGTAACTCATCTTTGAGTTTTGACAAGTTTAGCCCCTTTAATTATGATTTTCTCTAGTTTTAATTATTTTAACCATAACATGCATCAATTCAAGTCTTGGAATTTAACTAGGTTAAATTCCTAGTTGGTGAACTCTTGTTTAACTATTCTTTGAACTTTATAGTATACGGGTTTATGTTTTTGGGGTGTTACAGGGTCTTGCCCTTGTTCAGCGTTTAGAGGTCCTGCAAGGGACCTGGGTCAAATTTAGTAGGATCTCCTTCAATGCCCATAGGTATTGGATGGCGGGGATCCAAACTCTTTGACCCCCTCATAAGTTAACTACTATTAATACTATAACCCGGTTATTTAGGACTGTATCCCTGCTGACTCAGACTACTTAGCCGAGGGTAACGTCACCGCCAAAAGCGGGGCCTACCACAATTTGCATTAATAACTTAATTCAATATCTTCCAATAATCCAACCCTTTAGGATTGTATCCTTGCTGACTCAAACTACTGGGTTGAGGGTAACGTCGTCTTAAAAAGAGGGGCCTACTACAATAACTAAGATAATCTCTTAAACAAGTGCAAAAGTGCGAAAATAATCAAAGGTTATACTAATACACGAGTCGGATCCAAGTGATTCATCTTGTCTATCTGTTTTTATTTTACTTTTATTTTTCAGCATTTAGTTAGTTTTTATTTTCTTAGTTTAAAAACATTTTTCTAACTTTTTGATTTGATTAGACGTTGAGGATAAACCGGTACTAAAAGCTCTTGTGTCCTTGGACGACCTCGGTATCTTACCAACACTATACTACGTCCACGATGGGTGCACTTGCCCATATGTGTGTTTAGTGTTAGTGAATATCGTGTTTTATAAATTTAAAACTTGGCTAAAGGTGTAAAAAGGGCTTAATTATATATCTAAATTATGTACACACCAACACACATCAAGTTTTTGGCGCCGCTGCCGGGGACACAAGGATTTTAAGAAAGTTAGGAATCAACGGCCTAATCATATTTTTTTATTTTTCTTTTTAAATTTTTAGGATTTTCTTAGTTTTTCAGCTTCTGAAGAGCTCAGCATGGGCCGTGCCCGCTGAATACGCCCCCGTGCTCAATCATTGGAACTGGCAATCCTGTTTTAAGTCAGACAGTAAGCTGAACACGGGGCCGTGCTCACTCAACACGCCCCCGTGTCCAAGATTCTCTTACTGAAAACAGAACCGTGAGATCCCGGCGGTTGGTAATTTCTGACACAAACATGAGTGATAGTAATTCTTTTTACTTTCGGCACTCTTATGGTATGTGGTGTCAATTATGTGGAGGCGAACATGAAGAATTAAAATGTTATTTTCTAAATTATAGGCCCCACTATATAGACCCACCAATTCCTTATAACCTTAAGAGGGGCGAAAGTAAAAATAAGCACTATCTCTCCCTCGAATGCGCCCAGCCAGATATTCTAGGGGAAATGCTCCTTGACGAGTTATTTCAACTAGAAGAACTAATTCTAAATTGGTCAAAAGAACTTAGGAAGGATTTTATTGATCCGCCCCAAGACGATGACCATGAGGAAATGTTGGAACCGCATTCCGACAACCTCGTTGCTCCCGAAAATACCTTCATACCTAGAAAAGACTTGGACGATAGTCGTCCCTGTGCCGATTGTGCCGTGAAGGACTCTCCATCGACTTCGTTCGATGCATACATAGACCTGAGCGATTCGGCATACACCTTCTTTAACGAGAGCCCGGGAAAGGGTTGGACTTGTCCACCTAGAATGAAAATAGGAATCACCCTCACCGACAACCTCTTGCGTTCTCGCCTTAGTATAGGACAATTAAGGTATCTTAGGCACTTTGGGGTTGTTCCAACCAATCAAGAGCCACCCGATACAGGTAAACTCCTTAAAAACTAGACAACTTCATAAAACGAGCCCTCGACACGGGGCCGTGTCCAGCCAACACGCCCCCGTGTTCACCAAAAGATTCCCTTCTGATCAGTACGTCAGAATACGGACAACTGTGTCAGAATTTCACCTGCACACGGGGCCGTGTCCAACGGGCACGGGGCCGTGTCCAGGATGCTGTCGTTTTCTATAAATGCAGCCAAGAATTCTGCACATTTGGACCAACTTGGGACAATGATTTGAAGGAATCTTCTCTCAAACTATCCTAGGTAAGTCTAAAAGAAGTTTCCAACAACTCATCTTGTCCTTTCCTCTTCTAGCCATTTCCTTCTTTTTCATTTTTCTCCAAGAACTACCATTAAAAGTTTGAATTCTTCAACCTTTGTGGTAGGAAGCAATGAGTTTTGTTCAAGGAATCTTGGTAAAAACATGTTATGTAACATTGTTTAAAGTTATTAATACCCAAAAAGCCTACATAAATTCAGAAAATAACTTAAAACTTCAAGATTCCTTGCTTCAAAATTCTGCAGAAAGATGAACACGGGGTCGTGCTCAATGAGCACGGGGCCGTGTCCAGATACTGTTTCATCAAATAAACTATTTTTTGGTTTATTTTTCGTAGAATGTCGAGTTAAAACAGCGAAACATCATCCGTTCATTCATCAAACAGCCGAAGAGGAAGGAGGCCCTCCGTTGAAGCTACACTTGTGCACTATGTGATAGCATTAAGGGAGGCTCTCGATGAAATGACGTCAGTAGAGGAGGTCCTAATTGACCGTATTAACGATCTTACGGTGGGGCTCGAAAGCGGCTTCCAAGAAATTAACCTCTTGCACCAGAGGTTAAATATTCTTGTAGCACCCCCGATGGAACCAATCCTTCCACAACAAGATTGGAACTTAGCACTCGGGGTTAACAACCCTACCGGGTGGGAAGACTTTCCAGCAGAACCTCCCATGGAACACCCACAAGAGATTCCAGCGGAAATCAAAACTCCTCAAACTAACGCAAATGAGCCCTCCTTTCTCCTTCCAAGGGAGGTGGAGGAGTGGCTCGCCGACATGTGAGGAGGGCCACACCCGAAAGAAGGAGTTTCGAAAAGCCTTATCTAACCAAGATTAATAGCTTCTTGGAAATTTTGCTAATTAAAATAAGACATAGGGCTAGAACTCCATGGTTTAATATCTATGTATTTTCATCTTTAGTTTTTATGAAATGTCTCTCTATGTTTGCAATGAAATGATGGTTTCTAAGGTTTGATAGCTTTATAATAAATAAAACACACTCGTGGTGGTAATGGATGAAAAAGGGAACGAGAAAAATGGCCCCATGCACAAAGAACGAAGCAACCCGACACAAATCCCCATTACAGAAGGCTCAACACGGGTCGTGCTCAACCAACACGGCCCCGTGCTGAACCACCTGCAGAAAAACGCCCAGTTCAGGTAACTGGACACGGGTCGTGTTTACCAGACACGCCCCCGTGTCCAGGCTTCTGTCTCATTTCTTTAATTTCTGTTACTGGCACCTGAACACGGGGCCGTGTCCGGTCCCCACGGGGCCGTGTCCAGACTGCCAGTAACATAAATCTTTGCTTTTTAACACCACATTACACAACCTAAAAATTTATTTTTGGGACACATTGAGGACAATGTGTAATTTAAGTGTGGGGGGAAGCTAACACTTTGAAATTTTGCAAGTCCTAACAACAAGCCTTACACAAAACTCTATTGGAACCGCTAAACACCCCAAATTTTTTTCAAAAATTTTTTTTTCTCTTTTTACTTGTTTGAAGTTTAAGTTAGGAATCCCAAGATTAATAAGGTTATATTTTTATAAAATTTACAACCGAGAGCGTCGTGATAACAAGAACCAACATAAGAAAATTATGAAACGGCATATCAAGTCTAGTTAAAATTTGATTATATATACTTGATCACATTTAAAACCCATTCCCACAAAAGTGAGTTTTGAGCCTTTATAGAGCATACAAATTTACATCTTTAGACTAAATGCTCATTTTTCGTTTCTTGTGTGAATAAGCCGCTTGGTTCTTACAACTCTAGAACTTGCCACGACGATTCATTCCCGGTCCTTACCAACTTAAACCCAAGTAAGTAAATGATAGAGGCATTAGGACTAACCATTTTTCTTTCTACACCATTATTTTTTCATTTTTTTTACCACCTACCCAAAATCCCCCTAGTTAACCCCTTTGAGCCTAAACCTTTCGTTTCTTTACCCTAAAACCTTTTTTACCCACCAAAAACCTTTTTATTTTTCACCCTTTATTTTAGTAACAAGCTCGGTTTTTCGCAAGCTCGTTCTTTTATGTGACTGAAAAAAAAATAAAAAATAAAAAATAAAAAATTTGATGATGAAGTTAAAAACAAACAAAGCTATACAGACAAAAGCTTGTTTGGAGTAATACTTCAAAATAAAAAGTCACTAAAAACAAAATGTGTTACGAAACCCGACGTTTTTTACGCTTTTCGCCCTTTTACTAACCACTAACCCAACCACCCACCTTTAGCCCAAGCCTAACCCTTCACCCAAAAAGTCCTCTTGATATTTACAAAGGTATAAAGTTAAAAAGGAGGAGGATTGATTGCTTGGCAAGCCTATGGAAGGCATAAGTTCCATGCCGGTCTCGAGTGATTCACAAAAATATACACCTTCGGCCGAGTGTTGAGTGATTTCTCCCGTGAGGTATGTGAACTTGTATATAAATGAAATTTTAAAAAGGCATGTTATGCCCAAATAAGTAATTTGTCCTATGAAACGTTCTAAATAAATCATAACGAATAGGATTGTAAATAAATAAAAATAAAACCCAAAAAGATCTTGGATTCCCGACACTCTATGACAAGCCAAAAACCTTCTCTTCTACCCATTCCATTTGGGAGTGTAAGCCACATTTAAAGAGTTTTGCTTGAGGACAAGCAAAAGTTTAAGTGTGGGGGTATTTGATGTGGGTAAAATGCAACATATAAATTACATCAAATAAGGCATAAAACTAACCCTTTTTAAGTACTAATGTTGGAAAAAGAGTGTTTTTGTCTTCCTTTTATATTTTCAGGATGAAATGAGCTCAAATTCACAAAAGAAGCAAAAAGACAGCTAATTCTAACATAAATACAAGAAAAGGAATAAAAGTAGACTGCCCGAACCCTCAACGGCATCCTCCCAAGCAAAGAAGAGAAAACAGAAGCCTAAACACGCCCCGTGCTCAGCCAGCACGGGGCCGTGCTCAAGAAGCAGCAGAAAAGACAAACCTGTAGAAGCTTCTATTGCCCACCACGGGGCCGTGTCCAGTGAGCACGGGGGCGTGGCGAAAGTACAGCAGACGCATTAATTGTAATTGTGAATTACAATTAATGAAGAGAGAGAGTGTCAGACGGGCACGGGGGCGTGTCCAGCGGACACGGGGCCGTGCCCAGCCTTCTGTTCAGCCTATAAATAGGAGTGCTTGGTTTCATTCCAACTCATCCCTTGGCACACCACCTCTCTCACACTTCATCCACCACCCACCACCACTATAACACCATCATCCACCACCATCATCCATTGTCCATCGTAGAGTGTGTGAGTCGTCTCGGGATCCAAGATTGATAGTAAGAGTTCTTGACAATCAAGGCCATGTTTGCCTAAGTCTCTTACATCACTTGGTAAAGACAAGTGTTTAGTATAATACTTTTTATTTTTAATCTTTTGCACTTTTTATTTGGTTTTGTATTAATGACTTTAATAACTAGTTGCTTATGTTGAAGGTGATCATTCCTTATCGTTTGTCCGTGGTGTCTTGGCATTATTTTACTGTCTATATAAAATAAAAGATTTTCACCATTCATATCTCCACGGTCTATATGGAGGTATGTTGGCTACCTGGTCGGGGGTTAAGGGAACGGTTTGGTAAGGGTCTTGCCCTTGTTCAGCGTTTAGAGGTCCTGCAAGGGACCTGGGTCAAATTTAGTAGGATCTCCTTCAATGCCCATAGGTATTGGATGGCGGGGATCCAAACTCTTTGACCCCCTCATAAGTTAACTACTATTAATACTATAACCCGGTTATTTAGGACTGTATCCCTGCTGACTCAGACTACTTAGCCGAGGGTAACATCACCGCCAAAAGGGGGGCCTACCACAATTCGCATTAATAACTTAATTCATTATCTTCCAATAATCCAACCCTTTAGGATTGTATCCTTGCTGACTCAAACTACTGGGTTGAGGGTAACGTCGCCTTCAAAAGAGGGCCCTACTACAATAACTAAGATAATCTCTTAAACAAGTGCAAAAGTGCGAAAATAATCAAAGGTTATACTAATACACGAGTCGGATCCAAGTGATTCATCTTGTTTATCTGTTTTTATTTTACTTTTATTTTTCAGCATTTAGTTAGTTTTTATTTTCTTAGTTTAAAAACATTTTTCTAACTTTTTGATTTGATTAGACGTTGAGGATAAACCGGTACTAAAAGCTCTTGTGTCCTTGGACGACCTCGGTATCTTACCAACACTATACTACGTCCACGATAGGTGCACTTGCCCATATGTGTGTTTAGTGTTAGTGAATATGGTGTTTTATAAATTTAAAACTTGGCTAAAGGTGTAAAAAGGGCTTAATTATATATCTAAATTATATACACACCAACACACATCATATCTTGTATAAATCAAGTATTCTTGTATAAATCAAGTATTCTTGTATAAATCATGTATTCTTGTATAAGTCAAGTATTCTTGTATAAATCATGTATTCTTGTATAAATCAAGTATTCTTGTATAAATCATGTATTCTTGTATAAATCAAGTATTCTTGTATAAATCATGTATTCTTGTATAAATCAAGTATTCCCGTACAAATCAAGTATTTCTGTATGTATCATGTTGTTAATGGGTTGCAAGGCCATTAACATGTGACACGACATATGAAGCAACCAAACCATAGGCATTTTTCTAGTTGGTACTAGTTTTCACCAAGAGAGTGGCTGCCCGAAAACCCGTTAGACCTAACCTTTTGTTCCACGGTCTTAGTATGTACATGATTAATGGTGCTTTTGTTACCCTATTTGTGACACGATTTCTCGTATCATTCCTCAATTCTTGTATCATTCCTCAATTCTTGTATCATTTCTCAATTCTTGTATCTCCTTGTACTTGTATTTTCCGGTAGTTTAGAAAACTAGAATTCGTGTGTATGCATATTTCGAAAAATACGCTTGTTTGAAAAACCGGTATAAAACATAAGCTTTTTTTAAACAATTTGTGTCAGTTAAAATTTGCTTGTAAAATGGTTTAGAAATATGTAATTCTTGTTTGCTTTACAAAAAGTGCATGTCTTTCAACCCCGAAAACATTTAGAAAAATGTAAAACCGTAAAAAGGTGGGGTTATGAACTCACCTGGATTTCCATGTGCAAAGCTAGCTATATACGACTTCGTGATGTCGTTTCCAAGACGTGACTCGCTAGCGTGCATTCTACAATATTTCTAACACGAAATATCTTATAAGTTTCTAAATAAATGCAGTAACTAAACTACGTGTCATCGAGCTCTACCGAATCGTTAACCGAACGATTCAACGGTAGTTGGTAACTTAATAGTAACGATTAAGTTATACGCGTTAAGTCTCGTTTATTGTTGATAAGATAACTAAGTTTTGGAATACTTAGTTCTCGAAAGATGTTAAAATATATGAATATTTATATAAAAAGTATATAAATATATTGTTACAATCGCGTTAGTTGTCTCGAGAAATCGTACGTGTATGTAAAGTATACTTACATGAAAGTATATATATAACAAATTCGTACGAAAATTATATAATAAACTCGTATTATATATCGCGTTTAGTTTGATCTTTGTCAAGATATTCGTATATGTCGTTCCGGCATATAAAATAAATATGAAAACTTATATTTATTTTATAAAAGAATCGTCGAGTTGTCGTGTTTGAAAATAAATATGACTATATTTATTTATAAAAGGATTAATTTTGTACGATATTGGAAATAAATATATATAAACTATATTTATTTATAAAACAAATTCGTGTTGCGCGTTGTTTGAAATAAATATATATACTATATTTATTTATAAAAGGATTCGAGTTTACGTTTGAAATAAATATATAAATTATATTTATTTTTATAAAAGGATTCGTCGAATTTCCGAAGTTCAAAACAACAATGTTTGTTGTTGTAAATAGTTTCCGAATCGTTGTTTTCGTAAGTTGTAAAGTGTCGTCGAAAGAAACTTTATATTTGTATCTTGTTTTATAAAAGTCGCTTTATATCAATAATTGTTGTTTTATAATAAAGCACGTTTTGTTTTATAATAAAACTCGTTTTATTTTACGGATTTTCTGGAAAAACGGGCAGAGTTTCCTCTGTTTTTGGCGCCCCCGACAACACAGGTTGTCGTTATATTTTCAAGAATTCAACAATAATCAAACAATATATCAAATTCGCCAATATTTCATAAAAACGTAAACTATAATCATGTCAGTTCGAGCTCGTTATCACATAATATTAAAATAAGGAATAGCTAACGAGATTAATGTTCGCGTCCTAAATTCTTTACCGAGTCTTCATGACGTGACGTTTGACTGAGTTGACTGAGTCAACTGGTTTGACCGAGTTGACTCGCTGAGTTGACCGGTTGACCGAGTTGAACCGAGTTGGACCGAGTCGAGTCCCGAACAAGCTGCTGATTCTGACCGTCTTTGATGAGCTTTGACCCGACTGCCTTTGTTGACCTGAACCCATACCGAGACTGAACTGAGTCGACTGGAGAGAAACCCGAACACTCGAACCCGTGACTGGCCAGTTGCTTCCAATACTCATTCTGAACCGAGACCCAAAACATAACTCGAAACAAACAAAAAAATCAAATCTTAATCTGTTTTTCAGAAACAAAACAAAAGAAGTGTGGGATTTACCGGAGCTTTCGTCAGAGAACAAGCATCACCGCCTCCGACATTCGTCTCGCCACCGTGAGAGGGTGGCCGAAGTCGCTTGTTCCGCCATCTCTCTCTCCTTCCGTCTCCTGTTTTCGTCGTCCCTCTCTCTCATCATCACGCCGCCACAGACGACGGTGGTGGTGGGTCGTTCATCCGGTTGGGGGAGGGGGTGTCTTGCCTGAAGAACCGAACCACCGCAGGGCTCTTCGTCATTATTGCTGGTCTTCGGTTAGATGCTCGTCGGGTGAGAGATCAAGGGTGCGGCTGGGGTATTTTCTTGAGTGAGAGAGGGACCGAGAAGGTGATTGAGTGTATGATTGACACGTTGCCGGAGCGTCGGCCGGTGTACCTCCGGTCACCGGAAATGACAGAGAGCAGAGACAGGGAGATGGGAGTTGTGTGTGTATTTATGTTGGTTAGGGTTTCTTTGTGAAGAAGAGGGGGGGGTTTGTGTTGTTGTTTGTGTTTGGTTTATTTGTGTCTGCATAATTAAGAGAACAAGGGCATGGCCCCTTTTATACACTTGTTTTAGTCTTGTGGGTTTGAGATAAAAATCTTTTGCATATATTTTGTAAAGATTGTAGAGATCTTAATAGGATTTTATAAATCTTGTGTAGATTTTGTTTAGATTTTGTAGATCTCGTATGGATCTTGTTGAGATTTTGAGCAGATTTTTATAAGATTTTGTAAGATCTTGCTAGGATTCTAATGTTTTATGTGCAGGTTTAGGCTTGTGGGTTTTGGGCTTGGCCCAGGGCCCACAAGCCCATCTCATGTGTAAGTGGCCCGTAATTCCTATGAGACCCGATATCGTAGCCCAAACTCCATAGAATAAAATATTCATGTAACATCCATATTTGCCGGCGTTGTCAGTATTTCGTACGGTTTCAGTTCGTTGTCGCGTAATATTCTGCAGGTTTCCCTTAAATCACCATACGCACAATGTACTGTCGAATAAACGTTCCCGGGCACTCCAAAGGCCTAATTAAGTTAATTTGTGTTGTAAACATTATTTATTATTGCGTTAATCACCTGTTAATCATGTAATTAAGGACGTAAACTACCAGTTGTCACATTCTCCCCCTGTTAATAAAATTTCATCCTGGAAATTTAGACTACGTTAACTCCTTAGAGTTACGTTATATGTAAGTAAATACGAATAATGTCAAAGGAAACGAGGCATACTGATACAGTCACTAGTGTGACCATGTTAACAAGGGTCCAATAAAAGAGGAATTTCGACCAACGAAATTCCAAATAAATGTTTACAATATGCAAATGAATGTTAGAAACAATAACATTCGTTGGGAGAAGATTAGAATCAACAAGTCCAAACGAAATAGTTTTGCATGAAGTGCTCGATCATGATCAGCCCAAGCTGCAA
This sequence comes from Helianthus annuus, assembly GCF_002127325.2. Lineage (NCBI taxonomy): Eukaryota > Viridiplantae > Streptophyta > Magnoliopsida > Asterales > Asteraceae > Helianthus > Helianthus annuus. The sequence goes on along the minus strand of NC_035439.2, from coordinate 67,554,197 downwards.
GTTCTACCGACGCCACAAGGTGTCGTAGTGAATGAAACAATTCAATAATAGCGGTGACTGAACAAGTATCACCTGTGTTTTGTATCAAATGCTCAATCATATTTAGCCCAAGCTACAAGTTTATAATGACACCACAAGGTGTCGGAATCAATAAACAATTTTATGGAGTCGAATGCCAAACAAGTTTACTACGACTCGAAACAAATGAAGTGCTCGTTAAAAATCGATTTGAATATGATGCTCCCAATACATCATATGATGCTTTGAATTAAATATGTGTAATAGATAGGTTCAAACAATTGAACTTGGTTTCGGCGTAAGCCGACATCAAATACATGTATCGACAAGAATCTTTCGGCATGGTCACAACGGAAAAAAAAATATGTACGTAACTTGAAAAGAAAAAGAAATTTCAAGAAAATGTGTTGACTTGATAACAAAGAAGCCAACAATTACCATAATGCGGGTCTTTCGAATCACAAATCAATAATTAGATTTAGCAAAATAGTATTTGGACTTTAATGAAACACTTTATTCGAAACGAAACCACATGCATAACAAACGATGCATGCGTAACATATGAATTTTCAAGAAATGAAGCAATGAGTATTCGCTATAATGAATGAAATGATTGTGATACAATGACCATTAAGAGGAGTAGTGATGTGAAAATCTATTCACTAGATGCAAAAGTCGGAATTTCAATAAAAGAAATTTAAGGACTTTACCTGGGTTTGCATGTGATTACCAGTTGTTAAGTGGCATTACCATGGAATGTCGAACATGGCGTATTCGTCGTTAATAAGATAGGGGGAATGTGGAGACATACATCTTCTTCTTAGCCTGACTCGTGTCGTTTGCAGGACCGCGTGCCAAACTACCGCTTCCTAGAAAGTCGTATGTGACGTACTTCAACCTTCGTTGATGTATAGCTTAAGTTTTACGTGTACCTGTGCACTAGTGTTTCGTTATGCGTAGGCTGCCTGCTCGGGAAGTCAAAATATCATAGACGATATGAATAATAGTGTGTGCTCGAGTTAATATTCGCGGTTCCTACGTGTTGACCTTTAATGAACTTCAAAATAAGTTTCCGAAGGTCTTTAAACGCATGTTTCTTAAACTCTCAGAGTTTTGCGTACTGTATGTAATTGTTTTTTTCATGTACCATGCGTAAAACACCACTATAGCGTATGTTTTGAAAACAAAATTTTGACTGTTTGTTTTTCGGCAACGATTGGAGACCATATTCGAGTACTATGCGTTCTGTATGCATTCAGGTTTTAATATTCTAAGTTCCCAGAGGATAGTGAGGTTAGAGCCTAGGTATCTCTACAGAAAACCCTATTTGCTGTAACCTAAAGCTCTGATACCAATCTGTCACACCCCGAAACTATCAGAGCTGGCGTGACTGGACTGGTATCTTCATTGCACAGTGGAAGCAAATATAGCAAAGACTTCTAGAAATCGAACGCCACTAAGTATTCGACTCCACATGGTTCTCCTATTCCAATCGTGCCATAATTTCTGAAATGCAACCTGAGAAAGAAACATGCGAAAAATCAACATAAAGTTGAGCGAGTTCATAGTTTGTTTGTAAAAGATTTGAAATAAATCTTTTTGAATAACCGGTTTTTGAAGTATTGTTGAGAAAACGAATTTAAAATCATTTTCTTGTCACGTTGTATGGAAACTTTGTATGAAAACATGGTATGTAACTTGTATAAATCAAGTATTCTTGTATAAATCAAGTATTCTTGTATAAATCATGTATTCTTGTATAAATCAAGTATTCTTGTATAAATCATGTATTCTTGTATAAATCAAGTATTCCCATACAAATCAAGTATTTCTGTATGTAACATGTTGTTAATGGGTTGCAAGGCCATTAACATGTGACACGACATATGAAGCAACCAAACCATAGGCATTTTTCTAGTTATCAATTCACAACTGAGACACAAAAGCACTACTCGGTACTAGTATTCACCAAGAGTGTGGCTGCCCGAAAACCCGTTAGATCTAACCTTTTGTTCTGCGGTCTTAGTATGTACACGATTAATGGTGCTTATGTTACCCTATTCGTGACACGATTTCTCGTATCATTCCTCAATTCTTGTATCATTTCTCAATTCTTGTATCTCTTTGTACTTTTATTTTCCCGTAGTTTAGAAAGCTAGAATTCGTGTGTATGCATATTTCGAAAAATACGCTTGTTTGAAAAACCGGTATAAAACATAAGCTTTTTGTAAACCATATGTGTCAGTTAAAATGTCCTTGTAAAATGGTTTAGAAATATGTAATTCTTGTATGCTATACAAAAAGTGCATGTCTTTCCACCCTGAAAACATTTAGAAAAATGTAAAACCGTAAAAAGGTAGGGTTATGAACTCACCTGGATTTCCATGTGCAAAGTAAGCTATATACGACTTCGTGATGTCGTTTCCAAGACGTGACTTGCTAGCTTACATTCTACAATATTCCTAACATGGAATATCTTATAAGTTTCTAGATAAACGCAGTAACTAAACTACGTGTCATCGAGCTCTACCGAATCGTTAACCGAACGATTCAACGGTAGTTGGTAACTTAATAGTAACGATTAAGTTATACGCGTTAAGTCTCATTTATTGTTGATAAGATAACTAAGTTTTGGAAAACTTAGTTCTTGAAAGATGTTAAAATATATGAATATTTATATAAAAGTATATAAATATATTGTTATAATCGCGTTAGTTGTCTCGAAAAATCGTATGTGTATGTCAAGTATACTTACATGAAAGTATATATATAACAAATTCATACGTAAATTATATAATAAACTCGTATTATATATCGCGTTTCGTTTGATCTTTGTCAAGATATTCGTATATGCCGTTCCGGCGTATAAAATAAATATGAAAAGTTATATTTATTTTATAAAAGAATCGTCGAGTTGTTGTGTATGAAAATAAATATGACTATATTTATTTTATAAAAGAATTCGACTTGTTTGTGTCGGAAATAAATATATAGCTATATTTATTTATAAAAGGATTCGTTTTGTACGATATTGGAAATAAATATATATAAACTATATTTATTTATAAAACGAATTCGCGTTAAGCGATGTTTGAAATAAATATATATACTATATTTATTTATAAAAGGATTCGAGTTTACGTTTGAAATAAATATATAAATTATATTTATTTTTATAAAAGGATTCGTCGAATTCCCGAAGTTCAAAACAACTATGTTTGTTGTTGTAAATAGTTTCCGAATCGTTGTTTTCGTAAGTTGTAAAGTGTCGTCGAAAGAAACTTTATATTTGTATCTTGTTTTATAAAAATCGCTTTATATCTATAATTGTTGTTTTATAATAAAGCACGTTTTGTTTTATAATAAAAATCGTTTTATTTTACGGATTTTCTCGAAAAAACGGGCAGAGTTTCCTCTGTTTTTGGACGCCCCCAACAACACGGGTTGTCGTTATATTTTCAAGAATTCAACAATAATCAAACAATATATCAAATTCGTCAATATCTCATAAAAACGTAAACTATAATCATGTCGGTTCGAGCTCGTTATCACGTAATATTAAAATAAGGAATACTTAACGAGATTAATGTTCGCGTCCTAAATTCTTTATCGAGTCTTCGTGACGTGACGTTTGACTGAGTTGACTGAGTCAACTGGTACCGGTTGACCGAGTTGAACTGAGTTGGACCGAGTCGAGTCCCGAACAAGCTGCTGATTCTGGCCGTCTTTGATGAGCTTTGACCCGGGCTTCCTTTGTTGACCCGAACCCATACCGAGACTGAACCGAGTCGACTGGAGAGAAACCCGAACACTCGAACCCGTGACTGGCCAGTTGCTTCCAATACTCATTCTGAACCGAGATCCAAAACATAACTCGAGACAAACAAAAAAAAAATCAAATCATCATCTGTTTTTCAGAAACAAAATAAAAGAAGTGTGGGATTTACCGGAGCTTTCGTCGGAGAACAAGCATCACCGCCGCCAACTGTGACAACCCTCACTAAACCAGGTATCCATACGACTTAATTAATAATTAATTACTGCTTAATTACTGTGCTTACCTGAAATTGTGGATAAACTGCTACTTGAATGTTGATACATGTACATACTTGCATCATACTCTACTTACTGTCACTACATTATTTACATGCTGAACCTTAGTGACAAACATGATGCACAAAAGCACAGTAGCACTATGAACGGAGAACCTATTGAACATGCTGATAAAGCCAGCATCAGGCAGATATTGCCTCTAAGGCCTGTATGAGCCAGAAATATTTACTACACCCAATAGTGAGTGTAGGGATACAAGGGTTGTAGAACTGCGTCTCTAGGAATAAGTTACAATGACTGGATGTGCCTAAGACGTACACCATGCACAAAACTCAGCACTTTAATGAACAATTCAGCTTTTCGCTAACTAATAAAGTGCCAAAACATGAGAAAAATATTACTAGACACTTTCCAAAGTGTCAGGAATAAGTTGTGTCACTAAAAATGGTAATAACGACACTTAAAAGCTTTGTTAAGCGCTTTAACGGATTACTATCCAACCGAACAACCGGACTTTACCCGGAACATGAAAATGTTGCCATTAACACTATTTATCTTTTTCTGAGCCAGTTAGGGACCCTGAATACCCTAACACTCGCCATAAAGCACAACGCACAACTAACCGGGTTAAGCACTTAACTAACCTGACTAACCTAACTATTAACTAACTAATGGTTGGATTTGAACTAGATTACCCCCCCCCCCCTGACCGAATTCGGTCCCCTTGGGGACATACTTTGTACAATCTTGATTATTTTAATCAAGGGTGTTTAATATCTAAGTAACATAAAGACCTTTGGATCATAATCTAACTTTTGCCTATAAGTAACTAGAGTTTGCACATCATTCTTTACACTCCACAACATCACACAAGAACACTCCCTCTCTCTCTCAAGGCTCTCGGCCGAGATCCCCTATATCCATCCATCATATTTTCGATTTTGATCTTCACATTCCAAGCTCACACAAGTGTCAAGGATCCCGTATAAGGAGGCTTGGTGCATTCGGAGCTTAAAGGACCTCACTCTATTGCTTTTATCCTCTCATTTTGCGCCTAGATTCTTCCCTAGCCTCGAGCTAGTAGTAAGTTGCTTAAATCACCTTCTCGAACTATTTTAAGATGGTTAATATGACTTGTAGCGGTTAAAACTCGTAATATTACAAGATGACACACAAAAGTCTACTAAAAACACTAATATTGATGGCTAAAAGCTCGTTTGTTGTGTAAATCTTGTAGTGTTTGATTTGTGTGGTTATTTGGACCCGATCTATGTTGTGGTAGCTTGGATCATCATTTAACCCAGATTGGTGATGATCATAGATCATGACATAAGGTTGTTATGGAAGTAACAAGGGTTAAAGGATGAAACTCTACCACACACGAATCATGAACTTGTGTAAAAGTGATTTTACTTACAAAATAGTGTTTAAAACTAGTAGATCTACGGATCTACAAGTGGTATTTTCAAAGGACCGAGTGTCAAAGAAATCATGTTTTCTAAAGACGGATCTTACACTAACAAGAATGATTTTTAGAAAACACAAGTGTGTGAACACTTGTGTAGCACAAAGTTTCAACAAAATAACAATTTTTTTTGTAAAATTTACAAGAAGATGTAAAGACGGGATTTCTTTAAAAGCAAGGTTTTTACGAGATCGGATTGCCTTATATAAAGATCCGCTAAAAGTGATGGGACTTACACCATAATTTTAGAAAACTACAAGTTCATGTGATTTTTGCGATTTACATGTTTATGGACTAGTTGATGCGTTGAATATTGTTTTGATTGAGTAAGAAAATTGTTGATTTGATTTATAAAAGAAAATGATACGCTTGAAAGCGTGGCCACCTCCAGTTACAGAGGAAACTCTGGCGAAATTTTTCAAAAACCTAACACTTAGAATTATTTTCACCATAAGTGTTAGAAATACTTTTCGACATGTTTTCAAAATATAAGTTTCGCCACGACTTTATTTACAAAATATCGGAGGTGGGATTTTCACAAAATTAAACGTGATAAAAATAAATTTTGTAAATATATTTTTCACAACGTCACTTGTCAATTATTTCGTGAAGTGTATAAATATTATTTTTAGGGTAAAAATACTATTATCGAACGTCAACGAATCCAAAATAATACGAACGCTTTCACGATAAACATATAAGTTACCCCCGGTAATTATTACCACTCGATCGTTAAAACGTAACTTACGCATTTTAAGGAAATAATTATGAACGCGTATTTTTGTTAAAGTATTATTTTGGGAAAATTATGTGAAATAAAAATATAATATTTTTGAGAAAAATATTTATATTTTGAAGTTAGAAATAAGATATATTTTAAGTGCAACTTAATAATATATTTCAAACACATGTATTAAATCCCCCATCCTTGACAAGGAAAATAATTACCATGTATGCACTGAATGTAAACACGAAATAGTTGTCTAACTATTTCCCAAAACTTAAACCATAAAGCTAAGGCACGGCCGTCCGTCTAATAGAGTTAGAACTTGTAGGTCGTTGCACAACTGCTTAACTTGGAGACATACTTGGTAGAGACGCACCGCAGTGAGTTCATGTCCCACTTTTCTCTTAACTGTTTTCAGTTTTCTAAACTGCGGGGGTGAAATACATGTTACTATGATTACGAATATTTCTTACATGGTATGGTTAGCGTAAGGAGGGTTATTACTTAGATCATGTGAATGGGTAGGCGGAAACTTAGGTCATTAATCCTCAGGATAGGACCGAGGGGCAGGAGCGGTAGATCTATCTGGGTGTAGCGAGCCCAGCCCCAGGCCCAGCATAATGGACCTCGGGGTGACTTTGTACCCAACGCATAAATCTGCTAGGTTTGAGCCTTCCTACTTGCATTTCACACATATCAATGGCCTTGCAAACCATTGGTGATCTCTTTTTCCTTATTTGCTACATACCAAGATTTTTATACTTACAAAGGTTTATTTACTCACTTACACATGAACTCGCTCAACATTATTGTTGATTTTTCAACTTACATGTATTTCAGGGAATTAAAGGATCTGGCGCGGTATGACACGTTTTCCCGCTGCACTAGTTATGAGATCATCCGGGTTTAGGGGATGTGACTCTTTCCTGGACAAGTCACAGTCCTTAAACTGTGTTTATGTCATGATGATGTTTGTGTCTGTTGAACACTGTTTATGTTGTTAGGATGTGTTTCCGCTGAGACAATGTTATGGTATTTTACTTTTCGAACCTAAATTAATGGATGATCTTGCATGGTTTTTAAATTCATATAGCTTGTTATGGTTAAGCTATGGTATTAAGAAGTCACACCAAATTAACCACACTTCCGCAAAGCCAGGGTGTGACAGCTTGGTATCAGAGCCAGGTTCATAGCGAACTAGGATTCCTTCTCGAGTCTAGACTATGATCACTAGGGCTCTCACGAAAACACTTTTACTGCATACCACTTAAGTCCAGATACAAAACGTTTTTACAAACAAATGTTGAGCACATTTTATATATTATTTTTAGGCTCAGTCTTGGAGGCTGAGGCTCGGTCTTGGAGGCCGAGGCTCGATCTAAGAGATCGAGGTAGATGGCTAGTAAGACTAGGAAGAGTAGGCTCAGTCTTCGAGGCTGAGGCTCGGTCTTGGAGGCCGAGGCTCGATCTAAGAGGTCGAGGTAGATAATAGAGCAGTCTTAGAGGCTGGGAGAATTTGGCTAGTGGGACTAGGAGTTTCAGTCTAGGAGACTGGGAGGCTAGTGGGACTTGGAGAATTATGTGATTTCTTACTTGGTGACTAATGTGTTTACCTGATTGTATGACTGATTATTTGTGCATAGTTGTGTTTATGTTACAGACACATGGACTCGCCCGGCACTGGCGACTCAGACACCACAGGCCCTAGACCTATAGTATTAGATGACCTAGCATCTTCAGAGCACGAGGTGCACACGTCGGACATTACTAGCACGGACGAGGACGACTTTCAGCCCTTCGCGCTACCTGACGAGGCTGATGAGCTCGCTGATGGCCCTCTTATTGGGGACCTACCGCTCGTGGAGATCCCTGCTCCCATACCCTTAGCTGTTTATCCTGCGTATGATTTACTTCTTGACGCCGAGGCTGATGGCGATATTGATCTGTTGATCTCCTAGAGGACGATGAGGAGGGCGAGGCCCTCATAGCCGATGGAGGACTTTTACTGCTCGCAGATGCTCCAGCTGCGGAGTCACCTGCACACTCACCTGCTCCAGACTCCTTCGAGTCTATGGCCTCCGCACCTTCCCACACTCTGAGCGCACAACACTTTTCACATGGTTCATGTGACACCCCAGGAAAACCAGTAAACGATACAACTTACCTAGCTTCCTCAGTAACCGCATGCTAAATTTCGGGACGAAATTTCATTCAAGTTGGGGATAATGTGACAACTCGAATTTCCAAGATTTCTATTTCGCATTTATTGCACGTTCATTTATTGTTTAGTTGTTTATTTGCACAAATAATTGGCTATGGAACTGTAACGTTTTAATACAATGAAGTGTATTGTGTGATTATGCATGGTTATGTGTTAATTGTGATAGACTTGTCAAATGCATAAACTTGGTGGTGAAACTGTGAAACTGTTTGAGATGGTGTACTATTGTAAAATATAATAATTAAGGGTGTGTAGAGTTATTAGTGAAACTTATATGATACTTAACCCTAATCCTTCACTAAACCTCACACAAGAAACCAAAGCACGTACTTCACATTCTCTGGCAATCATCACCATCATCATTGGCAAGACATTCATCACTTTTGTTTCCACATTCTCTCTAGAATCATTCAAGGTAATTGTTTATTGATTATTGTGATACTTGTAAACCCTAATTGATTGGTTGATTGTATCAATTCTTGATTATGTGTTCATGAAAACCCTAGCTTTCATATGATGGTTCTGTGCTTTGATTTATTCTGATTATTGTGATAATGATGTGATTAGTCGTACAATCGATTGCTTGATAATTTAGAATCGTAATATGTAAGAATTGTTAGCTGTTGATTTGATTACTACTGTACAGGTATGTAATTAGGGTTTCTTAGTTGTGATATGAGAGAACGTAACTGTTGAATGTTGTACGTAACTGTTGCAATCACAAATTGAACTTGAACATTCGTATGTATGATTGTTATAGTCTGAGTTTTGATTTTTGATGCTCATGTCCGACTTTCATAATGAACAAGGATCCGAGTTTTGGTTAAAGGCTTACTCCGATTTTCAGAATGAACAAGGATCCGACTTTTGTATGATGCAATGGTCCGACTTTTAAAAGTTCCTGATGTCCGAGTTTTGTAATTGGATTGTGAGGTCCGACTTTTTGCACATGCTATACCCTTGTCCGAATTTTTATAAACACAAGCACCTTGTCCGAGTTTTGGGGGTAGCCCCTCTAGTCCGACTTTGTTACATGGTTTTGGAGGTCCGACCTTTTAAGGGGGAGCCTCATGGTCCAAGTTTTACCCCCCTCACCCTTATCCGACCTTTAACTCATGAGGGTTCCGAGTTTCATGAGAAACTCCCATGTCCGACCTTTGTGATCCCCCATCTAAGTTGTCCGAGTTTTTAACCCCACCCCCAATGATCTGGTCCGACTTGTAAACAGGGGAAGCCCCCCCCCCACACACACACTTGTCTGAGTTTTAAGAAGAGCATGGCCCTGTCCTACTTGTGTGTAATTTAAATCGAAGCTAAGTTGTATGATAAAAGCATGTTGATCTGTTAAGGAATGAATAATGAAATTGAAGTCAAACTCTGTTAAATTGTTAAGCTCATTAACGATGTTAATATGTTAAGTATGTTAACGGTGGCCATTAGGTTAATATTCACGTTAGACTAAACTGTGAAGTTCAAGACGCGACGCATGAATTACGTGAAAACGATTAACTGTTTACGTGACGTATGATTCTATATATGATCGTATGATACTGAATGCAACTGTATGATCTTGCATGCATGAACATTCTATGTGATATCATCATCTACAAATAAACACACAAAGCACAGTTACTCGAATATCAAGGATTTGTAAACCCTAATTTGATGCAAACACTTACATCGTATCATGTGCAACATATCCTAGGTCGTGTGTAACGGACTTAGACATTTGATAAACCCTAGAGCATAGCATACCGAGCAAACCAAGGTGAGTTCACACAGCCAAGGCATGGGGTTCCCAGGGTGGGAATGGGATTTAATAATTTATTCGTACATACTTAGTTAACCGAACTTAATGATATGGTCCTCGGGAGAGGAAGAGTAAAGATAAGATACGGCTAGACTTGTATACCCATTTGAACTGATCTTCGCACACACGCCAGGGGTTGGCTGCGATATTATGACTAATCATTCGCACACATGCCTTGGGAAGGCCGCGAACTAAAGATACTAAAACTTCGCAAGTAATGCCAGGGTGGCCGCGATACAAATATACATAGTCTAGGATATTTGGGAGTATTTACCCAAATCTTCGCATACATGCCGAGAGGCCCGCGATGGAAAACTAATACGATACACTACTTAACGAACGAACATAATACTACTCATACTGTTACAATTACTGAACTTTACATTGTGAACTCGCTCAACTAGTTGTTGATCCTCTGTTACATGCCTTACAGGTCGTTAGATATATGGAGCTTGCACAGGGAGGAGCAGGTCGTTGTGGGATCTTGAATGCTTAATTAAACACTTATGACATTTCATACATTATTATTTATATTGGGTTTACTTACATGCTTCCGCTACTTAAACAAAGTTTGGTTTTGAACATCAATCATGTCGTGATGAATTACATTATCTACTTTTGTTATTAAATGCTGTGTTCGATATGATTGGTGGCTTGATCCTGGTCAGTCACGCTCCCAAGGCGGTGATACTCCGCGTGTGGATTTTGGGGGTGTGACAGATTGGTATCAGAGCCATTGGTTATAGAGAACTTGGTTTTAATATGGGAAAACGTTTTTATTAAAACCAGACTATAACCAGTACAGTGCTCAACGATCCACAACGACGCTTCGCTCCACGTGCAAGACTCAACATCCTAGGTAATAAGGTTTATGTTTATTGCCTACATGCTAGAATTGCATAGAACTTTGCTCGTAGTATGCTTAGATTACATTGCTCACTACTTGTTATTGCTTGAGAACGCCTATGTGCTTACACTCTTCTGTCATCGCACTATTCGCGAACCTCTCTAACTTATGCTACATTTGCTATGAAGATCATGGCCGGACGTATTAACTTGACACAAGCCCAGTTGACGGCTCTTATGAATGAACAAGTTGCTGCGGCACTTGCAGCTACAAACGCAGGAGGTATACCCTGCAGTCGTAACTCATTCTAGGATTGTCGTCCTAGCACGTTCCTAAATCAACTCTTATGTTTAACCTCATTCTGTTCTTACACATTAGGTCAACCCGCTCATCAGCCTGTTTGTACTTTCAAGAACTTCATGGACTGTCGTCCAAGCACATTCAGTGGCACCGAGGGGGCAGTGGGACTCCTCCATTGGTTTGAGAAGCTAGAGTCAGTATTCGAAATGTGTGAATGCCCTGAGGCTCGCAGGGTCAAGTACGCCACTGGTACTTTGGAAGGAATCGCGTTAACTTGGTGGAACGCCCAGGTACAAATCCTAGGGTTGGCAGCTACTAACGCCACCCCTTGGAATGATTTCAAGGAACTGATTAAACGTGAATACTGCACTCGAGAAGACATCCACAAGTTGGAAGATGAGTTCTATCATTTGAAAATGACTGGGTCAGAGATTGAAGCTTACACTAAACGGTCGAACGAGCTGGCCGTGTTGTGTCCAACTATGGTGGACCCTCCAATCAAGCGCATTGAGTTGTATCTCAAGGGGTTAGCGCCAGAAATTCAGAGCCATGTGACATCGGCTAATCTTGATAATATCCAAGCTATTCAACGCCTTGCTCATCGTATTACGGATCAGGCAGTGGAACAGAACAAGCTGCCAAAACGCATCAGTGCTACCACAACTGTTGTTACTACTTCTACTACTCCCAGTGACAACAAAAGAAAGTTGGATGGGGATTCCAGTAAAGGCTCAGCTTCAGTTCAGTCACAGGTTCAGCAGCGAAAGACTGACAGTTATCAGAGTCCCAGTCAGCACTCTTCAGGCAATCAGGGGCAGGGTGGATATCGGGGAATTCACCCACTATGTAATAGGTGCAACAGACACCACAGTGGATGGTGTCGTAAGGAGCGTTGTCAGAGATGTCTCAAGATAGGGCATGAAGCTAAAGACTGCAGGAGTTCGCGACCTGCAAATCAGAATCAGCAACACCCACCACCAGCTCCACAGAACCAGCATCAGCAACAGCAACAGCGGGGCAACAGGGGATGTTTTCAGTGTGGGGCTGAAGGTCATTTCAAGCGTGATTGTCCCCAGTTAAACCAGAACCAGAATCGCAACAATAACAACAATCAGGGAAATGGCAACAACAACAACAACGGTGGGAACAACAACGGCAATGATGCTAGGGGTCGTGTGTTCGTGCTGGGGCAGAGAGAAGCGAGAAATGATCCCAACGTAGTCATGGGTAAGTTTCTTCTTGACGACTTTTATGTTACTGTATTGTTTGATTCGGGTGCGGATACAAGCTATGTGTCTTTGAAAGTTAGCCAAATGTTAAAACGTGCACCAACTCCCCTAAATACCAAACATGTCGTAGAATTAGCTAACGGTAAAAGTCTAGAGGCTACACACATAGTTCAGGGTTGTAATCTTATCCTCGCTGGTCAGACTTTCTCCATCGACCTCATTCCTATAGTTCTGGTAGTTTTGACATCGTCATCGGTATGGATTGGTTGTCCAAGCAGCAAGCAGAGATTCTATGTAAGGAAAAGATCATTCGTATTCCAGGCACTGGTAAAGAACCTCTCGATGTTCAAGGCGACAAGAGTGGTGCAGTGGTTGGCATCATCTCTTTCTTGAAGGCTCAGAAATGCTTACGAAAAGGTCACACTGCCATTTTGGCACTGGTTACTGATGCATCGACGAAAGAAAAAAGAATAGAGGATATTCCAGTTGTACGCGAATTTCCTCAAGTATTTCCTGAAGATTTACCTGGTCTACCGCCTCATCGCCAGGTCGAGTTTCAAGTTGAGTTAGCTCCAGGAGCAGCACCTATAGCTCGCGCACCGTATCGTTTAGCTCCAACTGAACTGGAAGAACTTTCAAAGCAACTACTAGAGCTCTTGGATAAAGGCTTCATTCGTCCAAGCTCTTCGCCTTGGGGAGCTCCAGTATTATTCGTGAAAAAGAAGGATGGCACTTTCAGGATGTGCATCGATTACCGCGAACTGAACAAGGTCACAGTGAAGAACCGCTATCCTCTTCCTCGTATAGACGACTTATTCGACCAGTTGCAAGGGTCGAGTTACTACTCCAAAATTGATCTAAGGTCATGTTACCATCAGCTGAGAGTCCGGGATGAGGACGTCTCTAAGACAGCATCCAGAACTCGCTACGGTCACTACGAGTTTCTAGTCATGCCTTTTGGGCTTACGAACGCGTCGGCAGTTTTCATGGATCTTATGAACAGGGTGTGCAAACCCTATCTTGACAAGTTCGTCATCGTTTTCATCGACGACATTCTGATCTACTCCAAGAGTCAGGAGGAACACGAGCAGCACTTACGACTTATCTTGGAACTTCTTCGAAAGGAACAACTGTACGCCAAGTTTTCAAAATGCGACTTCTGGCTTCGTGAAGTCCACTTCTTAGGCCATGTGGTGAACAGGGATGGGATTCATGTCGATCCATCCAAGGTAGATTCGATCAGGAACTGGCCTGCACCGCGTACACCAACAGAGATACGCCAATTCTTGGGTCTGGCGGGTTACTACAGACGATTCATTAAAGACTTTTCGAAGATCGCGCAGCCGCTTACTATGCTGACACAGAAAGGTGTCACCTACTGTTGGGGAGATTCCCAGGAAACCGCTTTCCAGTACTTAAAGGATAGGCTTTGCAGCGCACCTATTCTCTCATTGCCAGAGGGTACGGATGATTTTGTGGTCTATTGTGACGCATCGATACAGGGGCTTGGTTGTGTATTGATGCAGCGGGATAAAGTTATTGCCTACGCTTCGCGGCAACTCAAGGTTCATGAACGAAACTATACGACGCACGATTTAGAGCTGGGAGTTGTTGTTTTCGCGCTCAAGATATGGCGACACTACCTGTACGGTACCAAGTGCACTATTTACACCGATCACAGGAGTCTCGAGCATATCTTCAAGCAGAAGGAATTGAATATGCGTCAGCGAAGATGGGTTGAACTTTTAAACGATTACAAATGCGCTATTATGTATCATCCAGGCAAAGCCAATGTTGTGGCTGACGCTCTCAGTTGTAACACCTCGGAAATTTACGTCCAATGATGCATTGACACGTGTCATAGACCTTGGATATGTGAAAATATACTTTAGAGGGACTAAAGTTGACAAACAGTGAAAACTATGGAATATAAGGGTCCAAAGTGTCAACAATGGATAAATAGACTCTACAATAACCCTACATGGTGTTTATAACTCTAAACGGATAGATCATGGATCATACGAAGCGGATAATGCACGAAAGTGAGGAATTACAAACTACAGGGGCCAAAAGTGTCAACATGTTGAATTTATACCTCTGAATGATCTTTTGGCAGACCCGAAGCTTGGTAATGCTAAAATATACTCACTAGAATATGTGGTAAAAATTTCATGAAGTTTTGTTATCGTATGAGAAAGTTATGGCCAAAATCGTACTTGAAGGGTTAAAAGCGTCAACGTCGAATTTCATGACTTTTCGGGTGAGCGCAAAGTTAACCGAGGACATTACCATGTTGGTAAATGTCCCAAGGTCCTTAAAAATCAGATTTGAGGGTCTAAGGGTCAAGATAAAGGGCCAAAACCTCGTAACCAAGGAGCAGGGACCAAACTGCAACATTTAACAAACTTTTGTGAATCAGCAGACCCCAGGCGGCCCGCCTGGGCAGCCTTAAGCGGGCCGCGACCCACTGCCAGGTCCAGAATTCACGAACAACAGCAATTTTGGTCCGTTTTATGAGTTGTTTACAGCTATCAGCACCTCCCAAACCCTCCAATCAGCTCTCATGCATGTAAGGACACTTGTGACTCTCTCCCAACATCTGAAACACATTAAAATCTGATCAAAGCCTTCATAATTTGGGTCTTGAGTTAGAAAACAAGAACACTTGAACCTTCAAAAATTCACAAGAGCTATTCAGGAGCTTTCTGGACGACAAGGCTGCTTCATAGTGATCTCTAAGCTTCATTAGGACTCTTGTAAGCATTCATAACCTTCTCTAATTCGTTCTAGCTTAGATTATTAGCCGAAAGTCAATTCGTCGTAACTATAGTTTGACTTTATGATTAAACGAAAATGGCTCAGTCATTTCTCAAATTGAAAGTACCTACAAGTTGGTATTTATGTGGGAAACAAACCCTCAAAAGGGTATTTTCTGATTCCCACTCTAAGCATGATTATTGTCGAGTCAAAGTTGTTCTTAAAAAGTCAACAGAATGTGTTTTTGTAAAATCTAGCCTAAATAGTAATGTAGGTTACATGCAATCAGTTTGATCATCAAAATAACTTTATAATGAATGTAAGAATATGTTTTATCATGATCAACTCGACAATTTTTAGTATAAACCCGGATTGGAACCGAAAGTCCTACTAAACGACTTTTTCTTTGACTCTCGATTCGGATCCGTGCATGCATGTTTGAGATCTGCCTTAGAGCTTAATTTGAACCATTTTTATTTATGTGCAACTCTCTGAGATTTTAAGACTTGATTCAACTCTTGTCCGATTCATATGCATGTTACCGGTTTATGCTTAAATATGACTATTTTTCCCTTTTTGCTATAAAACGTGATTTTTGGAAAAGTGAAAGAGTAGAAACCTTTATTACTGATTTATAAACTTGCACCGAAAATTTGATATCAGTTGGAGGTCCAGATTTAGAGTTATGTCCCATATCGTAAATCTGAAGCTTTATGTTAAATAAACGGCGTAATTAGCGTATAACCTATTTAAGCCCACTTTTTGATACCAAACTTTTTACCAACTGATGTTATATAATATTTTGGGATTTTTGAAGATTTTTATTTAATTTTTGGCTGATCGTATCATAGGTCTCTAAGTTCGATTCGGTTAATACCGGTTTTGACCTTTTAAGCCATAAAATGAGTTTTATAAATCCTTTTGACCCCAAACCTTTTTCTACTGATTATATTTGATAAATAAATTATTTTGAGCATTCTGGAAATATAAAAATATCAGCTTTCTTTTGAAAACCCGGAAACGGCTCTAAATCGCCTTTTTAAGCGTGTTTAACGCATAGTAGGTACTATAACCATATTAAACAAATAACGATTATACCTACTGATGTATTTAGCATATTTTTATATAATAACAGTAAGTAAAAGTTTTTAAACTCAGTTTTCCAGTTTTGACCGTTTAAGCCCTTGTGAAATTACCAAAATACCCCTAAGGTGCTTAGTTTGGTTTTAAATGATAAGTTTTGTATATGGGTCATACCCTACTGATATAATATGTCAAATTAAGTATATTTACTGAATAAATCAGACCTGTAACTCAGATTTCCAATTTTACTCTTTTATAATCTTTTAAATGACCAAAATGCCCTTATGAGGCGTAAATTGAGTTTAAATCCGTATGACGCAAAATAGAAGTTATCTTACTGATATTATAACATATTTAAAGCATAATATCTCAGGGAACTTGCATATGACTCTTGTGGTTACCCGTAACGCTCTTTTAGCGTTCGGTTCGGTTTATGTAACTAGTTTGCATAGATTGACCGAAACGGGTCAAACATTATCATTTTTGTCTCAAAATCCAGAATGTGTTTAGCATACCCATATTATACAAGTATCCAAACTTGTCGGGTCTAAATCACATTCTATCCGGTCTTCGCTTAATCGTGCGCATGAACCGTGTCGTCCTAAAAACTAACCGGTCTAAGCTTAGGCTTAAATAAAGACCCGTTAGGAATCTAATAGGTTATTATAAACGTTTGTTCCAGAATAGGAGACCCAGTAAAAGCTACCTCCACTTGTTAATTGTGATTCATACTTACCCAGGTAAATACTTTTAACTTATTTTCCCTATACGGGCTTGGGGTACGGTATATAATATACCGCTTGGTCTGGCATTGAATTCTTTAATCGAATAGTGGTTAAATTTATTGAGATGACCTTGTTTTGAAGGTGTTTTATTACTTGAAGCCTTTGGGGGGTTAATGACCATGTCCCGGATATCCTTGGCATCATCTTACGAGATGGCCACGACCTGAGCACGGGGTGTAGGCGTACACCCGTCAGTGTATAACTCTATATTGTGGTGTGTCTATTAATCTTTAACCCGGTCTACGGATCGGGCTACTGAACGCGGAGTAACATGTAAATCCCTTACAAGATTATATTGCATAATTGTAACACCCCCAAAATCCCACTTGCGGAAATCCCGCGAGGCGTGTTACGCATCAGAGTTCGAGCCACCAATCACATTGAACCAATAGTAAATACTTAAATAAAATATAATATCAAATCCCAAAGTATTGTGTAGCGGAAGCATTTAATAAATCGTTTAGCAATTGTTTCATAATAATTAAGACCAAAGTTTCCAATGTAAATAAATCCAAGAGCCTCGATCCATGACCACTCCAGCACTCCCAGATAGCAAGTCCATGTTCCAAGTGTTAATGACCTACAAGCATGCAAACAAGTGTGTCAGACTACGCTGGTGAGTTCAAGGTGTTATTACGCGTTGTGTTACCGGATATATGTTAATACGATTCAATGATATGTTACGATGTTGCTCAAGTTAGATTACCCTAGGGACTACGCCCTTACGTAACCGAGGAGTGTGCCTCTTAGCAACCCACTATGTTGTTCGGTTAGTTACCCTAGGGGAACCGCCCTTACGTAACCGAGGAGTGTGCCTCTAAACAACCATAGTGAAACCCAGATAATTAGTACCTAATAGCGCTATCAACTAATTACCCCCATTGCCCTCCAGGCAATAACCAAAACCGATTAAGTTGTTTACCCAATGTTTCCCGTCCAATGTTTACCAGTTGTCCCAAACCACCGGGACGCATGCTTGAGAAAATGCAATGAACTCACCTGGGGTTGCTCGGTATGATACACAATAGTTCAATTAAGCTACAAAGTGATCAACCCCGTCCTAGCATGTTTATCATACGAGTCAGGTTTGTATTCAAGTATTGCATGTTTGTTCTACACGTATCGTAACAAGTTGTACAAGTATTCGACATCGCATTCCACGTATAGGTATCAGCATATACAATCACGTAAACAGGCATCACGTAAACAGACAGTGTCCAAGTGTTCAGCCCAACCTGTTGGGCTCGTATTGTGCAGGCCCAATAACAGCATGTACGGTTACATGGTCTCGAGTCGCAACAAAGAAAGGTCCCGAGTCGCAACCAGCGATCTCGAGTCGCAACGAGGGGTTTCGGCTAGGCAAGATCCGGTTACGAGTCGCAACGGGACTCGCAACCCCGGTCTCGGCTTGTCATGGTCTGGTTACGAGTCGCAACCGGACTCGCAACCTCGGTTGCGACTTGTGCTGCTTGTGCTAGTGTTGCGGTTTCGAGTCGCCCGGGCTGGTCTCGACTCGCAACCCGTGTCCAGATCAGAATGTAACCAATTTCCTACTTTCCATAATTCACAGCTCTTATCAGTTTCCGAAATTTTAGCAAACATCTAAGGCAGTTTCACAAATCGAATCAAATGGCAATTATTCCAAATTCATGCATATCTTAACATCATCAACAGGAACAATTTGTCATCATTATACAGAACATATGATCGGATCATGTGCTGATAATTACATAAACTATCAACTACAACATTCATACACATTCAAATACATAAGCGGATTCAAGACTATCAAATACATAGACTGATTAGAACACATTCATAGCCGATTATTCTAAGCATTCGGTTCTTGGTTAACATCGTGCAAACCCGATTTAACATCTACCATTTTCTAATCATTCGCAACAAGCCGATTTTATGCTCATTCAATCTATTCATGTGAGCCGACAATCATACAATTTTACTAGTTATTCATGTAACAAACAGAGGTTATAATATCATCAAACAAGATCATAAACCACTAACCGATGCTAGATGATGTAAGAACAATTCCAACACAGCGAGCCGGCTTCGAGAGAGGAAGAGACGAAAGAGAGGAGAGCTAGGGTTATGTGTGTGTGATATGAATTGTAACAAATGAGACAAGAGCCAAGTTCCTAAGGTGTTTACACGGTATAAGGGGTGGGCCAAACCCTCTCATGGGTTGCCTCTAAGTTCCGGTTACAAGTTCTACGGCCCAAAGGCCTTATGTGATTCGAGTGGGTGTGTTGTGCGGTTGGGTTGTTTATAACATACATACGTGCACTCATAAAACACAAAACACAAAATCATAACGTCATATCATTCGTAATAGTTCACATCAGCACATAATGTTACACAGAAGTGGGCTCGAATTACGAGTTGTCACAGTATCCCCAACTAAAAGGAAATTTCGTCCCGAAATTTGGTACGCACTCACTAACGTAAGCTATATAAGTTAAAGCTAGGTAGGTTACATCATTTGCTGGTTTTCCTGGGGTGTCACATCCTCCCCAACTTGAATGGGAATTTCGTCCCGAAATTCGCTAGTTGCATCAACAATAGGTTCGCTAGGTTTTGACTGGTCTTCGGGGAACAAATGTGGATACTTAAGTTTCATCTGGTCCTCGTGTTCCCACGTGAACTCTGGACCACGTCTTGAGTTCCAACGAACTCTCACAATCGGTATACGGCTGTGTTTACGAACTTTAACTTCCCGATCCATAATCTCAATTGGTTCCTCGACAAACTGCAATTTGTCGTCTATCTTCAACTCTTGAAATGGTACTACTAGTGTTTCATCAACCAAACACTTCTTTAGCTGCGATACGTGAAATACATCATGGACATTACCCAACTCAGCCGGTAATTCCAACCTGTAAGCCACCTTTCCAATTCGTTCTAGAATTTTGAACGGTCCCACATAACGAGGGTTTAGTTTGCCGCGTTTCCCAAAACGCACCACACCCTTCCAGGGTGAAACCTTTAACATAACGCGGTCATTAACTTCAAATTCCAACGGTTTACTACGCTTGTCAGCGTAGCTCTTCTGTCGGTCACGAGCTGCGGCCATACGGTTTCTGATCTGCACAATGCTTTCCGTTGCTTCAAGAACAAACTCAGGGCCTGTGATCTGGCTATCACCCACCTCATGCCAACAGAGAGGTGAACGACATTTCCGTCCGTACAGTGCTTCGAACGGAGCTGCCTTAATACTTGAATGGTAGCTGTTGTTGTAGGAGAATTCTATCAACGGTAGGTGCTTCTCCCATCCTTTTCCAAAGTCGAGTACGCATGCCCGAAGCATATCTTCAAGTGTTTGGATGGTGCGCTCGCTTTGACCATCCGTCTGCGGGTGATAAGCGGTACTCATGTTGAGTTGGGAACCAAATGATTTATGCATTGACTGCCATAACTCTGAAGTGAAACGCGGATCACGGTCTGAAATGATAGAAGTTGGCACTCCATGCCTAGAAACCACTTCCTTAAGATACACTGCTGCCAACTGAGAAAATTTGTCTGTTTCCTTGATTGCTAGGAAGTGTGCTGATTTCGTGAGGCGATCAACAATCACCCAAATAGTGTCGTTCCCAGCCTGAGTTCTTGGTAGTCCTGTTACGAAATCCATAGCGATCTGCTCCCACTTCCATGTGGGTATTTCTGGTTGCTGCAGTAGACCTGAGGGCTTTTGATGTTCTGCTTTGACTTTAGCACAGGTCAGACATTTGCTTACGTAGGTTGCTATATGAGCCTTCATGCTGGGCCACCAGTAGGTAGTTTTCAGGTCGTGGTACATCTTATCTGATCCAGGATGTACAGAGTAGCGTGATTTGTGTGCCTCTTCCATTACAAGTTCTCGTAAGTTGCCAAAGAGTGGAACCCAAATGCGTCCAGTTACGTAGTAGGCGCCGTCTCCCTTTTGTTCTAGTCGTTGTCTCGAGCCACGTAAAGCTTCAGCTCGAACATTCTCTGGTTTCAATGCTTCTAACTGAGCATCCCGTATCTGGGAAGGGAGATTGGACTGAATCGTGAGTTGCAATGCTCGCACGCGCCTAGGTGCATTATCCTTTCTGCTGAGGGCGTCAGCTACAACGTTTGCCTTGCCCGGATGGTACTTGATGGCACATTCATAATCGATCAATAATTCCACCCATCGTCGTTGTCGCATATTCAACTCTTTCTGGTCGAAGATGTGCTGGAGACTTCTATGGTCGGTGTAGATGGTGCATTTGGTACCGTACAGATAGTGCCTCCAATTCTTCAACGCAAACACCACCGCTCCTAACTCCAAGTCGTGTGTCGTGTAGTTCTTCTCGTGCACCTTTAGCTGACGAGAAGCATAAGCTATCACCTTCTCGCGTTGCATCAACACACAACCGAGACCCTGAATCGAAGCATCGCAATAAACCACAAAATCTTCGGTACCCTCTGGTAATGACAAGATCGGTGCACTGCAAAGTTTCTGCTTTAACAACTGGAAGGCCTCTTCCTGCTTCGTTCCCCAAGAGTACGCCGTGTTCTTCTGTGTTAGTGAAGTGAGAGGTTGCGCGATTTTTGAGAAGTCTTTAATAAACCTTCGATAGTATCCAGCGAGACCAAGAAATTGACGCACCTCAGACGAAGTCTTTGGTGCCGCCCAATTCTTAACTGCATCCACCTTCGCAGGATCCACATGTATCCCTTTCTCGTTAACAACATGCCCAAGGAAGTGTACTTCTCGAATCCAAAAGTCACACTTAGAAAATTTCGCATACAATTGTTCCCTTCTCAAAAGTTCCAAAATGAGACGTAAGTGACGCTCGTGATCTTCCTTGTTCTTGGAATAGACTAAGATGTCGTCAATAAACACTATAACAAACTCGTCGAGGTATGGCTTGCATACGCGGTTCATGAGATCCATGAAAACTGCTGGCGCATTGGTCAATCCAAACGGCATGACCAAAAACTCATAGTGTCCGTAGCGCGTTCGAAAAGCCGTCTTGGGAATATCCTCTTTCCTGACCCTTACCTGGTGATAACCCGACCTTAAGTCGATCTTTGAATAGAAACTCGACCCTTGTAACTGGTCGAACAAGTCGTCGATGCGTGGTAACGGATAGCGGTTCTTAATGGTCACCTTGTTGAGCTCTCGATAGTCGATACACATACGGAATGACCCGTCCTTCTTCTTTACGAACAAAACTGGGGCTCCCCAAGGCGAAGAACTGGGTCGAATAAAGCCCCTGTCCAACAACTCCTGCAGTTGATTAGACAGTTCCTGTAACTCTCCTGGTGCTAACCGGTAAGGAGCTCGAGCAATTGGAGCCGCTCCTGGTGCAAGATCAATCTGAAATTCTACTTGACGGTGAGGAGGTAATCCTGGTAGCTCCTCCGGAAATACATCAGCGAATTCTCGCACCACCGGTAGATTCTCGATCTTACTTTCTTCAGACTGAGCGTTGGTAACTAGCGCTAACAGTGCAGGATACCCCTTTTGTAGATACTGTTGTGCACGCATGGCCGTGATAATCCCAACCATCGTCCCACTACGATGCCCTTGAACTAACAGTGACTCTCCATTAGGGAGAGGAATACGCACAATCTTCTCCTTACATAGGATTTCTGCTTGGTGCTTAGACAACCAATCCATGCCTACCACTATGTCAAAACTACCGAGCGTAACGGGAAGGAGGTCAATATCAAACACCTGACCCACGAGATCTAGTTTGCACCCGAAAAGGACGTTCGAGGCTTCTATCGTTTTACCATCTGCTAGTTCTACTACCTGTTTAACTTCTAAGGGTGTTGGGGTTATCCCTAATCGCTGACTAAACTCTAGGGACACATAACTCCAATCGGCACCCGAATCAAATAATACAGAAGCAATACGATCATTAACAGGAAACGTGCCAGTTACAACGTTGCCGTCATTCCTGGCATCCCCTGCTCCAAGCTGAAACACTCTGCCCCGAGCACCATTACCCCGGTTGTTGCCGTTGTTGTTATTGTTGTTGTTCCCAGCATTGTTGTTATTCGGGCGGTTGTTGTCGTTAGCGCTCTGGTTTAACTGAGGGCAATCCCGCTTAAAGTGACCCTCTTCACCGCACTGAAAGCACCCCTTCCTGAAACCCTGGTTCTGCTGGGGTGGTTGTCCCTGTTGTCTCTGATTCTGCTGGTTCTGTTGTTGCTGGTGTTTGGGTTGTGAGGTTCTACAATCCCTGGCCTCATGGCCTGGCTTACCACACTTGTTACACGTCCGACCACACGGCCCCCAATGATGATAGCCACATTTGTTACACCGTGGCTTTCTCCCTGCATATGAACCCTGGCTGTGGCCACTCCCCTGACCTTGATTGACAGAAGACGACTGGCTGACGTTGCGGTTGCTGTTGTCTGGCCTTTTCTGAGTCTGACCAGCACTGGATGCTTTGTCGTAGTCGCTCCACTTTCGTTTGTTATCATTAGCAGATGTAGTAGCAGTGGGTGTCGCAGCAGGAGTGGCTGAAATGCGCGGAGGTAACGAATCGCTTTCCACCTCTTGATCCACAATCTTGTGAGTCAGACGAACGATCTGTGTCAAATCATTGAGATGGGCTGCAGTGACCAAGCTCTTCACACGCGGAGGCAACCCTTTGATGAATAACTCAATCCTCCGGGACATAGGCCGAGACAAGTTCGGGCACATGTCGGCCAGTTCGTACGATCGCTTCACATACGCTTCGACTTCAGATCCAACCATCTTCAAGTCGTAGTATTCGTTTTCCAACTTCTGGACCTCGTCCCGAGGACAGTACTCCTCCCTGATCAGTTCTTTAAAGTCTTCCCAAGTTGTGGCATTCGCTGCCTCGATGCCCAACAACTGTACTTGGGCGTTCCACCATGTTAGGGCACCATCAGCCAAGGTACCCGCAGCATATTTCACCCTGTCCCCAGCGGGACAGTTACAGATAGTGAACACAGACTCTGCTTTCTCGAACCATCTTAGAAGTCCCACAGCCCCTTCAGTCCCGGTGAAGGTCTGTGGCTTGCAGTCCATAAACATTTTGAATGTACACGCAGGCTGGTTAGGTTGAGGTTGCGCTTGTTGACCTAAATAACGGGAGGAAACACATTATAGGAATGAAAAGACGTGTACGGTGGTATAAGAGTAAAGAGTACTTGGTACATTCCGTACCAGCTTGATAGGCTGCTAAAGCCTCAGCCACGCGGGTATTGATTAGGTCATTCAACTCAGCCTGAGTCATGTTGATGTTGCCACGTCCGTGTCCTCGTCCACTCATGTTTCTATAGTTGGGAATAAACCGATTTAGAAATCGAAACGAGATGGAAGTCAGGTGTCATACAGATATCTATATACTACCAAGTTTACACATAGTAAGGCAGAACCCTTCTCACGCTCGATAAGCCGCACTGGGACTTGCATGCACCCCGCGTTATTATTAAGTGTGCACCCATAATAATAAGGCGATTTGCATGTTTATCTCAGAGCCTCTTAGCTTGCGCTCGAAGTTTCCCCCGTT
This sequence comes from Helianthus annuus, assembly GCF_002127325.2. Classification (NCBI taxonomy): domain Eukaryota; kingdom Viridiplantae; phylum Streptophyta; class Magnoliopsida; order Asterales; family Asteraceae; genus Helianthus; species Helianthus annuus. The sequence continues at coordinate 67,529,388 of NC_035439.2, read as the reverse complement.
CAAATAACACAACAGACGGTATTACAGGTCTATGATCTACATGAGTCGAAGAGAAGTGTCACACTATCAAGTCACTATAGTATTAAATGTGTCAGTTCATATACGTTGTGGGTGTGTGACTGCTAAGCTAGTAATGTATAAAGGGAGAGACGAACCTTGCAATCTGGAGCTGAGTGTCATGATCGATGTTCGAAGGCGTTCGGTTATAGTCTGGTTTTACAAAACGTTTTAAAACCTAGTTCACTATAACCAGTGGCTCTGATACCAACTGTAACACCCCCAAAATCCCACTTGCAGAAATCCCGCGAGGCGTGTTACGCATCAGAGTTCGAGCCACCAATCACATTGAACCAATAGTAAATACTTAAATAAAATATAATATCAAATCCCAAAGTATTGTGTAGCGGAAGCATTTAATAAATCGTTTAGCAATTGTTTCATAATAATTAAGACCAAAGTTTCCAATGTAAATAAATCCAAGAGCCTCGATCCATGACCACTCCAGCACTCCCAGATAGCAAGTCCATGTTCCAAGTGTTAATGACCTACAAGCATGCAAACAAGTGTGTCAGACTACGCTGGTGAGTTCAAGGTGTTATTACGCGTTGTGTTACCGGATATATGTTAATACGATTCAATGATATGTTACGATGTTGCTCAAGTTAGATTACCCTAGGGACTACGCCCTTACGTAACCGAGGAGTGTGCCTCTTAGCAACCCACTATGTTGTTCGGTTAGTTACCCTAGGGGAACCGCCCTTACGTAACCGAGGAGTGTGCCTCTAAACAACCATAGTGAAACCCAGATAATTAGTACCTAATAGCGCTATCAACTAATTACCCCCATTGCCCTCCAGGCAATAACCAAAACCGATTAAGTTGTTTACCCAATGTTTCCCGTCCAATGTTTACCAGTTGTCCCAAACCACCGGGACGCATGCTTGAGAAAATGCAATGAACTCACCTGGGGTTGCTCGGTATGATACACAATAGTTCAATTAAGCTACAAAGTGATCAACCCCGTCCTAGCATGTTTATCATACGAGTCAGGTTTGTATTCAAGTATTGCATGTTTGTTCTACACGTATCGTAACAAGTTGTACAAGTATTCGACATCGCATTCCACGTATAGGTATCAGCATATACAATCACGTAAACAGGCATCACGTAAACAGACAGTGTCCAAGTGTTCAGCCCAACCTGTTGGGCTCGTATTGTGCAGGCCCAATAACAGCATGTACGGTTACATGGTCTCGAGTCGCAACAAAGAAAGGTCCCGAGTCGCAACCAGCGATCTCGAGTCGCAACGAGGGGTTTCGGCTAGGCAAGATCCGGTTACGAGTCGCAACGGGACTCGCAACCCCGGTCTCGGCTTGTCATGGTCTGGTTACGAGTCGCAACCGGACTCGCAACCTCGGTTGCGACTTGTGCTGCTTGTGCTAGTGTTGAGGTTTCGAGTCGCAAGGGCTGGTCTCGACTCGCAACCCGTGTCCAGATCAGAATGTAACCAATTTCCTACTTTCCATAATTCACAGCTCTTATCAGTTTCCGAAATTTTAGCAAACATCTAAGGCAGTTTCACAAATCGAATCAAATGGCAATTATTCCAAATTCATGCATATCTTAACATCATCAACAGGAACAATTTGTCATCATTATACAGAACATATGATCGGATCATGTGCTGACAATTACATAAACTATCAACTACAACATTCATACACATTCAAATACATAAGCGGATTCAAGACTATCAAATACATAGACTGATTAGAACACATTCATAGCCGATTATTCTAAGCATTCGGTTCTTGGTTAACATCGTGCAAACCCGATTTAACATCTACCATTTTTAATCATTCACAACAAGCCGATTTTATGCTCATTCAATCTATTCATGTGAGCCGACAATCATACAATTTTACTAGTTATTCATGTAACAAACAGAGGTTATAATATCATCAAACAAGATCATAAACCACTAACCGATGCTAGATGATGTAAGAACAATTCCAACACAGCGAGCCGGCTTCGAGAGAGGAAGAGACGAAAGAGAGGAGAGCTAGGGTTATGTGTGTGTGATATGAATTGTAACAAATGAGACAAGAGCCAAGTTCCTAAGGTGTTTACACGGTATAAGGGGTGGGCCGAACCCTCTCATGGGTTGCCTCTAAGTTCCGGTTACAAGTTCTACGGCCCAAAGGCCTTATGTGATTCGAGTGGGTGTGTTGTGCGGTTGGGTTGTTTATAACATACATACGTGCACTCATAAAACACAAAACACAAAATCATAACGTCATATCATTCGTAATAGTTCACATCAGCACATAATGTTACACAGAAGTGGGCTCGAATTACGAGTTGTCACAATAATTATCCCAAGTTATAAAAATATTTTATGCCATGTGCATTTAAATCAATTTTCAATCATTTTCAAAATGAGTCAGTTAAATTGTATTTACCAGTGTAAATTGACGTATTTTCCCAAAAGGTTAAGTGCAGGTACTACACGTAATAGGCTGGCTGTCTTCTAGAGCGTCCACAATAAGTCTCGCAAGCTTGGACGAAATAAAACTGTTGAACAATATCTTATTTTATTTTGATCCGCCTGTGGATCCGTTTCAACTATCAGTGATATTTAATATTACATTTTTATTAAAGTTGAAATGAATCTATCTTTGCTTCCGCTGTGCATTATTATATTGTGTTGTTGTCTATGATGATGCCAACTACGTCACTATACTCCCCACCGGGCCCACCGGTGACACGTGGAAATTAGGGGTGTGACAGGTTGGTATCAGAGCCAACTCTGAGTGAATTAAACACTAGCCTTTTGTGTTTAATCTCAGTTACACAATTGCACATTCCTCGATTCTCGAGTCTAGACAAAGAACTTAGGAAATATTCAAAATTTGTTTTATTTTCTAACTTTGTCTTATATATATTTTGTTGTGCCACTTGTTTGATTTTTGACAGGTTCAAGATGCCGCCACGTGTAAGAGGAAGAGGAAGGGGACAAGGAGCATTCGCAACCTCACATGATCATGAAGCCGGCCCTTCGCATAGGCGAACGCCTTCAGGATCCCAAAACGCAGATGCCCGAAACCTTTGGAGATCTTTCGCTGAACCCGCAAGGCACTCACTGAGTACCTCACCTTCTGTCCCACACTCCTTTGGGCCTCATTCAGAAAATGAGCCCCACAACTCCCAACAATCCTACATACCTCTCCAAAACCACCAATCACCTTTTGATTACCCAGCACCTGTCTTTCAGGGCCTGTTCAACCCTGATGATTACTTGGGAGAACAAGTGGGTCATAACCCACTTGGACCGGAAGACCACTTTCCGGGTGGCAACGAGATGGATATCGATGAGGATACCGATCCTTCCATGCCACCGTCCGGAACACCGAACCACCCCATCGAGATTTCAGATGGGTCACCGTTTGTGGGATCACCTTACCATGGTCCCGACAGTTATGAGGAGAGATTCAAGCAGCATGACTGGGTGTTTACCCCTAGTTACCACAACTCTCCCTTACACCAGTCCTACCATAACTCTCCCTTGCACTCCTAGTAGCAGCTTCAGCAGCAGCCTCAGCAGCAGCAGGACCCTTCTGAGGGTTTCTGGCGCGACGTGGTCACTCCGCCACCGCCACCACCTCCAGTTTTGCCTCCCCCGCCTCCAAGGCGAAGAGGAAGGAACGCTCGTATGTCCACACGAGGGGGAATACGCACCGGCACCCCTCCACATTCAGGTAGCAGCCGATACTCACCACTTCATGAGGAGCCAGAGATGGGAGAATCTTCACATCCCGTCTCAGAAGTAACATCTGCGCCAATCGCGCCACCACCACCACAGGATTTTGGGAACCCAATCCCCGCTTATACTAGCGCGGCCGCATATAACCCCTTCGAGCCGACTTTTCCCCCAGGTTATAACTATACAGAGGATCCCTACTGGATAGCCGCGAACTACAACTCTCTCAATCCGGAGGGTACTTTTAGAGGTCCCTGGACTACGGGACAGTCGACCTATGGATACCCATCATATGGATATCAGCAGCCGCAGCCTCCTCAACCACCGCAATATACGCTACCACCACCGGCACCGATGATGTCGCCACCGCAAGTTCAAGAAATCCTTCAAGGGATAAATGATGTGCGACGTGAATTGCGGCATGAATTGCGGGAAGATCGTCGGCACAATCGTGGGATGTTTAAGAAGATGGTGGATTTGATCAAGGGAAAGAGCAAGAAGGACTACTAAATCCTTTATTTGCTAGTTATTTAATCATGTCCCTACGAGGACATTTATTTCTGTACTCTGCCCCTGCGTGGGTATGTTTTTCCTTTCTGTTCTACCCCTGCGTGGGTATGTTGTTTCGGTTTAACCCCTGCGTGGCTTTGTTTGTTAGTTTAGCCCCTACGTGGGTATGTTATTTGAGTAAAAGTCCCGTTTAGGGCTAACTTTTGTTAGTTAATTCTAATTGAAATGGTTAATTTAAGTTTTTCATTTTTAGATGATATGCATAAATATAATATACGAATAAATGAAAAATAGCAATTTTTATTTTAATTTACCATTTTAATAATAAGAATCTTAAAAAGGTAAAACCTAGCTTGAATGTCACATTAAAGACCTGGCCAATATGGTAGAACCTATTTAAAAGATTCAAATCTCTGTTAACATCTGTAAACATGTTAACATTCTTGGCAAAGCGTGATCCGCAAAATCACACATGTCACTCTTTTTAATAAGCTATCCAAATTTGTATTCTATATATATCTGATTGTGACTTGATGCCTACGGGTTATGACTAATGTCATATAAAACAAAAAGGGCAGCCGTGGTTTACAAACTCCCTGCCAAGCAAAGGATTTATTTGTTTTAATTATACAATCCTAATCCTATAAAAATCTGAATTCAAAATTTAGAAATTGTCCAAGTGACTAGGCCTATTGTGCCAATATATATATTTCATTCTAGGGTGAAATTGCTAATAAAAAGTCCTGAATGAAATTAATTAAATTAACTAATATGGCTCTTATTACCATGGTTAATAAATCGTCAAGAACGATAATACTGTTAGGTTTCTAAATAGACCTTGTCCTTACTTTTATGTAGCACCTAAAAGCACATGGCTAAGTCTGAAGAAGTAAACAGTCACTCCGAGGAAGGACCAGATAACACTAGGATACATATAACTGGTGCGGAGCTACAAGCCTTAGTAGAAAATGCTGTTGCCAAAGCCATTGAAAGGCAATATAGTGAACCAAGTAGGACCCGAAGTAGGGCCCGGTCCGCGCCACATTCCAAGACCAAGGATCATTCTGAGGCTCACACCAAACCACTCTCTAAGAAGGATGCATCTAAGAAAGACGAGCTAAAGAAGAATGATGAGGATAATCACTCCTCTAACCACAGCAGTATCCCGAAAAAGGAGGTCAAGCAGAAACATGAATCGCACAGCAAGTCCTGTACGTATAAATACTTCGTCTCATGTAAACCCAGAGACTTTACTGGGGAGAAGGGAGCGGTCGACTGCATGACCTGGTTAGAGGAAATGGATACAGTTGTAGATATCAGCGGGTGTGCTGAACGGGATGTAGTGGAGTACGTATCCCAATCGTTCAAAGGGGACGCACTAGCGTGGTGGAAATCCCTCTTACAAGCTGCCGGAAAGGCCACACTTTACAGTATGTCATGGGATCAGTTCGTAGCCCTTATTAAAGAAAATTTTTGCCCACAACATGAAGTTGAAAGGATCGAGTCAGACTTCGTATCCTTGGTGATGAAGAATCTAGACTACCAGGCATACCTCACCACTTTCAATACTCTGTCTCGAATGGTTCCCTACCTGGTAACCCCAGAATCGAAAAGGATTGCCCGTTTTATTGGAGGTTTGGCACCTGAGATTAAGGCAAGTGTTAAGGCATCGAGGCCTACAACGTTCAGATCAGTAACTGATCTATCTCTCTCTCTCACCCAGGACGTAGTCAGATTGAGAGCACTTAAGAACTCGGAAGAGAATAAGAGGAAACGTGAGGACGATACCTCACGGAGATCAGAGAAGAGACACCGAGGGAATAACGACCACAGGAAAGGGTCGGGATTTAAGAGAGAGTGGCAACAATCAGGGGATAAGCCCAAATGCAAAACCTGTAAGAAAAACCATTTTGGGAAGTGTCGCTTAGAGTCGAAATCGCAGTCTCCCGTGAGATCCTGTGGAATCTGCAAATCCACAGATCATACGACTTTGAAGTGTAAGGGTCTGAAGGATGCAACATGTTACGGTTGCAACGAGAAAGGGCACATTAAGACGAATTGCCCAAAGAACGCTAAGAAAACCGATGATGGAAAGAAGACCAATGCAAGAGTCTTCAAGATGGACGCCAAGGAAGCAGTTCAAGATGACAACGTTATTACAGGTACTTTTCTTGTAAACGATGTTTTTGCTAGAGTCTTGTTTGATTCTGGAGCGGATAAGTCTTTTGTAGATAATAAATTCTGTGAGTTGTTAAAATTACCTGTAAAAGCCTTAGGTGTGAAGTATGAGGTGGAATTAGCTGATGGAACCATAGAAACCGCCTCAACCGTTTTAGATGGATGTGTTATATCCATTAGGAATCACTCTTTTCCATTATCCTTACTTCCCTTTAAGCTAGCCGGTTTTGACGTAGTGATAGGTATGGATTGGTTGTCGCACAACCAAGCCCAGATTGTGTGCAACAGAAAGCAAGTGGTAGTTAAAACTCCGTCTGGTGAGTCACTCACTATTCAAGGAGATACCCAGCATGGGTTGCCTGAGCAGGTGTCCATGCTCAAGGCATCCAGATGTCTGCAGAAGGGTTGTGTCATTTACATGGCACAAGTTACTGTTGATGAGCCAAAGCCAAAGATTGAGGATATACCTGTCATTTTGGAATACCCTGAAGTGTTTCCGGAAGAACTACCTGGCTTACCGCCGGATAGGCAAGTAGAGTTTCGAATTGACATCATTCTGGGTGCGGCGCCAGTAGCGAGAGCTCCATATAGGTTGGCACCAACGGAGATGAAGGAGTTAAGGACGCAATTGGATGATCTGTTAGCTAAAGGTTTTATTAGACCTAGCTCGTCTCCTTGGGGAGCGCCAATCTTGTTTGTCAAAAAGAAGGATGGATCGATGCGTCTGTGCATCGATTACCGTGAGCTTAACAAAGTCACTATCAAGAATAGATATCCGTTGCCCAGGATCGACGATCTGTTCGATCAGTTGCAAGGGGCAAGCTACTTTTCGAAGATCGACTTGAGGTCGGGCTATCACCAGTTGAAGGTCAAGGATGAAGATGTACACAAGACAACGTTTAGGACTCGTTATGGACATTACGAGTTCCTAGTGATGCCTTTTGGGCTCACTAACACACCAGCCGCATTCATGGATCTCATGAATCGCGTCTGCAAGCCTTATCTGGATAAATTCGTCATCGTCTTTATTGACGACATCCTTATTTACTCAAAGAGCCAAGCTGACCATGAGAAACACCTTCGTTGTATTCTCAAACTTCTACATCATGAGAAACTCTATGCCAAATTTTCAAAGTGCGAATTTTGGCTTCGAGAAGTCCAATTCCTTGGACACGTGGTAAGTGAGCGTGGTATCCAAGTAGATCCCGCTAAGGTAGAAGCAGTTATGAATTGGCAAGAGCCAAAGACGCCTACCGAGATTCGCAGCTTTCTAGGATTAGCAGGATACTATAGGCGATTCATCGAGAATTTTTCAAGGATTGCTGCGCCCCTAACCTCGTTGACTCGTAAGAAGATTAAATTTGATTGGGGCCCTAAGCAGCAGGAATCCTTTGACGTTCTGAAGAAGAAGTTGAGCAATGCATCAGTGTTAACATTGCCCGATGGTATGGAAGAATTTGTGGTATATTGTGATGCATCACACACTGGCATGGGCTGTGTACTCATGCAGAGAGGCAAGGTCATTGCCTACGCTTCACGACAACTAAAGGTGCACGAGAAAAACTACACCACCCACGACTTGGAACTGGGTGCCGTTGTATTTGCACTGAAACTTTGGAGACACTACTTGTACGGAACCAAGTGCGTGATCTATTCGGATCACAAGAGCCTTCAACATCTGTTCAATTAGAAGGACTTGAACATGCGACAAAGGCGATGGATGGAAACTTTAAATGATTACGACTGTGAGATAAGATACCATCCAGGCAAGGCAAATGTAGTTGCTGACGCCTTAAGCAGAAAAGAAAGAGTGAAGCCGATAAGAATCAATGCCAAGCGCATCGAAATCAGGAATAGTTTGAACGAAAGGGTATTAGCTGCACAGAAGGAAGCTGTGTTGGAAGCAAATTATCCGGAAGAAAAGTTAGGAGTAACTGAGGAGCAGTTATCCTATGACAAAGACGGAATGCTTAGATTAAATGGGCGAATATGGGTTCCAGTTTATGGAGGACTTCGGGATGTTATCCTCCAGGAAGCCCACAGCTCCAAATATTCCATTCATCCTGGAGCTGATAAGATGTACCAGGATCTGAAGGAAAACTACTGGTGGATTGGTTTGAAAAAGTCCGTGGCAGAGCATGTAGCTAAATGTTTGACTTGTGCGCAAGTCAAAGCTGAGCACCAGAAGCCGTCAGGTTTGCTTCAACAACCTGAAATTCCCACGTGGAAATGGGAAATGGTGACAATGGATTTCATCACCAAGTTACCAAAGACGAGAAAGGGAAATGATACTATATGGGTCATAGTAGATAGACTGACGAAGTCAGCTCATTTTCTACCCATCAAGGAGACTTATAGCTCCGACATGTTAGCTCAATTATACGTTGATAAGATTGTAGCGTTGCATGGTATACCTATATCTATTATCTTCGATAGAGATACTAGATATACGTCTCATTTTTGGAAAAGTTTCCAACAATCCTTGGGCACTCGTTTGAATTTTAGTACGGCTTATCATCCTCAGACTGATGGTCAGAGTGAGCGTACTATCCAAACTTTGGAAGACATGCTTCGTGCATGTGCGATCGATTTGGGTGGTAGTTGGGATAAGAACCTACCACTAATTGAATTCTCTTACAACAATAGCTACCACTCCAACATAAAAGTTGCGCCTTTTGAGGCCTTATACGGTAGAAAGTGTAGATCGCCTATTTGTTGGGCAAAAGTTAGAGATGTCCAACTATCAGGACCAGAAATCGTTTTTGAGATGACGGACAAGATCGTTCAGATTCGCGATCGTTTGAAAGCTGCCAGGGATAGGCAGAAGAGTTATGCGGATCCAAAGCGCAAAGATTTTCACTTCGAAGTAGGTGATAAAGTGTTACTTAAGGTATCGCCCTGGAAGGGGGTGATGCGATTTGGTAAGAAAGGCAAGCTAAGCCCGAGATACATAGGACCTTTCGAGATTGTCGAACGTGTCGGGTCAGTTGCTTATAAGTTAAACATGCCTGAAGAACTTAGCGCTATTCATAATGTGTTCCACATCTGTAATCTGAAGAAGTGTTTCGCTGACGAATCACTGGTCATACCGCATACGGATATACACATAGATGAGAGTTTGAAGTTCATGGAAAAACCATTGTCGATTGAGGATCGACAGGTAAAGAAGCTTCGAAGGAAGCATGTACCTATTGTTAAGGTCAAGTGGGATGCCCGTAGAGGTCCCGAATACACGTGGGAAGTGGAATCCACGATGAAGGAAAAATACCCTCATTTGTTCCAGTAAATCTCGAGGTCGAGATTTCTTTTAAGGGGGTGAGGATGTAACACCTCGGAAATTTACGTCCAATGATGCATTGACACGTGTCATAGACCTTGGATATGTGAAAATATACTTTAGAGGGACTAAAGTTGACAAACAGTGAAAACTATGGAATATAAGGGTCCAAAGTGTCAACAATGGATAAATAGACTCTACAATAACCCTACATGGTGTTTATAACTCTAAACGGATAGATCATGGATCATACGAAGCGGATAATGCACGAAAGTGAGGAATTACAAACTACAGGGTCCAAAAGTGTCAACATTTTGAATTTATACCTCTGAATGATCTTTTGGCAGACCCGAAGCTTTGTAATGCTAAAATATACTCACTAGAATATGTGGTAAAAATTTCATGAAGTTTTGTTATCGTATGAGAAAGTTATGGCCAAAACCGTACTTGAAGGGTTAAAAGCGTCAACGTCGAATTTCATGACTTTTCGGGTGAGCGCAAAGTTAACCGAGGACATTACCATGTTGGTAAATGTCCCAAGGTCCTTAAAAATCAGATTTGAGGGTCTAAGGGTCAAGATAAAGGGCCAAAACCTCGTAACCAAGGAGCAGGGACCAAACTGCAACATTTAACAAACTTTTGTGAATCAGCAGACCCCAGGCGGCCCGCGTGGGCAGCCTTAAGCGGGCCGCGACCCACTGCCAGGTCCAGAATTCGCGAACAGCAGCAATTTTGGTCCATTTTATGAGTTGTTTACAGCTATCAGCACCTCCCAAACCCTCCAAATAGCTCTCATGCATGTAAGGACACTTGTGACTCTCTCCCAACATCTGAAACACATTAAAATCTGATCAAAGCTTTCATAATTTGGGTCTTGAGTTAGAAAACAAGAACACTTGAACCTTCAAAAATTCACAAGAGCTATTCAGGAGCTTTCTGGACGACAAGGCTGCTTCATAGTGATCTCTAAGCTTCATTAGGACTCTTGTAAGCATTCATAACCTTCTCTAATTCGTTTTAGCTTAGATTATTAGACGAAAGTCAATCCGTCGTAACTATAGTTTGACTTTTTGATTAAACGAAAATGGCTCAGTCATTTCTCAAATTGAAAGTACCTACAAGTTGGTATTTATGTGGGAAACAAACCCTCAAAAGGGTATTTTCTGATTCCCACTCTAAGCATGATTATTGTCGAGTCAAAGTTGTTCTTAAAAAGTCAACAGAATGTGTTTTTGTAAAATCTAGCCTAAATAGTAATGTAGGTTACATGCAATCAGTTTGATCATCAAAATAACTTTATAATGAATGTAAGAATATGTTTTATCATGATCAACTCGACAATTTTTAGTATAAACCCGGATTGGAACCAAAAGTCCTACAAAATGACTTTTTCTTTGACTCTCGATTCGGATCCGTGCATGCATGTTTGAGATCTGCCTTAGAGCTTAATTTGAACCATTTTTATTTATGTGCAACTCTCTGAGATTTTAAGACTTGATTCAACTCTTGTCCGATTCATATGCATGTTACCGGTTTATGCTTAAATATGACTATTTTGCCCTTTTTGCTATAAAACGTGATTTTTGGAAAAGTGAAAGAGTAGAAACCTTTATTACTGATTTATAAACTTGCACCGAAAATTTGATATCAGTTGGAGGTCCAGATTTAGAGTTATGTCCGATATTGTAAATCTATAGCTTTATGTTAAATAAATGGCGTAATTAGCGTATAACCTATTTAAGCCCACTTTTTGATACCAAACTTTTTACCAACTGATGTTATATAATATTTTGGGATTTTTGAAGATTTTTATTTAATTTTTGGCTGATCGTATCATAGGTCTCTAAGTTCGATTCAGTTAATACCGGTTTTGACCTTTTAAGCCATAAAATGAGTTTTATAAATCCTTTTGACCCCAAACCTTTTTCTACTGATTTTATTTGATAAATAAATTATTTTGAGCATTCTGTAAATATAAAAATATCAGCTTTCTTTTGAAAACCCGGAAACGGCTCTAAATCGCCTTTTTAAGCGTTTTTAACGCATAGCAAGTACTATAACCATATTAAACAAATAAGGATTATACCTACTGATGTATTTAGCATATTTTTATATAATAACAGTAAGTAAAAGTTTTTAAACTCAGTTTTCCAGTTTTAACCGTTTAAGCCCTTATGAAATTACCAAAATACCCCTAAGGTGCATAGTTTGGTTTTAAATGATAAGTTTTGTATATGGGTCATACCCTACTGATATAATATGTCAAATTAAGTATATTTACTGAATAAATCAGACCTGTAACTCAGATTTCCAATTTAACTCTTTTATAATCTTTTAAATGACCAAAATGCCCTTATGAGGCGTAAATTGAGTTTAAATCCGTATGAGGCAAAATAGAAGTTATCTTACTGATATTATAACATATTTAAAGCATAATATCTCAGGGAACTTGCATATGACTCTTGTGGTTACCCGTAACGCTCTTTTAGCGTTCGGTTCGGTTTATGTAACTAGTTTGCATAGATTGACCGAAACGGGTCAAACATTATCATTTTTGTCTCAAAATCCAGAATGTGTTTAGCATACCCATATTATACAAGTATCCAAACTTGTCGGGTCTAAATCACATTCTATCCGGTCTTCGCTAATCGTGCGCATGAACCGTATCGTCCTAAAAACTAACCGGTCTAAGCTTAGGCTTAAATAAAGACCCGTTAGGAATCTAAGAGGTTATTATAAACCTTTGTTCCAGAATAGGAGACCCAGTAAAAGCTACCTCCACTTGCTAATTATGATTCATACTTACCCAGGTAAATACTTTTAACTTATTTTCCCTATACGGGCTTGGGGTACGGTATATAATATACCGCTTGGTCCGGCATTGAATTCTTTAATCGAATAGTGGTTAAATTTATTGAGATGACCTTGTTTCGAAGGTGTTTTATTACTTGAAGCCTTTGGGGGGTTAATGACCATGTCCCGGATATCCTTGGCATCATCTTACGAGATGGCCACGACCTGAGCACGGGGTGTAGGCGTACACCCGTCAGTGTATAACTCTATATTGTGGTGTGTCTATTAATCTTTAACCCGGTCTACGGATCGGGCTACTGAACGCGGAGTAACATGTAAATCCCTTACAAGATTATATTGCATAATTATCCCAAGTTATAAAAATATTTTATGCCATGTGCATTTAAATCAATTTTCAATCATTTTCAAAATGAGTCAGTTAAATTGTATTTACCAGTGTAAACTGACGTATTTTCCCAAAAGGTTAAGTGCAGGTACTACACGTAATAGGCTGGCTGTCTTCTAGAGCGTCCACAATAAGTCTCGCAAGCTTGGACGACAATAAAACTGTTGAACAATATCTTATTTTATTTTGATCCGCCTGTGGATCCGTTTCAACTATCAGTGATATTTAATATTACATTTTTATTAAAGTTGAAATGAATCTATCTTTGCTTCCGCTGTGCATTATTATATTGTGTTGTTGTCTATGATGATGCCAACTACGTCACTATACTCCCCACCGGGCCCACCGGTGACACGTGGAAATTAGGGGTGTGACATCAGTCGAAAGAACACTCTACCTAGACGCGTACGAGCCTTGCAGCTCACTATTCAGTCCAGTCTTCCTGCACAAATATGAACTGCTCAGATGGAAGCATTAAAGCCCGAAAACGTCAAAGCTGAAGCTTTACGTGGCTCAAGGCAACGATTAGAACAAAAGGAAGACGGCGCCTACTATGTAACAGGACGTATTTGGGTCCCACTTTGTGGCGGTTTACGAGAACTTGTGATGGATGAAGCTCACAAGTCTCGCTACTCGGTACATCCAGGTTCGGATAAAATGTATCACAACATCAGAACTACATACTGGTGGCCTAGCATGAAGGCCCACATAGCAACTTACGTCGGCAAGTGTTTGACTTGTGCAAGGGTCAAGACAGAGTACCAGAAACCCTCAGGCCTACTTCAGCAACCCAGGATACCGCAATGGAAATGGGAATAAATTTCCATGGATTTTGTTACAGGCCTACCCAGATCTCAGCGTGGGAATGATACTATATGGGTGATCGTGGATCGACTCACCAAGTCTGCACACTTCCTGGCTATTAAGGAAATGGATAAGTTCTCCACCCTCGCAGACGTTTATCTTAAAGAAGTTGTTTCGAGGCACGGGGTGCCCACCTCCATCATTTCGGATCGGGATGCACGATTCACGTCAGAGCTATGGCAAGCGATGCACAAAGCTTTTGGCTCTCGATTAGACATGAGTACAGCTTATCACCCTCAGACGGATCGGCAGTCTGAGCACACGATCCAAGCTCTAGAAGACAGGCTTCGGGCGTGTGTTATCGATTTCGGCAACAGCTGGGAAAAGCACCTCCCGTTAGTGGAGTTTTCGTACAATAACAGTTACCACACCAGCATACAAGCCGCACCATTCGAGGCATTGTACGGGCGTAAATGCCGGTCACCTCTCTGTTGGGCAGAGGTGGGGGATAGTCAGATTACAGGTCCAGAAATGGTAGTTGACGCTACTGAACGAATAGCACAAATACGACAACGCATGGCGGCAGCTCGTGATCGCCAGAAAAGCTATGCTGATAAATGCAGAAAACCGCTCGAATTCCAAGTTGGGGATCGAGTGCTACTCAAAGTCTCACCCTGGAAGGGTGTGGTTCGATTCGGTAAACGAGGCAAGCTCAATCCACGGTATGTTGGACCATTCGAAATCACTAAAAGAATAGGCAAGGTAGCCTACAGACTAAACCTACCAGCTGAACTCGGGGCAGTTCACAACGTATTCCATGTGTCGAATCTGAAGAAGTGTCTGTCAGATGAGAACCTCATAATTCCATTGAAAGAGCTCACTATCGACAAGCAGTTGCACTTCGTCGAGGAACCTGTAGAAATCACGGACCGGGATGTTAAGGTCCTCAAACACAAGAGAATCCCTCTTGTCCGAGTTCGTTGGAACTCAAAACGTGGCCCAGATTACACCTGGGAATGCAAAGACCAGATGACAGAAAAGTACCCCCAGTTATTCGGAACCAATGCAACCACTACTGAGACTGAAGCTACTACTGTGGAATTTCGGGACGAAATTCCAAATCAACGGGGGGATGATGTGACACCCCAGGAAAACCATTAAACGATACAACTTACCTAGCTTCCTCAGTAACCGCATGCTAAATTTCGGGACGAAATTTCTTTCAAGTTGGGGATAATGTGACAACTCGAATTTCCAAGATTTCTATTTCGCATTTATTGCACGTTCATTTATTGTTTAGTTGTTTATTTGCACAAATAATTGGCTATGGAACTGTAACGTTTTAATACAATGAAGTGTATTTTGTGATTATGCATGGTTATGTGTTAATTGTGATAGACTTGTCAAATGCATAAACTTGGTCGTGAAACTGTGAAACTGTTGAGATGGTGTACTATTGTAAAATATAATAATTAAGGGTGTGTAGAGTTATTAGTGAAACTTATATGATACTTAACCCTAATCCTTCACTAAACCTCACACAAGAAACCAAAGCACGTACTTCACATTCTCTGGCAATCATCACCATCATCATTGGCAAGACATTCATCACTTTTGTTTCCACATTCTCTCTAGAATCATTCAAGGTAATTGTTTATTGATTATTGTGATACTTGTAAACCCTAATTGATTGGTTGATTGTATCAATTCTTGATTATGTGTTCATGAAAACCCTAGCTTTCATATGATGGTTCTGTGCTTTGATTGATTCTGATTATTGTGATAATGATGTGATTAGTCGTACAATCGATTGCTTGATAATTTAGAATCGTAATATGTAAGAATTGTTAGCTGTTGATTTGATTACTACTATACAGGTATGTAATTAGGGTTTCTTAGTTGTGATATGAGAGAACGTAACTGTTGAATGTTGTACGTAACTGTTGCAATCACAAATTGAACTTGAACATTCGTATGTATGATTGTTATAGTCTGAGTTTTGATTTTTGATGCTCATGTCCGACTTTCATAATGAACAAGGATCCGAGTTTTGGTTAAAGGCTTACTCCGATTTTCAGAATGAACAAGGATCCGACTTTTGTATGATGCAATGGTCCGACTTTTAAAAGTTCCTGATGTCCGAGTTTTGTAATTGGATTGTGAGGTCCGACTTTTTGCACATGCTATACCCTTGTCCGAATTTTTATAAACACAAGCACCTTGTCCGAGTTTTGGGGGTAGCCCCTCTAGTCCGACTTTGTTACATGGTTTTGGAGGTCCGACCTTTTAAGGGGGAGCCTCATGGTCCGAGTTTTACCCCCCCTCACCCTTATCCGACCTTTAACTCATGAGGGGTCCGAGTTTCATGAGAAACCCCCATGTCCGACCTTTGTGATCCCCCATCTAAGTTGTCCGAGTTTTTAACCCCACCCCCAATGATCTATTCCGACTTGTAAACAGGGGAAGCCCCCCACACACACTTGTCTGAGTTTTAAGAAGAGCATGGCCCTGTCCTACTTGTGTGTAATTTAAATCGAAGCTAAGTTGTATGATAAAAGCATGTTGATCTGTTAAGGAATGAATAATGAAATTGAAGTCAAACTCTGTTAAATTGTTAAGCTCATTAACGATGTTAATATGTTAAGTATGTTAACGGTGGCCATTAGGTTAATATTCACGTTAGACTAAACTGTGAAGTTCAAGACGCGACGCATGAATTACGTGAAAACGATTAACTGTTTACGTGACGTATGATTCTATATATGATCGTATGATACTGAATGCAACTGTATGATCTTGCATGCGTGAACATTCTATGTGATATCATCATGTACACAATAAACACACAAAGCACAGTTACTCGAATATCAAGGATTTGTAAACCCTAATTTGATGCAAACACTTACATCGTATCATGTGCAACATATCCTAGGTCGTGTGTAACGGACTTAGACATTTGATAAACCCTAGAGCATAGCATACCGAGCAAACCAAGGTGAGTTCACACAGCCAAGGCATGGGGTTCCCAGGGTGGGAATGGGATTGAATAATTTATTCGTACATACTTAGTTAACCGAAGTTAATGATATGGTCCTCGGGAGAGGAAGAGTAAAGATAAGATACGGCTAGACTTGTATACCCATTTGAACCGATCTTCGCACACACGCCAGGGGTTGGCTGCGATATTAGGACTAATCATTCGCACACATGCCTTGGGAAGGCCGCGAACTAAAGATACTAAAACTTCGCAAGTAATGCCAGGGTGGCCGCGATACAAATATACATAGTCTAGGATATTTGGGAGTATTTACCCAAATCTTCGCATACATGCCTAGAGGCCCGCGATGGAAAACTAATACGATACACTACTTAACGAACGAACATAATACTACTCATACTGTTACAATTACTGAACTTTACACTGTGAACTCGCTCAACTAGTTGTTGATCCTCTGTTACATGCCTTGCAGGTCGTTAGATATATGGATCTTGCACAGGGAGGAGCAGGTCGTTGTGGGCATGGATCTTGAATGCTTAATTAAACACTTATGACATTTCATACATTATTATTTATGTTGGGTTTACTTACATGCTTCCGCTACTTAAACAAAGTTTGGTTTTGAACATCAATCATGTCATGATGAATTACATTATCTACTTTTATTATTAAATGCTGTGTTCGATATGATTGGTGGCTTGATTCTGGTCAGTCACGCTCCCAAGGCGGTGATACTCCGCGTGTGGATTTTGGGGGTGTGTGTAACACCCCCAAAATTCCACCTGCGGAAACCCCGCGAGGCGTGTTACGCATCAGAGTTCGAGCCACCAATCACATTGAACCAATGGTAAATACTTAAATAAAACATACCATTAATTACCAATAGAAAAATGTCAAACATGATATCAATTCTCAAAATGTTGTATAGCGGAAGCATGTAATAAATCGTTTAGCAACTGTTTCATAATAATACTTAAAACCAATGTATCAAATGTAAGTTAATCCAAGAGCCTCGATCCATGACCACTCCAGCACTCCCAGATAGCAAGTCCATGTCCCAAATGTTAACGACCTACAAGCATGCAGACAAGTGTGTCAGACGACGCTGGTGAGTTCAAAGTTTTGTTAACGTGTTTTGTTACCAGATGTATGTTAATGCGATTCAACGTTGCGATACGAGGTTGCTCATGCTAGATACCCTAGGGAGTGTGCCCATATGTATCCGGGGAGTGTGCCCCTTAACAACCCCAATACTCCTAACCAAGCATTGGTAACGATGCCCAGATAATTAGTCCACGCCCGTCCTTACGACCCGGTGTGAGGTTTCCCACCTAATAGCGCTATCAACTAATTACCCCATTGCCCTACAGGCAATCCGATGATGATAGATTCCATGTTCAATAACCAAAACCGATTTAATTGTTTACCCAAAGTATCCCTTCCAAATGTTTATTATTTGTCCCAAACCACCGGACGCATGCTTGAGAAATGCAATGAACTCACCTTGGTTTGCTCGGTAAGATACACAAAAAGGTTCTTGAATTAAGGGTGGTCAACCACGTCCTAACAGGGTTACCATACAAGTCAGGTTTGGTTCAAGTAAAGCACGTACGGTTACACATAGTTAACACGTTACAACACGTATAGATCATGGCAACATTTAACAGTCAAATAACATCTTCAACTTGTGCGATTTAAAAGTCTAAGCCCAAAGATAGTCAGCCCATCATAACAACAGTCCAATTTATTTAAACGTGGAATTCTTGTGCGATTAGAACTAGCCTGGCCCCAAACAGATATACTCGGCCCAACAACAGTAAACAAATAACATTAAGACGAATTGCCCAAAGAACGCTAAGAAAACCGATGATGGAAAGAAGACCAATGCAAGAGTCTTCAAGATGGACGCCAAGGAAGCAGTTCAAGATGACAACGTTATTACAGGTACTTTTCTTGTAAACGATGTTTTTGCTAGAGTCTTGTTTGATTCTGGAGCGGATAAGTCTTTTGTAGATAATAAATTCTGTGAGTTGTTAAAATTACCTGTAAAAGCCTTAGGTGTGAAGTATGAGGTGGAATTAGCTGATGGAACCATAGAAACCGCCTCAACCGTTTTAGATGGATGTGTTATATCCATTAGGAATCACTCTTTTCCATTATCCTTACTTCCCTTTAAGCTAGCCGGTTTTGACGTAGTGATAGGTATGGATTGGTTGTCGCACAACCAAGCCCAGATTGTGTGCAACAGAAAGCAAGTGGTAGTTAAAACTCCGTCTGGTGAGTCACTCACTATTCAAGGAGATACCCAGCATGGGTTGCCTGAGCAGGTGTCCATGCTCAAGGCATCCAGATGTCTGCAGAAGGGTTGTGTCATTTACATGGCACAAGTTACTGTTGATGAGCCAAAGCCAAAGATTGAGGATATACCTGTCATTTTGGAATACCCTGAAGTGTTTCCGGAAGAACTACCTGGCTTACCACCGGATAGGCAAGTAGAGTTTCGAATTGACATCATTCTGGGTGCGGCGCCAGTAGCGAGAGCTCCATATAGGTTGGCACCAACGGAGATGAAGGAGTTAAGGACGCAATTGGATGATCTGTTAGCTAAAGGTTTTATTAGACCTAGCTCGTCTCCTTGGGGAGCGCCAATCTTGTTTGTCAAAAAGAAGGATGGATCGATGCGTCTGTGCATCGATTACCGTGAGCTTAACAAAGTCACTATCAAGAATAGATATCCGTTGCCCAGGATCGACGATCTGTTCGATCAGTTGCAAGGGGCAAGCTACTTTTCGAAGATCGACTTGAGGTCGGGCTATCACCAGTTGAAGGTCAAGGATGAAGATGTACACAAGACAACGTTTAGGACTCGTTATGGACATTACGAGTTCCTAGTGATGCCTTTTGGGCTCACTAACACACCAGCCGCATTCATGGATCTCATGAATCGCGTCTGCAAGCCTTATCTGGATAAATTCGTCATCGTCTTTATTGACGACATCCTTATTTACTCAAAGAGCCAAGCTGACCATGAGAAACACCTTCGTTGTATTCTCAAACTTCTACATCATGAGAAACTCTATGCCAAATTTTCAAAGTGCGAATTTTGGCTTCGAGAAGTCCAATTCCTTGGACACGTGGTAAGTGAGCGTGGTATCCAAGTAGATCCCGCTAAGGTAGAAGCAGTTATGAATTGGCAAGAGCCAAAGACGCCTACCGAGATTCGCAGCTTTCTAGGATTAGCAGGATACTATAGGCGATTCATCGAGAATTTTTCAAGGATTGCTGCGCCCCTAACCTCGTTGACTCGTAAGAAGATTAAATTTGATTGGGGCCCTAAGCAGCAGGAATCCTTTGACGTTCTGAAGAAGAAGTTGAGCAATGCATCAGTGTTAACATTGCCCGATGGTATGGAAGAATTTGTGGTATATTGTGATGCATCACACACTGGCATGGGCTGTGTACTCATGCAGAGAGGCAAGGTCATTGCCTACGCTTCACGACAACTAAAGGTGCACGAGAAAAACTACACCACCCACGACTTGGAACTGGGTGCCGTTGTATTTGCACTGAAACTTTGGAGACACTACTTGTACGGAACCAAGTGCGTGATCTATTCGGATCACAAGAGCCTTCAACATCTGTTCAATTAGAAGGACTTGAACATGCGACAAAGGCGATGGATGGAAACTTTAAATGATTACGACTGTGAGATAAGATACCATCCAGGCAAGGCAAATGTAGTTGCTGACGCCTTAAGCAGAAAAGAAAGAGTGAAGCCGATAAGAATCAATGCCAAGCGCATCGAAATCAGGAATAGTTTGAACGAAAGGGTATTAGCTGCACAGAAGGAAGCTGTGTTGGAAGCAAATTATCCTGAAGAAAAGTTAGGAGTAACTGAGGAGCAGTTATCCTATGACAAAGACGGAATGCTTAGATTAAATGGGCGAATATGGGTTCCAGTTTATGGAGGACTTCGGGATGTTATCCTCCAGGAAGCCCACATCTCCAAATATTCCATTCATCCTGGAGCTGATAAGATGTACCAGGATCTGAAGGAAAACTACTGGTGGATTGGTTTGAAAAAGTCCGTGGCAGAGCATGTAGCTAAATGTTTGACTTGTGCGCAAGTCAAAGCTGAGCACCAGAAGCCGTCAGGTTTGCTTCAACAACCTGAAATTCCCACGTGGAAATGGGAAATGGTGACAATGGATTTCATCACCAAGTTACCAAAGACGAGAAAGGGAAATGATACTATATGGGTCATAGTAGATAGACTGACGAAGTCAGCTCATTTTCTACCCATCAAGGAGACTTATAGCTCCGACATGTTAGCTCAATTATACGTTGATAAGATTGTAGCGTTGCATGGTATACCTGTATCTATTATCTTCGATAGAGATACTAGATATACGTCTCATTTTTGGAAAAGTTTCCAACAATCCTTGGGCACTCGTTTGAATTTTAGTACGGCTTATCATCCTCAGACTGATGGTCAGAGTGAGCGTACTATCCAAACTTTGGAAGACATGCTTCGTGCATGTGCGATCGATTTGGGTGGTAGTTGGGATAAGAACCTACCACTAATTGAATTCTCTTACAACAATAGCTACCACTCCAACATAAAAGTTGCGCCTTTTGAGGCCTTATACGGTAGAAAGTGTAGATCGCCTATTTGTTGGGCAAAAGTTAGAGATGTCCAACTATCAGGACCAGAAATCGTTTTTGAGACGACGGACAAGATCGTTCAGATTCGCGATCGTTTGAAAGCTGCCAGGGATAGGCAGAAGAGTTATGCGGATCCAAAGCGCAAAGATTTTCACTTCGAAGTAGGTGATAAAGTGTTACTTAAGGTATCGCCCTGGAAGGGGGTGATGCGATTTGGTAAGAAAGGCAAGCTAAGCCCAAGATACATAGGACCTTTCGAGATTGTCGAACGTGTCGGGTCAGTTGCTTATAAGTTAAACTTGCCTGAAGAACTTAGCGCTATTCATAATGTGTTCCACATCTGTAATCTGAAGAAGTGTTTCGCTGACGAATCACTGGTCATACCGCATACGGATATACACATAGATGAGAGTTTGAAGTTCATGGAAAAACCATTGTCGATTGAGGATCGACAGGTAAAGAAGCTTCGAAGGAAGCATGTACCTATTGTTAAGGTCAAGTGGGATGCCCGTAGAGGTCCCGAATACACGTGGGAAGTGGAATCCACGATGAAGGAAAAATACCCTCATTTGTTCCAGTAAATCTCGAGGTCGAGATTTCTTTTAAGGGGGTGAGGATGTAACACCTCGGAAATTTACGTCCAATGATGCATTGACACGTGTCATAGACCTTGGATATGTGAAAATATACTTTAGAGGGACTAAAGTTGACAAACAGTGAAAACTATGGAATATAAGGGTCCAAAGTGTCAACAATGGATAAATAGACTCTACAATAACCCTACATGGTGTTTATAACTCTAAACGGATAGATCATGGATCATACGAAGCGGATAATGCACGAAAGTGAGGAATTACAAACTACAAGGTCCAAAAGTGTCAACATTTTGAATTTATACCTCTGAATGATCTTTTGGCAGACCCGAAGCTTTGTAATGCTAAAATATACTCACTAGAATATGTGGTAAAAATTTCATGAAGTTTTGTTATCGTATGAGAAAGTTATGGCCAAAACCGTACTTGAAGGGTTAAAAGCGTCAACGTCGAATTTCATGACTTTTCGGGTGAGCGCAAAGTTAACCGAGGACATTACCATGTTGGTAAATGTCCCAAGGTCCTTAAAAATCAGATTTGAGGGTCTAAGGGTCAAGATAAAGGGCCAAAACCTCGTAACCAAGGAGCAGGGACCAAACTGCAACATTTAACAAACTTTTGTGAATCAGCAGACCCCAGGCGGCCCGCGTGGGCAGCCTTAAGCGGGCCGCGACCCACTGCCAGGTCCAGAATTCGCGAACAGCAGCAATTTTGGTCCATTTTATGAGTTGTTTACAGCTATCAGCACCTCCCAAACCCTCCAAATAGCTCTCATGCATGTAAGGACACTTGTGACTCTCTCCCAACATCTGAAACACATTAAAATCTGATCAAAGCTTTCATAATTTGGGTCTTGAGTTAGAAAACAAGAACACTTGAACCTTCAAAAATTCACAAGAGCTATTCAGGAGCTTTCTGGACGACAAGGCTGCTTCATAGTGATCTCTAAGCTTCATTAGGACTCTTGTAAGCATTCATAACCTTCTCTAATTCGTTTTAGCTTAGATTATTAGACGAAAGTCAATCCGTCGTAACTATAGTTTGACTTTTTGATTAAACGAAAATGGCTCAGTCATTTCTCAAATTGAAAGTACCTACAAGTTGGTATTTATGTGGGAAACAAACCCTCAAAAGGGTATTTTCTGATTCCCACTCTAAGCATGATTATTGTCGAGTCAAAGTTGTTCTTAAAAAGTCAACAGAATGTGTTTTTGTAAAATCTAGCCTAAATAGTAATGTAGGTTACATGCAATCAGTTTGATCATCAAAATAACTTTATAATGAATGTAAGAATATGTTTTATCATGATCAACTCGACAATTTTTAGTATAAACCCGGATTGGAACCAAAAGTCCTACAAAATGACTTTTTCTTTGACTCTCGATTCGGATCCGTGCATGCATGTTTGAGATCTGCCTTAGAGCTTAATTTGAACCATTTTTATTTATGTGCAACTCTCTGAGATTTTAAGACTTGATTCAACTCTTGTCCGATTCATATGCATGTTACCGGTTTATGCTTAAATATGACTATTTTGCCCTTTTTGCTATAAAACGTGATTTTTGGAAAAGTGAAAGAGTAGAAACCTTTATTACTGATTTATAAACTTGCACCGAAAATTTGATATCAGTTGGAGGTCCAGATTTAGAGTTATGTCCGATATTGTAAATCTATAGCTTTATGTTAAATAAATGGCGTAATTAGCGTATAACCTATTTAAGCCCACTTTTTGATACCAAACTTTTTACCAACTGATGTTATATAATATTTTGGGATTTTTGAAGATTTTTATTTAATTTTTGGCTGATCGTATCATAGGTCTCTAAGTTCGATTCAGTTAATACCGGTTTTGACCTTTTAAGCCATAAAATGAGTTTTATAAATCCTTTTGACCCCAAACCTTTTTCTACTGATTTTATTTGATAAATAAATTATTTTGAGCATTCTGTAAATATAAAAATATCAGCTTTCTTTTGAAAACCCGGAAACGGCTCTAAATCGCCTTTTTAAGCGTTTTTAACGCATAGCAAGTACTATAACCATATTAAACAAATAAGGATTATACCTACTGATGTATTTAGCATATTTTTATATAATAACAGTAAGTAAAAGTTTTTAAACTCAGTTTTCCAGTTTTAACCGTTTAAGCCCTTATGAAATTACCAAAATACCCCTAAGGTGCATAGTTTGGTTTTAAATGATAAGTTTTGTATATGGGTCATACCCTACTGATATAATATGTCAAATTAAGTATATTTACTGAATAAATCAGACCTGTAACTCAGATTTCCAATTTAACTCTTTTATAATCTTTTAAATGACCAAAATGCCCTTATGAGGCGTAAATTGAGTTTAAATCCGTATGAGGCAAAATAGAAGTTATCTTACTGATATTATAACATATTTAAAGCATAATATCTCAGGGAACTTGCATATGACTCTTGTGGTTACCCGTAACGCTCTTTTAGCGTTCGGTTCGGTTTATGTAACTAGTTTGCATAGATTGACCGAAACGGGTCAAACATTATCATTTTTGTCTCAAAATCCAGAATGTGTTTAGCATACCCATATTATACAAGTATCCAAACTTGTCGGGTCTAAATCACATTCTATCCGGTCTTCGCTTAATCGTGCGCATGAACCTTATCGTCCTAAAAACTAACCGGTCTAAGCTTAGGCTTAAATAAAGACCCGTTAGGAATCTAAGAGGTTATTATAAACCTTTGTTCCAGAATAGGAGACCCAGTAAAAGCTACCTCCACTTGCTAATTATGATTCATACTTACCCAGGTAAATACTTTTAACTTATTTTCCCTATACGGGCTTGGGGTACGGTATATAATATACCGCTTGGTCCGGCATTGAATTCTTTAATCGAATAGTGGTTAAATTTATTGAGATGACCTTGTTTCGAAGGTGTTTTATTACTTGAAGCCTTTGGGGGGTTAATGACCATGTCCCGGATATCCTTGGCATCATCTTACGAGATGGCCACGACCTGAGCACGGGGTGTAGGCGTACACCCGTCAGTGTATAACTCTATATTGTGGTGTGTCTATTAATCTTTAACCCGGTCTACGGATCGGGCTACTGAACGCGGAGTAACATGTAAATCCCTTACAAGATTATATTGCATAATTATCCCAAGTTATAAAAATATTTTATGCCATGTGCATTTAAATCAATTTTCAATCATTTTCAAAATGAGTCAGTTAAATTGTATTTACCAGTGTAAACTGACGTATTTTCCCAAAAGGTTAAGTGCAGGTACTACACGTAATAGGCTGGCTGTCTTCTAGAGCGTCCACAATAAGTCTCGCAAGCTTGGACGACAATAAAACTGTTGAACAATATCTTATTTTATTTTGATCCGCCTGTGGATCCGTTTCAACTATCAGTGATATTTAATATTACATTTTTATTAAAGTTGAAATGAATCTATCTTTGCTTCCGCTGTGCATTATTATATTGTGTTGTTGTCTATGATGATGCCAACTACGTCACTATACTCCCCACCGGGCCCACCGGTGACACGTGGAAATTAGGGGTGTGACATCAGTCGAAAGAACACTCTACCTAGACGCGTACGAGCCTTGCAGCTCACTATTCAGTCCAGTCTTCCTGCACAAATATGAACTGCTCAGATGGAAGCATTAAAGCCCGAAAACGTCAAAGCTGAAGCTTTACGTGGCTCAAGGCAACGATTAGAACAAAAGGAAGACGGCGCCTACTATGTAACAGGACGTATTTGGGTCCCACTTTGTGGCGGTTTACGAGAACTTGTGATGGATGAAGCTCACAAGTCTCGCTACTCGGTACATCCAGGTTCGGATAAAATGTATCACAACATCAGAACTACATACTGGTGGCCTAGCATGAAGGCCCACATAGCAACTTACGTCGGCAAGTGTTTGACTTGTGCAAGGGTCAAGACAGAGTACCAGAAACCCTCAGGCCTACTTCAGCAACCCAGGATACCGCAATGGAAATGGGAATAAATTTCCATGGATTTTGTTACAGGCCTACCCAGATCTCAGCGTGGGAATGATACTATATGGGTGATCGTGGATCGACTCACCAAGTCTGCACACTTCCTGGCTATTAAGGAAATGGATAAGTTCTCCACCCTCGCAGACGTTTATCTTAAAGAAGTTGTTTCGAGGCACGGGGTGCCCACCTCCATCATTTCGGATCGGGATGCACGATTCACGTCAGAGCTATGGCAAGCGATGCACAAAGCTTTTGGCTCTCGATTAGACATGAGTACAGCTTATCACCCTCAGACGGATCGGCAGTCTGAGCACACGATCCAAGCTCTAGAAGACAGGCTTCGGGCGTGTGTTATCGATTTCGGCAACAGCTGGGAAAAGCACCTCCCGTTAGTGGAGTTTTCGTACAATAACAGTTACCACACCAGCATACAAGCCGCACCATTCGAGGCATTGTACGGGCGTAAATGCCGGTCACCTCTCTGTTGGGCAGAGGTGGGGGATAGTCAGATTACAGGTCCAGAAATGGTAGTTGACGCTACTGAACGAATAGCACAAATACGACAACGCATGGCGGCAGCTCGTGATCGCCAGAAAAGCTATGCTGATAAATGCAGAAAACCGCTCGAATTCCAAGTTGGGGATCGAGTGCTACTCAAAGTCTCACCCTGGAAGGGTGTGGTTCGATTCGGTAAACGAGGCAAGCTCAATCCACGGTATGTTGGACCATTCGAAATCACTAAAAGAATAGGCAAGGTAGCCTACAGACTAAACCTACCAGCTGAACTCGGGGCAGTTCACAACGTATTCCATGTGTCGAATCTGAAGAAGTGTCTGTCAGATGAGAACCTCATAATTCCATTGAAAGAGCTCACTATCGACAAGCAGTTGCACTTCGTCGAGGAACCTGTAGAAATCACGGACCGGGATGTTAAGGTCCTCAAACACAAGAGAATCCCTCTTGTCCGAGTTCGTTGGAACTCAAAACGTGGCCCAGATTACACCTGGGAATGCAAAGACCAGATGACAGAAAAGTACCCCCAGTTATTCGGAACCAATGCAACCACTACTGAGACTGAAGCTACTACTGTGGAATTTCGGGACGAAATTCCAAATCAACGGGGGGATGATGTGACACCCCAGGAAAACCATTAAACGATACAACTTACCTAGCTTCCTCAGTAACCGCATGCTAAATTTCGGGACGAAATTTCTTTCAAGTTGGGGATAATGTGACAACTCGAATTTCCAAGATTTCTATTTCGCATTTATTGCACGTTCATTTATTGTTTAGTTGTTTATTTGCACAAATAATTGGCTATGGAACTGTAACGTTTTAATACAATGAAGTGTATTTTGTGATTATGCATGGTTATGTGTTAATTGTGATAGACTTGTCAAATGCATAAACTTGGTGGTGAAACTGTGAAACTGTTGAGATGGTGTACTATTGTAAAATATAATAATTAAGGGTGTGTAGAGTTATTAGTGAAACTTATATGATACTTAACCCTAATCCTTCACTAAACCTCACACAAGAAACCAAAGCACGTACTTCACATTCTCTGGCAATCATCACCATCATCATTGGCAAGACATTCATCACTTTTGTTTCCACATTCTCTCTAGAATCATTCAAGGTAATTGTTTATTGATTATTGTGATACTTGTAAACCCTAATTGATTGGTTGATTGTATCAATTCTTGATTATGTGTTCATGAAAACCCTAGCTTTCATATGATGGTTCTGTGCTTTGATTGATTCTGATTATTGTGATAATGATGTGATTAGTCGTACAATCGATTGCTTGATAATTTAGAATCGTAATATGTAAGAATTGTTAACTGTTGATTTGATTACTACTATACAGGTATGTAATTAGGGTTTCTTAGTTGTGATATGAGAGAACGTAACTGTTGAATGTTGTACGTAACTGTTGCAATCACAAATTGAACTTGAACATTCGTATGTATGATTGTTATAGTCTGAGTTTTGATTTTTGATGCTCATGTCCGACTTTCATAATGAACAAGGATCCGAGTTTTGGTTAAAGGCTTACTCCGATTTTCAGAATGAACAAGGATCCGACTTTTGTATGATGCAATGGTCCGACTTTTAAAAGTTCCTGATGTCCGAGTTTTGTAATTGGATTGTGAGGTCCGACTTTTTGCACATGCTATACCCTTGTCCGAATTTTTATAAACACAAGCACCTTGTCCGAGTTTTGGGGGTAGCCCCTCTAGTCCGACTTTGTTACATGGTTTTGGAGGTCCGACCTTTTAAGGGGGAGCCTCATGGTCCGAGTTTTACCCCCCCTCACCCTTATCCGACCTTTAACTCATGAGGGGTCCGAGTTTCATGAGAAACCCCCATGTCCGACCTTTGTGATCCCCCATCTAAGTTGTCCGAGTTTTTAACCCCACCCCCAATGATCTATTCCGACTTGTAAACAGGGGAAGCCCCCCACACACACTTGTCTGAGTTTTAAGAAGAGCATGGCCCTGTCCTACTTGTGTGTAATTTAAATCGAAGCTAAGTTGTATGATAAAAGCATGTTGATCTGTTAAGGAATGAATAATGAAATTGAAGTCAAACTCTGTTAAATTGTTAAGCTCATTAACGATGTTAATATGTTAAGTATGTTAACGGTGGCCATTAGGTTAATATTCACGTTAGACTAAACTGTGAAGTTCAAGACGCGACGCATGAATTACGTGAAAACGATTAACTGTTTACGTGACGTATGATTCTATATATGATCGTATGATACTGAATGCAACTGTATGATCTTGCATGCGTGAACATTCTATGTGATATCATCATGTACACAATAAACACACAAAGCACAGTTACTCGAATATCAAGGATTTGTAAACCCTAATTTGATGCAAACACTTACATCGTATCATGTGCAACATATCCTAGGTCGTGTGTAACGGACTTAGACATTTGATAAACCCTAGAGCATAGCATACCGAGCAAACCAAGGTGAGTTCACACAGCCAAGGCATGGGGTTCCCAGGGTGGGAATGGGATTGAATAATTTATTCGTACATACTTAGTTAACCGAAGTTAATGATATGGTCCTCGGGAGAGGAAGAGTAAAGATAAGATACGGCTAGACTTGTATACCCATTTGAACCGATCTTCGCACACACGCCAGGGGTTGGCTGCGATATTAGGACTAATCATTCGCACACATGCCTTGGGAAGGCCGCGAACTAAAGATACTAAAACTTCGCAAGTAATGCCAGGGTGGCCGCGATACAAATATACATAGTCTAGGATATTTGGGAGTATTTACCCAAATCTTCGCATACATGCCTAGAGGCCCGCGATGGAAAACTAATACGATACACTACTTAACGAACGAACATAATACTACTCATACTGTTACAATTACTGAACTTTACACTGTGAACTCGCTCAACTAGTTGTTGATCCTCTGTTACATGCCTTGCAGGTCGTTAGATATATGGATCTTGCACAGGGAGGAGCAGGTCGTTGTGGGCATGGATCTTGAATGCTTAATTAAACACTTATGACATTTCATACATTATTATTTATGTTGGGTTTACTTACATGCTTCCGCTACTTAAACAAAGTTTGGTTTTGAACATCAATCATGTCATGATGAATTACATTATCTACTTTTATTATTAAATGTTGTGTTCGATATGATTGGTGGCTTGATTCTGGTCAGTCACGCTCCCAAGGCGGTGATACTCCGCGTGTGGATTTTGGGGGTGTGTGTAACACCCCCAAAATTCCACCTGCGGAAACCCCGCGAGGCGTGTTACGCATCAGAGTTCGAGCCACCAATCACATTGAACCAATGGTAAATACTTAAATAAAACATACCATTAATTACCAATAGAAAAATGTCAAACATGATATCAATTCTCAAAATGTTGTATAGCGGAAGCATGTAATAAATCGTTTAGCAACTGTTTCATAATAATACTTAAAACCAATGTATCAAATGTAAGTTAATCCAAGAGCCTCGATCCATGACCACTCCAGCACTCCCAGATAGCAAGTCCATGTCCCAAATGTTAACGACCTACAAGCATGCAGACAAGTGTGTCAGACGACGCTGGTGAGTTCAAAGTTTTGTTAACGTGTTTTGTTACCAGATGTATGTTAATGCGATTCAACGTTGCGATACGAGGTTGCTCATGCTAGATACCCTAGGGAGTGTGCCCATATGTATCCGGGGAGTGTGCCCCTTAACAACCCCAATACTCCTAACCAAGCATTGGTAACGATGCCCAGATAATTAGTCCACGCCCGTCCTTACGACCCGGTGTGAGGTTTCCCACCTAATAGCGCTATCAACTAATTACCCCATTGCCCTACAGGCAATCCGATGATGATAGATTCCATGTTCAATAACCAAAACCGATTTAATTGTTTACCCAAAGTATCCCTTCCAAATGTTTATTATTTGTCCCAAACCACCGGACGCATGCTTGAGAAATGCAATGAACTCACCTTGGTTTGCTCGGTAAGATACACAAAAAGGTTCTTGAATTAAGGGTGGTCAACCACGTCCTAACAGGGTTACCATACAAGTCAGGTTTGGTTCAAGTAAAGCACGTACGGTTACACATAGTTAACACGTTACAACACGTATAGATCATGGCAACATTTAACAGTCAAATAACATCTTCAACTTGTGCGATTTAAAAGTCTAAGCCCAAAGATAGTCAGCCCATCATAACAACAGTCCAATTTATTTAAACGTGGAATTCTTGTGCGATTAGAACTAGCCTGGCCCCAAACAGATATACTCGGCCCAACAACAGTAAACAAATAACAATCTTGTGCGATCTGGTTAACCTTGTGCGATCTGGTTAACCTTGTGCGACTGATAAGCCTTGTGCGAGTGAGGCCTTGGGCTGTCCGGCCCATTAACATCAACTGGTTATCATCTGAGTGTGGCCCAAGACTTGTACGATTGGCACAGTCTTGTGCGATCATGCAATAACTAATTGTACCCTGTGCCTTATGTGTTGGTATCAAACTTGTGCGATTCAGAATAACTTGTGCGACCAGAGAGCTTGTGCGTTCGGGTCAGATCTTGCATGATCTGATCTTGTGCGACTCTGGTCTTGTGCGATCAGTTACAAATTCCGGATTTCTTGCCAATCGGTTACAATCATTAATCTTGCCAATCAATTACTAGGTTTCCATACTTGCATACCATCAATTAACAACTAACAGTTTGCTTATTATCGATCAAACAAGCATATAACAACCGGTTTCTCATGTACCCTAATCAAACCATTCATGAATAACAACATACTAATCAACAATCAATCGGATCAACCCTATAACTTAATAATCTCAAAGCCGACCAATTCTAATACCCGGAACAATGACATATCATCCGATTAACATAGGCATATAGCCGATTCAACAAACATTCGGTTTAAAATCAACTTAACAAGAATCCGAACAACATATTGCAAGACATCCGATTAACATGCAAACATCCCTACTCATGAATTCTAACACATAATCATATACAATCAAATCATCATCTACGAATAATCAAACACTAACCGATTGATAGAAGGTGATCCGATTCGGGAAAAGGTCTTCGAGGGAAAGGAAAGTGATGGCCACCGGCTTAGAGAGAGAGGAGAGCACTAGAGTTTGTGTGTGTTGTGTTGTTGTAACCAAAAGAGAAAACAAACCCTAAGGGTGATTGCTTGTATGCGCATAAGAGGGAATGGGCCGAACCCACACATGGGCTGCCCTTAAGGTCCGATTACAAGGGTGTGGCCCAAATGGCCTTGTGCGTTCAATTAAGCGTTGTGCGATCGGATCATATTGTGCGTTTGGGCCACTATATACATACATACATTACAATACACAAAACACAACATCATAACGTTTAATAATCATAATAGTTCACATAAGCACGTATCGTTACACAAAGTAGGTTCGAATTACGTGTTGTCACAGTATCCCCAACTAAAACGAAATTTCGTCCCGAAATTTGGTACGCCCTCACTGAGAAAGCTAGGTAAGTTATATCGTTCACTGGTTTTCCTGGGGTGTCACATCCTCCCCAACTTGAATGGGAATTTCGTCCCGAAATTCACTAGTTGCATCAACATTAGGTTTGGTGGGTTTTGTCTTGTCTTTGGGGAACAAATGTGGATACTTAAGTTCCATCTGATCCTCGCGTTCCCACGTGAACTCTGGGCCACGTCTTGAGTTCCAACGAACTCTCACAATCGGTATACGGCTGTGTTTACGAACTTTAACTTCCCGATCCATAATCTCAATTGGTTCTTCGACAAACTGCAACTTGTCGTCTATTTTCAGCTCTTGGAATGGTACAACCAGTGTTTCATCGGCCAAACACTTCTTTAACTGCGATACGTGAAACACATCATGGACATTACCCAACTCAGCAGGTAATTCCAACCTGTAGGCCACCTTTCCAATTCGTTCCAGAATCTTAAATGGTCCTACATAACGAGGGTTTAGTTTGCCACGTTTCCCAAAACGCACCACACCCTTCCAGGGTGAGACCTTTAACATGACGCGGTCATCGACTTCGAATTCCAATGGTTTACTACGCTGGTCAGCGTAGCTTTTCTGGCGATCGCGAGCTGCTGCCATACGGTTTCGAATCTGCACAATGTTTTCCGATGTTTCAAGCACAAGCTCAGGACCTGTGATCTGACTATCACCCACCTCAAGCCAACAGAGGGGTGAACGGCATTTCCGTCCATACAGTGCTTCGAACGGAGCTGCCTTTATACTAGTGTGGTAGCTGTTGTTGTAGGAGAATTCTATCAACGGCAAGTGTTTCTCCCACCCTTTCCCAAAATCGAGTACGCATGCCCGAAGCATATCTTCAAGTGTCTGGATGGTGCGCTCGCTTTGACCATCAGTCTGCGGGTGATAAGCGGTACTCATGTCGAGTCGTGAACCGAACGACTTATGCATTGATTGCCAAAGATCAGAAGTGAAACGTGGATCTCGATCTGAGATGATAGAAGTTGGCACCCCATGCCTAGAAACTACTTCCTTAAGGTAGATTGCTGCCAATTGCGAAAACTTGTCTGTTTCTTTGATTGCCAGAAAATGTGCTGATTTCGTGAGGCGATCAACAATTACCCAAATGGTATCTTTTCCAGCCTGAGTTCTGGGTAGTCCTGTTACAAAATCCATGGCAATCTGTTCCCACTTCCATGTGGGTATTTCTGGTTGCTGCAGTAGACCTGAGGGCTTTTGATGTTCCGCTTTGACTTTAGCACAAGTCAAACATTTGCTGACGTAGGTTGCTATGTGAGCTTTCATGCTAGGCCACCAGTACGTAGTTTTCAGGTCGTGGTACATCTTATCTGATCCAGGATGTACGGAGTAACGTGACTTATGTGCCTCTTCCATTACAAGTTCTCGTAAGTTGCCATAGAATGGGACCCAAATGCGTCCGGTTACGTAGTAAGCACCGTCTCCCTTTCGTTCTAGTCGTTGCCTTGAGCCACGTAAAGCTTCAGCTCGGACGTTCTCTGGCTTCAATGCTTCTAGCTGAGCATCTCGTATCTGGGAAGGAAGATTGGACTGAATCGTGAGTTGCAATGCTCGTACACGCCTAGGTGCATTATCCTTTCTGCTGAGGGCGTCAGCTACAACGTTCGCCTTGCCCGGATGATACTTGATGGCATATTCATAATCGTTCAATAATTCCACCCATCGTCGTTGTCGCATATTCAATTCTTTCTGGTCGAAGATATGCTGAAGACTCCTATGGTCGGTGTAGATGGTGCATTTGGTACCGTACAGATAGTGCCTCCAGATCTTCAACGCAAATACCACCACTCCTAACTCCAAGTCGTGTGTCGTGTAGTTTTTCTAATGAATCTTCAACTGCCGCGAGGCATAGGCTATCACCTTCTCGCGTTGCATTAACACACAACCGAGACCCTGAATCGACGCGTCACAATATACCACAAAATCTTCGGTGCCTTCTAGTAGAGACAAGATTGGTGCACTGCAAAGTTTCTGTTTTAGAACTTGGAAAGCCTCTTCCTGCTTCGTTCTCCAAGAGTACGCCGTGTTCTTCTGTGTCAGCGAGGTGAGGGGTTGCGCGATTTTCGAGAAATCTTTAATGAACCTTCGATAATATCCGGCGAGACCAAGAAATTGTCGCACCTCAGAGGGAGTCTTTGGTGCCGCCCAATTCTTAACCGCATCTACTTTTGCAGGATCCACATGTATCCCTTTTTCATTAACAACGTGGCCAAGGAAGTGTACTTCTCGAATCCAAAAGTCGCACTTAGAAAACTTCACGTACAGCTGTTCTCTTCTCAACAGTTCCAAGATGAGACGTAGGTGGCGCTCGTGATCCTCCTTGTTCTTTGAATAAACCAAGATGTCGTCAATAAACACTATAACAAACTCGTCGAGATATGGCTTACATACGCGGTTCATGAGATCTATGAAAACCGCTGGTGCATTAGCCAATCCAAACGGCATGACCAAAAACTCATAGTGTCCGTAGCGTGTTCGAAAAGCCGTCTTGGGAACATCTTCCTCCCTGACCCGCACCTGATGATAACCTGATCTTAAGTCGATCTTTGAATAGAAACTTGACCCTTGCAGCTGGTCAAACAAGTCGTCAATGCGTGGTAACGGATAGCGGTACTTAATGGTTACCTTGTTGAGCTCTCGATAATCGATACACATACGGAATGACCCGTCTTTCTTCTTCACAAACAAAACTGGGGCTCCCCAAGGCGAAGAACTGGGTCGAATGAAACCCCTATCCAACAATTCTTGCAGCTAATTAGACAGCTCCTGCAACTCTCCAGGTGCTAGCCGGTAAGGAGCTCGAGCAATCGGAGCCGCTCCCGGCACAAGATCAATCTGGAATTCTACTTGACGATGAGGAGGTAACCTTGGTAGCTCCTCTGGGAACACATCAGCGAATTCTCGCACCACTGGTAGATCCTCGATCTTACTCTCTTCAGACTGAGCGTTGGTAACTAACGCTAACATTGCAGGATACCCCTTTTGTAGATATTGCTGTGCACGCATGGCCGAGATAATACCAACCATCGTCCCACTACGATGCCCTTGAACTAATAATGACTCCCCATCAGGGAGAGGAATACGCACAATCTTCTCCTTACACAAAATTTCTGCTTGGTGCTTAGACAACCAATCCATGCCTACCACTATGTCAAAACTACCGAGTGTAACGGGAAGGAGGTTAATATCAAACACCTGACCCATGAGATCTAGTTTGCACCCGAAAAGGACATTCGAAGCTTCTATCGTCTTACCATCTGCTAGTTCTACTACTTGTTTAACTTCTAAAGGTGTTGGGGTTATGCCTAATCGTCGACTAAACTCTAGGGACACATAACTCCAATCGGCACCCGAATCAAATAATACAGAAGCAATACGATTGTTAACAGGAAACGTACCAGTTACAACGTTGCCGTCATTCCTGGCATCCCCTGCTCCAAGCTGGAACACTCTGCCTCGAGCACTATTTCCCCCATTGTTGCCGTTGTTGTTGTTGTTGTTCCCATCATTGTTATTATTCGGGCGGTTATTGTCGTTAGCGTTCTGGTTTAGCTGAGGGCAATCCCGCTTAAAGTGGCCCTCGTCACCACACTGATAGCACCCCTTCCTGAAACCCTGGTTCTGCTGGGGTGGTTGTCCCTGTTGTCTCTAGTTTTGCTGGTTCTGTTGCTGCTGGTGTTTGGGCTGGGAGGCCCTACAATCCCTGGACTCATGGCCCGACTTACCACACCTGTTACACATCCGACCACACAGCCCAAAATGATGATAGCCACACTTGTTACACCGTGGCTTCCTCCCTGCATACGAACCCTGGCTTTGGCCACTCCCTTGGCCTGGATTGACGAAAGACGACTGGCTGATGCTACGGTTGCTGTTATTCTCTGGCCTTTTCTGAGTCTGACCAGCACTGGATGCTTTGTCGTAGTCATTCCACTTCCGCTTGTTATCATTAGCGGACACAGTGGCAGTGGGTGCAGCAGCAGTAGTGGCCGAAACACGCGGCGGTAACGAGTTACTCTCTACCTCTTGATCCACAATCTTGTGGGTCAATCGAACAATCTGTGTCAAATCATTCAGATTCGCTGCAGTAACCAAGCTCTTTACACGTGGAGGCAGCCCCTTGATAAACAACTCAATCCTCCGTGGCATGGGCCGCGACAAGTTCGGGCACATATCAGCCAATTCATACGATCGTTTCACATAAGCTTCGACCTCAGAGCCTACCATCTTCAAGTCATAGTATTCGTTTTCCAGCTTCTGGATCTCATCTCGAGGACAATACTCCTCCCTGATCCGTTCCTTGAAGTCATCCCAAGTTATGGCATTCGCTGCTTCGAGGCCCAACAACTGAACTTGGGCGTTCCACCATGTTAGGGCACCATCCGCCAGGGTACCTACAGCGTATTTCACCCTGTCCCCAGCGGGACAGTTACAGATTGCAAACACGGACTCTGCTTTCTCAAACCATCTCAGAAGCCCCACAGCCCCTTCAGTTCCGGTGAAGGTCTGTGGCTTACAGTCCATAAACATTTTGAACGTACACGCAGGCTGGTTGGGTTGAGGTTGCACTTGCTGACCTAAAGGATGAAAGGAAGCACATTATAGAGGTGAAAAGACGTGCACGCGATATAAGAGTAAAGAGTACTTGGTACATTCCGTACCAGCTTGATAGGCTGATAAAGCCTCAGCCACACGGGTGTTGATTAGGTCAGTCAACTCAGCCTGAGTCATGTTGATGTTGCCACGTCCATGTCCTCGTCCACTCATGATTCTATATATGGAGATGAACCGATTTAGGAATCAAACGAGATGGGAGTCAAGTATCATACTGATATCTACGTACTACCAAGTTCACACATAGTAAGGCAGAACCCTTCTAACGCTCGATAAGCCTCACTGGGACTTGCATGCACCCCGCGTTATTATTAAGTGTGCACCCCAAATAATAAGGCAATTTGCATGCTTATCTCAGTGCCTCTTAGCTTGCGCTCAAAGTTTCCCCCGTTCAAACAACACAACGGATGGTATCACAGTCTATGATTCACATGAGTCGAAGAGTAGTGTCACACTATCAAGTCACTATGGTGTTTAATGTTTCATTTCATATATGTTGTGAGTGTGTGACTGCTAAGCAAGTAATGTATAAAGTGAGAGAGAGACGAACCTTGCAATCTGGAGCTGAGTGTCATGATCGATTTTCGAAGGTGTTCGGTTATAGTCTGGTTTTACAAAACGTTTTAAAACCTAGTTCACTATAACCAGTGGCTCTGATACCAAACTGTAACACTCCCAAAATTCCACCTGCGGAAACCCTGCGAGGCGTGTTACGCATCAGAGTTCGAGCCACCAATCACATTGAACCAATGGTAAATACTTAAATAAAACATACCATTAATTACCACTAGAAAAATGTCAAACATGATATCAATTCTCAAAATGTTGTATAGCGAAAGCATGTAATAAATCATTTAGCAACTGTTTCATAATAATACTTAAAACCAATGTATCAAATGTAAGTTAATCCAAGAGCCTCGATCCATGACCACTCCAGCACTCCCAGATAGCAAGTCCATGTTCCAAATGTTAACGACCTACAAGCATGCAGACAAGTGTGTCAGACGACGCTGGTGAGTTCAAAGTTTTGTTAACGTGTTTTGTTACCAGATGTATGTTAATGCGATTCAACGTTGCGACACGAGGTTGCTCATGCTAGATACCCTAGGGAGTGTGCCCATATGTATCCGGGGAGTGTGCCCCTTAACAACCCCAATGCTCCTAACCAAGCATTGGTAACGATGCCCAGATAATTAGTCCACGCCCGTCCTTACGACCCGGTGTGAGGTTTCCCACCTAATAGCGCTATCAACTAATTACCCCATTGCCCTACAGGCAATCCGATGATGATAGATTCCATGTTCAATAACCAAAACCGATTTAATTGTTTACCCAAAGTTTCCCTTCCAAATGTTTACTAGTTGTCCCAAACCACCGGGACGCATGCTTGAGAAATGCAATGAACTCACCTTGGTTTGCTCGGTAAGATACACAAAAAGGTTCTTGAATTAAGGGTGGTCAACCACGTCCTAATAGGGTTACCATACAAGTCAGGTTTGGTTCAAGTAAAGCACGTACGGTTACACATAGTTAACACGTTACAACACGTATAGATCATGGCAACACTTAACAGTCAAATAACATCTTCAACTTGTGCGATTTAAAAGTCTAAGCCCAAAGATAGTCACCCCATCATAACAACAGTCCAATTTATTTAAACGTGGAATTCTTGTGCGATTAGAACTAGCCTGGCCCCAAACAGATATACTCGGCCCAACAACAGTAAACAAATAACAATCTTGTGCGATCTGGTTAACCTTGTGCGATCTGGTTAACCTTGTGCGACTGATAAGCCTTGTGCGAGTGAGGCCTTGGGCTGTCCGGCCCATTAACATCAACTGGTTATCATCTGAGTGTGGCCCAAGACTTGTACGATTGGCACAGTCTTGTGCGATCATGCAATAACTAATTGTACCTTGTGCCTTATGTGTTGGTATCAAACTTGTGCGATTCAGAATAACTTGTGCGACCAGAGAGCTTGTGCGTTCGGGTCAGATCTTGCATGATCTGATCTTGTGCGACTCTGGTCTTGTGCGATCAGTCCGGATTTCTTGCCAATCGGTTACAATCATTAATCTTGCCAATCAATTACTAGGTTTCCATACTTGCATACCATCAATTAACAACTAACAGTTTGCCTATTATCGATCAAACAAGCATATAACAACCGGTTTCTCATGAACCCTAATCAAACCATTCATGAACAACAACATACTAATCAACAATCAATCGGATCAACCCTATAACTTAACAATCTCAAAGCCGACCAAATCTAATACCCGGAACAATGACATATCATCCGATTAACATAGGCATATCACCGATTCAACAAACATTCGGTTTAAAATCAACTTAACAAGAATCCGAACAACATATTGCAAGACATCCGATTAACATGCAAACATCCCTACTCATGAATTCTAACACATAATCATATACAATCAAATCATTATCTACGAATAATCAAACACTAACCGATTGATAGAAGGTGATCCGATTCGGGAAAAGGTCTTCGAGGGAAAGGAAAGTGATGGCCACCGGCTTAGAGAGAGAGGAGAGCACTAGAGTTTCTGTGTGTTGTGTTGTTGTAACCAAAAGAGAAAACAAACCCTAAGGGTGATTGCTTGTATGCGCATAAGAGGGAATGGGCCGAACCCACACATGGGCTGCCCTTAAGGTCCGATTACAAGGGTGTGGCCCAAATGGCCTTGTGCGTTCAATTAAGCGTTGTGCGATCGGATCATATTGTGCGTTTGGGCCACTATATACATACATACATTACATTACACAAAACACAACATCATAACGTTTAATAATCATAATAGTTCACATAAGCACGTATCGTTACACAAAGTAGGTTCGAATTACGTGTTGTCACAGTGTGACAGTTCAGATCCTGACCAGGCATCCTCTGCTGCCCCTATTCCTAGCTTTGCTTTCGACCACGATGATGTGGAGGATTCCGATCCTATCTTTCCCCCAGGATTCGTCCCAGATCAGGATATAGAGTTTATACCTATGGATCGGCCTATGGAGGATCCAGTCGACCCAGCTGACCCAGTTGACCCCATCGACCCTGAGTTTGACTTTGAGATCACTTTTGATGATCCCGAGCCTGCCATCGCCCCTGAGCAGGCAGCCGCTCTAGACCCTGTGCTTGAGCATGACCCCGTTCATGTTGGCATGCCTATTGAGCCTGTGATTGCTGGCCCACCTGCTGATGATCACCATGTGGATGCTCCGTTGTTGGAGGGCGATCATGACATTGCTGCTGATCACGTTGATCCCCCACTTATTGCTAATGCACCTGTTGACCCTCTTGTTGCTCCCCCACCTGATCCCGTTCCATTAGAGCCCGAGCATGCACTATTCGCGACCCACATGGACCCACGAGATGAGCACGCCCAGCACGGGTGGATTCTTGCTGATGATGAGGTTCCACCTATTCCCCCTCATACCACTGATGCACGACACGTTGATTTCTCTTTTCCAGTTCCTCAGTTTACACCTCCCGCCCGACCTGGAGAGGGTTCTTTGGCCCATCCCTTTGGGCATGTGCCGACGTCTGTTACCTTCATGCCTCAGTTTTCACCTGTTTTACCCCCTGTTTCTCCATTTTATGTGGCACCTTTTCATCCCACCAGTGAGCCATTCCTTTGGTCGTCAACACCTTTCATGCCACCGACCGACCCTTACCATCCCTTCCACATGGGGTACTCCATTGAGGATGTTTTGATGTCTTTTGTCGCCCAGCACGAGGCACACACACGGCGTATTCAGGAGCTTGAGAGAGCTCAGCCGCCGCCGTGTTAGTGCCAGGGTCAGACCCACACTCCTTTGCAGCCCTCTCGACCTTTACCACCGGATTATGCTGCACGCCTCTTTGCATTAGAGCAGCAGGTTGCTTCTTTCTTGCGTACCTAGAGAGCCATGGAGGAGGACTGGCTCCAGTTGCGTCGTTTGTTTTACACTCACTTTCCCCCTCCTCCACCGCCATCTGTGTAGAGCTCATCAGTACCGTATGGGTAGACGTTGGTGAGAAGACGGCGATTGCTTTTGACTGCACATCATTTTTGGAGACTACATTATGATTCTGACTTTTGTTGACATGTATTTGATGTATTGACACTGATTTGAGATAGTTTTTGGACTAGGGTGATGTAGCCCTTAATCGACTGATGTTGTATGACACTGTGATGTACTTGTACACTTACTATGTGGTCTCGATATATGGCAATCGCAGTATTCTCATCATATTTGATGCTTGATTGATTATTTATATTTTTGTGACATGAGATGATATGTGAATGATATATTGATAACATGAGATGTTATGTACCATTACTATCATTATATACATACGCTTTACTATGGCCTGACCAACGTAAACACATCTTTAGAAGATGCCGCCGAGACGTCAACAACCGCAAATGCCTACCAATGAGGCAGAACTCCAGCAAATCATCGCTGCTGCCATCGCACAATACGCCGCCTCTCAAGGAGGGACTAGTGGAAGCAACTCAGGCAATACTGGCAACAACAACAACCCACCTCATGGGTGCACCTATAAGCAGTTTCTAGACTGCAAGCCAGTCAACTTTGATGGCACAGGAGGTGCTGTCGCCTTTGTTTGTTGGGCAGAGAAAACTGAATCTGTTCTTCGCATGAGCAAATGCGCACTAGACCAGCAAGTCACCTATATCTCTGGGCTATTCTTGGATGGAGCCCTATCTTGGTGGAATTTGCAAGTACAGACACTTGGTGAAGCTGCTGCCTACGCGCTGACCTGGACCAAACTGAAGGAACTTATGCGCAAAAAGTAATGTTCCCGCGCTGAAATCCAAAGATTGGAAACAGAGTTCTGGCATTTAAATATGGAAGGTCCAAAGATCGCGGAATACGTTCAGAGGTTTCATGACTTATCGCATGTGGTACCCTACATGGTCACTCCAGAGTTCAAAAGGATTGAACGTTTTATTTGGGGATTAGCTCCTCAAATCATAAGCATGGTGACCTCCGCCAAGCCTGCGACTATTACTGAGGCGATTGATTTGAGCGTGGCTCTCACAGAGGAAGCTATTCGCCTGAACAAGTTTGATGAAGCTGAGCCAAAGAAGAAAGAGACACATGAGGAGTCATCAGGAGGTAACAAGCGGAAGTTTTCGAACTTCAAACAAGGCACTAGCGGTGTGGTTAAGAAAGGGGAATCAAGCACGCCAGCTCAGGTTACAGCTGGTAGCGGAAAGAAAGGAAAATGATACATGGGCACCCAGCCCAAGTGTAATACCTGCCAGCGCCACCATTCTGGCCGTTGTGGGTTGAAAGTATGTGAAGCTTGTGGGAAATCTGGCCACTTGAAGGACTCTTGTTGGGCCACTGTTGGCCAGGGAGGCCAAGGAGGTTTTGGAAACAGAAACACCAACCGGGGCGGAAATGGAAATCGCCCACAAGGAAACAATGGAGGTAATGGAAACCGAGGCAACAATGCTAATCAAGCGGGTGCTGTGAATCGTAATCAGAGGAATAATCAAGCTGGTGGAAACGGGCAGAGATCCGGATGCTTCAACTGTGGTGATCTTGGGCACTACAAAAGGAACTGCCCCGAGTTGAACCAAGCCCGTGGAAGAGTGTTTAATATTGAAGCAAGGGAAGCACGCCAGGATCCCAATGTTGTTATTGGTACGTTCCCTGTAAACCAACGCTATGCATCCGTTTTATTTGATACTGGCGCCGATTATAGCTTCGTGTCGTTAGAGTTTA
The DNA here is from genome assembly GCF_002127325.2 of Helianthus annuus. Lineage (NCBI taxonomy): Eukaryota > Viridiplantae > Streptophyta > Magnoliopsida > Asterales > Asteraceae > Helianthus > Helianthus annuus. The sequence goes on along the minus strand of NC_035439.2, from coordinate 67,486,983 downwards.
AGAATATGCTTGGTTTAGCCGCTAGTAAATTAGATGTTCCATACTCAATCGAATTGGCTAATGGAAAGTTGGTAGAAGCCAATGAAGTTATCAGAGGCTGTGTGATCGAATTGGGAGAGCGTGAGTTTGCTCTGGATCTACTACCAGTCCAGTTGGGAAGCTTTGACGTGGTAGTAGGAATGGATTGGTTATCAGGCAACAAGGCTGAGATAGTTTGTCATGAAAAGGTTGTTCGTATCCCAACCGAAGATGGTGAAACAATTGTGGTTCATGGAGAGAAGCGTGAGACGCCTTTGAGGATTATCAGCTGCTTGAAAGCGCGAAAGTGTTACAGAAGGGATGTGCTGCCTTTCTGGCACACATTGTGGATAAGAAAGCTGAAGAACCGAAGATCGAAGACATCCCTGTCGTGAGGGAATATCCAGAAGTCTTCCCAGAGGACTTGCCTGGATTGCCGCCTTAGAGGCAAGTAGAGTTTCGCATCGATTTAGTTCCAGGCGCCGCACCTGTGGCTAAGGCACCCTATAGACTTGCTCCGTCTGAAATGCAAGAACTGTCGACACAACTTCAAGAGTTGTTAGACAAGGGATTTATCCGACCAAGCTTCTCGCCTTGGGGAGCTCCAGTTTTGTTTGTCAAGAAGAAGGACGGTAGTCTTCGAATGTGTATCGACTACCGGGAGTTGAATAAGCTGACAATCAAGAATAGATACCCTCTGCCAAGGATTGATGATCTGTTTGACCAACTGCAAGGTTCAAGCTTTTATTCAAAGATCGATCTTCGATCTGGATACCATCAGTTAAGGATACAAGAGGAGAGTATCCCGAAGACAGCCTTCAGAACTCGTTATGGACACTACGAGTTCCTAGTGATGCCGTTTGGGTTAACAAACGCACCTGCAGTGTTCATGGATTTGATGAATAGAGTTTGCAAGCCGTACTTGGATAAGTTCGTGATTGTGTTTATCGATGACATCTTGATCTATTCAAAAACGAAGGCTGAGCACGAACAACACCTAAGAGCTATTTTGGAGCTACTGAAGAAAGAACAGTTGTACGCCAAGTTCTCTAAGTGCGAGTTTTGGCTACGAGAAGTGCAATTCCTTGGGCACGTGGTAAATGGAGATGGAATCCACGTGGATCCAACCAAGATCGAAGCGATTAAGAATTGGGAAACGCCAAAGACGCCAACCGAGATTCAACAATTCTTGGGTTTGGCTGGCTATTATCGGAGATTCATTGAGGATTTCTCAAAAATCGCTCAACCATTGATGCTCCTCACGCAGAAAGATAAGAAGTTTGATTGGGGAATCAAACAGGAAGAGGCGTTCCGGATATTGAAGGATAAGCTCTGCAACGTGCCAATCTTAGCACTACCGGAAGGTACAGATGATTTCGTGGTATACTGTGACGCCTCACATCAAGGATTGGGTTGTGTGTTGATGCAACGCCAAAAGGTTATTGCTTACGCATCGCGTCAACTGAAGGTACATGAAAAGAACTATACCACACATGATTTGGAACTTGGCGTAGTGGTTTTTGCTTTAAAGATCTGGAGACACTACCTTTATGGTACAAAGTGTACAATTTTTACAGATCACAAGAGCCTACAACACATATTCAACCAGAAGGAGCTGAATATGAGACAAAGACGATGGGTTGAGCTGTTGAATGACTACGACTGCGAGATAAAGTATCATCCAGGGAAGGCGAATGTGGTCGCCGATACCCTAAGTCGAAAAGAGAGAATCAAGCCCATAAGGGTTAGGGCTTTAGAAATGATTATTCAGACCGATCTTTCCTTGCGCATTCGTGCCGCGCAAAAAGAAGCTCTTAAGTAAAGAAACCTTGAAGAGGAATATCTCCGTGGGATGGAGAAGCAATTAGTGCCAAACGAGGAAGGAACGTTATGTTTTGAGAAAAAGGATTTGGGTTCCTTTGTTTGGAGGTTTACGGAAAGTTATTTTCGATGAAGGTCACAAATCGCGGTACTCTATCCACCCTGGAGCGGATAAGATGTACCAAGATGTTAAGGATTACTACTGGTGGCCTAGGATGAAAGGCGATGTTGCTGTCTATGTGAGCAAGTGTTTAACTTGCGCTAAGGTGAAAGCGGAATACCAGAAGCCCTCGGGACTTCTGCAACAACCGGAAATTCCCAAGTGGAAGTGGGAATAAATCTCCATGGATTTTATTACGAAGTTGCCAAGAACGCCAAAAGGCCATGACACTCTTTGGGTGATAGTGGATCGATTAACGAAGTCAGCGCACTTCTTACCTATCAGAGAGAAGGATAATATGAGCAAGTTGGCCGAAATTTACATGAGAGAAATTGTTACACGCCATGGAGTACCTCTCTCGATCATCTATGATAGAGACGGAAGGTTCATATCAAGGATCTGGCAATCCTTCCAAGAAGCTTTTGGCTCGCAATTGAATCTGACGATACGGACTTTGGGAGACATGCTGAGAGCGTGTGTTATGGATTTGGGCGGTAGCTGGGATAAGCACTTGCCTTTGGTTGAATTTTCATACAACAACAGCTACCACGCCAGTATTGGTGCCGCGCCATTCGAAGCTTTATATGGGCGCAAGTGCAGATCACCGCTTTGTTGGTCTGACGCAGGTGATAGACAGTTGGTTGGTCCTGATGTGGTCCAGGAAACCACAGATAAGATTGCACAGATCCGAGATCACATCAGTGCGGCTCGTGACCGTCAGAAAGCCTACGCGGATAGAAAAAGGAAACCTCTAGAGTTTGAGGTAGGAGATATGGTTTTGTTGAAGGTATCACCCTGGAAGGGTGTGGCACGCTTTGGGAAGCGTGGGAAGTTGAACCCGCGGTATATTGGTCCGTTCAGAATCTTGGAAAGAATTGGACTCGTAGCGTACAAGCTGGACTTACCTGCTGAACTGAATGGTGTCCACGATACGTTCCACGTATCAAATTTGAGGAAGAGTCCAACGCAAGATACCGTTGTCATTCCTACCGACGAAATTCATGTTGACGACACGCTCCACTTCGTTGAAGAACCTGTTGAGGTTACGGATTCGAAAGTGAACAAGACCCGCCGGAGCAGTGTCAAGCTCGTCAAAGTTCGTTGGAATGCCAGACATGGTCCTAAATACACCTGGGAGCGTGAGGACCGGATGAAAGAAAAATACCCCCACTTATTTCCCAAGAACCCTGCGACTAGAAGCAGAACTTAAAATTTCGGAACGAAAATTTTCTAACGGGGGGAGAATGTGACAACCCTCACTAAACCAGGTATCCGTACGACTTAATTAATAATTAATTACTGCTTAATTACTGTGCTTACCTGAAATTGTGGATAAAATGCTACTTGAATGTTGATACATGTACATACTTGCATCATACTCTACTTACTGTCACTACATTATTTACATGCTGAACCTTAGTGACAAACATGATGCATAAAAGCACAGTAGCACTATGAACGGATAACCTATTGAACATGCTGATAAAGCCAGCATCAGGCAGATATTGCCTCTAAGGCCTGTATGAGCCAGAAATATTTACAACACCCAATAGTGAGTGTAGGGATACAAGGGTTGTAGAACTGCGTCTCTAGGAATAAGTTATAATGACTGGATGTGCCTAAGACGTACACCATGCACAAAACTCAGCACTTTAATCAACAATTCAGCTTTTAGCTAACTAATAAAGTGCAAAAACATGAGAAAAATATTACTAGACACTTTCCAAAGTGTCAGGAATAAGTTGTGTCACTAAAAATGGTAATAACGACACTTAAAAGCAACCGAACAACCGGACTTTACCGGGAACATGAAAATATTGCCATTAACACTATTTGTCTTTTTCTGAGCCAGTTAGGGTCCCTGAATACCCTAACACCCGCCATAAAGCACAACGCACAACTAACCGGGTTAAGCACTTAACTAACCTGACTAACCTAACTATTAACTAACTAATGGTTGGATTTGAACTAGATTACCCCCCCCCCCGGACCAAATTCGGTCCCCTTGGGGACATACTTTGTACAATCTTGATTATTTTAATTAAGGGTGTTTAATATCTAAGTAACATAAAGACCTTTGGATCATAATCTAACTTTTGCCTATAAGTAATTAGAGTTTGCACATCATTCTTTACACTCCACAACATCACACAAGAACACTCCCTCTCTCTCTCAAGGCTCTCGGCCGAGATCCCCTATATCCATCCATCATATTTTCGATTTTGATCTTCACATTCCAAGCTCACACAAGTGTCAAGGATCCCGTATAAGGAGGCTTGGTGCATTCGGAGCTTAAAGGACCTCACTCTATTGCTTTTATCCTCTCATTTTGCGCCTAGATTCTTCCCTAGCCTCGAGCTAGTAGTAAGTTGCTTAAAACACCTTCTCGGACTATTTTAAGATGGTTAATATGACTTGTAACGGTTAAAACTCGTAATATTACAAGATGACACACAAAAGTCTACTAAAAACACTAATATTGATGGTTAAAAGCTCGTTTGTTGTGTAAATCTTGTAGTGTTTGATTTGTGTGGTTATTTGGACCCGATCTATGTTGTGGTAGCTCGGATCATCATTTAACCCGGATTGGTGATGATCATAGATCATGACATAAGGTTGTTATGGAAGTAACAAGGGTTAAAGGATGAAACTCTACCACACACGAATCATGAACTTGTGTAAAAGTGATTTTACTTACAAAATAGTGTTTAAAACTAGTAGATCTACGGATCTACAAGTGGTATTTTCAAAGGACCGAGTGTCAAAGAAATCATGTTTTCTAAAGACGGATCTTACACTAACAAGAATGATTTTTAGAAAACACAAGTGTGTGAACACTTGTGTAGCACAAAGTTTCGACAAAATAACAATTTTTTTTTGTAAAATTTACAAGAAGATGTAAAGACGGGATTTCTTTAAAAGCAAGGTTTTTACGAGATCGGATTGCCTTATATAAAGATCCGCTAAAAGTGATGGGACTTGCACCATAATTTTAGAAAACTACAAGTTCATGTGATTTTTGCGATTTACATGTTTATGGACTAGTTGATGCGTTGAATATTGTTTTGATTGAGTAAGAAAATTGTTGATTTGATTTATAAAAGAAAATGATACGCTTGAAAGCGTGGCCACCTCCAGTTATAGAGGAAACTCTGGCGAAATTTTTCAAAAACCTAACACTTAGAATTATTTTCACCATAAGTGTTAGAAATACTTTTTGACATTTTTTCAAAATATAAGTTTCGTCACGACTTTATTTACAAAATATCGGAGGTGGGATTTTCACAAAATTAAACGTGATAAATATAAAATTTGTAAATATATTTTTTCACAACGTCACTTGTCAATTATTTCGTGAAGTGTATAAATATTATTTTAGGGTAAAAATAATATTATCGAACGTTAACGAATCCAAAATAATACGAACGCTTTCACGATAAACATATAAGTTACACCGGTAATTATTATTACCACTCGATCGTTAAAACGTAACTTACGCATTTTACGGAAATAATTACGAACGCGTATTTTTGTTAAAGTATTATTTTGGGAAAATTATGTTAAATAAAAATATAATATTTTTGAGAAAAATATTTATATTTTGAAGTTAGAAATAAGATATATTTTAAGTGAAACTTAATAATATATTTCGAACACACATGTATTAAATCCCCCATCATTGGGAAGGAAAATAATTACCAAGTATGCACTGAATGTAAACACGAAATAGTTGTCTAACTATTTCCCAAAACTTAAACCATAAAGCTAAGGCACGGCCGTCCGTCTAATAGAGTTAGAACTTGTAGGTCGTTGCACAGCTGCTTGACTTGGAGACATACTTGGTAGAGACGCACCGCAGTGAGTTCATGTCCCCCTTTTCTCTTAACTGTTTTCAGTTTTCTAAACTGCAGGGGTGAAATACATGTTACTATGATTACGAATATTTCTTACATGGTATGGTTAGCGTAAGGAGGGTTATTACTTAGATCATGTGAATGGGTAGGCGGAAACTTGAGGTCATTAATCCTCAGGATAGGACCGAGGGGCAGGAGCGGTAGATCTATCTGGGTGTAGCGAGCCCAGCCCCAGGCCCAGCATAACGGACCTCGGGGTGACTTTGTACCCAACGCATAAATCTGCTAGGTTTGAGCCTTCCTACTTGCATTTCACACATATCAATAGCCTTGCAAACCATTGGTGATCTCTTTTTCCTTATTTGCTACATACCAGGATTTTTATACTTACAAAGGTTTATTTACTCACTTACACATGAACTCGCTCAACATTATTGTTGATTTTTCAACTTACATGTATTTCAGGGAATTAAAGGATCTGGCGCGGTATGACACGTTTTCCCGCTGCACTAGTTATGAGATCATCCGGGTTTAGGGGATGTGACTCTTTCCTGGATAAGTCACAGTCCTTAAACTGTGTTTATGTCATGATGATGTTTGTGTTTGTTGAACACTGTTTATGTTGTTAGGATGTGTTTCCGCTGAGACAATGTTATGGTATTTTACTTTTCGAACCTAAATTAATGGATGATCTTGCATGGTTTTTAAATTCATATAGCTTGTTATGGTTAAGCTATGGTATTAAGAAGTCACACCAAATTAACCACGCTTCCGCAAAGCCAGGGTGTGACACCAACAGTCGTCTCGCCACCGTGAGAGGGTGGCCGACGTCGCTTATTCCGCCATCTCTCACTCCTTCCGTCTCCTGTTTTCGTCGTCCCTCTCTCTCGTCACCACGCCGCCACAGACGACGGTGGTGGTGGGTCGTTCATCCGGTTGGGGGAGGGGGTGTCTGGCCTGAAGAACCGAACCACCGCAGGGCTCTTCGTCATTGTTGCTGGTCTTCGGTTAGATGCTCGTCGGGTGAGAGATCAAGGGTGCGGCTGGGGTATTTTCTTGAGTGAGAGAGGGATCGAGAAGGTGATTGAGTGTGTGATTGACACGTTGCCGGAGCGTCGGCCGGTGTACCTCCGGTCATCGGAAATGACAGAGAGCAGAGACAGGGAGATGGGAGTTGTGTGTGTATTTATGTTGGTTAGGGTTTCTTTGTGAGGAAGAAGAGGGAGGTTTTGTGTTGTTGTTTGTGTTTGGTTTATTTGTGTCTGCACAATTAAGAGAACAAGGGCATGACCCCTTTTATACACTTGTTTTAGTCTTGTGGGTTTGAGATAAAACTCTTTTGCATAGATTTTGTAAAGATTGTAGAGATCTTAATAGGATTTTATAAATCTTGTTTAGATTTTGTAGATCTCGTATGGATCTTGTTGAGATTTTGAGCAGATTTTTATAAGATTTTGCAAGATCTTGCTAGGATTCTAATGTATTATGTGCAGGTTTAGGCTTGTCGGTTTTGGGCTTGGGCCCAGGGCCCACAAGCCCATCTCATGTGTAAGTGGCCCGTAATTCCTACGAGACCCGATATCGTAGCCCAAACTCCGTAGAATAAAATATTCGTGTAACATCCATATTTTTCGGCATTGTCAGTTTCGTTATCTAAATCACCAACAATCTACACAAAAACCAACCATCGAGTTGTAAAGTACTTCATAAAAATCTTACTATGAAGATAGGAAGGTCTAAGACTGTACTTCAAATATCCTACCTGAATCTAACTATGAAGATAGGTAGATCACTCAAGGATAAAACATTACATTTGCATAATCGGAATAATACACATAAAAGCACTTAGTGAACACACATATGCCATACATTTTGAAAACTGATCGATTACACATATGAATCACCCCAAAACATTTGAAAACGGTAAAAGAGGGGAACTATGTACTCACCTGGGGTTGCGTATAGTCCCGGTTCAAAGAGTATAACAAAGCTCAAAAGACCAAGGGTTCAAGTGTTGAAGCGGTTCCTAGGGTAACAGATACTATGTTAGGGAAATCGACACCTAAATCGGAGGATTTGGGTAGAATGAGGTCTTGTAAACCAAATGAGTGTTGGAACTCATGTGATATGGTTTAACAAAGCATACATTCTAAATCGAAACCTATCCTAAGTGCTTACGACCCATTACGACCCATTAAGGTAGCTTACGCCACTTTAACGCATCGTTCGTGCGAAAGCGCGTTCGAGACGCCTAACTAGTCCTATGAAAAGTATTATATGCCTTAACTAAACGAAGTGACCATAAGGTATAACCTTGGAGGTTATTCCCTATACAACTATGGTCACATTATATGTTTGGTCGGATCCTGACGATCGACCAAACGGGTCGGGTTCGAAAGTCTAAGCGGTTGTTTAGACCGCTTATCTTACGACCATATATAAGCACTATCCTAAAAGTGACGAGTTAAACATGTTAAAACATGTTTAACGAAGTTAGAAAACAAGTATGATATCAAAACAAACGGTTTTGATACCCAAAAATAGTTTGGTTGCAAAATACGCATAGACGCATATTTTGACCGAAACTATGACTCGTCACTACACCTAATCAACGTGGTAATCAGTAGGTATAGTCACAAGGGACTACGACCACCGTGATTACGCTCACGTTGCGAAGTTCAAACGAACTTCGTGTTGACCATAAACTGGTCAATGCTGAAAGTCAAACGCAGTTTGACTTTTATGCTTGAAAAACGCAATAAAAGCACGAAAGAAACTTACAAAGGGTCCAAGAAATGGAGGTTTGATCTAGATATTCTCAGGTATGAAGGATTTTATCCCTCAACTTAGAGAAATCAGATCAAGGTGTGAAATGAAATGAAAATGGGTGAGGTATTTATAGGATTCGGTCCACCGTTAAGATCGTTTATCGAGAAATGTGCTTCGATCTGAGCCGTACACATGCACCCATGGTTTTGGAATACCATGGGCTCCCAAAATAGCCCATAGGAAGCTTGAAATACGATTTGCAACTCACAAAAACTGCTGGAACAGGCTGTAAACAGCTGGGGAAATATTTTTACAGGTCTGACATGTTTACACGGCCCGCGTAAGAGTCAAGGAGGGCTTACGCGGCCCGCCTGAAATGTCTGTTTAGCAAACAAGTTTCATAAATTGCAGTTTCAGTCCCTGCATGCTTTTAAGGCCATTTTTGATGCGTTTAAGGCCCGTTAAGCCATTTTCAAGGCTCTACAATGATGCCTAAGTATAGGGGACATGAAACATGCTCAAAAATATGTCGGATGTCGGTTCGTTTGGCCGTACGATCATGTTATTCGGTTAATTACGAGAAACACGAACGAACGCAAAAAACGATCCAAATTACGCGATGAATGGAATTTTATCATGCCAATCACTAAAATAAAATATTTTAATGATTACATAAATTTTTGGATGACCGGATATATTCAGAATGTAAGATACGCGCGAAAATGCAAACTTATGCACTCTTTGACGCTTTTAGTCCCTCTTGATCAAATAAGTTTATTTGTGCGCACCAAACACCTCAAAGCCTATTTCTAAGCTATGAAAAGGATATTTAGGGCATGTTTAACTTATGATCAAGTTCTAGAATGTTCGATACTATGTGAATCAGCAGACTTTCACAGTTTGACGCAAATAGTCCATGAGTGTGAATAAACTTGTTTTTGACACACCAAAGCTTTCAAAACTTATTTCTTAGTTATATAAAAGTTATTTAAGGTATGTTAAGCCTATGTCATTGTTCCGGAGTGTTTGCCGCATTAAACTGATTACGTTTACGCATCAGTTCGCGTTTAACTTTCTAGAAAGCGATTTAAAGCTTGAAAATGAACTAGAATCAAAACGTGAAACTGTAAAACCAAAATAAACAACTTTTTGAGACCAAAACACATTGTTTCTTTGATAAAAGATAGTGTCCTACATTGTGTGCGTTTACGGAGCACAAGTTTCACATTTTAACCAAGTTTTGATATCAAAATCATGACTCTATGTCTAGTGTACATGAACTACACCTAGAACTAGCATCACAACATCAATGTTCATCCATTTAACACCCTAATTCAAGTGTTCATCTTTTTATCATAAGACCCACTTAGCACGCATATGGGTAATCATCAAATCCCTAGTTTTTAACACTAATTCATCAAGTTTTCAACTAGGGTTTGTTCCTAGACATGAATTTAACCCAATATCACTCGTGCATACAACATTCATCACAGAATTTCGTTCTATAAAAGTTAATCAGAATTTCACAACTTCATGAATGTCAAAGATTCAACATACCTTACGATCCCTTGACTTGGTGATCGTTTATTCATGTTCATGCATCGATTTGGGTCTTGAATTGATCTTCAATTTTGAAGATTTGTAGAACTAGGGTTCACCCCCTTTCTTTTGTTCTCCTGGTCGCCCATACGCACACATAGACACACACTAAGTGTGTGTGTTGTGTTTTATATATTTTTTTTATAAAACTAGTTTGCCCACTTGGCAACATTAGTCCCTTGTGTTTTATTCTTCTCAAAAGAAGCCATAATTCATTATTTTTTACTTAATCACATATTACTAACTAGGTTAATTATTCCTAGTTTACTTAATGGGTTCGGGAAGTCATAACCCTTTTTATTATAATGTCCTGATAACTCGGGCCCTTTTTATGTACTTTGTTTTTCTCAAACGATTATTCTCCTTTTAATTAATATTAGGTTTAATTATTTAATCCTAATATTTATCGGGTTACTTTTTACCACCAACAGTAATTTACCCGTTCATTAATATTAACGTGGTTTGACTATCAAACCTCTGTTCGGGGTGTTACAAGTCTACCCCTTAAAGAGGTTTCATCCCCGAAACCTTGCTTACATAATTCATTGGTTTAAACCTATCATGCTTTGTTTCGTTTTCATTTGAGCATTGCTCACTTTTAATAGTTCCATAATCTTAATTGGAATGTATGGTAATGTCTTTCGGGCTCCATAGTGGTGTCCGACTCCTTTCTGATGCTCCATTCTTGCATCCTTCTTTTGTTCAACATCCTTGTTCCTCAGGTCAGGGATTATTATAAGCCACATCGTATGTGTCTTTCAAGTATAAGGCCTCGTAGGCCGTTAATTTCTTCTAATATTCCTCATTTTATCACTTAGTATAACGAGTCACCTTTTTGGCCACTCGGCTATCTAATGTGATCAACACATTATCCCCTGCTAATCTTATCGAGACAAGTGCGTTATTAAGTTATAATTACTGTTTTGACCTTAAATGGTCTTCCCGGTTAGACTTACTAGCCACCGGTTACCTTATACCCTATCGCTCGGGTATATTCACCTTGCCTTCCCGAGGCTTATATGAGTTTATGCTCTCCTAACCCGTAACTCACGTTACAACATGATCATTTTCTATATTAATTTTTTTTACCATGAATGCGTCACATCACGTTTAAGTTTACATAAACCTTTAATTATCGAGAATCTTCTTTTCGAATGTATTGTCTTGCACCCATTCTTTTAGTGTTTTCCGTTTTTCAATTCCTCTCATAATATTTATATTTGTTAAAACGTTATTTCTCACTAAAACTAAATTTTAGTTTAGCGTTTTCTCTTTAACTTATATAAGTCACTCATATCATGGAATTTACGTCCAAGGATTTATTCCTTTCCATTGTCATTTCGGTAATTACTTAGGCGTTGCTCATACTTTTACAATTTATTGGTATTACCGGGAAGGTATGGTAATGCCTTCTCCTTTTACGCGAAATAACACAATTTAAATAATTGTGAATTTTTTTGTCATTTCTGCCCGTTTAGATGCTTTAGTGAAATCTTTCACTTTGTCAACCAGTCTTTTCATGATCTCTTCATTTTGGACCGATTCAGCTAACTTAGTGAAACCTATCGCTTTTATACTAACGTTGCCTTCCCAAGGCTTACAAGCATTCTTAATCCCTCATGCTCTAACTCGCACTTTTATTTATCCGGTTCACGCTTACTTACATCATCAAGCGTTATTCTTAAATTAACTCATTTGACTTGTTCGTGTGAATTCATCACTTATGACAGTCAAACATTATTCTCTATTCCTCGTTCAACTTTAAAATAGTTGAAAGTAGATACCAAGATTTCTGTATGCAAATTCTCATCGTCTTTTAGTCATGACTCATAACCCGAGTCCTTTGACTTTTTAATCCACGTTCCCGTCTCTTCGTTTACCAATACGCTCAATATCCTACCCATCTATCGGGTAGTTTACCGAGGTCACTGTTATTGCAACCCTTCCGGTATGCATTAAGACTTCGTTTTGATTTATTTGGTCGTCTTAGCGAATTTCATTGCTTTTATTCGACCAAGTCTTTTATTCCTTATTCTACCTCTTTGACTTGTCTGTGTGAATTTCATCACTTATGATAGTCAAACTTTATCTACTATGCCTTAGCACTCTCATTAGTTGGTTCGTATTTTCATTCACTTTGATTCTTGTCCCTTCCCTCGGGCTCGTTATACTAACGTAATACGCTTCCGCCATCAGGCTTGCGTTTATGTTTATTATCAAATATTTTACCTATTTGATCCCTTTTGGGTACCTTTTAGTTCGTCCCATTCACCCCGTCCTTACTACATCGGACGTAAATGTGTCCATCATAAGAAGTTCATGGTATTATGTGTTCACTACTTACTTGGCCAGAGTAAGCGATCAACACATGGTACACATGACCTTTTTTTAATTTTCATAATACACCCCAAGTAAGTAACGCCTCTAATCTTTCTATATCTTTGATTTCATTCCGTAAAACTTTATTTAATTGCTAAATGACAATTATTAGTTTTACTTGTTTTGCCCTTGAACATGTAAAATGTTTTCTTTCTATCAAACTATTATGTAATAACATTCAGATCTCTACTTTTCTCATTAGCATAATATTGAGAATTATTTACTGGGATAATTACCCCCCTCCAAGTTTCCACATAAACTAACTCTATTATTGTTTCGTTATTCACAATCGTGAATAACACATTTTTCTACTAAATTTTCTCTTGGAAACATCATCCTGAATAGGTGTATTATTCAGGTTTTCCATGTTTTATTCTATGTATGCAATAGTCATTCTCTACATGTTTGTTGCATATTGTTATTTGTGCGATTAAATGTAAAACGTGCACCTTGTAATGCTTGCCCCGACGGGCTTTCCTTGCCATTACCCTTATCCGCGATTGTTACGCGATTTGGTCCTAGGTGAGTATGCTCTATTTGTCATACTTCGGACCATTCCTCTGTCATATCCGTCACTTATTACACTCTCGCCATCTTCAGGTGCGAGTATCATTCAATTAGGAATTTACAAAAATTAGTAATTTCGACATTAATGAACGCCCGTATTATAATATAAGGCTTTTCTATTATACGTGTCAACACACGTAATTTCGTCGACTATATAAATCCTTTATCGATTTTATTGGTGTAACATGTATTACACGATAACCTCATGTGTTGCTTTCAAAACTTTAACATGCTAAACCATTAAAATACATGTACTTACCGGATTATGCAATCAAGCCTCGAACCGAACACACTTTACTCTTTAACCTTGAGCTCTGATTACCAACTTGTAACACCCATACTCATTTAATATTAATATATATAACTAAAGTAAGCATTTTATAAGAAAATGCCACTTATCAAAAACTTTTACATTACGAGTGTTTAAACAAGTTTACAACATCCAAAACATAGTTAAAAGTGTTTACATAATCCACTTGTATGAAACATAAAAAGATCAAATGCGGAAGCTTCATTAAGAGGTGTGTTCGGTTCTTGTTAATCGCTTGATCTTCATCCGGAATGCCACCTACATCTCCTAATATCAAAACCAAAAATAAAGTTAGTTTTGATATGTTAAATACATGTTAAAACAAGTTTCATGTGTCAAAACAACAAAATTCAAACAAATTTCGGAAATTTAGGGCGTCGCCATACGCGACGGTTATAAAGGGTGGGTGTCGCGCGACGCCAAGGCCCAAATTCGGCAGAATGTTATTTTTTTGGAGCTGCAGTTGCCCAACTATAGTTTTAATCGAAAAATGAACTTCAAAGTGTCATAACTTTTTATCTACTTATCCGATTTACTTGATTCATTTTCCTATGCGATCGTAATTTGATTCTCCATCTCATGGAGTTAAAATCCGACTTCTGAATTCACAAAATTTCAGATTTCAAGCTCTCGGCTTGAAATTCAATTATAACTCTTTTTGACCCGTTCATTATTTTTTCAAACAAACTTGTTTGTCACCATTAAAATATTATGGACATCACGTTATATATTTTTACTATTATTCAAGGTTCAATTTACGGGTTTCTTATGTATTCTTAACCCGTTTTACATATGTCACACCCCAACCGATGGCGGAATCATAGGGGCATGGCACTGAGCGAAACAGATTGTCCAGAAGTTTCCACAACAACTATTAATACTATTCAGTTAAATGATACGTCCCATACCGTATCCCAAATAATACAATGAATTATTACAGATAACAACTAGTCAAGCAATTATGTTCCGACAACTCAGATTTAAATAAAATAAAATAAATATTGTTTAATTGCTTCTAAAGACTCGATCTGCAAGATCTACAGACAACTATGCTCTAGACGCTTATTCCTAGCTTACCTTCCTAGCAGATAAGCATCTTAAACACCTGTCACATAAGTTAAAATACAGTCAATACATATAATGTAAAGGTGAGCATACAAGTTTGATAATAGCATATAGAGTAAGAAATAGTTTACGCATAACCAGCACGTACACAGAGGAAAACGAAGCATGTTAATTATCGACATGGATCTATTGATACCAATGATTGCGGGTTGACTGTCCGAGACAGTTCGCAATACATGATTACCACCGTAATCCATGCAAGTAATTGTCCTTAACAACCCCCGTGTGAACGGGTGCTGAGTCCAAGCTATAGTACTACGTCGTTAAGGCAGGTAGACAACATTCCACGTGTAAACACAATCAATAAGCATTCATTTAGTCACGTAATACATGCGTAATTGGTTAGCGTTCAAATAGTTGAGTAGTGTGATCGATTGTGTTTTGATATAAGTAACGTATGTAACACCCAAAAGTGCTAAAAGCAAAAAAGGGATCGAGTATACTCACAGCGATTGATTGGCGGATTGAAGGGAGCGCTTGAGGGTAGGGTTAGCCTGAATAGTTCGAAATCATAACGATGAGTAACACGCAAAACGGAAACAAGTGATGATGGGTCGAACAGCCTAGTCGATCGAACAGCAAGTTCGATCGGACGGGTTGTTCGTTCGGTTAGATAGTCCGTTCGGACAGTCTGTTCGATCGGCCGGTAGGCTCGATCGGTTGGACTGTTCGAGTAGATTGTTTCTTCCTTTGAGTAGGATGTGTTTGTGTATGATGGTTTGACCTTTTGAAGTTTTCGTTGTAGTATTTGAGAACACTGAAGTGTCCTTACCTTTCAGCTTGATCGATCGAACGGCCGGCTTAACCGCTCGGTTAGGAACTTCAAAAGTGAGTCCTCAGCTGGATGTCACCTGATTGATCGAACATCATGTTCGATCGGGTGGCACTCCGTACTACTACGAGTTGTAAATCGATTAAGGGTTGAAGAATAGTATCTCATGATCCGATGAGTAATGTTATCAAACAGCTCGTTCGATCGAACATCACCTTGTTCAATACTATACTTCATGTAATTGTCAAAGTGTGGGGCCACTTGCTAGCCGATCAGCTGGCCTGGTCGATCGGCTGACATGTCCGATCGGTTGGGTTGTCCGTTCGGACAGCCTAACCGTTCGGTCAGCATCCTGACCTGGTCGGCCTGTTCGTCTAACACTTGGCTGTTTTTGGTTGTTTGACGTTATTTCAAGGTAGTTTGACAACGAGCTAAACCATGGAACTTTCGTTCTTACTTGTTTCCCCTGCTCGGACAGGAATCACCCAAGTCCGGCCGGTAAACTGTTTGGAATGGTAGTTTGATGTTTAACCTGAAGTCGGTGAACCTCGTCGATAGAATCTGAATCTTGAACCACTCATCCACTAGAATTATTGGTGAGTTGACTCAAGCTCTGTTTCTACCGGTTTGAAGGCATTGAGTGTAAAAGAGTTGAAGGAAAGTTGGAATTCCTTCTTTCAATCCTTTATATCACGTAAATGTTTAGATCTATGATAGATCTTAGCTTTTTTAAGTGGAAATCGGCGAGATCCAAGCTATTCATAGTGGAATGAGGCCAAAACATGAAGTTCTTGAAGAACATCACGATGACATCATCCTAGAATGCTTAGATCTGGATGATTTCATGGTTAGAAATCAAGATTCGAAAGATAGAAAGGTGTAGGAGTGTGTATTGATCAAGAAAGTACAAGATTTAGGATGAAAACTTACTTGAATCGGAAGAAATCTGAGAAAAGATGAGGAGCACGAACTGGTCGGTCAGAGAGTTTCCAAAAGTGGAAAGAATGACAATGACAACCTGTTGGTGCATTCATCTGTCGTCTTCGTCTTATGTCGAGTCTGGGTTGCGTTGCGGATCTGATCAAGCATGATGTCATCATGTTTAATGGTGACATCATAATAGATGACATCATCATAATATGTCATCATCTTTGCAAACAGTAAACGATAAGAAACAATTGGATTTGAAATTGATTTTGAGTTGGCCGTTTGAAGTTACACGTCCGTTTGAGAGTAATCGTTTGAAAATGTCATGTTAGTTTCAAATGTCAGGTCCTAGTCTATAAATAGGCTTCAAACGTTCATCATTTGTAACGAACAGGTCAAGTGATACCGAGGTGCTGCCAGTATTTCCTCTGATTGTAAACACTGTTATTTCAATATACAAGAAGTTTAAAGTGTATTTCTAGCTGTTTTCACATCCGTTTCTTAGTTTCCGCCTCTGAAACGGACTAGAGCTCTTCTGACCGACTCATTCAGGTCGAAACACGATCCTACAAGTGGTATCAGAGCTCAGGAGGAGGAGTTCTTGCCATATTCAGCTTGAAAATCTATCTTCTACACCTTCTTTTCAAAACCGATCAATTTTTCACGGTTAAAATCGGCTGAAACTTTCACAACGTATGCGTAATAGTATTTTAACAAATCCTTGATAATTTCAGATCTAAACTCGAATTAAAAGTGGTAAAAATGGACTGAAAACTAGGTTCCGTTTGAACGAAGGCTGGTGTTCCGTTTGAAATCTGGTCCATTCCGTTTGAAAGACACGTTTGAAGCAACCTTCCATTTGATCTATCATTTGAAAGGGTCATTTCCATTTGAAAGTGCATGATATATCGTTTGAAATTGCCATTCCGTTTGAATTGATCGTTTGAACTTGACTATCCCGTTTGAAACTGTCACCTTGTCGTTTGAAGCAAGCACCTTTCCGTTTGAAAACAACGACCATTTGAATTGTATTTCACGTGAAAAGTGCATCGAGGTGTGAAACATTAAATGGAGTTGATTAGTTTGCATGTGATCTACATTGTGTTAGTCCACTAAATCAAACGGCCCATTCACAGTTGAAGTGTTTCGGTCATAGTCAAGGTTTTGCATGTAAAGTTGTTTAGTATTGCATGTGATCAAACGGCCCGATAAGTTGTCAGATTAGTGGATATTGAGGTCAAATAAGAATTCATTGGAAATTGGTGTCAGCCCACTATAACGAACTTATCAATGTTGTCAGTTAGCATGTGATTCATAATCGATACATGTGATAGTGTTGGTCAAGTGATCCATGTGCATAAGATCAGTCTTATTAACGCAGCCCATGTGATTGGTCTATGTCATTGGCCTAATAGTTTGATTTCATTGTGGCAGCTCTCATTTAATTGTACCGGTCCAATCAAAATTTTTAATAGATAGTGTTTGACGTCCATATATTGACAAAACAAAATCGGTTCATTCATTGCTTTGTTTGACTATTACATTGCGGCCTAATCAGAGTAAATTGTACATTATAGAAGCCCAAGCAGTTGTTGTAAATTGACAAAACATATTGAATCGGCCCAATGAAGTTAATTTGTGATTGTTGATTGTTGGCCATATATCATGTGATGCCATTCATTGATCAGAGTGATTGTGATAATGAGATTTGCATGTGAGTTTGTCAGCCTATTTGATTGAGATAATTGTCCATTTTTGAGGTCCAATCATAGTCTAAGTCCAATACTTTTAGTGGTGACATTAATTCAGTATATTTTGTTGTATATTTGAGAGATTTAAAAAAATCACAGCTGTCGAGTTAGTGAAATTTGAGGTGTAATTCGAGGTGTTTATACCGAGGTGTTTCACGAGGTGAACCAGTTTGCATCAAGTTAGTTCGTTTGTAATTACCAGTTCACTTGAGATTTGATTCCAGTTCATTTGAAAGTCTGAGTTTGTGAATTTTGGGAAATCGAAACATGGAAAAGGAGTTACTGAATAAGTCTTTTGACAAGTTTGTAGCTTTTAACCATGAAACAACAAAGATGACCATTGATAGATATTGTCATTTAGTCGTGGAAATGGGAAGATTGAACATTATGAAAGACAATGATGAATGGATTGATAAACTTGCTGATGCATTACCACAGCAAAAATGGGGATCTTATCTGTTGATTGTAAAACATATGAGAAAACATGAAAACATGAATCTGGCACAGTTTATTCAGAAAATTGAAGAACATGAGTTGGAAGCAAAAGTAGAAACTGAGAAAGCAGAAGTTGAAGAAAGCTTAACAAAGGAAACTGAGGGACAGAAAGCTGAAATAGAATCTGAAGAACCAGTGGTTGAAAAGATTGTAGAAAAAAATGTTGAAGTAGAAAAGATTGTAGAAGTTGAGAAAGTTGTTGAGGTTGATAAGATAGTCGAAATCATTAAACCTTGTCTGAATTGTAAAGAATCTTGCAAAGCTTGTGAGGAGAAAGATAAGAAGATTGCTGAGTTAGAGAAGATAAAAGAAGATTTACTGTCTGATGTGAAGTATGTTAAACAGTCATACGATGTACTGAACAGGATAGTTGACAGTTTAAAAAGAGCGAATGCAGAAATTGAAAAGGCAACCGACAAAATGAGTGCAACTTTGATGACAAAGCAAAGTGTCATAAATGATTACATTGAAGATTGTGCAAACTTGAAGAAGGAGTTAGAACTTGAGAGAATCGAGAGTGAAAGGATCAACCGATTACTTTTGAGTTATACTACTTGTGATTATTTGATTGATCATGTTTATCCTACTGTTGCAGGTCTTGAAGCTTTCAAGAAGAAAGAAAAAGAAGAGGATACTGGTAAGAAACAAAGTGTCAAGTATAACAGATGTCCGCCTCCTATCTTTGAGAGTTATTCCCCCAGGAAACCAAATGAGGAACGGGTAGACAAGGCTCTAAACATCAAATTAAAATCTGAAATCACTGATGAATTACCAGACAATATTGATGTCACATTCACAGCGTCTGACACTGATCACGAGTCTGAATTAGTTAAACGAGTTGTCGATCAGATGTTGGATATGGATGAAGAGTCAAAGTCGGAGTCTAAGTCAGATAGTTCGAGTTCGTCTGAGAAAAGTCCGAGTTCGCCGGTTAAGAGGATTTACAATAAAGAATTTCTGTTATCAAAATCTAATTTGAATGACGGATCAGTCAAAGTAGCATATACGTTGAATGATTCAGACAAATTATATTATGATGAGGAATTCCCAATAAGAAGTGTTAAAACTGAAATGATCAAAAAGGTTTTCAAATTAACAGAAATTAATATTTCTGAAATAAAGATTTAAATCTTTCTGAAAAACCTAAACCTTACACTTCAAGGATTCAACAAAGAGTAAACAAGAAAATGGGTTACGGTTGTGGTTATAGTTTCAAAAAGAAACCAAACCATAATGGTAATCTCAAAAAGAAAGGTCTTGGTTTTATTTCACAAGAAAATTATAAAAATCAGAAAACTTATAAACCAAAACAAAATTTTTTTCAGGTGGGAGTTCTGAAGATGAGCAGAAGAAACCTTTCTGGAAACAGTCAAATCAAGAGTTTCTTGTTGAAGTGAAGAAGAATGTGAGAAAATCTGCTCAAAGAGTTGACAGAAGAACCTGTTTCAAATGCCAGGAAGTTGGACACATAGCTTGGAATTGTCCCAAGTCCAACTACCAAAAACAGGGAGTTTCTTCTAACTCTGTTTTGAGAAAAACTTGTGTTGATAAGAAAGAACAATCTGTAAAAATTGTTAAAAAGTGTGAAAATTCTACTTCTGAGGAAGGAGAAAGTTCAAAAAGATTTTACAAAAGAAGAGGTGATTTAAGTAAACAAAAATGGGTGGTTAAATCTGAGAGTAATTCTGACAATGAATCTGATTCCATAAAATCAGAGGAGTCATTGGTTCATAAAAAGATTGTGAATTCCGTTCCAGTGGTGAACGATGAGAATTTTCCGTCATTGTCAAAGAAAAATTTGATGAAGAAAGTTGGAAAGGTTGAAATCTCAAATCAATTCTTCGCTGATAAAGGAGAATTTGATGTTGAGAAGGCTTTCAACGGGAAAGTCAAAAACATTTTTGGGAAGATGGTTGATAAGAAGGTAAAGGGTGCTAAAGAATTTTATAAATCAAAATGTTGGTGGGACAGATGTGTTCCAAAGTCACCCAAGGCTGGTGAGGCTTGGATGGACATTATGTTTGAGTAAAACACCGGACTTGCCGGAGATCCCAAGTTTATATCGTGGATCAGGAATCGGCATCTTTCATGTAAATGTGTGTTTGTGAAATAGTCCTTCAACCTAGATTGAAAATGTGTTGAAATTTTTACAGAATAAAGGACTATGCCGGAGCTTCCAGGTTGGTAAGCGAGGAGCAGGTATCGGCATCTTTCTTGAGGAATTTACTATGGTAATGTCAATCATGCAAACGGTAAAAAAAGGTTTGTTTATGTTTGGTTACAAGTGGTTAGAAGATTTGATTGTGCATAACTTGTGCATATGGTAAATCAAGGACATTAATTTGTACTTGCATTTTCCTACAACTGATTGAGAGACAAGATGCTGAACCACATCCTCGAACCTTGTATTGATATACCTACAAATGGTAAAATCAACCAAACTTATTTTCCGGAAAAACCATTTTGATTAAAACAAACTTATGTGTTTTGAAATCTAAATGGGAAAATAGTTTGTTGATAGGGGGAGTCCTGATTGTTTATGCCAAGCGAATGGCGAAATGAGGCGATTTGATATCGGTTGTCATGTTTATGTACAGTTTGTTTTCAATTTTCGTTAATGTGTTTGCATTATAGGGGGAGTAGAAAATTTCAGAAAATCCAAAAACATTAGAAAATTTGAAAAAGACAAAAACATGATAAAATCCAAAAATGAGTTTGTTGTGAAAAAAAGAGGAAATGATAGTACATCAGTAGACTATCACAACATGCTAAAGATTTAGAAAGTTTAAAAGTGATAAACAATCTTACTGCGGATGTGTCAGTAGATCTTTACACATTTAGTAAATTGTGATGAGATATAAACGGTAAAAATTCAAACTTGCTTATTCTGTGGGTAACAACTTCTTGGATATATAGGTAACCCCTGAAATCTTGTTTGAAAGATCCCTTATTCTGAGATACCAGGTCTTTATGCTCAGTGATATTTGGGGCATTATCTCGGGACTTCTGCTGTATGGAAGTACTGACCTAGTCCCCGGATAATACTTTTGCAAATGCTTGAAAAAGCACCGCCCTCAGCAAATCGATGAAACAATAAAATTGATAGTCATTGCTGTTGTAAAAAAGATCCTCTAAAGGGGACCCACCAAAAGTCGAGCCGTCATCTCTCTGCTGAACGGAAGTTCTTACCTGAGCTCTCATGGTTTCGCACCTAACCCCTTACAGATATCATCTAGGTATACTCACCTGTAAGACTGAATATTGGGATCTGGATACGGGAGTATATTCAAGTAGTGGGACACACGGATAAGTTTAAGTGCTTAAAACATTAATATCGTATCTCGGATCAGTTGAACTTTGTGTGAAAATTTAAGTGGACCAGTATACTAACAATCTAGGTAAATTGTTTAGAACTTAAAATGAAAATCAAGCTTAACGGTGTTGGTGATTTGTCTCATAAGCTGATATGATCCTCTTACACAAACTCACAAAAATAATGTTTGTAAATATTTCTTTACTGCATTTTAATTCTCTTATGTCAAAAATCCAAAAAGATTTTCAGTGTGTTTTAGCATAAATTTTTGAAAAATACAAAAAGATTTTCGATAACTGATATTGAAAAGTTGATTTTCAAAATTCTGGGTGCTAAACATGATGAACAGATGGTTTGGGATAGTGTGTTGTTTTGAAAAATGATAAATCTTTAAGTGGTTCTTTAAAGATTAACATTGTAAAATCATTCTTTGATTGTATAATTTCTGCAAGTGATTCATTAGATTTTTACAAGTTATCATCAGAAAATTTATTGTGAGGTAGAGGATGTGCAGGTTTCTAAGAGATAGAAAGCCAGGTTCAGATACTTGGAGACTTTGTGATTTCAACATGCCAGACTGCGATCCCAGCATTTCGAAAGGGGGAGTCTGAAGACATCCGAGTAGAGATTGTTTGTGGGGAGTCTGTTGGTGATGATGAAAAGAGAAGAGAAAGATTTGAGGATGCTTACACTGTGAGATATTTCAGAGAGTGTTCAGACTGATAAAGACTGAAGACGTTGAAGACTCGACACTTAAGACTCGTCAACATCTGAGGGAGAGTCTGTTGGTGCATTCATCTGTGGTCTTCGTCTTATGTCGAGTCTAGGTTGCGTTGCGAATCTGATCAAGCATGATGTCATCATGTTTAATGATGACATCATAATAGACGATTTCTGATATTTCGATTTCGATTGAAGACGATACGAGTACGATAGAGTTTCCTATTCCAATTACTTTCAGTCCCAATCACTATATCTAACATATAATCATCTATATTTCACACTGTCCTTATGTTAGCATCCGTCATAATTCGATTTCGATTGCATTCAATTTGAGTTTCGAGTTTCGATTGATTCGATTGATCACCACACAAAACTTAAAGTAAACACGCACAGGTAACACATAAGGCACACACACACGTATAACAACAACCAAAGTTCGCGTAATTCAAGGTTCGAGTTCGATGATGGTTAGATCGGTTTGATTACTGATTAGTTAACTTTATCGCATTGTTACTTCCTAATATTCACAGTCGTAAATCGGTTTGCGTTGATAAAACATTCGATTACTTCGATTCTTGATTAATAACACTTACTCCACATAATACAAATAAAACATAAAATAGACTAATTACAGTCAAAGAAGTCAAAGTTGACTTGGACTTTGACTTTGACTTTGACATTCAAAAAGATGGGGTGTTACAGCCTCCCCTTGTTTAGGGAATTTTGTCCTGAAATTAGGCTCGAAGCTGCACAGCACCGTGGATGATATTACCAATTTCTCGCTTCAGATCTTCATTTGAACAACTGCGGGTACGTAGCCTTCATGTCGCTTTCGAGTTCCCAAGTGAACTCTGCGCCTCGTTTGCCTTCCCATCGGACTTTCACGATAGGGATGCGTGAGCGCCTGAGTTGCTTGGTTTGGCGATCCATGATTTCGACAGGCTTTTCCACGAAGTGTAGCGTTTTGTTTACTTGAAGGTCATCGAGCGGTATAATCAGATCATGATCAGCTAGACACTTTCGGAGGTTCAACACATGGAAAGTCGGGTGGACGTTACTAAGTTCCTCCGGTAGTTCGAGTCTGTAGGCGACTTTTCCGATCCTTTCCAGAATCCTAAAAGGTCCAACATATCGAGGCACTAGTTTCCCTTTCTTGCCGAACTTGACCACACCCTTCCAAGGTGATACCTTTAGGAGTACGTAGTCGCCAACGTCAAAGTCAAGGGGCTTGCGTCTCCTATCGGCGTGACTTTTCTGTCTATCACGGGCTTTCGACAAGTTGTCGTGAATCTGGAGGATTTTGTTAGTCGTTTGAACGACATCTTCTTCCATATAAAGCCTCGAATGGTGCCATTGTATGATAGCATGTCTTCAAGAGTACGGATCGTTCTTTCAGTCTGTCCGTCAGTTTGAGGATGGAATGCAGTACTCAGGTTAAGCGACGTACCAAGAGCCGCTTGAAACGTTTCCCACAATCGCGAAGTAAACCGAGCATCACAGTCTGAAATGATATCACGAGGCGTACCATGATTACAAATGATCTCGTCGGTGTAGATTCGGGCTAGTCGTTCTACCTTGTAGTCTTCTCGTATTGGCAAAAAGTGGGCTGATTTGGTCAGACGATCAACTATAACCCAAATGCTGTCGTGACCTGATGGCTTGGGCGGAAGTTTGGTTATGAAATCCATAGCTATACTCTCCCACTTCCATATGGGGATTGGAGGTTGTTCGAGTAAGCTAGAAGGTCGCTGGTGTTCAGCCTTAACTCTTGCACAAGTCAGGCAACTTCCAACATAGAGGGCGATATCCCGTTTCATACCCGGCCACCAGTACTTGTAACGAAGATCCTGGTACATTTATCGGCATCGGGATGAATAAAGTATCGGGATTTGTGGGCTTCGTTCATTATAATCTTTCGCAAATCGGTCCGCTTAGGGATCCAAATTCGGTCCAGATAATAGAAAATCCCATCTGCCTTGCTTACCAGTTGAGCTCCATCGTGATAGATTCTCTCCTTCTTCAAGGTGCGTTCGTTAAAACAGGCATGCTGGGCTTCGCGGATGAGGGTTTCGAGGTTGTGCTGGGCTTGGGTATTGCGGATACTGAGCAAATAACTCTGTCTGCTGAGTGCGTCGGCTACAACATTTGCCTTGCCCGGGTGATAACGAATCTCACAGTCGTAATCGCTAAGAAGTTCTACCCATCGGCGTTGACGCATGTTAAGTTCTTTTTGATTAAAGATGTGTTGTAAACTCCTGTGATCGGTGAAGATCATACACTTGGTACCATACAAGTAGTGTCGCCAAATCTTCAATGCAAAAACAACTGCGCCTAGCTCGAGATCGTGGGTTGTATAGTTCTTCTTGTGGATTTTGAGCTGACGAGATGCATAAGCTATAACCTTGTCCTGTTGCATGAGAACACAGCCAAGACCAAGGTTGGAAGCATCACAATAGACAATGAAATCGTTGTTTCCGTCTGGAAATGTGAGAACAGGAGCATTGCAGAGCTTGCGCTTAAGGGTTTGAAAAGCAGATTCTTGTTTAGTTCCCCAAACAAAAGACCTGTCTCTATGAGTAAGAGCGGTAAGCGGCACAGCGATCTTAGAGAATCCTTCGATAAATCGTCGGTAATAGCCCGCTAATCCAAGAAAAGAACAGACTTCAGACGGGTTCTTAGGCGTAATCCAGCTCTTAACTGCTTCAATCTTCACGGGATCGACATAAATACCTTGACTATTAACGATGTGACCCAGAAACTGAACCTCCTCCAACCAGAATTCGCACTTGGAGAACTTGGCGTAGAGTTGGTTCCCCTGGAGCAACTCGAGAACCAAACGTAGATGTTGCGCGTGTTCGGCTTTCGATTTGGAATAAATCAAGACGTCGTCGATGAACACGATGACGAAACGGTCAAGATAAGGTTTACACATGCGATTCATCAGATCCATAAAAACCGCGGGCGCGTTGGTTAGACCAAAAGCATAACAACGAACTCATAGTGGCCGTATCGAGTGCGAAAGGCGGTTTTGGGTATATCTTCCTCTTGTATGCGTAACTGATGATTGCCTAAACGTAGATCGATCTTCGAGAAACACTTGGCACCTTGCAGCTGATCAAATAAGTCATCGATTCGAGGCAAAGGGTAACGGTTCTTGATGGTTAACGTATTCAATTCCCGATAGTCGATGCACATCCTGAACGACCCATCCTTCTTTTTGACGAAAAGGACTGGTGTACCCCAAGGAGAGGTGCTCGGGCGAATAAAGCCTTTTTCAAGTAACTCCTGGAGTTGGTTTGAGAGTTCCCTCATTTCGGATGGTGCGAGTCGATAAGGGGCTTTGGCAACAGGGTTAGCTCCAGGAATAAGGTCGATACGAAAGTCGATATCACAACTTGGCGGTAAATCCATGAAGATCATTAGGGAACACCTAAGGAAATTCACGGACCACTGGAACGTCTTTGACTTCAACCTTCTTTTTCTTTTCCTTCTCTGCTACTACAATGTTGGCCAAGAAAGCTTTGTATTCCTTGCGGAGATATCTGCTAGCTTGGATACACGACATGAGCTTGAGACCTTTCGAAGATGTTTCACGTACACACATAAAAGATCACCATTCGCGAGCGAGAATCGAATCATCTTTTTGAAACACACAACTTCAGCATGGTTTTCGCGAAGAAAGTCCATGCCTACTATGACGTCAAAACTTCCGAGTTGCATCGGAATGAGGTCGATAGGGAAGATATGATTGTTGAGCTCAAGGGTACAATCACGAAGAACCGAGTTAACGGCAGTTCTTCCAGTAGCAACTTCAACTTCGAATGACGAGGGGAGATAAGAGCGCTTATGACTAAGGAGCTTCTCGAATTCAAATGACACAAAGCAGTTATCGGCTCCAGTATCAAACAAACATGATGCATAAATACCATTCACAAGGAACGTACCATTAACCATGTTGTTGTCAACCTGGGCTTGACGGGCGTTGATGTTAAAGGTTCTGGCACGGGCTGCTTACTGTTACTGCTGAGGCTGCTGCTGGGGTTCTTGTTTCACAACCCGGTTCGGAAACATGTTTGCAAAGTGGTTAGGATCACCACATGCAAAACAGACTCGAGCATTGACCGCGGGTGCTTGAGCTGCCGGTTGGCCTTGAGGGGCTGGGAGTAAAGCTTGATGAGCGGCGGCTTGAACTAGGGCTTGACGGGGAACATAGCGACAATTCGAAGTGAAATACCCGTAGAGGTTGAAGTGGGCGCAGAAGCGACAGGCGATTCCCACCAGATGATGGTATGAGCATGTCGGGCAGAGCGGGTTGGGACCTGTGTAAGCGCGCTTGGCTGGCGGCGCATTGACCACTGGAGTTGTCGATGGTGAGACTGCTGCTGAGCCTGTACAGCTTGTAGAGGAGCAACAATCGTTGTCACAGCACAGTTCTTGTTGCTGGAGCTGTTGTTGTTGTGCTTCTTCTTTCTTCTTGATGACTTGGAGGGTTTGA
Organism: Helianthus annuus; assembly: GCF_002127325.2. Taxonomy (NCBI): domain Eukaryota; kingdom Viridiplantae; phylum Streptophyta; class Magnoliopsida; order Asterales; family Asteraceae; genus Helianthus; species Helianthus annuus. Next base: position 67,459,905 of record NC_035439.2, on the reverse strand, counting down.
GCAGTGTCACACCCCTTTCTGTGGCGGAAGCACGAGGTGTGATCATGAAAGGTTCTCGTTGCATATGAAAGGTAAACATTCTACATGCTCATAAAAATAACTTCAATACCAAACATTTTATAATTTGAAAACACAAGTTTAGCGTTTACATCGCAACGATAGCATAAAACATTGTCTTAAAAGTTTACAACTTTATTTAAACATAACATAGACGACATCCATAAGCATGAGTAGGACCGCACGCACATCCATCTTTAGTTACCTAAAATACATGTGAGTTTTGGAAAAACGTCAACATAATGTTGGTGTGAATTCATGCAGTTTTTGTATTTCACGTTTGTATACTCTATAAGAAAACATAGTTTGTGTCATGTATAAATCAAGTTTTCATGTATATCTCAAATATTCATGTGTACACCACGTACTCATGTATAATTCAGGTTTACTTGTGTACACCACGTACTCATGTATAATTCAGGTTTACTTGTGTACACCACGTACTCAAGTATAAATCAAGTTTTATTATGGTATGAATCTTATGTAAATAAAGTATTCCTGTATGTATCAGGATGTTAATGGGTTGCAAGGCCATTAACATGTGACACGACATAGGAAGTCACCAAACCTTAGGTATTTTCTAGTTGGCATATTCTGAGACACAAAAGCACTACTCGGTACTCGTCCTCACCGAGAGTGTGGCTGCCCGACACCTGTTAGATCTAACCTTTTGTTCTGCGGTCTAGGTATATTGTTGATTAATGGTGCTTATGTACCCTATTCGTGACATGATTTCTCGTATCATTTCTCATAACGCATCATACTTGGTACTCGTTCTCACCAAGTGCGTTTCTTGTATTCTTATATCTCATCACACTTGGTACACGTTCTCGATAAGTGTGCTTCTTGTTATCATACCATTTGTAAACATAGTAATATTTGTAACATGTATTTCCCCCCGAAGTTATAAAATTGAAAACAGCTAAGAGAAAAGGGGGAGCATGAACTCACAACTTTGCGTTCCTTGCGTCGTAAACTTCACCGGATTTGCTTTAATTAACGTCGTGACCTAAACGTGTTTTATTATCGTTAGTCACTAGTCTTGTATCGTACAAGCACAAGTCACTATCTTCTTGTATATGTTCTTCTTGTGTTAAAAATATTCTATATTTTTAATTATGTGTCTTATTTATATTATTTTCTCAAACATAAATATAAGTGTATTGTATTTTGCACCTTGCACCCGCATTATGTATTTTGTCTAAATAGGTTGTACGTGTATTTTTTTTTTTTTTTGTATTTCTACTCTTTACGAGTATCTCCAAGTCATATTATTTTTACCCTAAAAATAATATATATATCTAGTTCACAATATAATCACATAATCACACAAGCAATTTATTAATAATTATATATTATAAACATATATTTAACAAGTTTTATTTATGAAAATCCATCTCCGGTATTTGGTATCTTGTACTAAAAATCATGGCGAAGTTTATATTCTGAAAACAAGTTAAAAATATATTTGTAACCATTTACTAGAAAAATATTTCTAAGTGTTGCAATTCTAGAAAAATTTTGCCAGAGTTTCCTCTGTAACTAGAGGTGTCCACGCTTACAAGCGTATCATTTTCTTTTCAAAAGTTTAAATCAAGCAATTTAACAATCATCAGCCATCAATATTTAAACATCAGACTTGACAAAACGAGCGTAATCACAAACTCATGAACTTGAAGGTGTTGCAAAAATATGTAGTACATCACCATCACATTTAGTAGGCTTTGTTATTTCTAAAAACATGATCGGTTTCTTGTAAATTTCAGTTTTAAAGAATTTGAAGTTTAACAACTTCTAGTCAAACTTTACAAAACGCTTCTTGGTTAAATTTCTTGTTACACAAGTGTTCATACACTTGTTTACCCCTTTAAAAATGTGCTTTGTTTATACTAGATCCGGGTTGTTAACGAAGTTAGTATTTTCGCTTGGTTCTTCCGAAAAACCACTTGTAGATCCTTAGATCTACATGTTTAGAGTCTTATTTTACAAGAAAAATTATGTTTACACAAGTTCCAAGTTCATGGTGGATGATTTTATCATCTTTTATATTTCTAACACTTAACATACTACTAATTCATGTTCTTGAACATGATTTAGTATGTGTAGATGATGATCCATCCCACTTTTAATGACAACCAATATCAAATAATCACAACTAGACAAGATTCTCATGATTTACGCACATATTTACTCTTTATCCACCATTTATCACTTATGTTCAAGACTTTATGTTATGTTCTTGAGTGTTCTTGCTTTTTAACCGTTAAATCACTTATTAACCACTTTAAACAAGAACAAGAGGATGTTTAGAGGCACTTACTACTAGCTCGAGGCTAGGGAAGAAACTAGACGTAAACAAGGTGGATAAAAGAAATCTAGGGAGGTTCTTGAGATTCCAAACACACCGGGCCTCGTTGTATGATCTCTAGCACCTTGTAAGTAACTTGGAATGATTGATCAAGACTTAAATATGGTGGTGGTGTGTGGATGGTTCTCGGCCGAGGGGTAGGGAGGAAGGAAGGAGAGTTTTTGTTGCTTGAATGGTAAAGTGATAACGTAGTGTAAGACTTAAGGTCTTTATATAATGTTCTTCCAACATTTGGTTAACCATGGGTCATTATGTTCCATATCTTGACAACATACCCAATAAAATATGAAAAGAAATCAAGGGTGTGTACCCCCTTGTCTAGAACCGATCATGGGGGGGGGGGGGGGTTGGTCTGGTTGAGTTTCAATGGGAAGTTACAAGTTCTAGTTTCATTTCAAGTGTTAAATCTAGTGTTAAGTGTGTTATTAAATATACAGTGTGTTAGGGTCTTCGGGGACCCTAACTAGCTCAGAAAAATAGAAATAATGCTTCTAGCATTATTTTGGTGTTCCGGGTATTGTACGGTTGTTCGGTTAGACACCGGTTCGTTAAATTGCTAAATTACACTTTTTAGTGTCTTTTATGTACCTTTTTGTAACACTTTCGATTCCCGACACTTGGGGAAGTATTCTGGATAATATAACATAATTTCTGCATAAAATTCATATGTTTAAATGCTGAATTGAGCTGAATTTGTTAAAATTCTGCACTTAAAGTGCGTTTCGGGTGCTTTTTAGTGTGCATTTTAGCTTCCGGAGAGTATATATATTAAACCCTTGTATGTATTCTAGGGTTTTAATGTATTCTTGTCGTTGGACCTACACCTAGGCCTCAATTCTAATGTCTGACTGCTTTCTGCAGTTTTGTTGACACATAGTGTCTTACCGGTGAGTTTACTAGTATTTTTGACGCAACGCTCTCATTTATGCTTAAAGCAATATTTAGTAGTATACAACGTGCATGAATTCACTTGTTTAGCATGTAATCAGTCAATGTTGACCTCTAAGCACATAATTGCAGTCATTAAATAATAGTTTAAAGTGTACGGAAATTACCGGTTTTGTGCCAGTTGTCACACTCTCCCCCTGTTAAAAGAATTTCGTCCCGAAATTCAGGCCGAACTAGCTCTGGTAGGAGTCTTCTTGAACAGGTGGGGATACTTTTCTTTGAACTGGTCTTCACGTTCCCATGTGTACTCGAGTCCGTGCTTAGAGTTCCAACATACTTTGACAAGTTTCACATTGCTCCTCCTGGTCTTGTTGACTTTCCAGTCGGTAACCTCAACGGGTTGTTCTGTAAATCGAAGGGCATCATCAATATGCACTTCCTCCGCAGGGATGATCACGTCTTCTTGTGTTGGACTCTTCTTGAGGTTGGATACATGGAACGTATCATGTACTCTGTTAAGTTCTTCCGGTAATTCCAACTTGTACGCCACGGTACCAATCCTTTCCAAGATTTTGAATGGTCCGATGTATCGTGGATTCAGCTTTCTGCGTTTTCCAAATCTTATTACGCCCTTCCAAGGTGAGACTTTTAACAACACCTTGTCTCCCACCTCGAATTCTAATGGTTTTCGTCTTTGATCAGCGTAGCTCTTTTGTCGATCTCTAGCCGCCTTAATGCGTTCTCGGATCTGTGTAATCTTGTCGGTTGTCTCTTGTACCAACCATACGTTTGTCACCAGCGTCTGCCCAACATAAGGTTGATCGGCACTTGCGGCCATACTGAGCTTCGAACGGCACGGCCTTTATGCTTGTATGATAACTGTTATTGTAGGAAAACTCAACTAAAGGTAGGTGAGTATCCCAGTTGCCACCTAGATCCATGACGCATGCGCGGAGCATATCTTCTAACGTTTGTATAGTCCGTTCGCTCTGGCCGTCTGTTTGTGGATGGAATGCCGTGCTTAGATCTAATTGAGATCCAAAGGCTTTCTGAAAGGATTGCCAGATCTTTGAGACAAAGCGTCCATCTTTGTCTGAAATAATTGAGATAGGCACTCCATGACGCGTCACAATTTCTTTCAGGTATATTTCAGCAAGCTTTCCAGTGCTATCCTTCTCTCGGATTGGTAGGAAATGCGCAGACTTCGTCAATTGATCAACTATTACCCATATCATATCGTGCCCTCTCGGGGTCCTGGGTAATTTTGTTATGAAGTCCATCGAGATTTGCTCCCACTTCCACATGGGGATCTCTGGCTGTTGTAGTAGGCCAGACGGTTTCTGATATTCAGCCTTAACCTTAGCACAGGTTAGGCATTTTCTAACATGAACAGCAACATCGCTTTTGAGTCTTGGCCACCAATAGTATTCTCTTAAGTCTTGATACATCTTGTCCGATCCTGGGTGGATTGAGTATCTTGATTTATGCGCTTCATCAAGGATGACTTCTCGTTGGCCACCATAGAGCGGAACCCAAATACGCTTCTTAAAGTATAAGGTTCCCTCTTCATTTGGTGCCATGTACTTCAATGCACCCCGGAGGTATTCAGCTTTGCGGTTTTCCACCTTAAGGGCTTCTTGTTGTGCGTCACGAATACGTGTAGTGAGGTTCGTTCGAATAGTCATTTCCAATGCTCGAACCCTTAGGGTCTTAACCCTTTCTTTTCGACTTAATGCGTCCGCTACAACGTTTGCCTTTCCAGGGTGGTACTTAATCTCACAGTCACAATCATTTAGCAACTTGACCCATCGCCGCTGGCGTATGTTCAATTCCTTCTGATCAAGTATGTGTTGTAAGCTTTTGTGATCTATGAAGATTATACATAGAGTACCATACAGATAGTGTCACCATATCTTCAAGGCGAATACCACCGCACCCAGTTCCAAGTCGTGCGTGGTGAAGTTCCTTGCATGTATCTTTAATTGTCTTGAAGCGTATGCGATGACTTTCTGGCGTTGCATAAGCACGCAACCCAAACCTTGTCGTGAAGCGTCGCAGTATACCACGAAGTCTTCTGTGCCTTCGGGTAATGATAGTATTGGTGCATCGCATAGCTTGTTTTTGAGTAGTTGAAAGGCGTCTTCCTGCTTGTCACCCCAGTCGTACCTCTTATTTTTCTGCGTAAGAGCCGTTAGCGGTTGAACTATTTTTGAGAAATTCTCGATAAACTGTCGATAATAGCCCGCTAAGCCCAAAAATTGACGAAATTCAGTTGGGGTTTTCGGGGCTTCCCAATTCTTTATGGCTTCAATCTTGGACGGGTCTACATGAATGCCCTTCTCATTCACAATGTGGTCAAGAAATTGAACTTCGTGAATCCAAAATTCGCACTTTAAGAACTTTGCATAAAGTTTCTCTTTCTTCAGTAGCTCCAAAATGGTTCTGGGGTGTTGCTCGTGTTCTTCTTTCGTTCGCGAGTAAATCAGGATATCATCGATGAATACAATCACGAATTTATCGAGATATGGTTTGCATACGCGGTTCATTATATCCATAAATACCGCTGGCGCGTTTGTCAGTCCGAATGGCATCACAAGAAACTCGTAGTGCCCATAGCGTGTTCTGAATGCAGTCTTTGGTATGCTTTCTTCTTGTATCCTTAACTGATGATATCCAGATCGAAGGTCGATCTTGGAATAGTAGCTTGATCCTTGCAACTGATCAAATAAGTCATCAATTCTCGGTAGTGGGTACCGATTCTTGATAGTGAGCTTGTTCAGTTCTCTGTAATCGATGCACATTCGCAGAGTTCCATCCTTTTTCTTCACGAACAATACTGGAGCTCCCCAGGGCGAGAAGCTTGGCCTTATGAATCCTTTATCCAACAACTCCTGGAGTTGTGTAGATAACTCTTACATTTCGGATGGTGCAAGCCGATAGGGCGCCTTGGCTACAGGAGCGGCTCCTGGAACCAAGTCGATACGGAATTCGACTTGTCGTTACGGAGGTAGTCTGGCAGATCTTCGGGAAAAACATCAGGGAATTCCTTCACCACAGGAATGTCTTCGAGTTTTGGTTCCTCAGCCTTCTTGTCTACAACATGTGCCAGGAAAGCGACACATCCTTTCCGTAAGCACTTCTGCGCCTTCATGCAGTTGATGATTCTTAGAGGCGCATCTTGTTTTTCTCCATGTACGATGAGAGTTTCATCATTCCCCAAAGGATGCGAATGATTTTCTCATGAAAAATGACTTCAGCTTTGTTCTTGGACAACCAGTCCATTCCGACTACTACATCGAAGCTACCCAATTGAATAGGTAAGAGATCAATGCTAAACCTTCGTTCACCAAGTTCTAGTGTACAGCCTCTAACAACTTCGCCTGATTCAACTTGTTTACCATTGGCTAGTTCTATGGAGTATGGAATATCCAATCTACTTGACTCTATCCCAAGCATACGTTTAAATTCCACAGACATGAAACTATAATCGGCACCAGTGTCAAATAATATGGATGCAAAGTGATTGTTAACGAGAAACGTACCGGTGACCACGTTAGGGTCCTCGCGTGCGTCCCTTGCTCCAATCACAAATGCTCGAGCTAGAGCATTGTCTCTCTTTGGGCAGTCTTTCATGAAATGATCATTGCTTCCACAACTGAAGCATCCTTGGTTCCGCCTCTTCCCGTTACCGTTCTTGTTACCAGCACGTTTCCATTTCGATTCTTTCCCTTACCCCAACAGTCTTCCGTTTGATGACCCAATCTACCACATTTGTCGCACCTTGGAATGCGACAAGCTCCATCATGATGATACTTACATTTTTGGCATTTAGGCATGGTGCCTTGGTATCCTTTGGCTGTAGTATTTGCCTCCTTAGGGGGGTTGGTGTCATGCTTCTTGTTGTATGAGCCCTTGTTGTTACTGCGGGTTGCTTGATTCAGATTCGAATGCTTTCTCTTCTTGTCACCGGATGACTCAGCAGGCGTCTCGGTCTTTTCTGTGGGGTTCAGTGATAGCTTCTTCATACGAACACAATCTTCAGTAAGGCTGACAGCCAGAGTTACAGCCTCGGTGATTGTTTGAGATTTGGCCGAAGTTAGCATGCCGCGAAACTCTGGGGCCAGTCCCCAAATGTAGTGTTCAAGGCGCTTGAATTCCGGAGTCACCATATAGGGAATCACCCTAGACAAATCATGGAACCTTCGAGTATACCCCGTGATGTCAACACCTACCATAGTCAAATGCCAGAACTCCGTCTCCAACCTTTGGAGTTCGGCACGAGAGCAGTACTTCTCTCTCATCTTCTCTTTCAGTTCATCCCAAGTCATGCCATACGCGGCATCATCACCCAGAGTTTGAACTTGCAAATTCCACCATGCCAGTGCTTCGTCGACAAACAACCCAGAAGCAAATGTGACTTGTTGATCCGCGGTACACTTGCTCATGCGGATAGTAGCTTCAGTCTTCTCCGTCCAGCGTACAAATGCTATTGCACCTCCTGTGCTGTCGTAGTTCATTGGTTTGCAATTGAGGAACTGCTTGAAAGTGCAGCCTGAAATTGATCCAGCCAACTCATATGTGAGCAATCGAAGAAATAATGAAACAAAGACCGTTCATAAATTTCTCCATGCTTAGCAAATTGCCTTAAGGTTACCTTGAGCTGCGTTTCCTCCGGACGAATCTCCATGTCCATTACGTCTGGCGTTGCTTGGTTCTCCACTGTCTTGAGTACGGTGTGCCTCGTATTGGGCGATAGCAGCGGAGATCCTTTCTTCCCGTAGGGCGTTCAGCTCTTCAGCAGTTCTCGGCAGTGGGGGATGAGGAGGTTGATCACGAGCGTTCACAGCTTTCCTGGGTGCCATGTTCTGACGGAACATAACACAACAGGGTTAGATGTTTATTCGGTATCGTCATAATAGTAGTATATATATGCACAAACATATACCACATAAATGACATCAAACAATTATTACTCTAGCAGAGTATTTAGTAGGCTGGAAGGGGTATTCACGTTTGACCTTTACCTTTTACTGGGGGAACCTATACGCGCTAAGACTTGCTGTGGTTTCTGTGCACTGAATACCATAATTATGTATGCATCCATAATTACGTAACTCCTTGCACAGTCCGCACAGTTCGTTTCATCCTCGTATTTCTCCCTCCAGATAGGCCATTGGTTCCAGGTAAAGTCACGTATACTTGTGACATTCTACTTCTAGCAGGTGTAAATATCAATTATCACATATAATTGCAAGTAATCCTTAATCATAGACAAGTGCTACCCCAGTGCACGCTAAGTCTCGTAGGGGTATCTTTTCTAGACTCATGTAAACAGTTTCAGGCAGTGGATGTCGCGGGAAGTTTTATGCAATGAAACCTCTTTGAAAAATCATTTTCGTGAAAGGATCCTAAAGATTATAGACTAGACTCGAGAAGGAATCCTGGTTCACTACAATAGCAGCTCTGATACCAATCTGTCACACCCCTTTCTGCGGCGGAAGCACGAGGTGTGATCATGAAAGGTTCTCATTGCATACGAAAGGTAAACATTCTACATGGTCATAAAAATAACTTCAATACCAAACATTTCATAATTTGAAAACACAAGTTTAGCGTTTACATCACGACGATAGCATAAAACGTTGTCTTAAAAGTTTACAACTTTATTTAAACATAACATAGACCACATCCATAAGCATGAGTAGGACCGCGCGCAATCCACCTTTAGTTACCTGAAATACATTTGAGTTTTGGAAAAACGTCAACATAATGTTGGTGTGAATTCATGCAGTTTTTGTATTTCACGTTTGTATACTCTATAAGAAAACATAGTTTGTGTCATGTATAAATCAAGTTTTCATGTATATCTCAAATATTCATGTGTACACCACGTACTCATGTATAATTCAGGTTTACTTGTGTACACCACGTACTCAAGTATAAATCAAGTTTTATTATGGTATGAATCTTATGTAAATAAAGTATTCCTGTGTGTATCAGGATGTTAATGGGTTACAAGGCCATTAACATGTGACACGACATAGGAAGTCACCAAACCTTAGGCATTTTCTAGTTGGCATATTCTAAGACACAAAAGCACTACTCGGTACTCGTCCTCACCGAGAGTGTGGCTGCCCGACACCCGTTAGATCTAACCTTTTGTTCTGCGGTCTAGGTATATTGTTGATTAATGGTGCTTATGTACCATATTTGTGACACGATTTCTCGTATCATTTCTCATAACGCATCATACTTGGTACTCATTCTCACCAAGTGCGTTTCTTGTATTCTTATATCTCATCACACTTGGTACTCGTTCTCACCAAGTGTGCTTCTTGTTATCATACCATTTCTAAACATAGTAATATTTGTAACATGTTTTATTTACGAAAATCCACCTCCGGTATTTGGTATCTTGTACTAAAAATCATGGCGAAGTTTATATTTTGAAAACAAGTTAAAAATATATTTGTAACCATTTACTAGAAAAATATTTCTAAGTGTTGCAATTCTAGGAAAATTTCGCCAAAGTTTCCTCTGTAACCGGAGGTGTCCACGCTTACAAGCGTATCATTTTCTTTTCAAAAGTTTAAATCAAGCAATTTAACAATCATCAGCCATCAATATTTAAACATCAGACTTGACAAAACAAGCCTAAAAACATGATCGGTTTCTTGTAAATTTCATTTAGTAGGCTTTGTTATTTCTAAAAACATGATCGGAGGTGTCCACGCTTACAAGCCATCAATATGTAGTACATCACCATCACATTTAGTAGGCTTTGTTATTTCTAAAAACATACCACCCTTACAAGCGTATCATTTTCTTTTCAAAAGTTTAAATCAAGCAATTTAACAATCATCAGCCATCAATATTTAAACATCAGACTTGACAAAACAAGCCTAAAAATATGATCGGTTTCTTGTAAATTTCATTTAGTAGGCTTTGTTATTTCTAAAAACATGATCGGAGGTGTCCACGCTTACAAGCCATCAATATGTAGTACATCACCATCACATTTAGTAGGCTTTGTTATTTCTAAAAACATGATCGGTTTCTTGTAAATTTCATTTTTAAAGAATTTGAAGTTTAACAACTTCTAGTCAAAGTTTACAAAAACGCTTCTTGGTTAAATTTCTTGTTACACAAGTGTTCATTCACTTGTTTACCCCCTTTAAAAATGTGCTTTGTTTATACTAGATCCGGCTTTGTTATTTCTAAAAACATGATCGGAGGTGTCCACGCTTACAAGCCATAAATATGTAGTACATCACCATCACATTTAGTAGGATTTTTTATTTCTAAAAACATGATCGGCTTCTTGTAAATTTCATTTTTAAAGAATTTGAAGTTTTACAACTTCTAGTCAAAGTTTACAAAAACGCTTCTTGGTTAAATTTCTTGTTACACAAGTGTTCATTCACTTGTTTACCCCTTTAAAAATGTGCTTTGTTTATACTAGATCCGGGTTTTTAACGAAGTTAGTATTTTCGCTTGGTTCTTCCGAAAAACCACTTGTAGATCCTTAGATCTACATGTTTAGAGTCTTATTTTACAAGAAAAATTATGTTTACACAAGTTCCAAGTTCATGGTGGATGATTTCATCATCTTTTATATTTCTAACACTTAACATACTACTAATTCATGTTCTTGAACATGATTTAGTATGTGTAGATGATGATCCATCGCACTTTTAATGACAACCAATATCAAATAATCAAAACTAGACAAGATTCTCATGATTTACACACATATTTACTCTTTATCCACCATTTATCACTTATGTTCAAGTCTTTATGTTATGTTCTTGAGTGTTCTTGCTTTTTAACCGTTAAATCACTTATTAACCACTTTAAACAAGAACAAGAGGATGTTTAGAGGCACTTACTACTAGCTCGAGGCTAGGGAAGAAACTAGACGTAAACAAGGTGGATAAAAGAAATCTAGGGAGGTTCTTGAGATTCCGAACACACCGGGCCTCATTGTATGATCTCTAGCACCTTGTAAGTAACTTGGAATGATTGATCAAGACTTAAATATGGTGGTGGTGTGTGGATGGTTCTCGGCCGAGGGGTATGGAGTAAGGAAGGAGAGTTTTTGTTGCTTGAATGGTAAAGTGATAAGGTAGTGTAAGACTTAAGGTCTTTATATAATGTTCTTCCAACATTTGGTTAACCATGGGTCATTATGTTCCATATCTTGACAACATACCCAATAAAATATGAAAAGAAATCAAGGGTGTGTACCCCCTTGTCTAGAACCGATTTGGGGGGGGGGGGGGGGGGTTGGTTTGATTGAGTTTTAATGGGAAGTTACAAGTTTTAGTTTCATTTCAAGTGTTAAATCTAGTGTTAAGTGTGTTATTAAATATATAGTGTGTTAGGGTCTTCGGGGACCCTAACTAGTTCAGAAAAATAGAAATAATGCTTCTAGCATTATTTTGTTGTTCCGGGTATTATCCGGTTGTTCGGTTAGACACCGGTTCGTTAAAGTGCTAAATTACACTTTTTAGTGTCTTTTATGTACCTTTTTGTAGCACTTTCGATTCCTGACACTTGGGGAAGTATTCTGGATAATATACGTAATTCCTGCATAAAATTCATATGTTTAAATGCTGAATTGAGCTGAATTTATTAAAATTCTGCACTTAAAGTGCGTTTCGGGTGCTTTTTAGTGCGCATTTTAGCTTCCGGAGAGTATATATATTAAACCCTTGTATGTATTCTAGGGTTTTAATGTATTCTTGTCGTTAGACCTACACCTAGGCCTCAATTCTAATGTCTGACTGCTTTCTGCAGTTTTGTTGACACATTGTGTCTTACTGGTGAGTTTACTTGTATTTCTGACGCAACGCTCTCGTTTATGCTTAAAGCAATATTTAGTAGTATACAACGTGCATGAATTCACTTGTTTAGCATGTAATCAGTCAATGTTGACCTCTAAGCACATAATTGCAGTCATTAAATAATAGTTTACGGAAATTACCGGTTTTGTGCCAGTTGTCACAAGCAGTGGTGGTGTCGACGGTCGATGCGGTGGTGGCTTGATGCAGAGACTTGGTATGCTTATCCCAAAAACCAGACTTCACTCGCTTGTCATTGATCTCAGCGGCAAGGAGGTAGGTCTCTTCAATCGATGATGTCTTGGCAGCATGAACAAAATCGGCAACACAGTCGGGTAGAGCTCGAATATACTTCTTGATGGCTATGTGTGGCGTCTTGACTTGGTCGGGATAGATGATGCTAAGCTGCTTGAAGCGAGCAGTTAAAGCATCATTGTCTCCATCCTTCTGCTTGATGTTCCAAAACTCGTCCTCCAGCTTTTGGCGTTCATGGGGAGGGCAGAATTCATCCATCATGATGGCCTTCAACTCCTCCCAAGTCAGCTCATAAGCTGCATCATTTCCGCGCTTGTTTCGTTCGGCCGTCCACCAGTCTAGAGCTCGGGACTGGAAGACGCCTGTAGCATTAAGGGTGCGGAGATTTTCAGGACAGCCGCTTTGGCGCAGAGTGACTTCAACTGAATCGAACCATTGAAACATAGCGATAGGGCCATCTTCTCCGGTGAATTCCTTGGGTCCGCATGCTTTAAACTGTTTGAAGCTGAAACCTGTCTTGTTGGCATCTTTAGGAGCATCGATTCGCGACTCCTCAGACGATTTGCTGACGTTTTCATACACCTCGCTCACAGCTTTTGCCACTTGCTTGGCGATGATAGCAGCCGTCTCTCTTCTCTTGGCGAGTAAGTGGGGTTCGGTGTCCAGATGGCGACATGGTCTGCAACAGACATCGTCGTAGGTCTCAGACACAACAATCGAATCTCACCTCACACGTCTACTACTTGCTAAAGCTCAGGAACACGATAAGGCATGAATCACATAAACAAACAAGCACAAAACCACAGATTCATGTAATCATAGAAGCACATAAGCACATAGAGCACAAAATCACAGAAGCACAAAAGCACAGAATCACAGAAACACATACACATTTAATCATAGAGGAACTAGGTACGTGGTTCCCTATAAGCACATAGAGCATTCTGACTGACTCAAGATCCTATCATTCAAAGCTCGCGAGTCGTTCGTACATATCGGTCGCGTATGGCGTATCGGGTAGTATAGTATGATCGCATAGCATGTCGAGTATAGTATAAGCGTATATTGTAGCATAATTTCGTCTCGATTTGCAGCGACTTGTTAACGATGTGTAGTGTGTTGTGTGATTCGCGGAAACAAAAGGCGTTAGATCAAAACCCAAAGTATCTCAACACGCTAACAATTAAAACACATGAACAGGTAAACACGCTTAAAGCACATAAAATCGACGAGTTATCAGAGTCAGCAGTTGCGGGCTCAGAATCGAAACACATAAAATCGAGAAATAGGTTGTCTGCGGCTACTAGACATCGACTACCCAAAGCGATTCGACTATTCACAGTAGACTTGTCGTCACCTTTCGACTTTCGGGATCGCGTTTCTGCCTCGATTCTTGGGCATTCAACGCGTATTCCCTAGGTTATACTAGTGAGTTCAGGTCGTTGGAGTCCGTCGAGGCTTTGGTGGGATAAATAAAATCCGGAACAGGTTGTCAAGGTTAGGGTTTCACCCCTAGCTCAGCAACTTCTTCCTTGTTTTAGTAAAATTTGAGGAGATTATTCATCAAAATATGGATTTCACCCCTGATTTGGTATAATTCTCCTCGTTCGTTATCGAAAATAATGAGGAAATCATTGATAAATTGATAAAATCAGCATTGACCAAACAATTTAGTCGAGAGTTTGCGGCTTTCACACCTAATCTCGACTAAATCGCTTGACTGTATTTGAAAATTCGAGTGCAGTGATAGCGAAGAATATTAGAATATAGTACATAAGCTTGGTCTGTTGGTTCCTAACTATAGTCTAGATCTCTAAGACAGAGACCCGGACTAGGTCGTGTCTTGTCTAATTCCCTATAGTTATGGCTCTGATACCAATCTGTCACACCCCAACCGATGGCGGAATCATCGGGGCATGGCATTGAGCGAAACAGATTGTCCAGAAGTTTCCACAACAACTATTAATATTATTCAGTTAAATGATACGTCCTATACCGTATCCCAAATAATACAATAAATTATTACAGATAACAACTAGTCAAGCAATTCTGTTCCGACAACTCAGATTTAAATAAAATAAAATAAATATTGTTTAATTGCTTCTAGAGACTCGATCTGCAAGATCTACAGACAACTATGCTCTAGACGCTTATTCCTAGCTCGCCTTCCTAGCAGATAAGCATCTTAAACACCTGTCACATACGTTAAAATACAGTCAATACATATAATGTAAAGGTGAGCACACAAGTTTGATAATAGCATATAGAGTTCGAAATAGTTTACGCATAACCAGCAGGTACATAGAGGAAAACGAAGCATGTTAATTATCGACATGGATCTATCGATACCAATGACTGCGGGTTGACTGTCCGAGACAGTTCGCAATACATGATTACCACCATAATCCATGCAAGTAATTGTCCTTAACAACCCTCGTGTGAACGGGTGCTGAGTCCAAACTATAGTACTACGTCGTTAAGGCAGGTAGACAGCATTCCACGTGTAAACACAATCAACAAGCATTCATTTAGTCACGTAATACATGCGTAATTGGTTAGCGTTCAAATAGTTGAGTAGTGTGATCGATTGTGTTTTGATATAGGTAACGTATGTAACACCCAAAAGTGCTAAAAGCAAAAAAGGGATCGAGTATACTCACAGTGATTGATTGATGGATTGAAGGGAGCGCTTGAGGGTAGGGTTAGCCTGAATAGTTCGATATCATAACGATGAGTAACATGCAAAACAGAAACAAGTGATGATGGGTCGAACAGCCTGGTCGATCGAACAGCCGGTTTGATCGGACGGGTTGTTCGTTCGGTTAGACAGTCCGTTCGGACAGTCTGTTCGATCGGCCGGTAGGCTCGATCAGTTGGACTGTTCGAGTGGATTGTTTCTTACTTTGAGTAGGATGTGTTTATGTATGATGGTTTGACCTTTTGAAGTTTTCGTTGTAGTATTTGAGAACACTGAAGTGTCCTTACCTTTCAGGTCGATGATCGAACGGCCTGTTCGATCGGCCGGCTTAACCGATCGGTTAGGAACTTCAAAAGTGAGTCCTCAGCTGGATGTCACCTGATCAATCGAACAGCATGTTCGATCGGGTGGCACTCCGTACTACTACGAGTTGTAAATCGATTAAGGGTTGAAGCATAGTATCTCATGATCCGATGAGTAATGTTATCAAACAGCTCGTTCGATCGAACATCACCTTGTTCAATACTATACTTCATGAAATTGTCAAAGTGTGGGGCCACTTGCTAGCCGATCGACTGGCCTGGTCGATCGGATGACATGTCCGATCGGTTAGGCTGTCCGTTCGGACAGCCTAACCGTTCGGTCAGCATCCTGACCTGGTCGGCCTGTTCGTCTAACACTTGGCTGTTTTTAGTTATTTGACGTTATTTCGAGGTAGTTTCACAATGAGCTAAACCATCGAACTTTCGTTCTTACTTGTTTCCCCTGCTCGGACAGGAATCGCCCAAGTCCGGCCGGTAAACTGTTTGGAACGGTAGTTTGATGTTTAACCCGAAGTCGGTGAACCTCATAGATAGATTCCGAATCTTGAACCACTCATCCACTAGAATGATTGGTGAGTTGACTCAAGCTCCGTTTCTACCGGTTTGAAGGCATTGAGTGTAAAAGAGTTGAAAGAAAGTTGGAATTCCTTCTTTCAATCCTTTATATCACGTAAATGTTTAGATCTATGATAGATCTTAGCTTATTTATGTGGAAATCGGTTAGATCCAAGCTATTCATAGTGGAATGAGGCCAAAGGATGATGTTCTTGAAGAAAATCATGATGACATCATCCTAGAATGCTTAGATCTGGATAATTTCACTGTTAGAAATCATGATTCGAAAGATAGAAAGGTGTAGGAGTGTGTATTGATCAAGAAAGTACAAGATTTAGGATGAAAACTTACCGGAATCGGAAGAAATCTGAGAAAAGATGAGGATCACGAGCTGGTCGGTCAGAAGTTTCCAAAAGTGGAAAGAATGACAATGACAGCCCTATTTATAGGCCCCAAAAGAGGAAATGGCTGGCCGATCGGCCAGGCATCCCGATCGGACAGCCTGCTCGATCGGACAGTCCGTCCGATCGGCTGGGCTGTTCGATCGGCTGACAACCTGATCGATCAACAGCCTGGTTCGAGTGTTCGGTGTGACGATTTCTGATATTTCGATTTCGATTGAAGACGATACGAGTACGATAGAGTTTCCTATTCAAATTACTTTCAGTCCCAATCACTATATCTAACATACATTCATCTATATTTCACACTGTCCTTACATTACCATCCGTCATAATTCGATTTCGATTGCATTCGATTTGAGTTTCGAGTTTCGATTCGAGTTTCGATTGATTCGATTGATCACCACACAAAACATAAAGCAAACACGCACAGGTAACACATAAGGCACACACACACGTATAACAACAACCAAAGTTTGCGTAATTCGAGGTTCGAGTTCGATGATAGTTAGATCAGTTTGATTACTGATTAGTTAACTTCATCGCATTGTTACTTCCTACTATTCAGTCGTAAATCGGTTCGCGTTGATAAAACATTCGATTACTTCGATTCTTGATTAACAACACTTACTCCACATAATACAAATAAAACATAAAATATACTAATTATAGTCAAAGAAGTCAAAGTTGACTTGGACTTTGACTTTGACATTCGAAAACACGGGGTGTTACAACATATCTACTCCTTTTGACCCGTTGAGGGTATTTAGACACATTTTAAGCTTAAATTATGCTTTTTCTTGCTTTACATCCTATCTCCACTTTTGATTATTGACTTGTCGTCCACTACACTATAATTATGGTGGATTTAATGTGGCAAACCGTTTATTCCGAGTTTTACCCCTTGGTTGACATTTTTGCGGAAAAATACCCATTTCAATTCATTGGACACTAACGCTCCGTATCATCCATTTTTATAGTTATCCTAAGGATTCAATTGATTGATCAGAATGCTTATTTCTAAACCACTTTTAAAGGTGGTTTTCCCGATTTACCCATCAAGGGCGTTTTGGTCAACTTAGTCCCTCCTTTTACGACAAGGGTCCTTTGCTAAGGTATTTGACCAACATTGCACTTTATCTATAAATCTATATGTATGCGTACCTGGCTCAAGTCAATATATAGACCCGTTTTATACCTCGCTTTAATTAACCGATATTCTATGGCGTCGCAATTATCCAAATTGCTATTCGCTCCTGTTAACATATGACTTGGCAACAATCATTAGTCGATATTGTCAAATGGTGTTATCACCACCATTTGACTCGTTTAGACTATTAGACCAAACATTTACCTAGAACTAAAACATGGTTTTTAATTTCCAATTCACACATCCGACCCATTTCGGATTTTACCACAAGATCCTTTTTTCTCATAAATTATTTTCTTACACGCTCAACCCATTTCGGCTTATGCCATGGTTATCTTTTAAGTTCAATTTACATTAGTCGACACTTGACTAAATTTCCATTTTTATCCTTTTTCTCATTATTAGTTACATTGAAAGGTAATCTTATCGAAAACATGTAATTTCTTAGTCATTTCACGACTAAATTACCGTTTCGCCTCTTTTTAACATAAACCATGGTTTTTATCATTTATATTTGTTCCGACCCGTATCATTACGTGTCGGAAGCCATATTTCAAATATTATCTCTATCATATTTATAACTTATAGAATATATACGTATTCTACAAAGAAGTGTAAGTTTCACTTACCTCGCATCCCAGCCACGCTTTTCTTTTCGTACTTGATCCGTTTGACCCGCTTCCTCCACAAGCTTCCACCTAGCTTGTCTAGCGTCAAACTATTATCATAATCTGTAAGACGATTAGATTAGTCATCATTTCTTATGACTATTTCATTTTACGGATTTCATGCCAAAACTACTACTCGACTTCATCATTGGTTAGTTTGACTTTTAGAAGTCAACTACCTTTAATCACACAATAGGCATGTTTAAGTTAAATCAACATTATGATTAGAACCCGTTTTAACCTATATTTCACGTAATTAGTCAAATTAGCCAATTACGCATTTCTTTCATAATTTCTTCTTATCAATATTCATTCGGGCATTTTAACAAACATCTTGTAGGCGAGATCTTGTACGCATATTTTATCTAATTATGGTCATCGTTTTAACCAAGTTTTAATATCAAAATCATGCCTCTATGTCTGGTGTACATGAACTACAGCTAGAACTAGCATCACAACATCAATGTTCATCCATTTAACACCCTAATTCAAGTGTTCATCTTTTTATCATAAGACCCACTTAGCACACATATGGGTAATCATCAAATCCCTAGTTTTTAACACTAATTCATCAAGTTTTCAACTAGGTTTTGTTCCTATACATAAATTTAACCCAATATCACTCGTGCATACAACATTCATCACAGAATTTCGTTTTATAAAAGTTAATCAGAATTTCACAATTTCATGAATGTCAAAGATTCAACATACCTTACGATCCCCTTGACTTGGTGATCGTTTATTCATGTTCATGCAGCGATTTGGTTCTTGAATTGATCTTCAATTTTAAAGATTTGTAGAACTAGGGTTCACCCGCTTTCTTTTGTTCTCCTGGTCGCCCATACGCACACACACACACTAAGTGTGTATGTTGTGTTTTATAATTTTTTTTTTATAAAACTAGTTTGCCCACTTGGCAACATTAGTCCCTTGTGTTTTATTCTTCTCAAAAGAAGCCATAATTCACTATTTATTACTTAATCACATATTACTAACTAGGTTAATTATACCTAGTTTACTTAATGGGTCCGGGAAGTCATAACCCGTTTTATTTTAAGTCCCGTTAACTCGGGCCCTTTCTATGTAATTTATTTTTCTCAAATGATTATTCTCCTTTTAATTAATATTAGGTTTAATTATTTAAATCCTCATATTTACCGGGTTACTTTTTACCACTAACGGTATTTTACCCATTCATTAATATTAACGTGGTTTGACTGCCAAACCTGTTTTCGGGGTGTTACACACGACATACACTCCGGAATAGTGACCTAAGCTTAAAATATCTTAAATAACCTTTACATAACTTTGAAATAAGTTTTGAAGGGTTTGCTATGGCAAAAATAAGTTTATTCGATCACAGGGACTATTTGCGACAAACTACAAAAGTCTGCCAATTCCCATAGCAACGTACACTTCGGAACAAGATCATAAGCTAAAGATAACCTAAATACCCTTTACATAACTTAGAATTATGTTTTGAAGGGTTCGGATGCGAAAATATGCTTATTTGATCATAGGGACTAAAAGCATCAAAACTGCGAAAGTATACAAATTCGTGCATATCTTGCGTTCTGACCATATTCGGACATCCAAAATTTTTTGTAATCACTAACATATTGTATTTTAGTGATGGGAATGAAAAAATACCATTCATCGCGTAATTTGGATTGTTTCGCGTCTGTTCGAGTTTCATCGTAATTAAGCGCAAAATGCGACCGTACGACCGAACGAACCGACATCTACAATATTTCCAAGCATATTTCAAGTCCTCTATACCTTAACATCCTTGTAGAGCCTTGAACATGGTTAACGGGGGTTAAACGCGTCGTTTAACAGGTTTTTGAGCTGCAGGGACTGAAATTATCAAAATCACAAACTGTTATACAGTCCCTAGCAGGCCGCGATAACCTAAGGCCGTATCTATCACAGGGCGCAACATCCTTAGCTGGGCAGAAGCTTCTTGTTTGGTTCCCAGCTGTTGCAACTCATTTTCAAACCTAGTTTTCTCAATCTTGTGGGCATTTTAAGCGTTCTCCAAGGCTTGCAAGCTGGTCCTAACACTTGTATGGACAAGATTAATGCTTGGGCATCACAAAACACATGTCAAGATCTTGTGATTCCTGGAACACTATAAATACCCAAGCCATTTCACTTCACAACTTGCTCATTTCATCTTTTCTCCATCTCCTGCTCTAAGTAGAGGCTACCACATTGTTGGAGGACTCTTACGTGACTTCATCTTCTTCCTAGAACACTTGTAAGTGTTCTTCCTAGTCTTGTTTATTTATTTTAGCTATTTTAAGCTAAAAGTCAAACATTGTTTGACTTTCGGCTTTGACCGTTAATTGGTCAAGACAAAGTTCGTTTGAACTTTGCAACGTGATCGTAATCATGATGGTCATTATCCCTAGCAATTATACCTACTGATTACCACGTTGACTAGTCGTAGTGACGTGTCAAAGTTTCGGTCAAAATGCACGTTTATGTGCATTTTGCGACGGAACTATTTTCGGGTATCAAAACACTTTGTTTTGATACCAAATCAGTTTTCTAACTTAGTTAAACATGATTTAACATGTTTAACTCATCACTACTAGTTTAGTGCTTATTTACGGTCGTAAGTCAAGCGGTCTTAACAACCGCTTAGACTTTCAAACCCGACCCGTTTGGTCGATCATTAGGATCCGACCTGTTGGTGTATATGTCTGTCAACTTCGTCTTGTATCGAGTCTTGTATTAGATTAGATAGATTAGGGCACGATATACGAGAAAATTGAGAAAACATGTTAAATAGGCCATTTCGCACGAAATGGAAAGAAGTCCATTTCGCATGAAATGAGGATGCCATTTCGTACGAAATGCAGATGTTCATTTCGCACGAAATGAGATGGCCATTTCATGGGAGCTGTTTCGTGTGGAATGGTTGGCCAATAAATACGTGCCTTGGTGATTTCATTTGTAAGGTTCTTATTCCGGTAGCGAAGCTCTGCCGAAGTGTCTCCAGCATTGTAAACGATATGATATTCAATACAGAGATAGTTTAAAGTGATTTTCTGTGTAATTCAGCTGAAATAACTCCGATACATCTGTTTCCGCCTTTTGTATTGGACGAGATCTCTTCTGAACGACTCGTTTGGTCGTTTAAACGATCCTACAAGTGGTATCAGAGCAAGGAGGAAGAGTTCTTACCATTTCAGCTGCAAATTCTTATTTCTACACCTTCTTTTCAAAATTAACCAAGTTTTTACGGATAAAATGGCTTGATTTTCAAATGTAACTAGCAAAACAGTGTTCTAACAAACCCTAGAACGTATCAGATCTTAAAACGGCTTAAAACGTGATCAATTTTAGCAAAAACTGTCCGAAAGTGTGATCTCATTACCATTTCGCACGAAATGGCCATTTCGTTTGAATTTGCTGCATTTCGCACGAGACAGTCTTCCATTTCGCACCAAAGATCATTTTGTTTGAAACAAGATCTCAATTCGCACCAAAGTGCCATTCCGCTTGAAACAGTTTTTCATTTCGCACGAAGTGGGTAAACAGGATTCATTCCGTGTGAAAAGTCCATTTCGCGTGAAAGGTTCATTTTGTTTGAAGATCCATTCCGTGTGAGAGTTCATTTCGTTTGAAAGTTGCTCCATTTCGCTTGAAGGAGTCCATTTCGTTTGAAAACCTGTGTATGTGTTTTTTTTTTATAATCGAATCATGGAGAACGAGTTCTGCAATGCCTTTGCTAGTCCGATGACTATACTCAGAATACGATGCTAGAAAATGAAACGGGCACAGCGCAAAAACCGCCTAAGCTTATAAGTATGAGGAGTATAGTGGATGGGCTGAACGTTTTGAAAACTGGGTACAAACATATTACTTAGATACATGGGAATGTACTGAATATCAATATATTAGACCAGTTAAGGCCAATGGAGAGAAGGTTGATATCAAAGATCTGAGTGTTGATGAGAAAAAGAAATACAAAGATGAAAAAATGATGGTTAGTCTCTTGCAGCAAGCTATAAAAGAAGAAATCTTGATCTTACTACAACACAATGGTAGTGCACAATCAATATGGAAAGAACTGAAATCGATGTTTGTTGGAAGTAAAGAAATGATCAAAAACAAAACGTCGCTTATGAAGAAAGAATTTTATCTATTTCGTGGATTAAGAAATGAAAGCACCAAGCAGATTATAGAAAGATACTGCAATTTGGTGAAGAATATGAAAAGATTGAGCATCAATAAAGAAAAAGAAGAATTGATTGAAAAGTTGGCCGAGGCGTTGCCACATGATTTTGGGGAACATATCTTATGATGTTGAAGAATAAACCTGATTTTGACAATCTAACGCTGAGCGATTTTATTGAAAACTCGAAGCTCAAGAGATGGAATAACGAACGATAGCCAGAATGAAGAACTATGATGGTGAACAAGACATTGGACTGTATTACAAACGTGGTGCTAGTGATAAGACCAACATTGCACCAAAGATTGAAACTGCTTTCAATGCAAAAAGTTCTTTTGAAAGTTCATCTCAGGGATCAAGTAGCAAAACTGGATTTTCTTCATATCCATCAGTCGATTCAAATTTTTCAACAACCAAGAGTGGAAAAGTTCTTTAATGCAACATTGCACTAAATCTTGAGAATGATCAAAATTACTCTGAAGAAGTAGCCAAAAGCCATATGTCTTTGTTGGTGACTGTGTTAGAGTCTTATGGGAGTTTAGTTGCAGGAAGGATCGGGAATCCAATGTTTACAAAAGAGGATTACGATCAGGTTGATGTTGAGGAGATGGAACTTATGGATATAAAGTGGTGTTTGGCTAGTGTGTTAAGAAGAGCTGAAAAGTTTAAACAAATTACGGGAAGAGATGATTTTGTAGGATCGTATCGCGACCCAAATGAGTCGATCAGAGGCGTTTTCATCAATTACAGGTGCGGAAAACAAGTAATCAACGTAGGAATAGCTTGCGATTCACTTTAAACTCTTTTTGTATTGATTTGACAGCGATTACAATCAGTTCTCGATCCGGCAGCACTTCGGTACGAGATTCGGCGAACGTTACAAATGAAATCGCTCATAGGCTATATATAGGCCACTGGGATCACTTATTGGACATGCCCAATAAGCGGTCCAGACATGTGACACTCGAGCGGTTCAACACAGTCCATATGAGCGATCCAACATGATTGTCATTCGAGCGATCCATACTCATCCGCTCGAGCGGTCCTAAGACTCTATTTGACTAATAAGCGATCCAACTATACAAATTCTATACTATCTCACAATTTCTCGTATTTCAAGCCCAGATCTAACATACTAAGTCCATGACTCGATACAAGACGGAATCAGCAGATGTAGTGCACCAACAGACTCCCCCTCAGATGTTGATGGAGTCGACTATCGAGTCACAACAATGCTGTAGTCTTGATCAGTCTTTGGGCTTCTCTCTCTCTATCTTCAGACTCCCCCTCTCGATTTACTGGTAATCCTTTGTTCTTCAGTAACATCTTCAGGATCTTTGTCTGATTTTTCATCTAACAGTTTCTCATCTTATCCTGCATAAACTCTTCCTCAAAGTAAATTTCTTTTACATATATATTTCAAACATATAACCTGCACCAATTCAGACTCTCCTTCAAAACAAATACAGATTTTGATGAACCACTTGAAAGGTTAGATTATGAAAACATTTAATTTCACACAAACACTCCCCCTCAAATATTGTTCATCATGTTTAGCACTCGGAATTTTGAAAATCAGCTATTCAACATCAGTTGTCGAAAATCTTTTTGACTTTTTCAAAAAAATTATGCTAAAACACCCTGAAAATCTTTTTGGATTTTGAAATAAAGAAACTTGAAATGCAATAACAGAAAATATTTACAGACAATATTTTTGTAAGCTCGTGCAAGAGGATCATATCAGATTTGAGACATATCATCAACACCATTAAGCTTTAATCATTCTCAGTTCTAAACAATTTACCTAGATTGTCAGTATGTTTGTCCACTTAAATTTTCACACAAATTTCAATTGATTCGAGATACGACATTAATGTTTTAGAGACTTAAACTTAATTGTGTATCACTCCACTTGAATATACTCCCGTATCCAGATCCCAAATATTCAGTCTTACAGGTGAGTATACCACAGATGATATCTGTAAAGGGGTTATGTGCGAGGGCCGTGAGAGCTCAGGTCGATACTTCCGTATACGCAGAGAGATGACGGCTTCGACTTTTGGTGGGTCCCCTTTAGAGGATCTTTTTTTACAACAGCAATGACTATCAATTTTATTGTTTAATCAGATTGCTGAGGGCGGTGCTTTTTCAAACATTTGCAGAAAGTATTATCTGGGGACTAGGTCAGTACTTCCATACAGCAGAAGTCCCGGGATAATACCCCAGATATCACTGAGTATAAAAACCTAGTATCTCAGAATACGGGACCTTTCAAACAAGATTTCGGGGGTTACCCATATATTCAAGAATAGTTACCCACAAATCAAGCAAGTTTGATTTAGGTTTATATCTCGTTTCAATTTACTAAGTGTATGAAAATCTACTAACACATCCGCAGTAAGATTGTTTATCACTTTTAAACATTTCATATCTTTAGCGTGTTGTGATATTCCACTGATGTACTATCCTTTCCTCTTTTTCGCAACAAAAACTCATTTTTTCAGTTTTATCATGTTTTTTTTAATGTTTTTGGATTTTATAAAAATTCTTAGATTTTCTAAAAATTCTTACTCCCCCTAAAATTCAAATACATCTATTGAAAATTGAAAACAAACTATACAGAACATGACAACTGATATCGAATCACCTTAATTCGCCATTCGCTTGGCATAAACAATCAGACCTCCCCCTATCAGCAAACTATTTTCCCATTTAGATTTCAAAACACTTAAGTTTGTTTTAATCAAAATGGTTTTTCCGGAAAATAAGTTTGATTGATTTTACCAATTGTAGGTTACCATTTGTAGGAATATCCAACAAATGTTCGGGGGTGTGGTTCATCATCTTGTCTATCGACCAATGTAGGAAAATACAAGTACAAATTAATGTCCTTGATTATCCATATGCAATCAAAGTATCTCATCACTTGAAAAAAAAATAATCACCAAACACAAACAAACCTCGTTTACCGTCTGTATGATTGACGTTACCGAATAAAATTCTAGAAAGATGCCGATTCATGCTCCACGCTTACCAATCTGGGAGCTCCGGCAAGTCCTGAGACTTATTGTTCGAAGTATGTACCATCCCAGTCACAAACCAGGGATGGTTCAACCTTTTCTTTCTTTGTTTTCTTCTCGTAAAATTCTTTAACTCCGTTGACTTTTCGATCAATCATTTTTCCAAAGATATTCTTTACTTTGGAGTTAAAGACCTTCTCAGCATCAAATTCCTGTTCATCATGATAAAATTGGTTAGAAATTTCAACTTTACCAATTTTCTTTTTATAATTTTCAGCCTGAAGTAATGGAAACTCTTCATCAATAACAATCGGAACTGAGTTTTCAACTTTTATATCAGCTTCACATTTTGAAACAATTTGTGGCTCAACTGACTTTGTGGAATCAGTTTCATCGCCTGAAGATAGCTCCTCTGATTTCAACCTATCAGAATCATCGCTAGAGCTTTCACCACCCTTCTTCACAACCCATTTTTGTTTATCAGATTTTACATTCTTTTTGTAAAACTTGTTCGAACTCTCACCCTCTTCAAAAATATAATTTTTAAACAATTTAGTTCTATCCAATGGTAATTCGAACGCAAACACCTTTTCTGAGATTTTGCGAAAAACTCCCTGTTTTGATTGTATCGCCTGAGAACAATCTTTGGCAATATGTCCAACGTTGTTGCACTTGAAACAGGTTCTCGAGTCCTTCTTTTGTTCAGCTACCTTCTTCAACTCAGCTTGTTTCTTTTTCAGAAATTCACTGTTTGTTTCCCTCCAGAAACTTGTCTTTTATTCTTCATCGGTTGATGTACCTGAAACAAATGACATTTTTTATTTAAAATCACAAACATATTTTTCATTTTTCTGTTTTTCTGTAGGAGTAAAACCTAAACCTTTCTTTTTGAAATTACCGTTATGGTTTGATTTCTTTTGGAAACCTGAACCAGAACTGTAATTCCTTTTCTTGTTTAATCTTTGTTGTACTCTTGAGGTGTAATACTTAGGTTTTTCATTAAGACATAAGTCTTTTATTTCAGAAATATTAATTTCTGTGAGTTTGAAAACCTTTTTTATCAATTCTGTTTTGACACCTCTTATTGGAAATTCTTCATCAGAATATAATTTGTCAGAATCATTCAAAGTATAAGCAACTTTAAACAATCCATCATCCAAATTAGATTTTGACAATAGAAATTTTCTATCATAAACTAATTTGTCCTGTTTTTCTGTTTGACACTGTGTGCTTGACCCAGACTTTGACTCTTCAATATCATCACTCTCTAACACATGATCCACGACTTTCTTCATCAATTGAGACTGTTGATCAGTGTCAGATGATGTAAACACAACATCAATACTTTCTGGAAGATTGACTGACAACTCTGACTCCCACTGTAAATTTGTGGCCTTTTTGACTCTTTCATCGTTTGGATATCTAGGCAAATATCCATTTTCCAGTGGAGGTGGACATCTGTTATAACTGACACCTTGCTTCTTACCAGATGGCGTCTTTTCAGTGTCTTTATTCTTGTCATTCTTCTTCTTGTCAGCAATCTTTTCATCAGCACCTTTTCCAACTTCTTTCTCTTCAGTTACCTCATCATCTTCCCATACCTTCATGCTCTCAACCGTCAGATAAATCCTGTCAATAACATAGGAAGTACATGAGTAACTTTTTAATAAACGATTTACTCTTTCAGTTTCAATTCGTTGCAGCTCAAGCTTCTGTTCTAAAGCAGCACATTTTTCAATATAGTTGTTTACAACTTTTTGTTTTGTCATAAATGCTCCCTGAAGTGTCTTCATAGCAACAGCTTGCTCTTCACTCGTTTGATTATACTGATTCATTGTTTTGTTCAGCACATCATAAGACTCCTTCAGACTGTTTAAGTTGTAAATCAACGTGCTGTTCTGCTTTTTCACTATCTCACAGTTTTCACATTTAACAGAAACTTCTTTTGCATCAACTTGTTCTTCAACTTTAAACTTAGGTACTTCTGTCACCTTTTGCCTTCTCACCACCGGTACTTCTTCATCATCACTACTCACTGGCATCTTGATCTTCTTCTTTTTCTTCTTGACTTTCTCGTCTTCACTATCACTCTCAGCCACTAACTTCATATCTTCTCTGTATTTCCTTGCCCAATATTCCGTATCATCATCACTATCATCTACAATCTTTGCTGTAAATGAAGTGTAAGCTGTGGTTTGATCAGGAATATAATCATCCCAAGTGAAATTTGTCCAGCTAAAACCTTCTGCTAACTTTTCATCTTCTTGATCAATCAAACAAGCTTTTCCATTTTCTGGAATGTAATTATCCCAGTTAAACGACTGTTTTTGATTTGGATTAACTACACATGCTCTTTTTCCGGTATATTCAATCACATCTCTTCCATGTGAAGTCTAAGCTTGATGTTTTTGTTGTTGAGATGATTGACCAACTTGGTGATAGATGGCTTTGCGATAATAATCATTGTTGTCGTTGAACGGATTTTGAGCTCCACTTGCTTCTCGGTTTGTGCACTCCCTCTTGAAGTGTCCTTTTTCCCTGCATCGAAAACAAGTGACCTTAGATTAGTCAAAACCTAAAGTAGAAACATTCGCATCACGCAGATCATCTCTCCCCGTGATTTGTTTGAACTTCTCAGCTCTCCGTAAAACACTAGCCAGACACCACTTTATATCCATCAGCTCCATCTCTTCAGCATCTATCTGGTCGTAGTCTTCTTTGGTTAAAATTGGATTGCCGATACGACCTGCAACAAAACAAGTATAAGATTCTAAAACCATTCCTAATAAAGACATTTGATTTTTGGCTATTTCCTCAGAATAATCTTGATCATTCTCAAGATTCAATACAATGTTGCACTGTAATCTTCTCCCATTTTTAGTTGCTGAGATATTTGGGTCAAACAATAGAAATGAAATAAAACTGGTTTTGCTGCTTGATCCAGATGATGGACTTTCAGATGAACTTTTGGCACTCATACCAGTCACAATCTTTGGAGATAAATTTGATGATTTCTCATTTACCCCAGCTTTATAATATAATCCAATGTCTTGTTCACCATCGAAATCTTTCATTCTAATCACTTTCCGTTGTTCCATTTCTTGAGCTTCGATCTTTTCGATGAACTTACTGAGCGTCAGATTGCTAAAACCTTTCTTGTTTCTGAGCATCATCAAGTAAGTGCCCCAACTCTCATATGGCAACGCATCAGCAAGTTTTTCAATCAACTCCTCATTACTTTTTTCAATACTCAACCCTTTCATATTTGCAAGCAGATTACAATAACGTTCAATAATCTCTCTCGTACTCTCATTTTTCAATCTTCGGAATAAATCTAACTCTTTCTTCAGAAGTGATTTCTTGCTTTTGACCATCTCCTCACTTCCTCTAAACTTCGAACGTAATGCTTTCCAAATCGAGTACGAAGTACCATTATGCTGTAGAAGAACCATGATATCTTCCTTTACTGCCTGTTGAAGAAGACTAAGCATCACTTTTTCATCTTTGTATTTTTTTTCTAACATCAGCAGTAAGATCTTTGATCGGGACAGGTTCTTCATCATCATTCAATGGTCTAACATATTTTGTCTCGACACATTCCCAAGCATCAAGATAGTTTGCTTGCACCCAATTCTCAAACCGACCTTCCCAACCTTTAAATTCTTCGATGTTCATTAATTTGGGAGGCTTTTGCATCGTCCCTGTTTCGTTTTCTAGCATTGTGGTTTGAATAGCGGTGATTGGGGTACTGGGAGTAGCGAATGCATTATAAAAATCCTCGTCCATTTTCAAATTTTTGAAAAATATTACAACCAGCCTAAAAAGCGAACTGGGGATATCAACTGTATACAAAAGCGGACCAGATAAACTGTTTTTGGAGCGGACCAGGTCACTTGGCCGAATAAGCGAACCAGAGTGCAGATTGACAAATAAGCGGACCAGAAATTCAATTGGACACAAGAGCGGTCCAAGCAATGTTATACGAGCGGTTCACCTATGGTCCAATAAGCGGATCACAATCTGTTCGAACGAGCGGTTCAAAGATGTATGAATGAGCGGTCCAGAAATGTTCAGAAAAGCGGACAGACTTCGGACATCATTTTGACCCACTTTTTCTTCGAATTTTGTCACCAAACTTTCAAGGGTTTGTCTCTATGTAGATGCGCACAATCCCTGAGATTTTGAGCTAATTCTGACCGTTGGAAGTGTTTGAATCTGTAAAAGAAGGTGTAGAAGATAGAAATAATGAAGAAACTCAGCTATTCTCTGTAGAACTCCTCCTCCTGATGCTCTGATACCAATTGTAGGATCGTATCGCGACCCGAAAGAGTCGATAAGAGGCGTTTTCGTCAATTACAGGTGCGGAAAACAAGTAATCAACGTAGGAATAGCTTGCGATTCACTTTAAACTCTTTTTGTAATGATTTGACAGTGATTACAATCAGTTCTCGATCCGGCAGCACTTCGGTACGAGATTCAGCGAACGTTACAAATGAAATCGCTCATAGGCTATATATAGGCCACTGGGATCGCTTATTGGACATGCCCAATAAGCGGTCCAGACATGTGACACTCGAGCGGTTAAACACAGTCCATATGAGCGATCCAACATGATTGTCATTCGAGCGATCCATACTCATCCACTCGAGCGGTCCTATGACTCTATTTGACTAATAAGCGATCCAACTATACAAATTCTATACTATCTCACAATTTCTCGTATTTCGAGCCCAGATCTAACATACTAAGTCTATGACTCGATACAAGACGGAATCAACAGATGTAGTGCACCAACAGATTTTCGTGATGCAAATGTTTCTACTTTTAAAGTTACTTGTTTTCGTTGCAGGGAGAAAGGGCATTTCAAGAGAGAGTGCACAAACCGCGAAGCAAGTGGAGCTCAAAATCCATTCAGCAACAATGACTACTATCGAAAAGCGATTTATCATCAAGTTGCTCAACAGCCGTATCAACAACAACAGTCACAAACTGCACATGCTAGAAAGGAGATCGAAGATTCAAAGAAAGCTTATCTTGTAAATCAAGATGATGGAATATCGTCAAAAGAATTTAGTTGGGACAAATATATTTCGGCTGAAAGTAAAGCATCTCTGACAGATCAAGATGATGAAAGGCTTCCAAAAGATTTCAGTTGGGATGATTATGATCCTAACAGAAAAGCAGATCTTAAAGCTTTTGTTGCTCAAAAAGTTGAAGATGATGATAATGATTATTGGGCAAATAGTATGAAAGAGCATTTAAAATATTTAGCCGAGAGAGATGCTGAGAGAGATGCTGAAAATGCTCGAACGGCAAAGAAGAAGGAGGTTAAAAAACAAGATGATAGTGATGATGATTATGATGTAGAAAGAATGAAAGAGCTTTTAAAATTTCAAGCTGAAAGAGATGAAGAAAGAAGGAAAGGTAAGAAAGATGAAGAAGAGGTTCGAGTGATAAAGGTTAAAGAAATTCCAATTTTCGAGATTAAAAAGGAAGCTGATGCAGAAAAGGTGTCTAAAAATTGTGAAAACTGTGAGACTCTGAGAAAGTACAACAACGAGTTGATTCACAACATGAACAGACTGAAAGAATCATATTGTGACAACTCGTATTTCAGAACCTGTCTTTGTGTTTAATGTAACGTGTATGAACTCTATATGGCAAGTTCATATGTTGGTTTTAATGCATATATGTTACGTGTTATGTGAAATTGTGTAATGTGTGTATGTAATCGCACAAGCCCATTCGGGCCACACTTTTGTACTCGAACCATAAGGGCGGCCCATGAAGGGTTCGACCCACTCCCTTAGTTCGAATAACACCTAGTGTGTTAGTATAAATTCTACACTTCACCAAAACACACAAAGTTTAGCAAACCCTAAGCCTCTCTCCCTCCCTCTCTCTCGAAGCCGATGGCCTGACCTCTCTTTCTTGAAGACTTTCTTGTTCGGATCATCCTTGTTCTACCTTCCAACTGGTCAGTGTTTCATGATTATGGTTTTGTTAGATAGTGTCACACCCCCAAAATCCACCTGCGGATAACACCCGCTTCGGGGGCGTGACTGACCAGGATCCAGCCACCAATTATACCGAATACTTAAGTTGATAACAAAAGTAATACTTACTATTCATAAGTTTAGCAAATATTAAGTTCAGAGTTTAAAGTTTTAAGTTCAAAACAGTAATAAGTAGCGGAAGCTTAAGTAAGAAGTTTAAACATAGTTCATGTTTCAAAATAAGGTAACACCCAGCACAAGGGTGGGCAGACACTACACGTCCCCAAGCTGCAAGCTCCATCGTCACTGGTTACCTGCAAAGCATGCAGTAAGGGGTCAACAATAATGCTGAGTGAGTTCACTAGTTGTCCAGTTTTAATTACCAAAAACTTGTTTCACCGGTTAATTTATCCGTTTATACATGCCCTGGGGAGCTACCCCAAAAGTTAGCGACTAAACTGTTTTTCCAATACCGAACACTAGGTAACCGTTGCGTATCCGCAGGATGCCCCGATGTCAATGTTCTATCATCATTGACGGAATTCTGAGTACATTAGTTCACGACCGATCCCAAACCAGGGCACGGTGTGAGGCTGGTAAACACCTAAATAGCGCTATCAACTAATAACCCGCTCGCCTAACCCGGCGACTAATCGGTATTTGTAGTAGGGACTTGAGTGATAGAGTTTCGTTTAGTGCCGTTAGTTGCAATCCGTATAAACAGTAATTAACCAAAAGGTTTCCCAATACCCGGGAAGTAAAAGTAAGTTTGGTTCCCAATAACCAGGGAAGGTATGTAAATGGTATCCCCTTTTACCAGGGGATAGAGTTGTTAGTCTCGTGTCCCAAACCACCGGGACGCATGCTTTTAAGTTGTGAACTCACCTTGGGTTGCTCGGTAGGTTTAGGTTACTTGTCAATCACGTTGGTCACCACGTCCTAACATGGTTACCGGTATAGGTCAGGTTCGGTATACAAGCATTCACGTAAAACACATACAAGTACGTAACATGCATACAAGTAAATAATCATGGGGTTATTGGGCCGGCCCTAACAGTAACACAGTCAAACAGAACACGGCAACACATAGTCCATTTAACAGATAGTCCAAGTCAACACAGAATGGCCCAATAACCAAAATGGACAGCCCACTCGCAACCAGCTGGTCTCGAGTCGCAACCAGGTGGTCTCGGCTTGTCACGCTGTGGTTGCGAGTCGCAACCGTGGTCTCGAGTTGTCACGTTTTGGTTGCGAGTCGCAACAGCGTGGTCTCGAGTCGCAATCTCGTGGTTTCGAGTTGTCCTGCTATGGTTGCGAGTCGCAACCGTGTAGTTTCGAGTCGTAATGCCGTGGTTGCGAGTCGTAATCTGTCACTTTCATACACACGTGATGATGCAGATATGACAGTCCACATAGTACATATAACATCAGACCCAGATTAGGAAACTACCAATAAGGTTTCACTAACACTTTGCCAATTCTGAATATTAGTAAAGATAGATCAAACTTTGCCATTTTTACATCTTCAAGTCATATTCAAACAAGTTCATCCTATCTTCATATTTTCTAGGGTTTTCACCATAACAAATCACACATTTATGAGCCAAAATCACATATTTACAACAAGATCATGATGCACAAACAAGAAAACATACATTTTATAATCTTGAACATAGTTTTGGTTGGCATAATCATTCCTAAATCACTATACTTTAGCCATCTTTAAACATGTTATATGAGGGTTTTCACATATGACCAAATTTCACAAATCCTCCTAAAAATCATGCAAAATACTACTAATCAAGCATTTCTAGTTCATTCAACCCACATAAAACTTATACACAAAAGATAGCACTAACCGGTTATGAAAGGAGGAGCCGAAAACAAAGAAAAGAAAACCGAGAAGATGGAATGTCCGAGTGATAGTCTTGACCGAGTTTCTTGTCCGGGATCCTTGCTTGAACCGAAAAGAGAAGGAGAGAAGGGTTTGTTGTTTGGGGTTTCTAGTTGAGAGAAAGAGTAGAAGTGTATGTGTTTGTGTGTAGTGCCAAATGAAAGAAATGAGGGAAAGGTTGGGTATATATACAAGGGGTGTTTTCGGGTTGGGCTTGGGGTTTCGGCCCAAACCGGTTTCGGCTCAACGGCCCACTCGAGACCGAGTGGCCCACTCGCAACCGCCCGGTTGCGAGTCATGGTCTCGGGTCGTGGTTTCGGCTCTCATATATATATATAATACATACATACATCACATATCATGCACAAAGGTCACGTTTTCATTTAATAATATTTATATACACAAAATATTACAAGGTGATCGTTCGGAAAAACCTCGAGTGTCACAGATAGTGTTGTGATCTATATGTTATACATGGTGTTTTAGAGATGATGTGTGTTTGATTGTAATGTAAATCGATGAGGTTTGATGTTCATGAAAATCGGTTCACGTGTGTAGTATATTTAGATCATTGTAGGATTGATAATCGTATGATGTTAAAGATGATGGAGAACCGAATGTATGTTTATCGGCTGTGATGTGTTCATATTCGGATGATCGGTTGTGTTAAACTTGTTAGGATGCATGCTAGAGATCAATAACATGAGCCGTGTTAATGTGTGTAAATGATTATGGTTGTTTATTATGTTTTGAATATGATTAGGGTTCGTAGGGATTTGATGTTAAAACCCTTATTTGATCGATTAATTTTATGATTGGAAACTGTTATCTTCAATGCAAAATAGGAAACTGTTGAATGATTGAAACCGATTGCATGAAATTAGGGGATTAGACAGCTAATCGCACAAGGCCTCCCTTGATCGCACAAGACCAAATCGGATCGCACAAGGGATTGGTCGCACAAGGCAGTGCCGATCGCACAAGTCTTGGGCCACACACATATATTGAGCCTTATTATGTTGTTGGGCCTTAAAGCCCAAACCCAGTCGCACAAGATGTCCCGGGTCGCACAAGGCCATGTGGACCACCCAAAATGAATAATGTTTACTTGTTTGGGTCGTATGCATGTTGGATTGCTTAGGTTATTTGGGCCGGGTATGTTTGGATCACACAACCCGTTGTGAGTCGCACAAGGATGTGCTGGACGCACAACAGGTTGGGCCAGATACAATTGGGCTTCATTTGGTGAATCGTACAAGGCTGTTGGGCCATAAGACTTGTGCGAACCTAATCACTTGAGTCGCACAAGTGCGGATATGATATGTACTTGACTGTTAACATGTTTGCCATGATCATTATGTGTTGTAACCTGTTAGTTTATGTGTAAAATTTATGTGCACTACTTGAACCTAGACCTGACTTGTATGGTAACCATATTAGGACGTGGTTGACCACATATAGCTCGAGTGACCTTTTCGTATATCTGCCGAGCTAACCTAAGGTGAGTTCACACTTTCTATAAGGCATGGGATTCCCGGTGGTTTGGGAATGGGTTAAGAAACTAAAACTGAACCTGCATATTCTCCTTGGGTAGAATATGTACCTCCATCCTCCATGGGAAGGATGACAACATTAAACCTGCGTATTCTCCTTGGGTAGATTACGCACCTCCATTCCTCCGGAGGAAGGATGACAACAAATAACTTACTAGACAAAACTCTATCATGAAGTCCCTCATTTTTATATTGACTTAATCGTCGGGCCAATGGCGAGCAAGTCATTAGTTGATAGCGCTATTAGGGTTGACAAGCCTCACACCGTGCTGGTAGGACGGGCGTGTACTAATGGATCTGGGCAATTAGTCAATGATGATAGACATTGACGTAGGGCACAAATTACCTCAGTCAGTTGTCGATATGGTAACGGTCTAGTGGTTAACATGGGGAAGCCCCCACTGGTTATGGTTTGGGAAACAAGGAAATGGTTAATTTATGGTTTTCAAACGAACTTATGGTTTTGGAACAACTTTAAAATGGACAACCAACTGTGAACTCGCTCAACTTTGTTGTTGACTCATTGTTACATGCCTTGCTGGTCGTTAGGTACTTTTATGGAGCTTGCACGAGAAGGAAGAGTCGTTGTGGGACATGGACTGTTGAGTTCCATGTTGAACCTTTGAACTTTTAAAACTTATGTTTTGGTTTTACACTTTATGCTTCCGCTGATAACTTGAACTTGGTTAATTTGTTTGGACACCAATTATATTGTGGTTCTTTTTATATTTACTTTAAATACGTTGTTCAATATGATTGGTGGCTTGATCCTGGTCATGTCACGCCTCCTGCGGTGATACTCCGCTCGTGGATTCTAGGGGTGTGACAGATTGGTATCAGAGCCATTGGTTATAATGAACTTGGTTTTAAAAAGGGAAAAGCTTTTTGACAAAACCAGACTATAACCTGTACAGTGCTCAACGATCCACAATGACGCTTCGCTCCACGTGCAAGACTCAACGCAATAGGTGATATGGTTTGCGATTGTATTGTCTGCCTGATAGTTTAAGTAGTGCATTGATCATGGTATGCTTAGTTAGTATAACAACTGTTGCTTGAACTCGGTGTGTTTACTCTCTTCTGTCACTCCACACTTATGCACTTTCGTGACACCTTTCTTACTTGTGTTTCCTTCGATGTGAAGATCATGAGTGGACGTCTGAACTTGACGCAAGCCCAGCTGACGGCTCTTATCAATGAACGAGTTGCTGAGGCACTCGCAGCAGCCCCAGCAGCAGGTCAACATGCTCAACCACCTGTATGCTCGTTCAAAACATTCATGGATTGCCGACCTAGTACCTTCAACGGCACAGAAGGAGCAGTAGGCCTTCTTCACTGGTTCGAGAAGCTTGAATCGGTCTTCGAAATGTGTGAATGCCCTGAAGCTCGAAGGGTGAAATTTGCTACTGGAACACTTGAAGGCATCGCACTGACTTGGTGGAAAGCGCAAGTCCAAATGCTAGGGTTGGCAGTTGCTAATGCCACCCCATGGAACGACTTCAAGGAGCTGATTAAAGAGGAGTACTGCAATCGTGACGACATCCACAAGCTAGAGGTGGTGTTTTTCAATTTGAAGATGTCGGGGTCCGAAATCGACGCATACACGAAGAGATCAAACGAGCTTGCTATCTTGTGTCCTACGATGGTAGACCCTCCCATCAAACGTATCGAGCTGTACCTCAAGGGTTTAGTGCTAGAAATTCAGAGCCATGTGACTTCAGCTAACCTTGGAACCATTCAGCAAGTTATATGACTAGCTCATCGTCTCACTGACCAGGCGGTGGAGCAAAATAGGCTACCCAAACGTATTAGTGCTACAGCTACTTCGGATGCTCCTAGTGACAACAAGCGAAAATGGGATGGAACCTCGAGCAAAGGTTCTACTTCTGTTCAGTCCTAGTCTCAGCAGCGAAAGACTGACGACTTCAAGAGTCCTGGTCAGCAATTCTCAAGCAATCAGAATCAAGGTCAAAGTGGGTATAAAGGAAATCACCCTAAGTGCAATCGATGTAACATGCACCATAGTGGGCAGTGCAACAAAGGTCGCTGCCATCAATGTAACAAGCTTGGTCACCCAGCAAAGGAATGCAGGAGCCCATATCCTGCAAACCAGAATCATCAGCAACAGTAGCAAGCTCCACAAAACCAGCAGCAACAACAACATCAGGGTAATAAAGGATGTTTTCAGTGTGGTGCCGAAGGCCACTTCAAGAGGAATTGTCCCCAGCTGAACCAGAATCAGAACAACAACAACAACTAGGGGAATGGAAACAACGGGGGTAACAATGGAGGCAATGGTGGCAATGGCGCCAAGAGTCATGCGTTCGTGATTGGTCAGGGAGATGCGAGGAATGATCCAAATGTTGTGATGGGTAAGTTTCTACTCGATGACTTCTTTGTTTCAGTTTTATTTGATTCAGGTGCCGATACTAGTTATGTATCCTTAAAAGTAAGTCAGATGCTTAAGCATACCCCAACACTTTTGAACACCAAGCACGTTGTAGAACTAGCAAACGGTAAAAGTCTTGAAGCCACACACATAGTTAAGGGTTGTAATATTGTCCTTGCTGGTCAGACCTTCTCTATCGATCTTATCCCTATCGTTCTTGGTAACATCAACATTGTTATTGGGATGGATTGGTTATCTCAACATCAAGCGGAGATTCTTTGCAAGGAGAAAATCGTCCGCATTCCCCGTTCTGGTGAGGAACCTCTCGTGATTCGTGGTGACAAGAGTGGTGCTATCGTGGGCATCATCTCTTTTCTTAAGGCCCAGAAGTGTTTGCGAAAGGGTCACACTGCCATATTAGTTCTCGTTACTGACACCTCAACGAAAGAGAAGAAGATAGAAGACATTCCTATTGTACGTGACTTTCCAGAGGTATTTCCTGAGGAATTACTTGATTTCCGCCTCATCGTCAAGTCGAATTTCAAATCGAGCTAACTCCTGGAGCAGCGCCCATAGCTCGTGCACCTTATCGTCTAGCCCTATCAGAACTATAGAAATTATCCACTCAACTGCAAGAACTCTTGGACAAAGGTTTCATACGTCCTAGCTCTTCGCCCTGGGGAGCTCCAGTCTTGTTTGTGAAGAAGAAGGACGGTACCTTCCAAATGTGTATTGACTATCGCGAACTCAACAAGGTGACCGTGAAGAACCGTTATCCTCTCCCTCGTATCGATGACCTATTCGACCAGCTGCAAGGGTCGAGCTTCTATTCAAAGATTGACCTAAGGTCAGGATATCACCAGCTGAGAGTCCGAGATGAGGACTTCTCAAAAACAGCATTCAGGACTCGTTCCGGATACAACGAGTTTCTGGTTATGCCTTTCAGGCTGACAAACGCACCTGTGGTCTTCATGGATCTTATGAACCGAGTGTGCAAACCCTACCTAGATAAGTTTGTAATTGTTCTCATCGACGACATCCTGATCTATTCCAAGAGTCAGGAGGAACACGAGCAGCATCTGCGACTCATCTTGGAACTCCTTCGAACAGAACAGTTGTATGCTAAATTCTTTAAATGTGACTTCTGGCTTCGTGAAGTCCATTTTCTAGGCCACGTGGTGAATGAGGATGGGATTCATGATGATCTATCCAAAGTCGACTCAATCAGGAATTGGCCTACACCTAGAACTCCAACTGAAATCCGTCAATTCTTGGGTTTGGCGGGTTACTACAGAAGGTTTATCAAAGATTTCTTGAAGATTGCACAGCCTCTTACTGTTCTTACCCAGAAAGGTGTTACCTACCATTGGGATGATGCCCAGGAATTCGCATTTCGGTAGCTGAAGTTAAAGCTTTGTAGTGCACCCATTCTCTCATTGCCTGAGGGCACAGACGATTTCGTGGTATATTTCGACGCGTCAATCCAAGGACTTGGTCGTGTGTTGATGCAACGAGACAAAGTCAGAGCTTATGCATCGCACAACCTTAAGGTTCACGAGAAGAACTACACTACCCATGACTTGGATTTGGGAGCAATGGTGTTTGCTTTCAAGATATGGAGGCATTACTTGTACGGTACCAAGTGCACCATTTACATCGATCACAAGAGCCTCCAGCATAACCTCGATCAGAAGGAGTTGAATATGCGACAGCGTCGGTGGATCTAACTCCTTAACGACTACGAATGCGCGATCAAGTATCACCCAGGCAAAGCCAATGTAGTGGCTGATGCCCTCAGTCGAAAGGAAACAAAACCTAAGCGTGTACGTGCGTTACAGATTACCATTCACTCTAGCCTTCCCGCTCAAATTCGAGATGCTCAGGTCGAAGCATTGAAAGCAGAAAACATCAGGGCTGAGTCCCTGCGAGGATCGAAGAAACGGCTAGAACAAAAGGAAGACGACACTTATTACGTGACAGGGCGTATCTGGGTTCCACTCTATGGTAATCTACGTGAGCTTGTGATGGATAAAGCGCACAAGTCTCGTTACTCATTAAATACTGGTTCGGATAAGATGTACCACGATCTCAAGACTACGTACTGGTGGCCCCATATGAAAGCGGACATAGCGACCTATGTCAGTAAATGTTTGACATGTGCTAGGGTCAAGGTCGAATACCCGAAACCATCAGGCCTACTTCAACAACCAGAGATTCCGAGATGGAAATGGGAGCAAATTTCTATGGATTTCGTTACTGGCCTACCCAGATCTCAACGCGGAAATGATACTATTTGGGTGATAGTGGATCGATTGACAAAATCTGCACACTTTCTAGCTATCAAGGAAACAGATAAGTTTTCTACACTTGGAGACATCTACCTGAAGGAAGTAGTTGCTAGGTACGGGGTGCCAACCTCTATCATTTATGATCGTGATGCGCGTTTTACCTCTGAGTTGTGGCAAGCAATGCACAAGTCCTTTGGCTCGCGTTTAGACATGAGCACGACATATCATCCACAGACGGATGGGCAGTCTGAACGCACCATCCAAACCCTTGAAGACATGCTTCGAGCATGTGTAATCGACTTTGGTAACGGCTGGGAAAGACACCTCCCGTTAGTGGAGTTTTCATATAACAACAGTTACCACACCAGCATCCAGGCTGCTCCATTCGAGGCCTTGTACGGACGGAAGTGCCGATCACCTCTTTGTTGGGCAGAGGTTGGCGACAGCCAAATCACTGGCCCAGAACTCATCGTAGACACAACGGAAAAGATTGCTCAGATACGACAGCAAATGGCGGCAGCTCATGACCGTCAGAAAAGCTACGCTGATAAGCGCAGGAAACCACTCGAGTTCCAGGTTGGGAATCGAGTGCTACTTAAAGTCTCACCTTGGAAAGATGTAGTTCGCTTTGGTAAGCGGGGCAAGCTGAATTCACGCTATGTTGGACCTTTCGAAATCATAGAGAAAATAGGAAAAGTGGCCTACAAATTGAATCTGCATGCTGAACTCAGCGGAGTTCACAACGTTTACCACGTGTCGAATCTGAAGAAGTGTCTGTCAAATGAGACCCTCATAGTTCCTTTCAAGGAGCTCCCTATCGACGATCAGCTACAATTTGTCGAGGAACCAATAGAGATTACTGACCGAGATGTTAAGGTTCTTAATCGCACCAGAATACCCCTTGTTCGAGTTCGTTGGAACTCCCGTCGTGGCCCAGAGTTTACCTGGGAATGAGAAGACCAGATGAAACACAAATATGCTCAGTTGTTCGAGAACAGCGAAACCACTACTAAGGCTGAAGCTACTGCGGAATTTCAGGACGAAATTCCAAACCAACGGGGGAAGGATGTGACACCGCAAGAAAACCAGGAAAACCATGCAACTTAACTAGCTTCCTTAGTGAGTACGTGCTAAATTTCGGGACAAAATTTCTTTCAACTTGGGGATGATATGACAACTCGTATTTGAGAACCTGTCTTTGTGTTTAATGTAACGTGTATGAACTCTATATGACAAGTTGACATGTTGGTTTTAATGCATATGTGTTACGGGTTATGTGATCTTGGGTAATATATGTATGTAATCGCACAAGCCCATTCGGGCCACACTTTTGTACTCGAACCATAAGGGCAACCCATGAAGGGTTCGGCCCACTCCCTTAGTTCGAATAACACCTAGTGTGTTAGTATAAATTCTACACTTCACCAAAACACACAAAGTTTAGCAAACCCTAAGCCTCTCTCCCTCTCTCTCGAAGCTGACGGCCCCACCTCTCTTTCTTGAAGACTTTCTTGTTCGGATCATCCTTATTCTACCTTCTAACCGGTTAGTGTTTCGTGATTATTGTTTTGTTAGATAGTGTTGTGGTCTATATGTTATACATGGTGTTTTAGAGATGATGTGTGTTTGATTGTAATGTAAATCGATGAGGTTTGCTGTTCATGAAAATCGGTTCACGTGTGTAGTATATTTAGATCATTGTAGGATTGATAATCGTATGATGTTAAAGATGATGGAGAACCGAATGTATGTTTATCGGCTGTGATGTGTTCATATTCGGATGATCGGTTGTGTTAAACTTATTAGGATGCATGCTAGAGATCAATAACATGAGCCGTGTTAATGTGTGTAAATGATTACCGTTGTTGATTATGTTTTGAATACAATTAGGGTTCATAGGGATTTGATGTTAAAACCCTTGTTTTGATCGATTAATTGTATGATTGGAAACTGTTATCATCAATGCAAAATAGGAAACTGTTGAATGATTGAAACCGATCGCATGAAATTAGGGGATTAGACAACTAATCGCACAAGACCACCCTTGATCGCACAAGACCAAATTGGATCGCACAAGGGATTGGTCGCACAAGGCAGTGCCGATCGCAAAAGTCTTGGGCCACACACATATATTGAACCTTATTATGCTGTTGGGCCTTAAAGCCCAAACCCGGTCGCACAAGATGTCCCGGGTTGCACAAGGCCATGTGGACCACACAAATTGAATAATGTTTACTTTTTTGGGTCGTTTGCATGTTGGATTGCTTAGGTTATTTGGGCCGGGTATGTTTGGATCGCACAACCGTTGTGAGTCGCAAAAGGATGTGCTGGACGCACAACCGGTTGGGCCAGATACAATTGGGCTTCATTTGGTGAATCGCACAAGGCTGTTGGCCCATAAGACTTGTGCGAGCCCAATCATTTGAGTCGCACAAGTGCGGACATGATATGTATTTGACTGTAAACGTGTTTGCCATGATCATTACGTGTTGTAACCTGTTAGTTTATGTGTAAAATTTATGTGCACTACTTAAACCTAGACCTGACTTGTATGGTAACCATATTAGGACGTGGTTGACCACATATAGCTCGAGTGACCTTTTTCGTATATTTGCCGAGCTAAGCTAAGGTGAGTTCACACTTTCTATAAGGCATGGGATTCCCGGTGGTTTGGGAATGGGTTAAGAAACTAAAACGGAACCCGTATATTCTCCTTGGGTAGAATATGTACCTCCATCCTCCATGGGAAGGATGACAACATTAAACCTGCGTATTCTCCTTGGGTAGATTACGTACCTCCATTCATCCGTAGGAAGGATGGCAACAAATAACTTACTAGACAAAACTCTATCATGAAGTCCCTCATTTTTATATCGACTTAATCGTCGGGCCAATGGCGAGCGGATCATTAGTTGATAGCGCTATTAGGGTTGACAAGCCTCACACCGTGCCGGTAGGATGGGCGTGTACTAATGGATCTGGGCACTTAGTCAATGATGATAGACATTGACGTAGGGCACAACTTACCTCAGTCAGTTGTTGATATGGTAACGGTCTAGTGGTTAATATGGGGAAGCCCCCACTTGTTATGGTTTGTGAAACAAGGAAATGGTTATTTTATGGTTTTCGAACGAACTTATGGTTTTGGAACAACTTTAAAATGGACAACCAACTGTGAACTTGCTCAACTTTGTTGTTGATTCGTTGTTACATGCCTTGCAGGTCGTTAGGTACTTTTGTGGAGCTTGCACGAGAAGGAAGAGTCGTTGTGGGACATGGACTGTTGAGTTCCATGTTGAACTTTTGAATTTTTAAAAGTTATGTTTTGGTTTTACGCTTTACGCTTCCGCTAATAACTTGAACTTGGTTAATTTGTTTGGACACCAATTATATTGTGGTTGGTTTTATATTTACTTTAAATACGTTGTTCAATATGATTGGTGGTTTGATCCTGGTCATGTCACGCCTCCTGCGGTGATACTCCGCTCGTGGATTATGGGGGTGTGACACATATGATGTCTTAAACAAAGCCATGAATCAATATAACGAGTCAATCAGTGACCAAGCTACAGCCATGAAGACACTCAATGGAGCGTACATGATAAAGCAAGAAATGGTCAATTATTACATTGCGATGTGTGCTGAGCTTGAACAGAAGTTGGAATCTCAAAGAATAGAAACTGAAAGAGTAAACAAGTTGTTGAAAAGTTACTCATGTTCTTCTTATGTGATTGACAGGATTTATCCGACAGTTGAAGGCAAGAAGGCGTTTGAAGAAAAGATATCGGAAGAGAAGTGTTAGAAACAAAAGAGAAACCTGAAGTGATGATTTCTGGTAAGAAACAAAGTGTTAGTTACAACAAATGTCCACCCCCGCTTGAAAATGGATATTATACAGGAAATCCAAATTCAGAAAGAGTCAAAAAGGCAAACAACTTACAATGGGAATCTGAGCGTTCAGATAACTTGCCAGACAACATTGATGTCACGTTCACATCATTCGACATTGATCACGAGTCCGAGATAATTAAGAAAGTTGTCGATCAGGTGTTGAATAAAGATGAAACGAAGGAATCAAATTCAGAGTCAAAATATGTGTCCGACACTTCAAGTTGAAAAGACAAACAGGGCAAAAGAGTTTACAATAAAGAATTCTTGTTATCAAAATCTAATTTGAATGACGAATCAATCAAAATGGCATATTCTTTGAATGATTCAGACAAATTATTTTCTAATGAGGAATTTCCAATAAGAGGTGTTAAAACTAAGATGATTAACAAGGTTTTCAAACTAACAGAAATTAATATTTCAGAAATAAAAGATGTAAATCTTGCTGAAAAACCTAAACCTTACACCTCAAGAGATCAACAAAGATTAAACTAGAAAAAGGGTTACAATTCTGGTTCTGGTTTTCAAAAGAAAACCAAACCATAATGGTAATTTCAAAAAGAAAGGTCTTGGTTTTATTCCACTGAAAAATCATAAAAATGAAAAAGTTTATAAACTAAAAATTGTTTTTGTTTCAGGAACCTCATCTGAAGAAGAAAAAGAGCAAGTGTTCAGAAAGCAGACAAACAAAGAATTCCTTACTAAGAAGCAAGAGGGAATGAAGAAGGAAGCTACTCAG
This sequence comes from Helianthus annuus, assembly GCF_002127325.2. Lineage (NCBI taxonomy): Eukaryota > Viridiplantae > Streptophyta > Magnoliopsida > Asterales > Asteraceae > Helianthus > Helianthus annuus. The sequence goes on along the minus strand of NC_035439.2, from coordinate 67,415,746 downwards.
AAGAGAAAGGAGACGAGTGCATGTTTTCAATGCAAAATAATTGGTCATATTGCTAGGAATTGTCCAAAGGCAATCCCAACAAAACAGGGAGTTTCTGAAAAACTCAAAGAAAAGATAGTTGAGAATGAAAAACCAACCAAACAAGTTAAAGTTTTAAAAAATTCAAAGTTTGAGGTTGGTGAATGTTCAAAGAGTTTTTACAGAAGAAAGGTGAAACTTAACAACTAAAAATGGGTTGTTAAGAAATCTGATGTTAGTTCTAGCAATGATTCTGATTCGTCAAAATCAGAGGAGCTATTTTCTGGTGATGAATCTGACTCGTCAAAGTCAGAGGAGCCACAAGTTGTGATAAAAGAAGAGAAATCAGTTCCGCCAATGGATGATGCAAATTTTCCACCACTGCGAGCTGAGAATTTAAAATAAAAAATTGGAAAAGTTGCGATTTCAAATCAATTTTTTTTAAAGAAATAATTTGATGTTGAAAAGGCCTTTAACCCCACAGTTCAATATATTTTTGGAAAAATGATTGACCGGAAGGTCAATGGAGTAAAGGAATTTTATGAGGAGAAAACGAAGAAACCAGATGAAGATGGGTCATCCCAGGTTAGTAACTGGGATAGAACCTATCATGACTAAACTCTGGACTTGCCGGAGCTCCCAAGTTGGTAATTATGGAGCAGGAATCGGCATCATTCTTGAAAAATTGTTTTTGTGAAAAAAAAAATCTAAAAATTGTTAAAACTCTACAAGTGGTTGACTTGGAATCGGGATTTTTCTACAAGTGGTATTTCAACCTACAAGTGGTAGTTATTCTTTAAATTGTCATATTTCAATCTTCGAATGATATGATTGAACCTACATGTGGCTGAAAAAGAGATTGTCACCTACAAGTGGGTAATCAAGGTCATTAATTTGAACTTCATTTAACTTTCATTCAAAGTGATGATCATAACCCCAATTTTAAAAGTGGTAAAATCAACAAAATTTATTTTCCGGAAAAACCATTTTGATTAAAACAAACTTAAGCGTTTTGAAATCATAATGGGAAAATAGTTTGTTGTCAGGGGGAGCTCTGATTGTTTATGCCAAGTGGATAAAGAATTGATGCAATTCTCAACAGTTGTCACTTTATTTGTATAGTTTGTTTTTCCCAGAAAATCAAAAACTGAAACATATTTTTGATTTTAGGGGGAGTAAAAATTTTTAGAAATTTTGAAAATTTGAAAAATCCAAAAACATGATAAAACCTCAAAATCCAAAAACATCGAAAAAAATTCAAAAACATGTTTTGTTGTGAAAAAGAGGAAATGATAGAACATCAGTGGACTATCACATCACTGATGATATGTCAGTAGGTTTTTACTCATTTAGTAGATTGTTTTCGAGATTTAAACTTAAATAGAAATACTTACTTATCTCGTGGGGAACATCTCTCGGATATATGGGTAACCCCCGAAATGTTGTTTGAAAGATTTTCTATTTCTGACATACTAGGTCTTTGTGCGTGATGATATCTGGGGTATTATACCAGGACTTCTGATTTTGCGGGAGCAATAGCCTAGTCCTCGTATAATGCTCTGCACAGCTTTAATCTTAAAGCCTACCCTCAGCATAAAAAATGATGAAACATTGAAAAATGCTAATCATGTGCTGTTGAAGAAAAGATCCCCAAACGGGACACACCTAAAGTCGAGCCATCATCTCTTTATCTGAACGGAAGTTCTAACCTCAGCTCTCATGGTCTCACATTACCCGTTTACAGATATCATCAGTGTACACTCACCTGTAAGACTAAATATAGAAGTCTGGATGCGGGAGTATATTCTGAGGTGGTATGTTGGTGTATACGTCTGTCGACTTCGTCTTGTATCGAGTCTTGTGTTTGGTTAGTTAGATCAGGGCACGAAATCGAGAATTGTATGTTTTAGGCATTTCGCACGAAATGATGTAGTGGCCATTTCGCACGAAATGACTTGGTCATTTCGTACGAAAGGAGCTGATCGTTTCGTTTGAATGGTTTCGTGCGAAATCACTATTTCGCTTGAGTTGTTTCGTGCGAAATAGTTGGCCTATAAATACCTGTTGTGCCATTTCATTTGTAACGATTCTGATTCCGGTAGCAAAGCTCTGCCGAAGTGTCTATAGCATTGTAATCGATCTGATATCAATATAAAGACAGTTTAAAGTGATTTCTCGTGCATTACAACTTAAATAACTCTGATAGATCTGTTTCCTCCTTTTATATCGGACGAGTTCTCTTCTGATCGACTCGTTTGGGTCTGAAAACGATCCTACAAGTGGTATCAGAGCTCAGGAGGAAGAGTTCTTACCATTTCAGCTGCAATTTCTGATTTCTACACCTTCTTTTCAAAATTAAACAAAATTTCACGGTTAAAATGGCTTGATTTTCAAACATATTGTGCGAAGCTGTGTTTTAACAAACCATAGAAAGAATCAGACTCTAATTCGAAGTAAATCTTGGTCAAATTGTTCAAAAATTGTCCGAAAGTTTCATTTCGCACGAAACAAGATATTATTTCGTTTGAACTTTGCTGTATTTCGCACGAAATCAGAATATCATTTCACACGAAATCAGGTTTTTATTTCGCACGAAATCAAATTTCATTTCGTACGAAACCATTTTTCCATTTCGTACGAAACCAAAACTTCATTTCGCCCGAAGGTCATTTCGCTTGAACAAGACTCATTTTGCTTGAAAGTTGATTCCGTGTGAAATTTTGATTTCGTGTGAAGAGGTTATTTCGTTTTGAAACTGACTGTTTGTGGATTTTAAAACCGAATCATGGATAACGAGTTTTATAATGCCTTTGCTAGCCCGATGACTGTTACCCAAAGTACGTTGCTTGAAAATGAAACGGGGACAACACAAAAACCGCCTAAGCTCATGAGTACCGAGGAGTATAGTGGATGGGCTGAACGTTTTGGGAACTGGGTTCAAGCATATCACTTAGATGCATGGGAGCATACTGAATATCAATATGTTAGACCAGTCAATGACAACAGAGTAAAAATTGAAATTAGAGATATGAGTGTTGAGGAGAAAAAGAAATATAAAGATGAAAAAATGATGGTTAGTCTGTTGCAGCAAGCTATTAAAGAAGACATTTTGATTTTACTTCAACACAACGAAAGTTCATGTTCGATATGGGAAGAATTAGAATCGAAGTTTCTTGGAAGTGATGAAATGCTCAAAAACAAAAAGTCACTTATGAAGAAGGAATTTGATTTATTCCGAGGATTAAGAAATGAAAACACTAAGCAAATTATCGAAAGATATTGCAATTTACTGAAGAATATGAGCAGATTGAGCATTAATAAAGATCAATATGAATTGATTGAAAAATTGGCTGATGCGTTGCCACATGATGTTTGGGGCACGTATCTTATGATGTTGAAAAATAAACCGGGTTTTGACAAGAGAACACGGAGCGAGTTCATTAAACAACTTGAAGCACAGGAGATGGAACAAAGAAAGATAGCAAGAATGAAGAACTATGATGGAGAACAAGACATTGGTTTGTATTACAAAGGTGGTGTTAGTGATAAAACCAATATTTCTCCAAAAGTTGAAACTGCGTTTAATGCAAAAAAAATTTCTGAAAGTTCATCTTAGGGATCAAGCAGCAAAACAGGATTTACTTCATTTCCATCATTTGATCCAAATTTCTCAACAACAAAGAGTGGAAAAGTTCTTCAATGCAACATTGCTCTAAATCTTGAGAATGATCAGAATTACTCAGAAAAAGTTGCAAAAAGTCATATATCTCTATTAGTGACTGTACTAGAGTCGTATGGAAGTTTGGTAGCGGGAAGAATCGGAAATCCAATGTTGACAAAAGAGGATTACGATCAGGTTGATGCTGAGGAAATGGAATTGATGGATATAAAGTGGTGTTTGGCAAGTGTGTTGAGAAGAGCTGAAAAGTTTAAACAAATTACGGGAAGAGATGATTTCCGTGATGCAAATGTTTCTACTTTAGGCTTTGATAAATCTAAAGTTACTTGTTTTCGTTGCAGGGAAAAAGGGAATTTCAAGAGAGAATGCACAAACCGCGAAGCAAGTGGAGCTCGAAATCCTTTTGGAAACAATGACTACTATCGTAAAGCAATTTATCATCAAGTTGCTCAACAGCCGTATCAACAAGAACAGCAACAAACTGCACATGCTAGGAAGGTGATCGTAGATTCAAAGAAAGCGTGTCTTGTTAATCAAGATGATGGAAGTTCATCAAAAGAATTCAGTTGGGATAAATATACTTCGGCTGATAATAAGGCATGTCTGATAGATCAAGATGATGAAAGGCTTCCAGAAGGTTTCAGTTGGAAAGATTTTAGTTGGGATGACTATGATCCAAACAGAACTCCAGATCATAAATTTTTTGTTGCTCAAATTGTTAAAGATAATGGTAAAAATTATACTACTGATGATTATTGGGCAGAGAGAATAAGAAAGCGTTTAAATAAAGCCAAGAAAGTTGAGAATGTTGAAGAAGAAGTTCGTGAGAAAAAGAAGCAGAATAAAGAAATACCAGTGTTTGAGGTTAAAAAGGAAGCTGTTGCAGAAAAGGTAACGGAGAGTTGTGAAAACTGTGAGACTATGAAAAAGCAAAATAGTGAATTGATTCACAACTTGAATAGGATGAAAGAATCATATGATGTCTTAAACAAAGCAATGAATCAATAAAACGAGTCAAGCAGTGAACAAGCTACAGCAATGAAGACACTTAAAGGAGCATACATGAGACAGCTTGATAGTGTCAACTATTACACTGAGAAGTGTGCTGAGCTTGAACTGAAGTTAGAAACACAGAGAATCGAAACTGAGAGAGTAAATAGATTTTTAAAAAGCTACTCATGTTCTACTTTTGTGATTGACAGGATTTATCCGATAGTGGGAGGATTGGAGACGTTTGAAGATGAAAAAATTTCTGAAAAGAAGAAGTCTGAAACAAAAGAAGATAATGAAGTAAAGAATTCTGGTAAGAAACTCAGTGTTGGTTATAACAAGTGTCCACCCCGATTGAAAATGGATACTCTCAATCCAAATTCAGAAAGAGTCAAAAAGGCAACAAACTTACAGTGGGAGTCTGAGTCATCTGATAACTTGCCTGAAAACATTGATGTCACATTTACATCATCTGATACTGATCATGAGTCCGAGTTAATAAAGAAAGTGGTCGATCAAGTGTTGGATAAAGATGAAACAGAGGAGTCAAAGTTGGAGTCAAAATCAGAGTCAAAGTCGGAGTCCGACACGTGAAGTCAAAAAGTTAAATAGGGAAAACGGGTTTACAATAAAGAATTTCTGTTATCAAAATCTAATTTGAATGATGGATTAATCAAAGTGGCATATACTTTGAATGATTCAGACAAATTATATTCTGATGAATATTTTCCAATAAGAGGTGTTAAAACTGAGATGATCAAAAAGGTTTTCAAACTAACAGAAATTAATGTTTCTGAAATAAAAGATTTAAATATTTCGGAAAAATCTAAACAATACACCTCAAGAATTAAATAAAGGATAAATAAGAAAATGGGTTACAGTTATGGTTCGGATTTTCGAAAGAAACCAAACCATAATGGTAATTTCAAAAAGAAAGGATTGGATTTTATTCCACCGAAAAATTATAAAAATGAGAAAACTTATAAACCAAAAACTGTTTTTGTTTCAGGAACTTCATCAGGAGCAGAAAAAGAGCAAGTGTTTAGAAAGCAATCCAACAAAGAATTCCTTGCAAAGAAGCAAGAGGAAATGAAGAAAGGCGTTGTTCAAAAGAAAAAGGAGACGAGAACTTGTTTCAACTGTCATGAAGTTGGGCATATTGCCAGGAATTGTCCTAAGGTAGTTCAATCTAAATAGGAAGTCTCTGAAAAACTCAAAAAGAAAGTGGTTGAGAAAAACGAACTACCAACCAAAAGATTTAAAGTTTTTGAAAATTCAACTTTTGAGGTTGGTGAATGTTCAAAAAATGTTTGCAAAAGAAAGGAGAAACTTAACAACCAAAAGTGGGTTGTTAAGAATTCAAGTGATAGTTCTGGCGATGAATCTGATTCCACAAAATCAGCGGAGTCACAAGTTGTTATGAAAGAAGAGAAATTAGTTCCGCCTTTAGATGATGTAAATTTTCCACCATTGCGGGCTGAGAATTTGAAATCTAAAATTGGCAAAGTTGAAATTTCAAATCAATTCTTTTCTGAAAAGAAAGAATTTGATGTTGAAAAAGCTTTAACCCCACTGTTCAAAACATTTTTGGAAAAATGAGTGATGGGAAGGTGAAGGGGGTTAAAGAATTTTATGAGAAAAAATTGAAGAAACCAGATGGAAATGGTTCATCCCGGGTTAGTATCTGGGATAGAACTTATCATGACTAAAACTCTGGACTTGTCGGAGCTCCCAAGTTGGTAATCGTGGAGCAGGAATCGGCATCATTCTTGAATATGTGTTTGAGTAAACCTACTAGGGGTAGAAAAGTGGGTTTTCGCCTACTAGTGTTAATTAAGGTCATTAAGTTGAGCTTGATTTAACTTTCATATAAAGTGTTTGGAAAACAAAGTGATGAATGAATCCCCAAGCCTACAAGTGGTAAAATCAACAAAATTTATTTTCTGGAAAAAACATTTTGATTAAATCAAAATTAAGTGTTTTGAAATCATAATGGGAAAATAGTTTGTTGTAAGGGGGAGTTTTGATTGTTTATGCCAAATGAATGGCGAATTGAAGCAATTCACAACAGTTTTCATTTTCTTGTACAGTTTGGTTTCAAATTTTCTCAGAAAATCAAAATTGGAACATATTTTGATTTTAAGGGGAGTAAAAATTTTAGAAAATTTCGAAAAATTTGAAAAATCCAAAAACATGATAAAATCCAGAAAAAGCCAAAAACATCGAAAAATTCAAAAATTGAGTTTTGTTGTGAAAAAGAGGAAATGATAGTACATCAGTGGACTATCACATCACGCTAAAGAAGTGGAAAGTAAAAAATGTGATAAGCGGTCTCACTGTCGATGTGTCAGTAGGTTTTTATACATTCAGTAGATTGTTTTCGAGATATAAACCTAAATACAAAAAGGCTTACTTATCTCGTGGGGAACATCTCTCGGATATATGGGTAACCCCCGAAATCTTGTTTGAAATATTTTCTGTTTCTGACATACTAGGTCTTTGTGCGTGGTGATACCTGGGTATTATACCAGGACTTCTGATTTTGCGGGAGCAATAGCCAAGTCCTCGTATAATACTTTGCATAAGCTTTAATCTTAAAGCCAGTCCTCAGCATAAAAAATGATGAAACATTGAAAAATGCTAATCATGTGCTGTTGGAGAAAAGATCCCCAAACGGGACACACCTAAAGTCGAGTGGTCATCTCTTTGTCTGAACGGAAGTTCTAACCTGAGCTGTCATGGTCTCGCATTTACCCGTTTACAGATATCATTAGTGCACATTCACCTGTAAGACTAAATATAGAAATCTGGATACAGGAGTATATTCTGAGGTGGGACTCGCAACAAGTTTAAGTCTGACAATTGGCACCAAACCGGTAATTTCCGTACACTTTAATTATTGCTTAATGACTACAACTATGTGCTTAATTGTCAGCAATGGCTGAACACATGCTAAACAAGTGAATTCATGCACGTTGTATACTACAAAAATATTGCTTTATGCATAAACAAGAGCGTTGCGTCAGAAATAATAGTAAACTCACCGGTAAGACACACTGTGTCAACAGAACTGTAGAAACAGTCAGACATTAGAATTGAGGCCTTGGTGTAGGTCCGACGACAAATGTACATTAAAACCCAAGAGTACATGTAAGGGTTTAATTTATAGACATTGCGAAAGCAAAAATAAGCACTAAAAAGCACCCGAAACGCACTTTAAGTGCAGAATTTTATATAATTCAGCAATATTTCAGCATTTAGACATATGAATATTATGCAGAAATGTCATTTTATTATCCAGAATATTTCCCTAAGTGTTGGGAATTAAAAGGGATACAAAAAGGTACTTAAAGGGTACTAAAAAGTGTAATTTAGCACTTTAACGGATTAATATCCAACCAAACAACCGAACTATACCTGGAACATAAAAATATTGTCATTGACACTATTTTTCTTTTTCTGAGCCAGTTAGAGTCCCCGAATACCCTAACACCCGCTATATATTACAACACACATATTAATTAACTTTATTTCATAAACTAATAGCACTAACTATAAAAATTGAAATTGAACTATGAACCTAACTCCCCCCACCGTTCGGTTCCCCCATGGGGGACACAACTCTTATCAATTTGACTATTTTATGTGAGTGTTTAATATCATGGGGGCATATTATTATACATAGGGTATTAATGAATTGATTTATATATGAGACTTATAGATTATAACTTTCATTCACTTCACAAACCACCCAACTAAAATTTCTCATCTCTTTCCCTCTTTGTTGCTTACGGCCGAGAGCCAAATCACAACCACCCACCCACTTTCAAATTCCATCTTAATAAACCACATACACTCAAGTGTGTAAGGTCGCATACGAGAAGACCCGGTGCTTACGGGATCGCGAGGACCTCACCACAACGCTATTAACCACCTGTTTTTCGTCTAGTTTCTTCCCTAGCCTCGAGCTAGTAGTAAGTGTTCTAAAACATCCTATTGATCTTGTCTAAAGTGGTTAATAAGAGATTTGTCGGATAAAAATTATGAACACTAGAGACCAAAACTAAAAGTCTACTAAAAATAATAAACTTGGTGGTTAATGAATGAATGTTAGTGTAAAACTTATGGAACTTGTTTTGTGATGATTATTTTGTGTTGTTTAATGCTAGTAGTAGTTCGGATCGTCATCTAACCTGGCTAGGTTATGTTCATAAAACATGACCTAGAGTATGTTAAAGTGTGAAAGTGGTTAGATGAAGAACACTACTACATGGTAACATGAACTTGTGTAAAAATAACTTTTCTTATGAAATGGAGTTCTAAACTAGTAGATCTAAAGATCTACAAGTGGTATTTTCGGAAAACCAAATGTAAGACGAAACCATGTTTTAAAACCGGATCTTTCATGAACTAGAGGTGTTTTTGTGAACAAACAAGTGTGTGGACACTTGTGTAACAAAAGTTTTAACAAAGAAATAATTTTCGTAAAAACCGACTAGAAGCTGTGAAACTTCATATTCTTTAAAAATAAAGTTTTTAAGAAATTAAACTTATTTTTAAAGATAACAAGACTTACTAAATGTGCTAGTAAGTTACTACACATTTTTGTAAATATTCAAGATCATGAAATGGAGAAATTAGTGATTGTTGTTGATAATTGTTGTTAATGGTTTGTTATGATTTAAAAGAAAATAAACACATGTTTTGAAAACATGGGAAACCTCCATTTTTAGGGGAAACTCTGTCAAAATTTTTATAAATTTTGACACTTAGAAAAATATACGTTTTTGAGAAACTTATTCCCTAAAAATACATCTAAAAATATTACCAAGGTTTCCCTAATTTTTGGTGATAAGAAATGAGGATTTCTTCAAAGAATAAAATGGATACTAAGTATGTATATTTTTGAGGAAAATATATATATTATTTGGTCACCAAGTTTTGTGCTAAATGTATATAGTATGTGTTATACGTATTAGTGTATTAAGACTTAAAAATACACAAGATACTCATGAGAAGTATAAAACACAAAAATACACTTACAATATACAAGACACATAATTCGGGTGCAAAGTGCAAAACACGAGATACTTATATTAATTTGTGAGAAAACAATATAAGTAAGATACCTAGTTAAAAATATAAAATATTTTTAACACAACAATACGAATACAAAGGAGAGTGACTGTACCTGTGCGACGCAAGTCTAGTAACTAACATTAAGAAAACGCGTATAGGTCACGACGTTAATTAAGCAAACCCGGTGAAGTTTACGACGCACAGGAACGCAAAGTTGTGAGTTCATGCTCCCCCTTTTCTCTTAACTGTTTTCAGTTTTATAACTTCGGGGGTGAAATACATGTTACAAATATTTTTATGTTTTGGTATGATAACAAGAAGCACACTTGGTGAGAACGAGTACCAAGTGTGTTGTGATATAAGAATACAGGAAACACACTTGGTGAGAACGAGTACCAAGTGTGATGTGATATAAGAATACGAGAAGCGCACTTGGTGAGAACGAGAACCAAGTAGGATGCGTTATGAGAAATGATACGATAAATCGTGTCACGAATAGGGTACATAAGCACCATTAATCAACAATATACCTAGACCGCAGAACAAAAGGTTAGATCTAACGGGTGCCGGGCAGCCACACTCTCGGTGAGGGCGAGAATCGAGTAGTGCTTTTGTGTCTCAGAATATACCAATTAAATGCCTAAGGTTTGGTGACTTCCTATGTCGTGTCACATGTTAATGGCTTTGCAACCCATTAACTATCCTGATATTTACAGGAATACTTTATTTACATAAAATTCATACCATACTAAAACCTGATTAATACTTGAAGTACGTGGGGTACTCAAGAAAACAGGAATTATACTTGAGTACGTGGGGTACTCAGGAAAAACTTGAGATATACATGAGTACGTGGTGTACACATGAATACATGATTTACATTTGAAAACTTTATTTATACATAATACAAACTATGTTTTCATATAAAGTATACAAACATGAAATACAAAAACTGCATGAATTCACACCAACATTATGTTGACGTTTTTTTTTTCAAAACTCACATGTATTTCAGGTAACTAGGATGGATGTGCGCGTGGTCTTACTTATGCTCGTGGATGTCGCTTTGTTTATCGTTAAATAAAGTTGTAACCTTTAAGACAATATACTATCATGTGTTGTAAACACTTGACTTATGTTTTTGGTAATGTAATGTTTGAAGTTATTTTCGAGCATATAGTATGTTTACCTTTCGTATGCAATGGGAACCTTTCATGATCACGCCTCGTGCTTCCGCCGCAGAAAGGGGTGTGACAGATTGGTATCAGAGCTGCGATTGTAGTGAACCAGGATTCCTTCTCGAGTCTAGTCTACAATCTCTAGGATCCTATCATGAAAACAATTTTTCAAAAATTTTTCATTGCATAAAACGTCCCGCGACATCCACTGCCTGAAACTGTTTACATGAGTCTAGAAAAGACACTACGAGACTTAGGGTGCACAGGAGTAGCACTTGTCTTTAACTGAGAAATTACTTGCAAGTATGTTTGATAATTAGCATGTACTAGATGTTGAATACCACTAGTATACATGACTTTTCCTGGAAACAATGGCCCATCGGAAGGAAGAAATACGAGGATGAAACGAACTGTGCGGACTGTGCAAGGAGTCACATAATTATGGATGCATACATAATTACGGAATTCAGTGCACAGAAACCACAGCAAGTCTTGTCACGTGTAGATTCCCTCAGTGCAAGCCTACTAAGTACTCTGCTAGAGTGATAATTGTTTGATGTCACTTATGTGGTACATCCCTGTGAATATATATGCTACTACTGTTTAGTTCGACGACGTCAAACAAACGTTTAACCCTGTTGTGTTATCTTCTGCTATCGCCCAGTATGAGGCGAACCGTACTCAAGACAGTGGTGGCCCAAGCAATGCTAGACGTGACGGGCATGGAGATTCGTCTGGAGGAAACGCAGCTCAAGGTAACCTAAAGACAATTTGCTAAGCATGAAGAAATTTATGAACGGTCCTTATTTCATTATTTCTTCGATTGCTCATAAGTGAATTGGTTGGGTTAATTATTGGCTGCACTTTCAAGCAGTTCCTCGACTGCAAACCAATGAACTACGATGGCACTGGAGGAGCGGTAGCATTTGTGCGTTGGACAGAGAAGACTGAGGCCACTATCCGCATGAGCAAGTGTACCGCGGATCAGCAAGTCACTTTCGCTACTGGACTGTTTGTCGATGAAGCACTGACATGGTGGAATTTGCAAGTTCAAACGCTGGGTGATGAAGCCGCGTACGGCATGACTTGGAATGAACTGAAGGAGAAAATTCGAGAGAAGTACTGCTCTCGTGCCGAACTGCAAAGGTTGGAGACAGAGTTTTGGCACTTGACTATGGTAGGTGCTGACATCACTGGTATACTCGAAGGTTCCATGATTTGTCCAGGGTGATTCCTTATATGGTGACCCCGGAATTTAAGCGCGTTGAACGCTACATTTGGGGTCTGGCCCCGGAATTTCGCGGCATGGTGACTTCAGCCAAACCCCAGACAATCACTAAGGCTGTAACTCTGGCTGTCAGCCTTACTGAAGACTGTGTTCGCATGGAGAAGCTATCTCTGAACCCGGCAGAAAACACCGTGACGCATGCTGAGTCGTCCGGTGACAAGAAAAGAAAGCATTCAAACCTGAGTCAAGCGACTCGCAACAACAAGGGTTCCAACAAGAAACGTGACTCCAACCACTCTAAGGAGGCAAATGCTGCAGCGAAAGGGTACCAAGGCACCATGCCTAAGTGCCAAAAATGTAAGTATCATCATGATAGAGCTTGTCGCATTCCAAGGTGTGACAAATGTGGTAGGTTGGGTCATCAAGCGGAAGACTGTTGGGGTAAGGGGAAGAATCGAAATGGAAACGGTGCTGGTAACAAAATGGTAACGGGAAGGGGCGGAACCAAGGATGCTTCCGTTGTGGAAGCAATGATCATTTCATGAAAGACTGCCCAAAGAAAGATAATGTTCAGGCTCGAGCATTTGTGATTGGAGCAAAGGACGCACGCGAGGACCCTAACGTGGTCACCGGTACGTTTCTCATTAACAATCACTTTGCATCCATATTATTTGACACCGGTGCCGATTATAGTTTCATGTCTGTGGAATTTAAACGTACGCTTGGGATAGAGTCTAGTAGATTGGATATTCCCTATTCCATAGAACTAGCCAATGGTAAACTTGTTGAATCGGGCGAAGTTGTTAGAGGTTGCACGCTAGAACTTGGTGAACGAAGATTTAGCATCGATGTGACAACTCGAACTTTAGACTTGCTTTGATGTAATGTTACGTGCTTATGAGAACTGAATTATATGATTTTAAATGAATATTGGTTTATGTGCGTGATATGTGTATGTATGTTATGTGTTGCACGAGCCCAAACTACACAAACCGGTCACACAAGCCCGTTTGGGCCACACTTTGAATCGGATCCATTAGACAGCCGAGTTGGGCTCGACCCACTCCCACTATGCGTAAACAACAAAACACTTAGGGACTTGGTTCTTTTCTCAATTGTTACAATTCACATCACACACACAAGAACCCTAAGAGCCCTCATTCTCTCTCCCTCGTCTCCTCTTAGAACCGGCCGAGACCTTTTCATCCTACAATCCGGTAAGTGTTTCACTAATGGCTAGTATCATACTTGATGTTGTTAGTAATCGGACTATATGATTGGTTAGGATTATGTTAGTATTCGGTTGATATGTGTATGATATGCGTGTACATGATAAACGGATTGATGTTACTATCTTTGTTATTGATCTTGTTGTAATTCAGATTGTATGATTAGAACCGGGTAAAATACTAAGCGGCTATTTTGTATTGTTTAATCGGATACGTTGATATGATTCTTGAATTCATGATCTAGTCTAATCGGGTATGATGTTGTTTGATAACCGGCTGTGATTAAAGAATTAGGTTGCATGCTAGTATGATGATATGGTTATGAATCGGTTTAGTTTTGATGCTGTTCTTGAACCTGATATGAACAGGTTGAATGTGTTTTGAAACTGATTAAGTTATGAGTTTGATCTGATTTCCGAAACTGCCAAACTTGTTTGCTGAATTTACGGAAGTGATTGGGATTGAATTTAGGAAATCAGGAAAATCAGTTACACACTGGGTTGCGACTCAGATTGCGAGTCGAAACCTCATGGTCACGACTCGAGACCACAACAGCACAAGCCGAGACCATGGTTGCGAGTCCCGTTGCGACTCGTAACCGGACCATGATGAGCCGAAATCACCATTGCGACTCGCAACCTCCTGTTGCGACTCGTAATCTCCTGCTGTGACTCGTAACTCCCGGTTGCGACTCGAGATCGCCGGTTGCGACTCGAGACCACCTTTGCACGTACATCTGTTTGGGCCTACATTGTCACGGGCCCAACCGTTTGGGCCAAATGATTGAATTTGTGAACTGTTTGATTATTGGACTAGTATGCATTTACTATTTGGGCCGGGTTATGTTGGGCCAGGGTTAACACGCACAAGTATGCTCTTGACTGCTAATTGGACTGCTTATCTGTTTGGGCCGACTACTTGGACTCGTTACATGATTTGAACTGCTGATACGTTTATGTGATTTGCCATGTTCATACTCGATACCATACGTGATACAAACGTGCTATATACGAACCTGACTTGCATAATAACCATGATAGGACGTGGTTGACCATTTACTTGCTACCTGTACTCTTTGTGTATCTGCCGAGCAAACCAAGGTGAGTTCACACAGCCAAGGCATGGGATTCCCGGGTTGGGAATTGGGTTGGATATGTTGAATATGGAATGATTACTCGTACTTACGCATTCTCTAGACTATAGACCATCGTCCTCAGGATAGTCAGGACACGTTACGTAAAGCCTACGTAACCCAGTATTTGCCATTTGTCTCCCGGGTCGGGAGGACACGTTACGTAAAGCCTACGTAACCCAATACCATCTACTGGCTTCCAGGTCGGAAGGCCACGCTGCGTAAAGCCTACGTAGCCCCCACACGTACCACTGTCCTCGGGGAAGGGCACGTCACGTAAAGCCTACGTGACCCTGTACGTTTTCCTGTTCTCGGTAAAGAAGAACACATGGTCGGAAGTTAGTCTAGTAAGTACCGTTAATGAGAAGCCCTCATTAGCCAGGATAAACATGGGAAGCCCCCGCCAGTAATGTAATCACAAGGTTTGGGAAGCCCCCACCTTTAGTACACGCTAGTATGGGAAGCCCCCACTAGTTCTGCTTATGCACTATGTTATGATCTTACTTTCTGTGAACTCGCTCAACTAGTTTGTTGATTATTTGCTGCATGCCTTGCAGGACCTTAGGTACTTTATGGAGCTTGCACAGGGAGGAGCAGGTCGTTGTGGGATATGGATCATGAACTTTATCTGAACTTATAACTATTTTGAGATTACATACTATGCTTCCGCTATTTAAACGATGTTTGGTTTTGAAACATCAATCATGTCATGATGATTTACATTAATACTTTGAATATTAAATGCTATGTTTGATATGATTGATGGCTTGATCCTGGTCATGTCACGCTCCCAAGCGGTGGTACTCCGCGTGTGGATTTTGGGGGTGTGACAGATTGGTATCAGAGCCATTGGTTATAGAGAACTTGGTTTTAGTATGGGAAAACGTTTTTATTAAAACCAGACTATAACCAGAACAGTGCTCTCAGCGATCCACAACGACGCTTCGCTCCACGTGCAAGACTCGACATCCTAGGTAATAAGGTTTATGTTTATTGCCTGTTTGCTAGAACTGCTTAGAACTTTGCTCGCATTACGTTTAGATACACATGATACTATAGCATGAGAATCCCTACGTGCTTACACTTTTCTGTCATCGCCCTATTCGCGAACCATTCTTACCTATGCTACTTGTTACAATGAAGATTATGTCTGGAAGAATCAACATGACACAAGCCCAGCTAGAGGCTCTCGTTCAAGCTCAAGTTGCTGCGGCAGTTGCAGCAGCTCAAGCAGGTAGTATATCCTGCAGTTTAGGCACACACTAGGATCTTTGGATCCTACATTAACTCTCGTATTTAACTTCGTCCTATTCATACACAATAGGTCAACCAGCGCAGCAAGTTTGCACTTTTAAGAACTTCATGGACTGTCGTCCAAACTCTTTCAGTGGCACAGAGGGGGCAGTGGGACTCCTCCATTGGTTTGAAAAGCTAGAATCAGTATTCGAAATGTGCGAGTGCCCTGAGGCTCGCAAGGTCAAGTTTGCCACCGGCACTTTGGAAGGGATAGCACTGACTTGGTGGAACGCCCAAGTTCAGATTTTAGGGTTGGCAGCTGCTAACGCCACCCCATGGAACGATTTTAAGGAACTCATCAAGCGTGAGTATTGCACGCGTGAAGATATTCACAAGCTGGAAGACGAGCTGTATAACCTGAAAATGGTTGGATCAGAGATCGAAGCGTATACTAAACGGTCGAATGAGCTGGCCGTTCTGTGTCCAACTATGGTGGACCCTCCATACAAGCGCATTGAGATGTATCTCAAGGGATTGGCGCCAGAGATCCAGAGCCACGTTACCTCGGCTAATCTTGACAACATCCAGGAAATCCAGTGTCTCGCACATCGCATTACCGATCAGGCGGTGGATCAGAATAAGCTGCCTAAGCGTGTCAACGCTACTGCTACAGTCACCCCATCAGTTACTCCTGCTACTACTAGCGAAAGCAAAAGAAAATGGGATGGAGATTCCAGCAGGGGTTCAGCGACTGTTCAGCCACAAGCTCAGCAGCAGAAGATTGACCACTATCAGAGTCCCAGTCAGCAATCCTCTGGTGGTCACAGACAGAGGAGATATCAGGGAAGTCAACCCAAGTGTTACAATTGCCACAGACATCACAATGGCCCGTGTAACAAGGGTCGTTGTCAAAGGTGTCTTAAGATGGGTCACGAGGCCAAAGACTGTAGGAGTCCACGGCCTGCGAATCAGAATCAGCAGCCTCAGCAACCAGCTCCGCAGAACCAGCAACAGCAGCAGCCACAGCGTGGAAACCGGGGATGTTTCCAGTGTGGGGCTGAAGGTCATTTTAAACGCGATTGCCCTCAGTTGAACCAGAACCAGAACCGCAACAACAACAACCAGGGCAATGGGCATAACAACGGCGGGAACAACAACAATAATGGCAACGAGGCTAGGGGACGCGCTTTTGTGCTAGGTCGAGGCGACGCAGTGAACGATCCCAACGTTGTGATGGGTAAGTTTCTCCTCGACCATATTTACGTTACTGTTTTGTTTGATTCGGGTGCGGATACAAGCTATATGTCTGTGAAAATGTGTCAACTGCTAAAACGTGCACCAACACTTTTACCCACCAAACATGTAGTAGAGTTAGCTAACGGTAAAAGTCTAGAAGCCACGCACGTAGTTCAGGGTTGTAATCTTATTTTAGCTGGCCAAGCTTTCTCTATTGATCTCATTCCCATAGTTTTGGGTAGTTTCGACGTCGTGATTGGGATGGATTGGTTATCCCAACACCAGGCAGAAATTCTATGCAGTGAGAAGATTATTCGCATTCCACGTTTAGGTCGGGAACCTCTAGTAGTGCAAGGCGACAAGAGTGGTGCTGTGGTTGGCATCATCTCTTTCTTGAAGGCTCAGAAATGCTTACGTAAGGGTCACACTGCCATTCTGGCACTCGTTACAGATGCATCGACGAAGGAAAAGAAATTGGAGGATATTCCAATTGTACGTGATTACCCTCAGGTGTTTCCTGAAGACTTACCTGGCTTACCGCCTCATCGTCAGGTCGAATTCCAAATCGAGCTCGCTCCAGGAGCAGCACCCATAGCTCGCGCACCATATCGTCTAGCTCCATCGGAATTGGAGGAATTGTCAAAGCAACTGCAGGAACTCTTGGAAAAGGGTTTCATTCGTCCAAGCTCTTCGCCTTGGGGAGCTCCAGTACTTTTCGTGAAAAAGAAAGACGGTACGTTCAGGATGTGCATAGACTACCGTGAACTCAACAAGGTGACGGTGAAGAACCGTTATCCTCTTCCGCGCATCGACGACTTATTCGACCAGTTGCAAGGGTCGTGTTACTATTCGAAGATAGACTTAAGGTCAGGGTATCATCAGCTGAGAGTCCGGGATGAGGACGTCTCCAAGACAGCCTTCAGAACTCGTTACGGTCACTACGAGTTTCTCGTCATGCCATTCGGGTTAACGAACGCGCCTGCTGTATTTATGGATCTTATGAACAGGGTATGCAAACCCTATCTCGACAAGTTCGTCATAGTATTCATCGACGACATTCTGATTTACTCCAAGAGCCAGGAGGAACACGAGCAGCATCTTCGCCTGATATTGGAACTTCTTCGAAAGGAACAGCTGTACGCCAAGCTTTCTAAATGCGACTTCTGGCTTCGTGAAGTCCACTTCTTAGGCCATGTGGTGAACAAGGATGGGATCCATGTCGATCCATCCAAGGTAGACTCGATCAGGAACTGGCCTGCACCGCGTACGCCGACAGAAATATGCCAATTCTTGGGTCTGGCAGGTTACTACAGACGGTTTATCAAGGATTTCTCCAAGATCGCGCAACCACTTACGTTACTGACACAAAAGGGCGTTACCTATCGCTGGGGAGAGCCCCAGGAGACTGCTTTTCAGCACTTAAAGGATAGACTTTGCAGCGCACCTATCCTCTCTCTGCCAGAGGGCACAGATGACTTCGTGGTTTATTGTGATGCATCCATTCGGGGACTGGGATGTGTGTTAATGCAGCGCGACAAGGTTATCGCTTACGCCTCTCGTCAACTCAAGGTTCATGAACGGAACTACACGACGCACGATTTTGAACTGGGAGCTGTTGTTTTCGCGCTTAAGATATGGCGACACTACCTGTACGGTACCAGGTGCACGATTTACACCGATCATAGGAGTCTCGAGCATATCCTTAAGCAGAAGGATTTGAATATGCGTCAACGACGATGGGTCGAGTTACTTAACGATTACGAATGCGCCATCAAGTATCATCCGGGCAAAGCCAATGTTGTGGCTGATGCCCTCAGTCGGAAAGACACTTTACCACGGCGCGTGCGAGCGCTACAGCTGACGATTCAGTCTAGCCTTCCTGCACAGATACGAGATGCTCAGGCAGAAGCATTGAAGCCTGAAAACGTCAAGGCTGAAGCCTTACGCGGCTCACGACAACAGATGGAACAGAAGGCAGACGGCGCCTACTATGTAACGGGGCGTATTTGGGTCCCACTTTATGGCGGTCTACGCAAACTTGTGATGGATGAAGCTCACAAGTCTTGCTACTCGGTACATCCAGGGTCGGATAAAATGTACCACGACATCAGCACTACTTATTGGTGGCCTAGTATGAAGGCCCACATCGCTACGTACGTTGGAAAATGCTTGACCTGTGCGAGAGTCAAGGTTGAATATCAGAAACCAGCTGGCCTACTTCAGCAGCCTAAGATACCTCAATGGAAATGGGAAGAAATTTCCATGGATTTTGTTACGGGTTTACCTAGATCCCAGCGTGGGAATGATACCATATGGGTGATCGTGGATCGACTCACCAAGTCTGCACACTTCCTACCTATAACGGAAACGGATAAGTTCTCCACTCTAGCAGACGTATATCTTAAAGAAGTTGTTTCGAGGCACGGGGTGCCCACATCCATCATTTCGGATCGCGACGCACGATTCACGTCAGAACTATGGCAAGCGATGCATAAATCTTTTGGCTCACGATTAGACATGAGCACAGCTTATCACCCTCAGACGGATGGGCAGTCTGAGCGAACAATCCAAACACTTGAAGACATGCTTAGGGCATGCGTTATCGATTTCGGCAACGGCTGGGAAAAGCACCTCCCTTTGGTGGAGTTTTCGTACAACAATAGTTATCACACCAGCATACAAGCCGCTCCATTCGAGGCATTGTACGGGTGTAAATGCCGGTCACCTCTCTGTTGGGCAGAGGTGGGGGATAGTCAGATCACGGGTCCAGAGATTGTTGTTGACGCCACGGAAAAGATCGCACAGATACGACTACGCATGGCGGCAGCACGCGACCGTCAGAAAGCCTACGCGGACAAGCGTAGAAAGCCATTGGAATTTCAGGTCGGGGACCAGGTTTTATTGAAAGTCTCACCCTGGAAGGGTGTAGTACGTTTTGGCAAACGGGGCAAACTGAATCCGCGGTACGTCGGACCATTCGAAATCATAGAAAAGATTGGCAAGGTAGCCTACAAGCTAAAACTACCAGCTGAACTCGGGGCAGTTCACAATGTCTTTCATGTATCGAACTTAAAGAAGTGCCTATCAGATGAAAACCTCATCATTCCTTTTAAGGAACTCACTATTGACGAGCGGTTGCAGTTCGTCGAGGAACCAGTTGAGATCACGGACCGGGATGTGAAGGTCCTCAAAAACAAGAGAATCCCTCTTGTCCGAGTTCGTTGGAACTCCAAACGTGGTCCAGAGTACACCTGGGAACGCGAAGACAGGATGACAGAAAAGTACCCCCAGTTATTCGAAACCAATGCTACCACTACTGAGGCTGAAGCTACTACTTCGGAATTTCGGGACGAAATTCCAGATCAACGGGGGGAGGATGTGACACCCCAGGAAAATCAGTGAACAATACAGTTTACCTAGCTTCCTCAGTGAGTGCACACCAAATTTCGAGACGAAATTTCCAACTAGTTGGGGATAATGTGACAACTCGAACTTTAGACTTGCTTTGATGTAATGTTACGTGCTTATGAGAACTGAATTATATGATTTTAAATGAATATTGGTTTATGTGCGTGATATGTGTATGTATGTTATGTGTTGCACGAGCCCAAACTACACAAACCGGTCACACAAGCCCGTTTGGGCCACACTTTGAATCGGATCCATTAGACAGCCGAGTTGGGCTCGGCCCACTCCCACTATGCGCAAACAACAAAACACTTAGGGACTTGGTTCTTTTCTCAATTGTTACAATTCACATCACACACACAAGAACCCTAAGAGCCCTCATTCTCTCTCCCTCGTCTCCTCTTAGAACCGGCCGAGACCTTTTCATCCTACAATCCGGTAAGTGTTTCACTAATGGCTAGTATCATACTTGATGTTGTTAGTAATCGGACTATATGATCGGTTAGGATTATGTTAGTATTCGGTTGATATGTGTATGATATGCGTGTACATGATACACGGATTGATGTTACTATCTTTGTTATTGATCTTGTTGTAATTCAGATTGTATGATTAGAACCGGGTAAAATACTAAGCGGCTATTTTGTATTGTTTAATCGGATACGTTGATATGATTCTTGAATGCATGATCTAGTCTAATCGGGTATGATGTTGTTTGATAACCGGCTGTGATTAAAGAATTAGGTTGCATGCTAGTATGATGATATGGTTATGAATCGGTTTAGTTTTGATGCTGTTCTTGAACCTGATATGAACAGGTTGAATGTGTTTTGAAACTGATTAAGTTATGAGTTTGATCTGATTTCCGAAACTGCCAAACTTGTTTGCTGAATTTACGGAAGTGATTGGGATTGAATTTAGGAAATCAGGAAAATCAGTTACACACTGGGTTGCGACTCAGATTGCGAGTCGAAACCTCATGGTCACGACTCGAGACCACAACAGCACAAGCCGAGACCATGGTTGCGAGTCCCGTTGCGACTCGTAACCGGACCATGATGAGCCGAAATCACCATTGCGACTCGCAACCTCCTGTTGCGACTCGTAATCTCCTGCTGTGACTCGTAACTCCCGGTTGCGACTCGAGATCACCGGTTGCGACTCGAGACCACCTTTGCACGTACATCTGTTTGGGCCTACACTGTCACGGGCCCAACCGTTTGGGCCAAATGATTGAATTTGTGAACTATTTGATTATTGGACTAGTATGCGTTTACTATTTGGGCCGGGTTATGTTGGGCCAGGGTTAACACGCACAAGTATGCTCTTGACTGCTAATTGGACTGCTTATCTGTTTGGGCCGACTACTTGGACTCGTTACATGATTTGAACTGCTGATACGTTTATGTGATTTGCCATGTTCATACTCGATACCATACGTGATACAAACGTGCTATATACAAACCTGACTTGCATAATAACCATGATAGGACGTGGTTGACCATTTACTTGCTACCTGTACTCTTTGTGTATCTGCCGAGCAAACCAAGGTGAGTTCACACAGCCAAGGCATGGGATTCCCGGGTTGGGAATTGGGTTGGATATGTTGAATATGGAATGATTACTCGTACTTACGCATTCTCTAGACTATAGACCATCGTCCTCAGGATAGTCAGGACACGTTACGTAAAGCCTACGTAACCCAGTATTTGCCATTTGTCTCCCGGGTCGGGAGGACACGTTACGTAAAGCCTACGTAACCCAATACCATCTACTGGCTTCCAGGTCGGAAGGCCACGCTGCGTAAAGCCTACGTAGCCCCCACGCGTACCACTGTCCTCGGGGAAGGGCACGTCACGTAAAGCCTACGTGACCCTGTACGTTTTCCTGTTCTCGGTAAAGAAGAACACATGGTCGGAAGTTAGTCTAGTAAGTACCGTTAATGAGAAGCCCTCATTAGCCAGGATAAACATGGGAAGCCCCCGCCAGTAATGTAATCACAAGGTTTGGGAAGCCCCCACCTTTAGTACACGCTAGTATGGGAAGCCCCCACTAGTTCTGCTTATGCACTATGTTATGATCTTACTTTCTGTGAACTCGCTCAACTAGTTTGTTGATTATTTGCTGCATGCCTTGCAGGACCTTAGGTACTTTATGGAGCTTGCACAGGGAGGAGCGGGTCGTTGTGGGATATGGATCATGAACTTTATCTGAACTTATAACTATTTTGAGATTACATACTATGCTTCCGCTATTTAAACGATGTTTGGTTTTGAAACATCAATCATGTCATGATGATTTACATTAATACTTTGAATATTAAATGCTATGTTTGATATGATTGATGGCTTGATCCTGGTCATGTCACGCTCCCAAGCGGTGGTACTCCGCGTGTGGATTTTGGGGGTGTGACAATCGACCTCCTACCTATTCAATTGGGTAGCTTCGATGTGGTAGTCGGAATGGACTGGTTGTCCAAGAACAAAGCTGAAGTTATTTGTCATGAGAAAATCATTCGCATCCCTTTAGCGAATGAGGAAACTCTCATCGTACATGGAGAAAAGCGAGACGCGCCTCTTCGAATCATCAGTTGCATTAAGGCACAAAAGTGCTTAAGGAAATGATGTGTTGCCTTCCTAGCACACGTTGTAGATAAGAAGGCTGAGGAGCCGAAACTCGAAGATATTCCTGTGGTGAAGGAATTCCCGGATGTTTTTCCCGAAGACCTGCCAGGACTACCTCCGCAACGACAAGTCGAATTCCGTATAGACTTGGTTCCAGGAGCCGCACCTGTAGCCAAGGCACCCTATCAACTTGCACCATCTGAGATGCAAGAATTATCTACACAACTTCAGGAGTTGTTGGATAAAGGATTCATAAGGCCAAGCTTCTCGCCCTGGGGAGCTCCAGTATTGTTCGTGAAGAAGAAGGATGGAACTCTGCGAATGTGCATCGATTACAGAGAATTGAACAAACTCACTATCAAGAATCGGTACCCACTACCGAGGATTGATGACTTATTTGATCAGTTGCAAGGATCAAGCTACTATTCCAAGATCGACCTTCGATCTGGATATCATCAGTTAAGGATACAAGAAGAAAGCGTACCAAAGACTGCATTCAGAACACGCTATGGACATTACTAGTTTCTTGTGATGCCATTCGGGCTGACGAATGCACCAGCGGTCTTTATGGATCTGATGAACCGCGTATGCAAACCATATCTCGATAAATTCGTGATTGTATTTATCGACGATATCCTGATCTACTCTCGAACGAAAGATGAGCACGAGCAACACCTCAGAACCATTTTAGAGTTGCTGAAGAAAGAGAAACTGTACGCAAAGTTCTCAAAGTGCGAATTCTGGATTCGCGAAGTACAATTTCTTGGTCACGTGGTGAATGAGGAGGGAATTCATGTAGACCCGTCCAAGATTGAAGCCATAAAGAATTGGGAAGCTCCCAAAACCCCGACAGAAGTTCGACAATTTTTGGGCTTAGCGGGCTACTATAGGCGATTCATTGAGAATTTCTCAAAAATAGCTCAGCCGCTAACTGCCCTTACGCAGAAAGACAAGAAGTATGACTGGGGTGTTAAGCAAGAAGAAGCTTTTCAGCTATTCAAAAACAAGCTATGCGATGCACCAATATTGTCACTACCCGAAGGCACGGAAGACTTCGTGCTATACTGCAACGCCTCGCGACAGGGACTGGGTTGCGTGCTCATGCAACGCCAAAAGGACATCGCTTACGCTTCAAGGCAACTGAAGGTGCACGAAAGAAACTATACCACTCACGACCTGGAGCTGGGCGCAGTAGTATTCGCCTTGAAAATCTGGCGACACTATCTATATGGTACTCGATGTACAATCTTCACAGATCACAAAAGCCTGCAACACATACTTGATCAGTAGGAACTGAACATGCGACAACGACGATGGGTCGAGCTGCTAAATGATTACGACTGTGAGATCAAGTACCATCCTGGAAAGGCAAACGTTGTAGCGGACGCGTTGAGCCGAAAAGAAAGGGTTAAGACCCTAAGGGTTCGAGCATTGGAAATGACTATTCGAACGAACCTCACTTCACGTATTCGTGACGCACAACAAGAAGCCCTTAAGGTGGAAAACCGCAAAGCTGAATACCTCCGGGGTGCATTGAAGTACATGGCGCCAAATGAAGAGGGAGCCTTATACTTTAAAAAGCGTATTTGGGTTCCGCTCTATGGTGGCCTACGAGAAGTCATTCTTGATGAAGCGCGCAAGTCAACATACTCGATCCATCCAGGATCGGACAAGATGTATCAAGACTTAAAAGAATATTATTGGTGGCCAAGACTCAAGAGCGACGTTGCTGTCTATGTTGGAAAGTGCCTGACCTGTGCTAAGCTTAAGGCTGAATATCAGAAACCGTCTGGCCTACTACAACAACCAGAGATTCCCGTATGGAAGTGGGAACAAATCTCGATGGACTTCATAACGAAGTTACCTAGGACCCCTAGAGGGCATGATGTGATATGGGTGATAGTCGATCGGCTAACGAAATCTGCGCATTTCCTACCAATCCGGGAGAAGGATAGCACCGGAAAGCTTGCAGAGATATACCTAAAAGAAATTGTCACGCGTCATGGAGTGCCAATCTCCATTGTTTCAGACAGAGATGGACGCTTTGTCTCTAGAATCTGGCAATCATTCCAAGAAGCCTTTGGGTCTCAGCTAGATCTGAGCACGACATTCCATCCATAAACAGACGGCCAGAGCGAACGGACTATACAAACGTTAGAAGATATGCTTCGCGCATGCGTCATGGATCTAGGCGGAAGCTGGGGTACTCACCTACCTTTAGTTGAGTTTTCCTACAATAACAGTTATCATACAAGCATAAAGGCCGTGCCGTTCGAAGCTCTGTATGGCCGCAAGTGCCGATCGCCCTTATGTTGGGCAGACACCGGAGATAAATGCATGGTTGGTCCTGAACTTGTACAAGAGACAACCGACAAGATTGCGCAGATCCGAGAGCGCATTAAGGCGGCCCGAGATCGACAGAAGAGCTACGCTGATCAAAGACGAAAACCGTTAGAATTCGAGGTGGGAGACAAAGTGTTGTTAAAAGTCTCACCTTGGAAGGGTGTAGCCAGATTCGGAAGGCGTGGGAAGCTGAATCCATGATACATCAGACCATTCAGAATCTTGGAGAGAATTGGTACCGTGGCGTACAAGTTGGAGTTACCGGAAGAACTTAATGGAGTACATGATACATTTCATGTATCCAACCTGAAGAAGAGTCCAACACAAGAAAACGTGATCATCCCGATGGATGAAGTGCATGTTGATGAAGCCCTCCAATTTACAGAACAACCCGTTGAGGTTACCGACAGGAAAGTCAACAAGACCACGAGGAGCAGCGTAAAACTTGTCAAAGTACGTTGGAACTCTAAGCACGGACCCGAGTACACATGGGAACGTGAAGACCAGTTCAAGGAAAAGTATTCCTACCTATGCAAGAAGACTCCAGCGAGAGTTAGTTCAGCCTGAATTTCGGGACGAAATTCTTTTAACGGGGGGAGACTCTGACAACTGGCACCAAACCGGTAATTTCCGTACACTTTAATTATTGCTTAATGACTACAATTATGTGCTTAATTGTCAGCAATGGCTGAACACATGCTAAACAAGTGAATTCATGCACGTTGTATACTACAAAAATATTGCTTTATGCATAAACAAGAGCGTTGCGTCAGAAATAATAGTAAACTCACCGGTAAGACACACTGTGTCAACAGAACTGCAGAAACAGTCAGACATTAGAATTGAGGCCTAGGTGTAGGTCCGACGACAAGTGTACATTAAAACCCAAGAGTACATGTAAGGGTTTAATTTATAGACATTGCGAAAGCAAAAATAAGCACTAAAAAGCACCCGAAACGCACTTTAAGTGCAGAATTTTATATAATTCAGCAATATTTCAGCATTTAGACATATGAATATTATGCAGAAATGTCATTTTATTATCCAGAATATTTCCCTAAGTGTTGGGAATTAAAAGGGATACAAAAAGGTACTTAAAGGGTACTAAAAAGTGTAATTTAGCACTTTAACGGATTAATATCCAACCAAACAACCGAACTATACCCGGAACATAAAAATATTGTCATTGACACTATTTTTCTTTTTCTGAGCCAGTTAGAGTCCCCGAATACCCTAACACCCGCTATATATTACAACACACATATTAACTAACTTTATTTCATAAACTAATAGCACTAACTATAAAAATTGAAATTGAACTATGAACCTAACTCCCCCCACCGTTCGGTTCCCCCATGGGGGACACAACTCTTATCAATTTGACTATTTTATGTGAGTGTTTAATATCATGGGGGCATATTATTATACATAGGGTATTAATGAATTGATTTATATATGAGACTTATAGATTATAACTTTCATTCACTTCACAAACCACCCAACTAAAATTTCTCATCTCTTTCCCTCTTTGTTGCTTACGGCCGAGAGCCAAGTCACAACCACCCACCCACTTTCAAATTCCATCTTAATAAAGCACATACACTCAAGTGTGTAAGGTCGCATACGAGAAGACCCGGTGCTTACGGAATCGCGAGGACCTCACCACGACGCTATTAACCACCCGTTTTTCGTCTAGTTTCTTCCCTAGCCTCGAGCTAGTAGTAAGTGTTCTAAAACATCCTATTGATCTTGTATAAAGTGGTTAATAAGAGATTTGTCGGATAAAAATTATGAACACTAGAGACCAAAACTAAAAGTCTACTAAAAATAATAAACTTGGTGGTTAATGAATGAATGTTAGTGTAAAACTTATGGAACTTGTTTTGTGATGATTATTTTGTGTTGTTTAATGCTAGTAGTAGTTCGGATCGTCATCTAACCCGGCTAGGTTATGTTCATAAAACATGACCTAGAGTATGTTAAAGTGTGAAAGTGGTTAGATGAAGAACACTACTACATGGTAACATGAACTTGTGTAAAAATAATTTTTCTTATGAAATGGAGTTCTAAACTAGTAGATCTAAAGATCTACAAGTGGTATTTTCGGAAAACCAAATGTAAGACGAAACCATGTTTTAAAACTGGATCTTTCATGAACTAGAGGTGTTTTTGTGAACAAACAAGTGTGTGGACACTTGTGTAACAAAAGTTTTAACAAAGAAATAATTTTCGTAAAAACCGACTAGAAGCTGTGAAACTTCATATTCTTTAAAAATAAAGTTTTTAAGAAATTAAACTTATTTTTAAAGATAACAAGACTTACTAAATGTGCTAGTAAGTTACTACACATTTTTGTAAATATTCAAGATCATGAAATGGAGAAATTAGTGATTGTTGTTGATAATTGTTGTTAATGATTGTTGATGATTTAAAAGAAAATAAACACATGTTTTGAAAACATGGGAAACCTCCATTTTTAGGGGAAACTCTGTCAAAATTTTTATAAATTTTGACACTTAGAAAAATATAAGTTTTTGAGAAACTTATTCCCTAAAAATACATCTAAAAATATTACCAAGGTTTCCCTAATTTTTGGTGATAAGAAATGAGGATTTCTTCAAAGAATAAAATGGATACTAAGTATGTATATTTTTGAGGAAAATATATATATTATTTGGTCACCAAGTTTTGTGCTAAATGTATATAGTATGTGTTATACGTATTAGTGTATTAAGACTTAAAAATACACAAGATACTCATGAGAAGAATAAAACACAAAAATACACTTACAATATACAAGACACATAATTCGGGTGCAAAGTGCAAAACACGAGATACTTATATTAATTTGTGAGAAAACAATATAAGTAAGATACCTAGTTAAAAATATAAAATATTTTTAACACAACAATACGAATACAAAGGAGAGTGACTGTACCTGTGCGACGCAAGTCTAGTAACTAACGTTAAGAAAACGCGTATAGGTCACGACGTTAATTAAGCAAACCCGGTGAAGTTTACGACGCACAGGAACGCAAAGTTGTGAGTTCATGCTCCCCCTTTTCTCTTAACTGTTTTCAGTTTTATAACTTCGGGGGTGAAATACATGTTACAAATATTTTTATGTTTTGGTATGATAACAAGAAGCACACTTGGTGAGAACGAGTACCAAGTGTGTTGTGATATAAGAATACAGGAAACACACTTGGTGAGAACGAGTACCAAGTGTGATGTGATATAAGAATACGAGAAGCGCACTTGGTGAGAACGAGAACCAAGTAGGATGCGTTATGAGAAATGATACGATAAATCGTGTCACGAATAGGGTACATAAGCACCATTAATCAACAATATACCTAGACCGCAGAACAAAAGGTTAGATCTAACGGGTGCCGGGCAGCCACACTCTCGGTGAGGGCGAGAATCGAGTAGTGCTTTTGTGTCTCAGAATATACCAATTAAATGCCTAAGGTTTGGTGACTTCCTATGTCGTATCACATGTTAATGGCTTTGCAACCCATTAACTATCCTGATATTTACAGGAATACTTTATTTACATAAAATTCATACCATACTAAAACCTGATTAATACTTGAAGTACGTGGGGTACTCAAGAAAACGGGAATTATACTTGAGTACGTGGGGTACTCACGAAAAACTTGAGATATACATGAGTACGTGGTGTACACATGAATACATGATTTACATTTGAAAACTTTATTTATACATAATACAAACTATGTTTTCATATAAAGTATACAAACATGAAATACAAAAACTGCATGAATTCACACCAACATTATGTTGACGTTTTTTTTTCCAAAACTCACATGTATTTCAGGTAACTAGGATGGATGTGCGCGTGGTCTTACTTATGCTCGTGGATGTCGCTTTGTTTATCGTTAAATAAAGTTGTAACCTTTAAGACAATATGCTATCATGTGTTGTAAACACTTGACTTATGTTTTTGGTAATGTAATGTTTGAAGTTATTTTCGAGCATATAGTATGTTTACCTTTCGTATGCAATGGGAACCTTTCATGATCACGCCTCGTGCTTCCACCGCAGAAAGGGGTGTGACATTAAGTGCCTTAAAACACTAAATTCGTATCTTGAAATAGTTGAACTTTGTGTAAAAATTTAAAGGGATCAGTATACTGACAATCAACTTGAATCATTTAGAACTTAAAATGTTTAAAGCTTAAAGGTGTTGGTGATTCGTCTCATAAACTGATATGATCCTCTTACACAAACTCACAAAAATAGTGTATGTAAATATTTCGTTACTGCATTTCATTAAGATAAAAATCTCAAAAAGATTTTCATTGTGTTTTAGCATAAAATTTTTAAAAATTCAAAAAGATTTTCGACAACTAATAGTGGAAGGCTGATTTTCAAAATTTCAAGTGCTAAACATGATGAACAGGTTTGGGAAAGAGTGTGTGAAGAAGTTATGCTTACAAGCGGTCATCAAAGATTAAATCATTTTTGAATGATTCCTGCAAGGTGGTTTCTAAATTTGCAAAAATTTAATATTATAAAACTTATGTTTGTGGTAGAGATTATGCAGGAATGAAGTTTGAGAAAAGCCAGGTTACGATCTTAGAACCTGTGAGAAGAGAATTCCAGACTGCGATCCTAGTTTATTGAAGGGGGAGTCTGAAGACAGTCAAGAGGGAGTGGTTAGAGCTAGTGTTTGATCCTGGAACTATTTCCACGCAACTGGCTGATGCTGATAAACCTAAAGAATAAAGAGATCTGATCAAGAGAATTAGAAAGCTCAAGAGCCAGATTAACGTTCAAGGGGAGATAAGAAGGAAAGAAGAGAAAGAGATTGATTGAGGTTGCTTACAATGGAGAATCTTTGGAAAGAGCGAGAGGACTGATAAAGACTGAAGGTTTGACAACCGAAGACTCGACACCGAAGACTTCGTCAACATCCAAGGGGGAGTCTGTTGGTGCATACGTCTATCGACTTCGTCTTGTATCGAGTCTTGTGTTTGGTTAGTTAGATCAGGGCACGAAAATCGAGAATTGTATGTTTTAGGCATTTCGCACGAAATGATGTGTGACACCTGTGTCACTTCAACCATCAAACAAATGCCAAACCAAAGAAATATCGTATTTCATACTTGGGATTTGCAAAAATATGTGTATCGTTTGCACATATCAATTCTTGTCCGATTTCAAGCTCTAAATCGCTTTCTGGAAGGTTATACGCGCACTGATGCGTAAATATAACCAGTTTAACGCAACCAACACTCCGGAATAGTGAAATAGGCTTAACATACCTTAAATAACCTCCATATAACTTAGAAATAAGTTTTGGATGGTTTGGTGTGTTGAAATAGAGTTTGTTCGATCGCAGGGACTAATTGTGTCAAACTGCGAAACTATACCGATTCGTATAGTAATGAACCTTCTGGAACTTGATCATAAGTTAAATATGCCCTAAATATCCTTTACATAGCTTCGAATTAGGCTTTGAGGTGTTTGGTGCGCAAAAATAAACTTTTGGTCATTCAGGGACTAAAAGCGTCAAAAAGTGCATAATAGTTTGCATTTTCGTGCATATCTTACGTTCTGAATATATCCGGACATCCAAATATTTATGTAAGCATTAAAATATTTTATTTTAATGTTTGGCATAAGAAAATTCCATTCGTCGCTTGATTTGGATCGTTTTTGCGTTCGTTACGACTTCCGTCGTAATTAACCGAACAACGCAACCGTACGACTAAACGAGCCGACATCCGGGATATTTTTAGCACATTTCTAGTTCCCTATACTATAACTTCATTTTAGAGCCTTGAAATGAGGTTAACGGGGCTTAAACGTGTCAAAAATGAGCCGAAATGCAAGATTCTGAAGTTCAGGGACCAAAATTGACATTATGCCATAGTTATCTTAGAAAGGGACCAAAATGAAAAATCTAAATTCCAGCTTGTTCCAGCTGTTCCCCTCATTTTCACATGGTGTTAATGAAACTATGGGCTCCCATGGTTTCACAAAACCATGGGCAGATGTGTACGGATGAGATCGAAGCTCGTTTTAAGATGAACGATCCTAACGGTTCTAGATTTCCTATAAATACCCACCATGTTTTCATTCATTCCTCACATTTGAATCTGATTCAAGCTCTCTAAGTGGAAGTATATGCTTCCTACCTGAGAGAGAATCGAGTTCAAATCTTGCGGGGAACTTCTGTAAGTATTCTTTCGTTCTTTTCTTTCGTTTTTCGCTTAAAAGTCAAACTGCGTTTGACTTTCTGCATTGACCAGTTTATGGCCAATGCGAAGTTCGTTTGAACTTCATAGCGTTAACGTAATCACGATAGTTATAGTCCCTAGTGACTATACCTACTGATTACCACGTTATCTAGGCTCAGTGACGAGTCGTAGCTTCGGCTAGAATACGTATTCTCGCGTATTTTGTAACCAAGCTACTTTTAGGTATCACAACCATTTGTTTTGATACCAAACCTGTTTTCTAACTTTGTTAAACATGTTTCGACATGTTTAGCTCGTCACTTTTAGTTTAGTGCTTGTGTAGAGTCGTAAGTCAAGCGGACTAAAACACGACCCGTTTGGTTGATCATTAGGATCCGACCAAACATGTTTAGTGACCATAGTTGTATAGGGAATAACCTTCCGAGGTTATACCTTATGGTCACTTCGTTTAAGTAGTTGTATGATAGGTAGTTTATATGCCTTAGGTAAATTACCAAAATACCCTTTTTATGCATAATTGATATTTAAGCATATGTAACTCAAACTTTTGTCATTTAACTAATTATGCAACATAATTAAACATGTTTAGGCATATAATACTTGTCATAAGACTAGTTAGGCGGTCCGAACGCGTTTTACGCAAATGACGCGTTAAAGTAGCGTAAACTACCTAAACGGGTCGTGATGGGTCGTAAGCACTTAGGATAGGTTTCATTTTAGTATGTAGGCCTTGTTAAACCATATCATATGAGTTCCCACACTCATTTGGTTTACGAGACCTCATACTATCCGATCTCCCGATTTAGGTCCGGTTTATTTATGTAGTTATCAATATTAGGTGCCGTTTGATTCCGTGCTCCTCTAGCTTTGCTTTGTGGTTATCCTAGGACTTCTAAGCAATCTCAAGTGAGTACATAGTTCCCATCTTTTACTATTTTCAAATGTTTTGGGGTGAAACATGTGTACCTATTTGTTATTTTCATGATTTCAAAGTATAATTGATTATACATGTTAATACTTATCTTTTGACAAACTGAATGATTATCTATGGTTTAAACACCGATTTTTCAAAGATTATAAAATTAATTGTTGGAATAGTACTTATTTTTGTTCACCAGACCGGTTGGTAGTATGATATAGCGCTATAGGATTTGACACCCCATTCCTGTTGTCATGGAATGTCTGAAACCAATTTGTTGCTCCATCCAAATAGGGATTGCCTTTGTGGTATTTCTATAGTCTCAAAGGTGTATTTTGATACACTAGGTCTGAATGAATTCTTAAATCACATTATTTTTGTATATTAAGTTATACTCCCAAAAGTATAGTTTGATATGCTCTCATATGGGATATTGTACAAAAACCAACATATATTTTGTTAATCATTAAAACATAGTTTGATATGTTATCTTCATAATCCAAAGCATAGTTTTAATATGTTATTTTCGAACCAAAACATAGTTTAATATGTTATTTATAAATCCAAAGTATACTTTTGATATACTACTGAAAACTTATTTATGTTACCAACTAAAGTATGGTTAATATACTATTTACTTAATGACTGGTTTTTGGTTAGTGTTTAGATGACGGGACGGGTGTAATGTGATGAAAACATGGTAGATACGCCGCTGGTACTTCTTATATATAAGTGTTTTCATCGCATGACATAACGTGGCGTTATTTGGTACACTTGGGTTAATGGTTTTGGAACTAAAATATATTTTAATATATAACTTATTCAACTTTCTTAAAACCGAAGTATATTTTTATATATACTATAAATCTTTTTATCAAAATATTGTTTTTCAAACAATACATTTTATACAAACTCATTTTACTTAATTATTTAACTACCTATGTATTATTATTTTGTATCATCTGATTTCTTATAAATTTTGGTATGATTTATAAAAGAAAACCTTTTTCAAGGATCCTGACTACTTTTATTAGAACCTTTTCTTTAAACTTATAAGTCATGAATCCTACATCAATAAAACCTATGTATCTCACAGGCATTTTTATGCTGACGTACCTATTTTTACACATGTTTCAGGTACTGCTATGTGATGATTGATGATATATGCTACACTTAGGATGGACTCGTGCCTTAGCGACTTTAAAACTTGAAAGATAATAGTTGTACTTATTTGATTGTATTAAAACAATGAGTTCATTTATTCAATAAAACGAAACTATTTAATCCATGGTTGTGAAACAATGATTCTGTTACAACACTCCCTGACGTTTCCGCCACGTTTTGTAGTTTTATGTGGTCGGGGTGTGACAGAAAAGTTGGTATCAGAGCCAATGGTTATAGGGAATTAGGTTATTAGTGATGCTTTGACCTAGACTATAACCTTCTAGGACCCTAACACAAGTTATCTTGTGTTTAGTTTTAAAACAATACCGTCATGTATTCTTAGGTGACAACCACAATAAGAACACAACCCGCTTTGAAAACTAATCATCTGTTCTAGGATGATTTATTATACGGTTTTGTACCCTTTAAGTTTTCAAAATCCTGTCAAAGTTTGGTCTAAATAATGTGAACACGTGCAAACTGGAAGGGTGGATGCCTGTACCCTGAGTTTTCTATCTAAGGCTAGAGTGTTCGTACAAATCCGCAGTATCAGACCAGTCACTCTTACCTGGGAACTCTTGGGGTGAGTGTCCACTTATAGGCGAGCATGTCTTCGCGATACATTATATTCACCCATTTACTTTGATTAGTCACAGTCTCATTTGTTTGCCTTAGGTAACAAACAAATGATCGCAATTTTATGCATTGTTATTATGTTTTCATTTCCCTTGTTTCATCCCATGTCTCCCATTTTCTTCATGGTGCCTCTTCATCGCAACAACAATGTCCGAACTAGGTGCTGCAATTGTCCATCATTTAGGCGTCGTACTACCAGAAGGCCGTTGATTTAGCTATCACCGTGACTCGTCTCAAGGATGAAGCCATACAAGGGAACCGCTCCTTAGAGCAATTAATGCCACCGTCATCATCTGTATCAAATACCCTGTTTCAAATGTACCCACGGTGGACGATGGGGACATTTGGTTAACATGTGCCGCTTTGCAATCCAAAGCAAAGCTGTTACAAATCCTGCTGCTGCTCAACCTTCAAACTCTGCTTCATATGTCGCTTGGCATATCTAGCACCTCAACCTCATTAACTTTCTACCTTGTATATCGACTTAAGCACGCCTAGTGTGTCACACCCCCAAAATCCACCTGCGGAGTATCACCGCTTGGGAGCGTGACTGACCAGAATCAAGCCACCAATCATATCGAACATGTAATTAATGTCAAGTATAATAAATGTAAACAAGTCATTCAATACGATTGATGTTCCATCAAAACATAGTTTAAGTTGCGGAAGCGTAACAATGAGAATCCAATGTATGCAAATAGTTCAAGTGTTGTAAGTTTATCAAAACATTCACGATCCATGCACCACAACGACCTGCTCCTCCCTGTGCAAGCTCCATATGTACCTAATGTCCTGCAAGGCATGCAGCAGAGAGTCAACAACTAGTTGAGCGAGTTCACAGTTAACAGTTCAGTAATAGTATAGCGTGAGTAGTAGTATGTTCGTTCGTTATGTCACGTATCGTATTAGTTTCCATCGCGGCCTCCCAGGCAGGTATGCGAAGATATTAGGGGATGTTCATCCCAAGTATTCTAGACTAGGTTTATCTGTATCGCGGCCGACCAGGCAGGTGTGCGAAGATTAGTAAATTACAGTTCGCGGCCTTCCAAAGGCAGGTGTGCGGAGTTAGTCATAATATCGCGGCCAACCCTTGGCAGGTGTGCGAAGATCAGTTCAATAAGTGTTACTAGTCTAGTCGTAGTTCAATCCGCGGAGTATGTACCATAGTTCATCAGATCACATCACTACGTTCCATTTTAGATAAGTACCAGTAATCAATCAAATCCCATTCCCACCCTGGGAACCCCATGCCTTGGCTGTGTGAACTCACCTTGGTTTGCTCGGTATGTTATTGCTTCTAGGGTTTTATCAAACGTCTAAGTCCGTTACACACGACCTAGGATATGTTGCATATGATACGATGTAAGTGTTTGCGTCAAATTACGGCTTACAAATCATTGACATTCAAAAGACTGTGTTTTGTGTGCTTATTGTATGCAGGATGATATCACATAGATCGTTCATTCATGCAGGATTATACTATTGCATTCAGTATCACACAATTATATACAGAATCATACATCACGTACACAGTTCATCGTATTCACATAATTCATGCGTCACGCCTTTGCTTTCACATCTCAGTCTATCATTGAGGTTAATCTAATTGTCACCGTTAAGTTGCTCAGCACATTAGCAGCTTTATTAAACTTCACAAGTTTAACGAAGTCAAGGATTTAACAAAGTGTCATGCGTAGCTTAACAGATTAATCATCATCAATCATGCAGTTCCTTGTTTCAAATTGTACATCACACAACACAGACGGGGCCTTGCCATTCCACAACTCAGACAAGTGTGTGTGTGTGGGGGGGGGGGGTTTCCCCTATTTAAAGTCGGATAGCATAAGGGGTTTTAAAAGCTTGTACAGCATAACTTACACATGAGAATCTCGGACCACATTAATCTACAAAGAAACTCGGACACTATGTTCCTTAAACAAACTCGGACCAATACCTTCATGGTGAGAAGTTCGGACAAGCATCATATGTTTATAAAAATTCGGTCCATACTAATTCTAATAAAGTCGGACCACATGTTAATCAATAACTCAGACCTGTAATCAAACTCGGGTAACATTCCAGTACTAAACTCGGACTACTTTCAAGTATAAACTCAGGTAACCTTCAATTAATAAACTCGGGTTACATGATTCATGTATATACTCGGACTACTTTCAAGTATAAACTCAGGTAACCTTCAATTAATAAACTCGGGTTACATGATTCATGTATATACTCGGACTACTATGATCCATTAAACTCAGACATGCTACCTCACATTAAACTCGGTCATGATACATCCTATTAAGCTCGGACATGCTTCATCACATTAAACAAGATCGGACTAGGTGATGTTTCTCAAACTCGGCATATGTTTTCATTATAAACTCAGACGTTTTCATTTTAAACTCAGACATATGTTGCATCATATTAAACTCAGACCTTGTTTTCATCTAATAAACTCGGTCCAAACACATAATTAAACTCAGACAAACAATGGCTTCACATAACTCAGGGAAACAATTCAATCGCTCGTTCTTTGCATCTAATCAGTTACGTTTCCTATTGATCAAGCAATTTCAAAACCCTAATTCATGTGTGTTGACGGCAGAAGCATAGCAAATCACCAAATGCAAATCAACAACAACAATTGTCACAAGAATAATCTACCGAGTATGCACTAATCATCATCATAATCATAATTATCAACATCAATTGAAAACCCAGAACCCTCATATTATAAACTAGGGTTTTCAAGAATTACAAGAATCATGCATTGATAGCAATCAATAAACAATCATTAACAATTACCTCGTGTTGATTCTAGAGAAAGAGAGTAATCAAACTTATGATGCCTTGCAAATGATTTGGTGATGATTGCTAGGAGGATTAGAGAGTTACAAGTACGTGTTTTGATTTTTGAGAGAGTGATTAGTGAAGAGGGGTTTAGGGTTAAGTATAATTAAGTTTTCACTAATAACTCTTCACACCCTCAAATATTCTATTTTACAAAAGTACACCATCTCAATCAATTTCACAGTTTCACCACCAAGTTTGTACATTTGACGAGTTTATCACAATTAACACATAGTCATGCACAATCACAATTAACATATACAATTCCATAACAACTAATTGTGAAATCAATCGACTAAATAATACAAGAACGTGCAATAAATGCGAAATAGAAATCTTGGAAATTCGAGTTGTCACATTATCCCCAACTTAAAAGAAATTTCGTCCCGAAATTTGGTACGCACTCACTGAGGAAGCTAGGTAAGTTATATCGTTCACTGGTTTTCCTGGGGTGTCACATCATCCCCCCGTTGATTTGGAATTTCGTCCCGAAATTCAGTAGTAGTAGCTTCAGCCTCAGTAGTGGTTGCATTGGTTTCGAAATAACTGGGGTACTTTTCTTTCATTTGGTCTTCGCGTTCCCAGGTGTACTCTGGGCCACGTCGGGAGTTCCAACGAACTCGAACAAGAGGGATTCTCTTGTGTTTGAGGACCTTCACATCCCGGTCCGTGATTTCAACAAGTTCCTCGACGAACTGCAACCGCTCGTCGATAGTGAGTTCCTTGAAAGGAACTATGAGGGTCTCATCTGACAGACACTTCTTCAGATTCGACACGTGAAATACATTGTGAACTGCACCGAGTTCAGCTGGTAGGTTCAGTCTGTAGGCTACTTGGCCTATTCTTTCAGTGATTTCGAACGGTCCAACATACCGTGGATTGAGTTTGCCTCATTTACCAAATCGAACCACACCCTTCCAGGGTGAGACTTTTAATAACACCCGGTCCCCGACCTGAAATTCCAAAGGTTTGCTACGCTTGACCGCGTAGGCTTTCTGACGGTCGAGTGCTGCCGCCATGCGTTGTCGTATCTGTGTAATCTTTTCTGTGGCGTCCACTACAATCTCTGGACCCGTTATCTGACTATCCCCCACCTCTGCCCAACAGAGAGGTGACCGGCATTTACGTCCGTACAATGCCTCGAATGGAGCGGCTTGAATGCTGGTGTGATAACTGTTATTATACGAGAACTCCACCAAAGGGAGATGCTTTTCCCAGTCGTTGCCGAAATCAATAACACATGCCCGAAGCATGTCTTCAAGAGTCTGAATTGTGCGCTCAGACTGTCCATCCGTCTGAGGGTGATATGCCATGCTCATGCCTAAACGAGAGCCAAACGCTTTGTGCATCGCTTGCCATAGCTCTGACGTGAATCGTGCATCGCGATCCGAAATGATGGAGATGGGCACCCCGTGCCTCGAAACAACTTCTTTAAGATAGATGTCTGCGAGAGTGGAGAACTTATCCGTTTCCGTTATAGCCAGGAAGTGTGCAGACTTGGTGAGTCGATCCACGATCACCCATATAGTATCATTCCCACGCTGAGATCTAGGTAAGCCCGTAACAAAATCCATGGAAATCTCTTCCCATTTCCACTATGGTATCCTGGGTTGCTGAAGTAAGTCTGAGGGTTTCTGGTACTCTGTCTTGACTCTCGCACAAGCCAATCATTTGCAATGTGGGCCTTCATGCTAGGCCACCAATATGTAGTTCTAATGTCGTGGTACATTCTGTCCGACCTTGGATGTACCGAGTAGCGAGACTTGTGTGCTTCGTCCATAACAAGTAGGCGCCGTCTTCCTTTTGTTCCATTCGTTGCCTTGAACCGCGTAAGGCTTCAGCCATGACGTTCTCGGATTTCGATGCTTTTATCTGAGCATCTCGTATCTATGCAGGAAGACTGGTCTGAATAGTAAGCTGTAGCGCTCGCACGCGCTTAGGTAGGGTGTCCTTTCGACTGTGGGCGTCGGCCACACCATTGGCCTGGCCTGGATGAAACTTGATGGCCCATTCGTAGTCGTTCAGAAGTTCAATCCGTCTCCGTTGACGCGTGTTCAAAACCTTCTGCTTAAGGATATGTTCGAGACTCCTGTGATCGGTGTAAATTGTGCACCTGGTACCGTACAGGTAGTGTCGCCATATCTTAAGTGCGAAAACAACAGCTCCCAGCTCTATATCGTTCGTCGTGTAGTTCCGTTCATGAATCTTGAGTTGCCGTGAAGCGTAAGCAATAACTTTATCACGCTGCGTCAAAACACAACCAAGCCCCTGTATTGATGCGTCACAATAGACCACGAAGTCATCCGTGCCCTCGGGCAGTGAGAGGATAGGTGCGCTGCATAGTCTGTCCTTCAGGTACTGAAAAGCAGTTTCCTGCGCATTACCCCATCTGTAAACGACACCTTTCTGTGTTAGCATAGTGAGCGGCTGCGCGATCTTGGAGAAGTCTTTGATAAATCGCCTGTAGTAACCCGCCAAACCCAAGAATTGGCGTATTTCTGTTGGTGTTCGCGGTGCTGGCCAATTCCTGATCGAATCTACCTTGGATGGATCAACATGAATCCCATCCCAGTTCACCACATGGCCTAAGGAGTGGACTTCGCGAAGCCAGAAGTCGCATTTAGAAGACTTTGCGTACAGTTGCTCCTTTCGAAGAAGTTCCAAGATAAGACGTAAGCGCTGCTCGTGTTCCTCCTGACTCTTTGAGTAGATTAGAATGTCGTCTATGAAGACAATAACGAACTTGTCAAGATAAGGTTTGCACACCCTGTTCATAAGATCCATAAACACGGCAGGTGCGCTCAATAATATCAAACCATCCATCATATCAAACATAAAGTATAGGAGTTAAAATAATTCATAAAACCCAATACAATTGATGTTCAAACCAAACTTTGTTTGAGTAGCGCAAATATAATAATGAAAACCCAAGATAAGTTATAAGTTCAATTAGCGTTCATTGCGTCTCCTCCTCCTAACATGAAAACTCGATCTCTTGCCTCGTTGCCATTGTTGTTGTTGTTTCCCCCGTTGTTGTTGTTGTTCCCGTTACCCTGGTTATTGTTGTGGTTCTGATTCTGGTTCAGCCGAGGACAATCGCGTTTGTAATGACCTTCTGCCCCACACTAGAAACATCCCCGGTTTCCACGCTGTGGTTGCTGCTGCTGCGGGTTTTGAGGAACTGGTGGCGGAAGTTGCTGGTTCTGATTTGCTGGCCGAGAGCTTCTACAATCTTTAGCCTCATGACCCATCTTGAGGCATCTTTGACATTGTTCCCTGCGACATCTTCCGCTGTGGTGTCGGTTGCACTTATTACACAATGGGTGAATTCCCCGATATCCACCCTGCCCCTGACTGCCAGATGATTGCTGAGTCGAATTCTGATAGTCATTTGTCTTGCGCTGCTGAGACTGAACAGTAACCGATCCCTTGCTGGAATCCCCCTCCCATTTCCTCTTGTTGTCACTGGGAGTAACAGAAGTGGTGACAGCAGTAGTGGTAGCCTTGACACGCTTTGGCAGTCTGTTCTGATCCACTGCCTGATCCGTAATACGGTGAGCGAGGCGCTGAATAGCCTGAATGTTGTCAAGATTGGCCGATGTCACATGGCTTTGGATCTCTGGCGCCAATCCCTTGAGATACATTTCAATGCGCTTGTACGGAGGGTCTACCATAGTTGGACACAGCACGGCCAGCTCATTCGACCGTT
Source organism: Helianthus annuus (assembly GCF_002127325.2). Lineage (NCBI taxonomy): Eukaryota > Viridiplantae > Streptophyta > Magnoliopsida > Asterales > Asteraceae > Helianthus > Helianthus annuus. The sequence continues at coordinate 67,374,852 of NC_035439.2, read as the reverse complement.
TGGTATACGCTTCGATCTCAGATCCAACCATTTTCAAATTGTACAGCTCGTCTTCCAACTTGTGAATATCTTCACGCGTGCAATATTCCCTCTTGATAAGTTCCTTAAAATCGTTCCAGGGTGTGGCGTTAGCAGCTGCCAACCCTAAGATCTGTACTTGCGCGTTCCACCAAGTCAACGCGATTCCTTCCAAAGTGCCAGTGGCGTACTTGACCTTGCGAGCCTCAGGGCACTCGCACATTTCGAATACTGACTCTAGCTTTTCAAACCAATGGAGGAGTCCCACTGCCCCCTCGGTGCCACTGAATGAGCTTGGACGACAGTCCATGAAGTTCTTGAATGTGCAGACAGGATGCTGCGCGTGCTGACCTGCTTGAGCAGCTGCAAGTGCCGCAGCAACTTGAGTTTGAACGAAAGCCTCTAGCTGGGCTTGTGTCATGTTAATTCTTCCAGACATGATCTTCATAGTAAAAGTAATGTAAGTGAGAGTGGTTCGCGAGTAGGGCGATGACAGAAAAGTGTAAGCACGTAGGTGTTCTCAAGCAATAACAAGTGGTGAGCAAAGTAATGTAAGCATACTACGAGCAAAGTTCTATGCAGTTCTAGCAAGCAGGTAATAAACATAAACCTTATTACCTAGGATGTCGAGTCTTGCACGTGGAGCGAAGCGTCGTTGTGGATCGTTGAGAGCACTGTTCTGGTTATAGTCTGGTTTTAATAAAAACGTTTTCCATATTAAAACCAAGTTCTCTATAACCAATGGCTCTGATACCAATCTGTCACACCCCCAAAATCCACCTGCGGAGTATCACCGCTTGGGAGCGTGACTGACCAGGATCAAGCCACCAATCATATCGAACATGTAATTAATGTCAAGTATAATAAATGTAAACAAGTCATTCAATACGATTGATGTTCCATCAAAACATAGTTTAAGTTGCGGAAGCGTAACAATGAGAATCCAATGTATGCAAATAGTTCAAGTGTTGTAAGTTTATCAAAACATTCACGATCCATGCACCACAACGACCTGCTCCTGCCTGTGCAAGCTCCATATGTACCTAATGTCCTGCAAGGCATGCAGCAGAGAGTCAACAACTAGTTGAGCGAGTTCACAGTTAACAGTTCAGTAATAGTATAGCGTGAGTAGTAGTGTGTTCGTTCGTTATGTCACGTATCGTATTAGTTTCCATCGCGGCCTCCCAGGCAGGTATGCGAAGATATTAGGGGATGTTCATCCCAAGTATTCTAGACTAGGTTTATCTGTATCGCGGCCGACCAGGCAGGTGTGCGAAGATTAGTAAATTACAGTTCGCGGCCTTCCAAAGGCAGGTGTGCGAAGTTAGTCATAATATCGCGGCCAACCCTTGGCAGGTGTGCGAAGATCAGTTCAATAAGTGTTACTAGTCTAGTCGTAGTTCAATCCGCGGAGTATGTACCATAGTTCATCAGATCACATCACTACGTTCCATTTTAGATAAGTACCAGTAATCAATCAAATCCCATTCCCACCCTGGGAACCCCATGCCTTGGCTGTGTGAACTCACCTTGGTTTGCTCGGTATGTTATTGCTTCTAGGGTTTTATCAAACGTCTAAGTCCGTTACACACGACCTAGGATATGTTGCATATGATACGATGTAAGTGTTTGCGTCAAATTACGGCTTACAAATCATTGACATTCAAAAGACTGTGTTTTGTGTGCTTATTGTATGCAGGATGATATCACATAGATCGTTCATTCATGCAGGATTATACTATTGCATTCAGTATCACACAATTATATACAGAATCATACATCACGTACACAGTTCATCGTATTCACATAATTCATGCGTCACGCCTTTGCTTTCACATCTCAGTCTATCATTGAGGTTAATCTAATTGTCACCGTTAAGTTGCTCAGCACATTAGCAGCGTTATTAAACTTCACAAGTTTAACGAAGTCAAGGATTTAACAAAGTGTCATGCGTAGCTTAACAGATTAATCATCATCAATCATGCAGTTCCTTGTTTCAAATTGTACATCACACAACACAGACGGGGCCTTGCCATTCCACAACTCAGACAAGTGTGTGTGGGGGGGGGGGGTTTCCCCTATTTAAAGTCGGATAGCATAAGGGGTTTTAAAAGCTTGTACAGCATAACTTACACATGAGAATCTCGGACCACATTAATCTACAAAGAAACTCGGACACTATGTTCCTTAAACAAACTCGGACCAATACCTTCATGGTGAGAAGTTCGGACAAGCATCATATGTTTATAAAAATTCGGTCCATACTAATTCTAATAAAGTCGGACCACATGTTAATCAATAACTCAGACCTGTAATCAAACTCGGGTAACATTCCAGTACTAAACTCGGACTACTTTCAAGTATAAACTCAGGTAACCTTCAATTAATAAACTCGGGTTACATGATTCATGTATATACTCGGACTACTTTCAAGTATAAACTCAGGTAACCTTCAATTAATAAACTCGGGTTACATGATTCATGTATATACTCGGACTACTATGATCCATTAAACTCAGACATGCTACCTCACATTAAACTCGGTCATGATACATCCTATTAAGCTCGGACATGCTTCATCACATTAAACAAGATCGGACTAGGTGATGTTTCTCAAACTCGGCATATGTTTTCATTATAAACTCAGACGTTTTCATTTTAAACTCAGACATATGTTGCATCATATTAAACTCAGACCTTGTTTTCATCTAATAAACTCGGTCCAAACACATAATTAAACTCAGACAAACAATGGCTTCACATAACTCAGGGAAACAATTCAATCGCTCGTTCTTTGCATCTAATCAGTTACGTTTCCTATTGATCAAGCAATTTCAAAACCCTAATTCATGTGTGTTGACGGCAGAAGCATAGCAAATCACCAAATGCAAATCAACAACAACAATTGTCACAAGAATAATCTACCGAGTATGCACTAATCATCATCATAATCATAATTATCAACATCAATTGAAAACCCAGAACCCTCATATTATAAACTAGGGTTTTCAAGAATTACAAGAATCATGCATTGATAGCAATCAATAAACAATCATTAACAATTACCTCGTGTTGATTCTAGAGAAAGAGAGTAATCAAACTTGTGATGCCTTGCAAATGATTTGGTGATGATTGCTAGGAGGATTAGAGAGTTACAAGTACGTGTTTTGATTTTTGAGAGAGTGATTAGTGAAGAGGGGTTTAGGGTTAAGTATAATTAAGTTTTCACTAATAACTCTTCACACCCTCAAATATTCTATTTTACAAAAGTACACCATCTCAATCAATTTCACAGTTTCACCACCAAGTTTGTACATTTGACGAGTTTATCACAATTAACACATAGTCATGCACAATCACAATTAACATATACAATTCCATAACAACTAATTGTGAAATCAATCGACTAAATAATACAAGAACGTGCAATAAATGCGAAATAGAAATCTTGGAAATTCGAGTTGTCACATAGTGCAAGGTGTTGAAACACCTCTCGTTACACAAAAATCCAAAATCCATATAGGATCTTTCTATCCTCATAATTAGATCCTTATGGATGATTATCAATCAAATCGGAGACCTAAATTGAATTATTCGTATGTCTTAATACGTATATTACGATTCAATAAGGATAAATCCGGATTCCTATTAAGATCTTTCTATCTCCATAGTTAGATTCTTATGTTTAAAGTGCCAAACGAAATCCACGAATTGGATTCCTGGTGTGCATTAAATATTCATGCCCAAATATAACAAATTAATAATCAAGTTAATCAATTATGTGATTATGTGCTTATGTGTTTTCTTATATGTTTTTTGTTTTTATGTGATCTATCCAAATCCTCATAGAATCTTCCATATCTCATATGAGGGATTCATAGTAGGATAACTAAAGGTACTATCTTAAATCCTTAATGGACTTCAAAGTTGTAGTTAAGTCCCATGGGTTATAAAGTACTATTCTATAATTGGACCCCTTGAGTGGTCTAGTTAAACAGATTGATTTGAGAATCTGGATAGGAATATCATGTGATGATATAATTGAAAAGATCCCTTAAGTGGTCTATTTAAGGAGATCGTACGACGATCTAGTTAAGAAGATCATGTGTTGATCTAGTTAAAAGGGTCGTTCGTTGATCTAGTTAAAAAAAGATCCTTTGGTGGTCTAGACAAATCAATTCATGTTTATTCAATTGATTTTTCCCATACGCATTATGAAATGAATTGTGCGGACTGTGCAAGGAATTACGTAATTATGGAGGCCTACATAATTATGGAATTTAGTGCACAGAAACCACAGGAAGTTTGGTCATGTGTTAAGACCTATAGTAACAAGAGTAATGATACGGGATAAGTCTTGGACTTTGACCGATGTCATTTTGTCTTACACTCCCCAATTCTGATTTCAAGCACACACAAGTTTCCTATGATAATTCTTCATAAGAAACGTTCTCCTGTCCATAGTTTGGAACTCCATGTTTTGCTACTACAAGGACTTCACTTTGAGGGTTGAAAATTTCGCTAAAAAATCCTAACATGGCCCAGAGTTTTACTTAGGGTTTAATGGATTTATTTGAAAGCGAAACCGTCACAGTTGTCTTCACAAGTTTCCTCTAAAATTAAATTTCGAGACGAAATTTCCTAAAGTAGGGGAGACTGTGACACTTGTGTCACTTCAACCATCAACCAAATGCCAAACCAAAGAAATATCGTATTTCATACTTGGGATTTGTAAAAATATGTGTATCGTTTGCACATATCAATTCTTGTCCGATTTCAAGCTCTAAATCGCTTTCTGGAAGGTTATACGCGCACTGATGCGTAAATATAACCAGTTTAACGCAACCAACACTCCGGAATAGTGAAATACGCTTAACATACCTTAAATAACCTCCATATAACTTAGAAATAAGTTTTGGATGGTTTGGTGTGTTGAAATAGAGTTTGTTCGATCGCAGGGACTAATTGTGTCAAACTGCGAAACTATATCGATTCGTATAGTAACGAACCTTCTGGAACTTTATCATAAGTTAAATATGCCCTAAATATCCTTTGCATAGCTTATAATTAGGCTTTGAGATGTTTGGTGCGCAAAAATAAACTTTTGGTCATTCAGGGACTAAAAGCGTCAAAAAGTGCAAAAGTTTGCATTTTCGCGCATATCTTACGTTCTGAATATATCCGGACATCCAAAAATTTATGTAAGCATTAAAATATTTTATTTTAGTGTTTGGCATAAGAAAATTCCATTCGTCGCTTGATTTGGATCGTTTTTGCGTTCGTTACGACTCCCGTCGTAATTAACCGAACAACGCAACCGTACGACCAAACGAGCCGACATCCAGGATATTTTTGAGCACATTTCTAGTTCCCTATACTATAACTTCATTTTAGAGCCTTGAAATGAGGTTAACGGGGCTTAAACGTGTCAAACATGAGCCGAAATGCAAGATTCTGAAGTTCAGGGACCAAATTGACATTCTGCCATAGTTATCTTAGAAAGGGACCAAAATGAAAAATCTAAATTCCAGCTTGTTCCAGCTGTTCCCCTCATTTTCACATGGTTTTAATGAAACTATGGGCTCCCATGGTTTCACAAAACCATGGGCAGATGTGTACGGATGAGATCGAAGCTCGTTTTAAGATGAACGATCCTAACGGTTCTAGATTTCCTATAAATACCCACCATGTTTTCATTCATTCCTCACATTTGAATCTGATTCAAGCTCTCTAAGTGGAAGTATATGCTTCCTACCTGAGAGAGAATCGGGTTCAAATCTTGCGGGGACCTTCTGTAAGTATTCTTTCGTTCTTTTCTTTCGTTTTTCGCTTAAAAGTCAAACTGCGTTTGACTTTCTACATTGACCAGTTTATGGCCAATGCGAAGTTCGTTTGAACTTCATAACGTTAACGTAATCACGATAGTTATAGTCCCTAGTGACTATACCTACTGATTACCACGTTATCTAGGCTCAGTGACGAGTCGTAGCTTCGGCCAGAATACGTATTCTCGCGTATTTTGTAACCAAGCTACTTTTAGGTATCACAACCATTTGTTTTGATACCAAACCTGTTTTCTAACTTTGTTAAACATGTTTCGACATGTTTAGCTCGTCACTTTTAGTTTAGTGCTTGTGTAGAGTCGTAAGTCAAGCGGACTAAACACCCGCTTAGACTTTCGAACACGACCCGTTTGGTTGATCATTAGGATCCGACCAAACATATTTAGTGACCATAGTTGTATAGGGAATAATCTTCCGAGGTTATACCTTGTGGTCACTTCGTTTGAGTAGTTGTATGATAGGTAGTTTATATGCCTTAGGTAAATTACCAAAATACCCTTTTTATGCATAATTGATATTTAAGCATATGTAACCCAAACTTTTGTCATTTAACTAATTATGCAACATAATTAAACATGTTTAGGCATATAATACTTGTCATAAGACTAGTTAGGCGGTCCGAACGCGTTTTACGCAAATGACGCGTTAAAGTAGCGTAAGGTACCTAAACGGGTCGAGATGGGTCGTAAGCACTTAGGATAGGTTTCATTTTAGTATGTAGGCCTTGTTAAACCATATCATATGAGTTCCCACACTCATTTGGTTTACGAGACCTCATACTATCCGATCTCCCGATTTAGGTCCGGTTTATTTATGTAGTTATCAATATTAGGTGCCGTTTGATTCCGTGCTCCTCTAGCTTTGCTTCGTGGTTATCCTAGGACTTCTAAGCAATCTCAAGTGAGTACATAGTTCCCCTCTTTTACTATTTTCAAATGTTTTGGGGTGAAACATGTGTACCTATTTGTTATTTTCATGATTTCAAAGTATAATTGATTATACATGTTAATACTTATCTTTTGACAAGCTGAATGATTATCTATGGTTTAAACACTGATTTTTCAAAGATTATAAAATTAATTGTTGGAATAGTACTTATTTTTGTTTACCAGACCGGTTGGTAGTATGATATAGCGCTATAGGATTTGACACCCCATTCCTGTTGTCATGGAATGTCTGAAACCAATTTGTTGCTCCATCCAAATAGGGATTGCCTTTGTGGTATTTCTATAGTCTCAAAGGTGTATTTTGATACACTAGGTCTGAATGAATTCTTAAATCACATTATTTTTGTATATTAAGTTATACTCCCAAAAGTATAGTTTGATATGCTCTCATATGGGATATTGTACAAAAACCAACATATATTTTGTTAATCATTAAAACATAGTTTGATATGTTATCTTCATAATCCAAAGCATAGTTTTAATATGTTATTTTCGAACCAAAACGTAGTTTAATATGTTGTTTATAAATCCAAAGTATACTTTTGATATACTACTGAAAACTTATTTATGTTACCAACTAAAGTATGGTTAATACACTGTTTACTTAATGACTGGTTTTTGGTTAGTGTTTAGATGACGGGACGGGTGTAATGTGATGAAAACATGGTAGATACGCCGCTGGTACTTCTTATATATAAGTGTTTTCATCGCATTACATAACGTGGCGTTATTTGGTACATGTGACATTTGTGCTTGTAGTCATTGTAAACAGTTCGGTTATCAATGAAATAAAGTTATTTGATCCCAATGTTTGTTTATTCATGTTTGATGTTTTTCATGTTTTGGCTTTTATTCGATTTCAAACTCTATATTGTTTTCTGGAGGATTATATGCAAACTGGTACGAAAACGTAATCAGTTAAATGCGACAAATACTCCGGAACATCAATTTATGCTTAACATACCTTAAATAACCCTTACATAACTTAGAAATAAGTTTTTGAAGGCTTTGGTATGGCAAAATCTAGTTTATTCGCTTACAAGGACTAAAATTGACAAACTGCGAAAGTATGCCAATCTGAACTGTAACGGACATTCCGGAACTTGATCCTAAGTTAAACACACCTTAAATATCCTTTACATAGCTTAGAAATAGGCTTTGAGGGGTTTGGTGTGCTAAAATAAACTTTATGCCCATTAAGGGACTAAAAGCGTCAAAAAGTGCATAAGTTTGCACTTTCACGCATATCTTACGTTCTGAATACTTCCGGACATCCAAAAATTCATGTAAGCATTAAAATATTATGTCTTAATGTTTGGCATGAGAAAAATCCATTCGTCGCGCAATTTGGATCGTTTTTCGCGCTTATGCGCATTCCGTCGTAATTAAGCGAACATCGCGATCGTACGACCAAACGAACTGACATCCGAGATATTTTTGAGCATGTTTTGAGTCCCCTATACTTTAACTTCATTTTAGAGCCTTGAAATGAGGTTAACGGGGCTTAAACGTGTCAAAAATGGGCCGAAACGCATGTTTCTAAGCTGCAGGGACCAAAAGTGACAAATCTGTCAAAGTTTGCTCAGGCGGGGCGCGTAAGGATTCCCCCAAACTTTAGGCGGGGCGCGTGAGGTCCCCAGATGCGAAAAAATGCTGAAAACAGCTATATGCAGCTGTCTTGCACTCAAAAACCCATTGCAAATGGTATTTCAAATCAAGGGACTGAAACAATGGACTCAAATGGTTTTTAAAAAACTATGGGAACACATGGATGGCCAAGATCGAAGCACGTTTATCGAGGAACGATCCTAACGGTCTTGGTTTTCCTATAAATACCCCACCCTTCTCACTCTTTTCTTCACACCTTGATCAAATCTGCTCTAAGTGGAGGCAACCACCATTGTGGGGGCCACCTACCTGAGTATATTTGATCATTCTTCCATTCTTGGACCCGTTGTAAGTATTCTTTCGTTCTTTTATTGCTTTTCGAGTCCGAAAGTCAAACTTTGTTTGACTTTCTGCATTGACCAGTTTATGGTCAATGCGAAGTTCGTTTGAACTTCATAACGTGAGCGTAATCACGTTGGTTATAGTCCCTAGCGACTATACCTACTGATTTCCACGTTATCTAGGCTTAGTGACGAGTCGTAGTTTCGGTCAAAATGCGTTTTCTTGCGCATTTTGTAACCAAACTACTTTAGGGTATTAAAACCGTTTGTTTTAATACCCAACCTGTTTTCTAAACATGTTCTAACATGTTTAGCTCGTCGCTTTTAGGTTTGTGCTTGTTTAGGGTCGTAAGGGTAAGCGATCTAATCGATCGCTTATGCTTACGAACCCGACCCATTTGGTCGATCATTAGGATCCGACCAAACACATTAGGTGACCATAGTATATAGGGGATAACCTTTCAAGGTTATACCTTATGGTCACGCCGTTTAAGTAGTTGTATGATAGGTAATGTATGTGCCTTAGGTAAATTACCAAAATACCCTTTTTACACTAAAATTCATTTTAAACTTATGTAACATAATTTTTGACACCTAAACTGATTTAGCAACAATATTAAGTGTGTTAAGGCATATCTTGCTTGTCATAGGGCTAGTTAGGCGTTTCAAGCGCGTTTTACGCAAACGACGCGTTAAAGTAGCGTAAGCTACCTAAGCGGGTCGTAACGGGTCAAAAGCACTTAGGTAAGGTTTCGTTTTAGTATGTAGGCTTTGTCAAACCATATTACATAAGTTCCCACACTTATTTGGTTTGCGAACCCTCGTACTACCCGATCCTCCGATAGGTCCGGTTATTAATATAGATGCCTTTATAGGTGCCGTTTGATTCCGTGATCTGCTAGCATTGCTTGGTGGTTGTTCTACGACTTCTAAGCAATCTCAAGTGAGTACATAGTCCCCTCTTTTACTGTTTTCCAAACATTTTGGGGTGAAACACATGTGCCTACTTGTTACTTTCGTGTTTTTTTCTTGTTTTCACATCATATGCTTGCTATGTTCTTTAGTACACTCGTAGTACATGATTTCATTACTTTGTTTTGCTACGTATGTTAACTTAACATGCTAGCGCATTGATTTACATTACATTACTTTGCTTAATATGTTACATGGCATATTAGCACATTGATTTACATGACTTTTCTGCTTTGTATGATTACTTGGCATACTTAGCACATTGTTTTCCCTTAACTTGCTTACATTTGGTATGACATTTGGTATGCATAAACGGTTCTTTACTACATTCATTAACATTAGCTACGCCGCTCGGTAGTAAGTAATGGTACCATAGGACTTGACAAATCCCGTTCCCGACATCCTGGGTTGGTGTGGATGTAAGGAATGACTGAATCCGTGAACATTTTACTTTGATAACCTTTACTCTAAGGTTATCCTGCTGTCTCAAGGCTTGAATGTAATGCGTTTAACTTACCGCATAAATGTTTGTATCAATAAAACAAGTTTTCTACTCTGCAAAACATAACTTTTTGATTTACTCAAAATACCTTGTTTTGGTTCATTATTACTTATGGTTAAGTATTCTCAATTTGTTACTTACCATACATAACTTCTGTTTACACATAACTACATGACTATATTTTGGACTTTTAAAAGTATGACAATGGTTAGGCAAGGACAATTGATGATTGGTTTAAACATGGACTTTATACATGGGTGGTTGTTTAATGACTTGAGTAACGGTATGGGTGTAGTACGATACAAACATGGTGGATACACCGCTGGTACTTCCTATACATAAGAGCTTGTATTGTACTACATGTCATAGCGTTATTTAAATCATTCACTTTGGACTTGTACATTTTACACAAATAACATATTTTTCACAAGACATTGTTTTACAAAACAGTTTGTTGTATACAAACTCATTTTTACTTGGTTATTCATTTAACCCTACATCATTCTTTTTAACTATACATATCTATTATTGAATTTCAAACAATTTTATAAAACAAAACCTCTTACAAGGATCATGACTGACTTTTGTTAAACCTTTCTTTTTCTAAACTTATAAGTCATGAATCCTATTTTCACAAAACCTATGTTACTCACTGGCATTTTTATGCTAACGTACTTATTTTCACATGTGTTTCAGGAGCAAACGCGTAGGATGATCGTGACACGCTAGGGTGGACTTGGGCCTTAGTGACTTTAAAATGAAGCTAGTACTAATTAAAACTTGCTGTGTACTCTATGTTTCAGTTGTTTCTAGGCAATGTACCTCTTTTATTGATAAATAAAATATAACTTTAAATGCCATGGTTGTGAAACAATAATTCTGTTACAACACTCCCCGATGTTTCCGCCACGATTTGATGTTTTACGTGGTCGGGGTGTGACAGAAGAGTTGGTATCAGAGCCAATGGTTATAGGGAATTAGGTTATTAGTAATGATTTGACCTAGACTATAACCTTTCTAGGACCCCAACACAAGTTGCCTTGTGTTTAGATTTTAAAACATGCACTTCACCTATCCTTAGGTGATCACCAAAACAAGAACCCAGTTTTCTAAAACGATTTTTGAAAAACAATTCTCTATATTTCAAATGATTTAATTTATAGTTTTGAACCCTTTTGACTTTTCAAATTGATTTTGGAAATTTATCATTTGCTTTAATGATTCTTTTGGCCTTGTGCCTTTCGAGTTTTCAAAATCCCGTCAAAGTTTGGGTCTAAATGATGTGAACACGTGCAAACTGGAAGGGTGAATGCCTGTACCCTGAGTTTTCTGTCTAAGGCTAGAGTGTTCGTACAAATCCACATAATCGGACCAGTCACTCTTACCTGGGAACTCTTGGGGTGAGTGTTCACTTATAGGCGAGCATGTCTTCGTTAAGCATTGTTTATGGACCCATTTACTTTGATTAGTCACTGTGCGTCATTTGTTTGCTTTGTGATACAGACAAATGATCACCATCCTTGCTTTGTTGATTTTGTTTCATCTCGTTCTTTTCATCTAATCCTCTCACTCATTCCTCTCGTGTTTTTCCTCTTTCTAGCATGCCTCCTCGACGCGAAAATCAGCTACCCAATGCCGAACTGGCGGAAATCATCGCACAGCATATGGCTGCTGCGTTCCCAAATCTTATTGCTCAGCTTAACCAAGCCAACATCAATCAGAACGCTCCTTGTAACTTCAAGAGCTTCAACTCGGCTAAACCACTCAAGTTCAGTGGCACTGAGGGGGCAACTGGGCTCCTTCAATGGTTTGAGAGCATTGAGAATACCTTTCGTCATGTTCAGTGTCCCGATAATCGCAAGGTCGAGTTTGCTTCTAGTGTTTTTCAAAAGAGGGCGTTGACATGGTGGAACGGGGTTATGAGAGATCGTGGTGCTGAAGTCGCTTTAGCACAAACATGGGCTGAGTTAAGGACTCTCATGATGAGTGAGTTCTGTCCTCGTCATGAATTGCGAGCGTTGGAAAGGGAGTTCGATGATCTGAAACAAGTAAGTGGTGAGCACCGGGCGTATACTGATAGGTTCGAAGAGTTGAGTTTGCTATGCCCAACGATGGTTACCCCACTTGACAAGGCTATCGAGAGATACATTGATGGTCTACCTGACTCTGTGCAAGACATCGTTACTGGTAGTAAGCCTACCACTGTTCGTCAGGCAATCGAGTTAGCTGCAACGTTGACTGAATCTCAAATTCGAAAGGGTAAGTTGCATAGAAAGGGTGACAAGAAGGGTAAGAAGCAGGAGTCTGACAAGAAGGATAGCAAGAAAGGAAAGAACAAGAAGGGGAGTGATACGGGTTCTTCAAGGGGTTCGAGGAAGCGGAAGGCTTCCCAGAACTATGCCGTTACTACTCAGGCTCAAGCTGCTCAGAATCAGCCTGTGCAACCTCCTGCCAAGAAACCGTACTTTGGCAATGCACCTCTGTGCAACAGGTGTAACGGACATCATCAACCACACCATCAGTGCCGTCAATGCACCAACTGCGGAAGATCTGGTCATCTCGCTGCTACATGCCGCATTCCTGTCAATCAGAATCGGGCAGCTCAGAACCCGGCTCAACAAGTTGCCCAACCCCTTGCTCAGCAACAAGGTCAAGCAGCACGACCTCACTTTCCCCCAGGCGCTTGTTACAACTGTGGGGATCTGACCCACTTCCGCAACCAGTGTCCAAGGTTGATAAATGCGAACCCAGTTCAGGCTCAGGCTCGTGGACGAGCTTATAACATGAATGCTGTTGAGGCGCAAGTCGACAACGAAGTGGTGAACGGTACGTTCTTTGTTAATAATCAACCTGCATCTGTTCTTTTTGACTCGGGGGCCGATAAGAGTTTTGTGTCGTTATCTTTTGAGCCTTTACTTCGCGTGTCTAGAACGAAACTAGGTAAGCCTTTAACTGTCGAAGTTGCGAATGGTGAACCCGTTGTTCTTAATTCTGTCCTTCGCAACTGTCAATTGAACCTTAGCAACCATCTTTTTCCTATCGACCTCACCCCTATGCATCTTGGAAGCTTCGACATTATCGTGGGTATGGATTGGTTAGCCAAGAATCACGCAGAGGTAGTTTGCTTCGAGAAGATCGTTCGTGTACCGCTCCCGTCAGGTGAGATCCTACAGGTTCATGGTGACAAACCTGTTAGTAGCCTCAAGCTTATGTCCTGTTCTCAAGCTCGGAAGTATCTGCGGAAGAACTATGTGGCCTTCTTGGCACATGTTACGGCAGATAAAGACCAAGGCAAGCCTATTCAAGATATCCCTGTTGTTCGGGATTATCCGGAGCTGTTTCCTGAAGAATTACCTGGTCTACCCCCAGCACGCAAAGTCGAGTTCCATATCGATCTCGTACCTGGTGCAAATCCCATTGCCAGAGCTCCGTATCGCCTTGCACCGTCTGAGATGCAAGAGCTATCTAAGCAGCTTCAGGAGCTTTCTGACAAAGGTTTTATCCGTCCTAGCTTTTCTCCTTGGGGTGCTCCCGTTCTTTTTGTCAAGAAGAAGGATGGATCCTTCAGAATGTGTATCGATTATCGTGAGCTGAATAAGCTTACCATCAAGAATCGATATCCCCTACCTCGCATTGATGATCTCTTTGACCAGTTACAGGGTGCTACCTGCTTTTCGAAAATTGATCTTCGTTCTGGGTATCATCAACTTCGTGTGCATGAAGAGGATATTCCCAAAACAGCATTTCGCACTCGATATGGACATTATGAGTTCACAGTCATGCCATTCGGTTTGACCAATGCTCCTGCCGTTTTCATGGACTTGATGAATAGGGTCTGCAAGCCTTATTTGGATAAGTTCATCATTGTTTTCATTGATGATATCCTGATTTATTCTAAGACGCAAGCTGATCACGAGCAACATCTTCGTCTTACTCTGGAACTCCTAAAGAAAGAGCAACTTTTTGCCAAATTCTCCAAGTGCGAGTTTTGGCTTAAGGAAGTTCAATTTTTGGGACATATTGTCAACGAACAAGGTATACATGTAGATCCTTCCAAGATCAGTGCGATTAAGGATTGGGATACGCCAACTACTCCTACTGAGGTTCGTTCTTTCCTTGGTCTTGCGGGTTATTACCGCCGCTTCATTGAAAACTTCTCGAAGATTGCAGTTCCCCTAACTGCTCTAACTCAGAAGAACAAACCCTTTGAATGGGGTTATAAGCAAGAAGAAGCGTTTCAGACCTTGAAGCAGAAGCTTTGTGATGCACCTATTCTAACTCTGCCTGAGGGCAATGATGATTTTGTCGTCTACTGTGATGCATCGAAATTGGGTCTTGGCTGTGTTCTGATGCAAAGGAACAAAGTCATAGCCTACGCATCTAGACAATTGAAGGTACATGAGAGAAACTACACCACTCATGATCTTGAGTTAGGTGCAGTAGTTTTCGCTCTCAAAATCTGGAGACATTATTTGTACGGTACAAAATGCGTGGTTTTCACTGACCACAAAAGTCTCCAGCACATCTTCAATCAGAAAGAACTCAACATGAGGCAAAGACGTTGGGTCGAGCTCCTAAACGACTATGATTGCGAAATTCGCTACCATCCTGGTAAAGCGAATGTCGTGGCTGACGCATTAAGTCGTAAGGAACGTACTATGCTTCATTGTATTCGTAATCAATCTGCTATCCAAGCTCGATCTGATATTCAAGCCCGCATTTCTCAGGCTCAGCATGCTTGTGTTTCACAAGACTTGATGGGTAAGGAATTACCCTATCACATTAAGCCTGATCTTGTTCTGAAAGAAGATGGATCGTATTATTTCATGGACCGTTTGTGGGTCCCAAGCCAAAATGATCTTCGTTCTTTGATTATGGATGAGGCCCATAAATCTCGTTATTCTATCCATCCTGGCTCAGACAAAATGTATAAGGATCTTCGTACTCGGTATTGGTGGCCTGGTATGAAGAAAGACATTGCCTTATACGTTTCAAAATGCCTTACTTGTCTTAAGGTTAAGGCTGAACACCAACATCCTTATGGTCTTTTAGAGCAACCAGAGATTCCAGTTTGGAAATGGGAAAACATCGCTATGGATCTCATTACTAAACTCCCGCGCACTAAGAAAGGTCATGATGCCATCTGGGTAATTGTTGATCGTCTTACTAAATCAGCGCATTTCTTGCCAATCCGTGAGGATCTTTCTGCTGAAGATTTGGCTAAAATCTATGTGGATGAAATTGTATCTCGACATGGTGTTCCTTTGAACATTATTTCGGATAGGGATGCTCGTTTCTCTTCTCGATTTTGGAGAACCATGCAATCTGCTATGGGGACCCAACTCAATCTGAGCACAGCTTATCATCCACAAACTGATGGCCAAACTGAAAGAACAATCCAGACTTTGGAGGATATGCTTAGAGCTTGTGTGATCGACTTTGGTGGTAGTTGGGATTCACATCTTCCATTGATTGAATTCTCCTACAACAACAGTTATCACTCCAGCATCAACATGGCTCCTTTCGAGGCTCTCTATGGTCGAAAATGTCGTTCACCAGTCTGCTGGAATGAGATAGGTGAGGCTCAGATTACTGGACCTGACCTCATTCTGGAGACAACTGACAAGGTAAAGAAAGTTCGTGATAACTTACAGGCAGCTCGAAGCCGTCAAAAGAGTTACGCGGACCTAAAACGCAAGCCCTTGGATTTCCAAGTCGGTGATCGTGTATTACTTAAAGTCTCACCTTGGAAAGGTGTGATCAGATTTGGAAAGAAAGGAAAACTTGCACCTAGATACGTTGGACCATTCCAGATCGTCGAAAGAATCGGTAAGGTAGCCTACAGACTTCAATTGCCTCCTGAACTTGGAAATGTCCATCCAACCTTCCACGTATCCAACCTCAAAAGGTGCTTAGCTGATGAGAACCTCCACATACCACTTGACGAAATCCGTGTTGATAAAACGCTACATTTTGTTGAGAAACCTGTGGAAATTATGGATCGTGAAGTCAAATGGCTTAAACGCAAGCGCATTCCATTGGTTAAAGTTCGCTGGGAATCTAAACGTGGACCTGAGTTTACTTGGGAACGTGAAGATCAAATGAAGGCGAAGTATCCATATCTATTCCCACGAGTTTCCTCAAAACGAATTTCGGGACGAAATTCCCACAAGTAGGGGAGACTGTGACATTTGTGCTTGTAGTCATTGTAAACAGTTCGGTTATCAATGAAATAAAGTTATTTGATCCCAATGTTTGTTTATTCATGTTTGATGTTTTTCATGTTTTGGCTTTTATTCGATTTCAAACTCTATATTGTTTTCTGGAGGATTATATGCAAACTGGTACGAAAACGTAATCAGTTAAATGCGACAAATACTCCGGAACATCAATTTATGCTTAACATACCTTAAATAACCCTTACATAACTTAGAAATAAGTTTTTGAAGGCTTTGGTATGGCAAAATCTAGTTTATTCGCTTACAAGGACTAAAATTGACAAACTGCGAAAGTATGCCAATCTGAACTGTAACGGACATTCCGGAACTTGATCCTAAGTTAAACACACCTTAAATATCCTTTACGTAGCTTAGAAATAGGCTTTGAGGGGTTTGGTGTGCTAAAATAAACTTTATGCCCATTAAGGGACTAAAAGCGTCAAAAAGTGCATAAGTTTGCACTTTCACGCATATCTTACGTTCTGAATACTTCCGGACATCCAAAAATTCATGTAAGCATTAAAATATTATGTCTTAATGTTTGGCATGAGAAAAATCCATTCGTCGCGCAATTTGGATCGTTTTTCGCGCTTATGCGCATTCCGTCGTAATTAAGCGAACATCGCGATCGTACGACCAAACGAACTGACATCCGAGATATTTTTGAGCATGTTTTGAGTCCCCTATACTTTAACTTCATTTTAGAGCCTTGAAATGAGGTTAACGGGGCTTAAACGTGTCAAAAATGGGCCGAAACGCATGTTTCTAAGCTGCAGGGACCAAAAGTGACAAATCTGTCAAAGTTTGCTCAGGCGGGGCGCGTAAGGATTCCCCCAAACTTTAGGCGGGGCGCGTGAGGTCCCCAGATGCGAAAAAATGCTGAAAACAGCTATATGCAGCTGTCTTGCACTCAAAAACCCATTGCAAATGGTATTTCAAATCAAGGGACTGAAACAATGGACTCAAATGGTTTTTAAAAAACTATGGGAACACATGGATGGCCAAGATCGAAGCACGTTTATCGAGGAACGATCCTAACGGTCTTGGTTTTCCTATAAATACCCCACCCTTCTCACTCTTTTCTTCACACCTTGATCAAATCTGCTCTAAGTGGAGGCAACCACCATTGTGGGGGCCACCTACCTGAGTATATTTGATCATTCTTCCATTCTTGGACCCGTTGTAAGTATTCTTTCGTTCTTTTATTGCTTTTCGAGTCCGAAAGTCAAACTTTGTTTGACTTTCTGCATTGACCAGTTTATGGTCAATGCGAAGTTCGTTTGAACTTCATAACGTGAGCGTAATCACGTTGGTTATAGTCCCTAGCGACTATACCTACTGATTTCCACGTTATCTAGGCTTAGTGACGAGTCGTAGTTTCGGTCAAAATGCGTTTTCTTGCGCATTTTGTAACCAAACTACTTTAGGGTATTAAAACCGTTTGTTTTAATACCCAACCTGTTTTCTAAACATGTTCTAACATGTTTAGCTCGTCGCTTTTAGGTTTGTGCTTGTTTAGGGTCGTAAGGGTAAGCGATCTAATCGATCGCTTATGCTTACGAACCCGACCCATTTGGTCGATCATTAGGATCCGACCAAACACATTAGGTGACCATAGTATATAGGGGATAACCTTTCAAGGTTATACCTTATGGTCACGCCGTTTAAGTAGTTGTATGATAGGTAATGTATGTGCCTTAGGTAAATTACCAAAATACCCTTTTTACACTAAAATTCATTTTAAACTTATGTAACATAATTTTTGACACCTAAACTGATTTAGCAACAATATTAAGTGTGTTAAGGCATATCTTGCTTGTCATAGGGCTAGTTAGGCGTTTCAAGCGCGTTTTACGCAAACGACGCGTTAAAGTAGCGTAAGCTACCTAAGCGGGTCGTAACGGGTCAAAAGCACTTAGGTAAGGTTTCGTTTTAGTATGTAGGCTTTGTCAAACCATATTACATAAGTTCCCACACTTATTTGGTTTGCGAACCCTCGTACTACCCGATCCTCCGATAGGTCCGGTTATTAATATAGATGCCTTTATAGGTGCCGTTTGATTCCGTGATCTGCTAGCATTGCTTGGTGGTTGTTCTACGACTTCTAAGCAATCTCAAGTGAGTACATAGTCCCCTCTTTTACTGTTTTCCAAACATTTTGGGGTGAAACACATGTGCCTACTTGTTACTTTCGTGTTTTTTTCTTGTTTTCACATCATATGCTTGCTATGTTCTTTAGTACACTCGTAGTACATGATTTCATTACTTTGTTTTGCTACGTATGTTAACTTAACATGCTAGCGCATTGATTTACATTACATTACTTTGCTTAATATGTTACATGGCATATTAGCACATTGATTTACATGACTTTTCTGCTTTGTATGATTACTTGGCATACTTAGCACATTGTTTTCCCTTAACTTGCTTACATTTGGTATGACATTTGGTATGCATAAACGGTTCTTTACTACATTCATTAACATTAGCTACGCCGCTCGGTAGTAAGTAATGGTACCATAGGACTTGACAAATCCCGTTCCCGACATCCTGGGTTGGTGTGGATGTAAGGAATGACTGAATCCGTGAACATTTTACTTTGATAACCTTTACTCTAAGGTTATCCTGCTGTCTCAAGGCTTGAATGTAATGCGTTTAACTTACCGCATAAATGTTTGTATCAATAAAACAAGTTTTCTACTCTGCAAAACATAACTTTTTGATTTACTCAAAATACCTTGTTTTGGTTCATTATTACTTATGGTTAAGTATTCTCAATTTGTTACTTACCATACATAACTTCTGTTTACACATAACTACATGACTATATTTTGGACTTTTAAAAGTATGACAATGGTTAGGCAAGGACAATTGATGATTGGTTTAAACATGGACTTTATACATGGGTGGTTGTTTAATGACTTGAGTAACGGTATGGGTGTAGTACGATACAAACATGGTGGATACACCGCTGGTACTTCCTATACATAAGAGCTTGTATTGTACTACATGTCATAGCGTTATTTAAATCATTCACTTTGGACTTGTACATTTTACACAAATAACATATTTTTCACAAGACATTGTTTTACAAAACAGTTTGTTGTATACAAACTCATTTTTACTTGGTTATTCATTTAACCCTACATCATTCTTTTTAACTATACATATCTATTATTGAATTTCAAACAATTTTATAAAACAAAACCTCTTACAAGGATCATGACTGACTTTTGTTAAACCTTTCTTTTTCTAAACTTATAAGTCATGAATCCTATTTTCACAAAACCTATGTTACTCACTGGCATTTTTATGCTAACGTACTTATTTTCACATGTGTTTCAGGAGCAAACGCGTAGGATGATCGTGACACGCTAGGGTGGACTTGGGCCTTAGTGACTTTAAAATGAAGCTAGTACTAATTAAAACTTGCTGTGTACTCTATGTTTCAGTTGTTTCTAGGCAATGTACCTCTTTTATTGATAAATAAAATATAACTTTAAATGCCATGGTTGTGAAACAATAATTCTGTTACAACACTCCCCGATGTTTCCGCCACGATTTGATGTTTTACGTGGTCGGGGTGTGACAGTACACTTGGGTTAATGGTTTTGGAACTAAAATATATTTTAATATATAACTTATTCAACTTTCTTAAAACCGAAGTATATTTTTATATATACTATAAATCTTTTTATCAAAATATTGTTTTTCAAACAATACATTTTATACAAACTCATTTTACTTAATTATTTAACTACCTATGTATTATTATTTTGTATCATCTGATTTCTTATAAATTTTGGTATGATTTATAAAAGAAAACCTTTTTCAAGGATCATGACTACTTTTATTAAAACCTTTTCTTTAAACTTATAAGTCATGAATCCTACATCAATAAAACCTATGTATCTCACAGGCATTTTTATGCTGACGTACCTATTTTTTACACATGTTTCAGGTACTGCTATGTGATGGTTGATGATATATGCTACACTTAGGATGGACTCGTGCCTTAGCGACTTTAAAACTAGAAAGATAATAGTTGCACTTATTTGATTGTATTAAAACAATGAGTTCATTTATTCAATAAAACGAAACTATTTAATCCATGGTTGTGAAACAATGATTCTGTTACAACACTCCCCGACGTTTCCGCCACGTTTTGTTGTTTTACGTGGTCGGGGTGTGACATGATGTAGTGGCCATTTCGCACGAAATGACTTGGTCATTTCGTACGAAATGAGCTGATCGTTTCGTTTGAATGGTTTCGTGCGAAATCACTATTTCGCTTGAGCTGTTTCGTGCGAAATAGCTGGCCTATAAATACCTGTTGTGCAATTTCATTTGTAACGATTCTGATTCTGGTAGCGAAGCTCCCGAAGTGTCTATAGCATTGTAATCGACCTGATATCAATATAAAGACAGTTTAAAGTGATTTCTCGTGCATTACAGCTGAAATAACTATGATACATCTATTTTCGCCTTTTGTATCGGACGAGTTCTCTTCTGATCGACTCGTTTGGGTCTGAAAATGATCCTACATGGTACACGCGAATAAGTTTAAGTGATTAAAACACTAAATTCGTATCTCGAAACAGTTGAACTTTGTGTAAAAATTTAAGTGGATCAATATACTGACAATCTAAGTGAATTGTTTAGAACTTAAAATGTTTAAAGCTTAACGGTGTTAGTGATTTGTCTCATAAACTGATATGATCCTCTTACACAAGCTGACAAAAATAATGTTTGTAAATATTTCTTTACTGTTTTTCATTATAAACAAAAGTCCAAAAAGATTGTGTTTTTAGCATAAAATTTTGGAAAATACAAAAAGATTTTCGACAACTGATGTTGGAGAGTTGATTTTCAAAATTCCGAGTGCTAAACATGATGAACAGTTGGTTTGGGAAAGTTTGTTTGAAAAAAGAAAAATGATTTCCTTACAGGTGGTCATCAAAGATTTTAAATGTAAAAATCATTTTAAACGATACCTGCAAGTGATAAATAAATTTGTCAAATTGTTAAGTTTGTGAAATTTATGTTTGAGGTAGAGTGTTTGCAGGCAGAAGCAGCCAGGATACAACTCCTGAAGATATGGGAAAACCATGTTCCTGATTCTGTGGCTACGTAGAACCAGGCAACGGTCCTGAACTTGTGAAAGTTGCAGAATGTGAGCCAGGTCACCATCCTAGAGCAAGAGTCAGGTTTCTGACCCAAAGGCCTGTAAAATGTGAATTCCAGACGGTGATTCCAGCTTATCGAAAGGGGGAGTCTGAAGACAACCAAGAAGGAGCGTATAGAGCCAAGTTCTGATCTTGAAACTGTGTCCACGCAAGCTGCTGATGCTGATGAACTTAAGGAATCAAGAGATCTGATCAAGAGAAGATAGAGACGGGTTGAGATTCTGAAAGAGGGAGAGAGAGAGAGAGAGAAGTAGAGAAAGAGATTGATTGAGGATGCTTACAATGGAGAATTCTTTGGAAAGAGCGAGAAGACTAATAAAGACTGAAGATGTGACATACCGCAGACTCAACACCGAAGCCGTCGTCAACATCCAAGGGGGAGTCTGTTGGTGCATATGTCTGTCGACTTCGTCTTGTATCGAGTCTTGTATTAGATTAGATAGATCAGGGCACGATATACGAGAAAATTAAGAAAACATGTTAAATAGGCCATTTCGCACGAAATGGAAAGAAGTCCATTTCGCACGAAATGAGAATGCCATTTCGTACGAAATGGAGATGTTCATTTCGCACGGAATGAGATGGCCATTTCGTGTGAGCTGTTTCATGCGGAATAGTTGGCCTATAAATACGTGACTTGGTGATTTCATTTGTAAGGTTCTGATTCCGGTAGCGAAGCTCTGCCGAAGTGTCTCCAGCATTGTAAACGATCTGATATTCAATACAGAGACAGTTTAAAGTGATTTTCTGTGCAATTCAGCTGAATAACTCTGATACATCTGTTTCCGCCTTTTGTATTGGACGAGATCTCTTCTGAACAACTCGTTTGGTTGTTTAAACGATCCTACATGACCAAGCATATTTTGTGACCATAGTTGTATAGGGAATAACCTACTGAGGTTATTCCTTATGGTCACTTCGTTTAGTTAGTTATTTGTTAAGTCGTTTATATGCCCTTTAAAAATGACCAAAATGCCCTTTTTGCGCATAACATCATTTTAACATATGTAATCAAACTTTTCACATCTAAACTGATATAACAACATTTTTAAACATATTTGGGCATGTAAGACTTAACATACCATCCGACCTTATATTTACGCAAACGACACATTAAAGTAGCTTAAACTACCTTAACGAGTCGAAACGGGTCAAAAGCACTTAGGATAACCTTCTAATCAGAATGTTAGGTCTATTAAATCATGCCATATGAGTTCCAATACTCATTTGATTTATAGAACTTCATTCTATCCTATCCTCCGGTTTATGATCCGATTATTAACATAGTTACCTATACTAGGTGCCGTTTGATTCCGTGATTCCTCAAGCTTTAATTAGTCTTTATTTCACGACTATTAAGCAATCTCAAGTGAGTACATAGACCTCTCCTTTTTCTTTTTGCAAATATTTTGGGGTGATACACATGTGCCTATATGTTACTTTCATGTTTTCATGCTTTTCATGACATATACTTGCTATGTTCATCTAGTATACATATAGTACATGATTTCAATTATGTTTTGCTATGTATGTTGACTGAGCATGCTAGCACATTGATTTCAAAGATACTTTTTGCGGCATATGTTTACTTAGCATATGAACACATTGACTTACATTGCATTTTTGCTATGTATGTTGACTAAGCATGCTAGCACATTGATTTCATGGACATTTCTACTTCGTATGTTTACTTAGCATACTTAGTACATGGTTTTTACATGACATGCTTACATTGGTTATGACATTTGGTATGTTTTACGGGACAAGAATACATTCATTAACATTGATCACGCCGCTCGGTAGTATGTAATGGTACCATAGGACTTGACAAATCCCGTTCCTCACTTCCAAGGTTTCTTTGGAAGTAGGGAATGACAGAATCTGAATACATTTTTGATAAACCTTTGACTTGTTAAGGGTTTATCCGACAGTCTCAAGGCTTGAATGTATGCGATAAATACAACCACATAAATGTTCATATCAAATAAAGCATTAGTTTTGCAAAACATAACTTTTGATTTAAAAATTGGTTTATTCAAAGTCTTTGTTTTGTACATGACATTTGGTTACACAAGACATTTGGTTATACACGACATTATACATATGGTTTAAGTAAAGTGTTTTTACTTGCCATACAAGACATTTGTTATACAAGACATGGTTTATACCTGACACTGTGACATTATACATTGTTTATACATGACATTTGACCTTGGTTTGACAAGACATTTTTGGTGGTTATTTGGTAAGAAATTTAAACAACGAGACGTGTGTAATATGATAAAAGTGTGGTGGATACACCACTGGTACTTCCTATATATAAGTGCTTTTATGATATTACATATCGTAGCGTTATCTAAACCACTTCGACAAAGACAAAGACATGAAACATTTTATACAAAGACATGACAAGACAAGACATTGTTTTACAAATGACATATTTTATACAAATCATTCTCATTTGGTTAATTATTTTAACCATACATCATTATTTTATATCATCTGATTTGCACATCGATTTTCACATGATTTAATAAAAGAAAACATTTTTTCAGGGCTCATGACTACTTTTTGATAAACACTTCTTTTAACTTACAAGTCATGAATCCGTCATCAACAAAACCTATGTGTCTCATAGCCATTTAAATGCTGACGTACCTATTTTCACATGTGTTTCAGGAGCTAATGTTTGTTGATGATCATGATACACTTAGGCAGACTCGGGCTTTAGTGACTTAAAATCCAGCAAGACAATTAAATTTTATGTTATGTTTCAGATATTTCTAAGACAATGTAAACAATTTAGTTAATAAAATCAAACTTTAAGTTCCATGTGTTATGAAACAATGATTTTGTTACTACACTCCCCGATGTTTCCGCCGCGGTTTGTTGTTTTACGTAGTCGGGGTGTGACACCAAGGTCACTTGCTTCAGGTGCAAACAAAAAGGACACTTCAAAAGAGAGTGTACCAATCGGTAAGCTGATGATAGCGTGGATCCCTTTCATGAAGATTATTACAAGAAAGCTATCTATCATCGTACAAATGAACAACCGAAAAAAGTAAATCAAAAGCAGATCGATGAAGGTCCATCTAAAGAAAGAAAACAAGCTTTGGTAACGGTTCAAGAGGATGAAAGTTTCAATTGGAACAAATATCTGTTAGGTGCCAACGCTGGAACGGTTCTCTCTCTAAACGATGTAAAACGTGGTAGAATCGATCAATGACGAGGTGCGGAATCCCTCGGCATCGTCAGAGAATCACCAACAACGATATCACTGATAAACATGTCCAATTTCATTGAGAAATGTGAAAGTACAAAGATCCTGATGCAAACTGGACAGAGCTTCGCTATGAAATTTGACAAAAGGTTTTGGACAAATGACCCCTACTCACCTATTTATAGAGAATCTGGGAGAGGATGGTGTCATCCGATCGGATGGCCATCCGTCCGGATGACACATGTCATCCGTTCGGATCACATTTTACTTTTAACCTTCTGTTCTCCCGATTCGTCTAGATACAAAATACATACATACAAAATATACAACAACATAAACAGAACAAAATACATAGACTCGATACAGACGAAAGCTACAGACATAATGCACTAACAGACTCCCCCTTGGATGTAGCGGTAGTCTTCCTTCCTGCGTAGTCTTTATTTCACCTTCCTGCTGCATCTCCTAGCTCTAGCTTTCTCTCTCCTCTTTTCTTCTCGTTCAGCAAGCATCTTGCGCCTTAGAGGCCTACCAATCTCATTCCAGTACTTTCTATACTCAGGATCCCCATCTCGCTTTCTATCCCACCTAGGGATCTTGTTCTCCTCTGATTCTATTGGCGTTTGGTCAGTCGGAGGAGGTCTTTCGAACTTTCTACGCCCAAGAACCGCTGCTCTTTCCCTTATCTTCTTGAACCTTTCAATTCGCTTTTCTCTCTTCAAGAATTCCTCCAACTCTAAGTCTCTGAACTTTGTCTGCCAATATCTCCCTGAGCTTATATCTTTTGCAAAACATAAGTTCGCCATCTTCTGATATTGTTGATCTTGTTGAAACATAAGCACTCAATATCCTTCTTCGAACAATTAACCAACCACATGGGATCTAACACGTTGATCCTACTTGCCTCACCTGTCTTCTTATCAAACAAAGAGATAACCGCTTCTGCTGTGCTTTGGTTGTACATCCAACCTTGAAAGTCTTCATAGAAGTCTTGTTCCATCGCACGCAGTGGTATATTCTTTTGACATCTTGGCGGCTTGATCTTCAGAGTAATGTCTTTCTCTCCCGTCACTGGATCAATCTTTATGTCTTGCTTAGGAAATTGTGGCTTCCAATCAGGGAATCTGTTCTTTGCTTGGAGCTTTATGTAGTTCCATAATTTCTGATCATGTATCTTCACATCCAGGCCATAATAGAACTATCTTATATTCTTTGTTTGCACTAGCTCCTCTACATCCCACCATGGGAGTGTTTTGATGTCTAATAAAAACTCAAAATACTGACACCCGTGTTCCCTTCTGATAGCATATACTTGCAAATCCTCAAGATAACCCCACGAAAGTATATCACCCAGAGATTTATCTGGATGATCCGTAAAGTATTGAAGTGGTCGTTTGAACTTTCTCTCCTTTGGCATAACTTTGAACCAGTTCTTTCTTCTTTCTATCAATGTTTCCTGTGGAACTATCTCAGGAATACCCTCAGATGATATCTTTTCCACCACTTTCCTACGCACAGCATCTTCATTGTGTGAGTTAAACATCTCAGCGAAAGTAGGAAAAGTGTCATCAACACCAGAGTAGTGATAGGGCGTATCTTCTTCAGATATATCAGAACCCTCTTCAACTTCAACATGATTGAAGTGGTATGCTTCATTTGCAAGCTTAAAAACATAATCTCTTTCTGGAGATGATGGAATTTCATCTTCTATATCAAACTTCAAATTATCTTCATCCATCCCCAATTCCTCTAGCATCTCTTCTCTGGTCCTAGGTACCTCTAACTCCCCCTCAAATGCAGAATGCAAGTAAATAACTGTGGGTTGTGTTAGGAATACCTGATCAGCGTGTTGTTTGCCAGAAGAAGAAGACTCCTGATGCTGATCTTCCTGTTGTTCATTTACTTCATCATTAAGGAAGTCATTGAGCGCTTGTTGAACCTTAGGCTTCACTACGAGCAACCCAGTTGCTCCTTGATCATCATCATCGTCATTTTCGGGATAATTATCAATTTCATCAAGCAACTACTCTAACTCCTCATCTTTCAACCTTTGTTCTTTCTCTTCTTCTGTCTCTTCTCTATAACACAGTAATTTCATATCAGCTTCTCTCACCTTCCCTTTTTTTTTTTTGTTCAACTTTCACCAAACGAATAACATCTTTCAAACTGTAAGGTAGAGAGACTGATTCACCAATAAGGAAAAAGCCTTGTTCTGGATCAACTTCCATGTTTTCCTCTTCATTCACCTCTGCATCTACCATTTCAACATCATTACCTACAGGATGATTAGAAGAACCTGCAACCTCTTGAGTTTCAACTATTAACTCTTTCTTCTTCTAAGTTGCTGCCTCAGCCAACTCCTTCTCCCTTTGAGCTCTTCGTTCTTCGACCCTTTGAAGCTCTAAGTCATTATACACAGCTTGGACATTGATTCCAAGCTTGTGTTCCATCACTGAGCATATGTGACAACCCGTGTTTCCAAGGTCAGCATTGCTTACATTCCACAGATCTTTAGCGTGTATTCCTGCGTGTACTTGTTTATAGCTTACACTATTTATGGTCTATGAATGCGTGCATAGTGTAACTGTTAAATGCCGTTGCATGTCACTCTCACATACAATTGGGCCGCTTGAGGCCCAACCTGAATTAGCACTAGTCGGTATGATAACCATACACGGATAACCCAAGCCCAAGTTTAAGATATAGGATTTGGGCCGGTGTCTTTGGGCCGCAAACCTGAGCACATAATCAAAGTCCATGTTATACAAATAGTTGGACCAAATAGAGCCCAGGGCGAGTTTAGTCTTAGGGCCGGTCACTTTGTAGTCATACTGGGCCGATCTTTAGATGTGTAGCCATTATGGTTTCGGGCCATTTGTGTGGTCACAAGCCCAAATCGGATCACCTGCTATATCTATTAGTACGTAGAATAAACTCATGAATCCACAACTCTTTTGCAAACCCTATTCCCCATTGTGTGTGCGACGGCAAAGCACCCCCCCTCTGTTCGAAGACTTCATTCTGATTAATCAGGATTTCGGTTAGTGACTCCCATATAATGATCTTTCATGATGAATGATAATGAATGCACGAATGGTGTGGTTATTTGTTAATCGGTCGGATCCTATATTTATGCATTCATGTGAGTTCTGTGTTAAGATGTGAGTTAATAATAATATTGTTGATTTGATATGTATACTCGGTAGGTTAGAATGTATTGGTGTCATGCATATTAGTGGCTATGTATAATCGATGATGTCACTATTGGTTGTGGTCCAATGGTATTAGGAATTGGAGCACAATGGTCGGCCATAATACATGAACATGGCAGCCCATGTGACCAAACCAAATCAGGACAATTAATGAAGTGTCAGTAGGCATATTACATGCATGAATGATGAGTTGCATGACCGTTGCACTAGTAATAGGATATCATGTTAAAGCTATTGTTGACTACTAGTTGATGGCCATATTTTCATATAAGTTGGATTGTTAAAAATTGTTATTAACATTGGTTATTGATGTGGGGAATGCCATGATAGGAACCTGACAAGTTGTTATGTGATAATTTGAACATGAGCACTCATAATTAATCGCGAAATAAAGGCATGGTTCGGTTAAAATATGAACCGTGAATATGCACGGTTATGCTAGATCTCAAGCTTGATGATAGGACCTGTTTGTAAACTGTTTAGGTAGTGAAATTAGTTTATTGTATGATATGATATGTTGATAAAGGTTTGCTGTGCAAAACTGAATTGATAACATGTGAATTTTAATTGAATCTAATGTAACACTCAATGGATGGGTTGAATTGTGACATGGGCCGCTTAGCATAACACCTTAAGTGCTGGGCTGCTGTTAACATTGGTTATTGATGTGGGGAATGCCATGATAGGAACCTGACGAGTTGTTATGTGATAATTTGAACATGAGCACTCATAATTAATCGCGAAATAAAGGCATGGTTCGGTTAAAATATGAACCGTGAATACGCACGGTTATGCTAGATCTCAAGCTTGATGATAGGACCTATTTGTAAACTGTTTAGGTAGTGAAATTAGTTTATTGTATGATATGATATGTTGATAAAGGTTTGCTGTGCAAAACTGAATTGATAACATGTGAATTTTAATTGAATCTAATGTAACACTCAATGGATGGGTTGAATTGTGACATGGGCCGCATAGCATAACACCTTAAGTGCTGGGCTGCTGGGTTAAATGAATTGAACGGCCCAACTGGCCGCCAAAAGGGAACCGGGCTATTTGTTGTGTGGGCCGAACAGTTGGGTCAAACTGAAAGCTATTGGGCCGCATAATCAATGAGCTTATACAGTATGTTGTTAAGGGTTAATATAGGGCTGGATTATATACAACTGTTGGGGTCGAGATGAATGTATATATATTTACGTACTTAACTTTGGGCCAGTTATGTTGTTACACACTCATTTGATAAGCATTGACATGTAACCTAGAAGGTGAGTTAGGTATTGCAAAATGGAACCACAACGTGATACATGAGTACTCGATGACTTAATGTGAACAGGTTGATTACCATGATATCAATTACATGTGTGTGTTATATGTACAGTAAATATGCTGCACGTGATCGATAGATATGTGAACTATTTATATGTGAAAGTGGTGGGTTATATGCAAGTAGAACTGACCATTATCGGTAACCTTTTTAGGACATGATTGATCTGTTAATCAAGTAAACATTCTTACCGAGCAAAACCAAGGTGAGTTCACTACATTTGAGCATGCGTCCCGGTGGTTGGGACAGTCAGTGGGTATCCCGGGGAGGGATAAGTCTTTTGGGTAAAAACAGGTTTATATTGGTTAATATTCTCATCTCATCATTCTTTTAAGTCCCATTCATTGTTACTGTGGAGGTAACGGGTATTAGTTGGTAGCGCTACTTAGGTTTGGCACCCTCACGCCGTACCGGGGAGGACGGTTGTGAACTAATTACCCAGTCGGGCCCAATGTTTTGATAGGAGCACTGGGGAAAGGGCAAAACATACATCATGAGCCGTCTTGTTCAGTATTGAGATATTACCAATATTACTTGCTTATGTTAATGAACTGTTTTAAGCACTTGGTAACAAACGTTTTCATATACTGTGAACTCGCCAGCTTTGTCTGATACACGTGTTGCATGCTCGCGGGTCGTTAGATTTCTTGGATGTGGAACTTGCTGTTTGGAGCGGTTTGAGTGGTCATGGGTCGTGCTAATTGGATACACTTATTGGAATATTGGTTTTTATGCATTTGTTTTGGAGAATATTTAAATTATGGTTTGTTAATGCTTCCGCTGAACACATTGGTTTTCGTATAAACTTACGTTGGAATTTTATAATTAAATAGAGAGTTTTATTTGAGACTTGTGGGTTCAATGTAATTAGTGGCTCATTGTCAATTCGTCACACGCCTATCAGGGACACTCCCTAGGTGGTATTTTGGGGGTGTGACAGTTTGGTATCAGGCTCATTGTCAATTCGTCACTCGCGTGGCTGAAGCCTTAGCGGCTTATCAGGCTGGTACGATCTGTACCAAACACTCTTTATCCTTGTGTAGCATGCTTGAATCTTACCTGTTTGCTTTATGTTCTTTCGTTAATAGGTCAACAGGTGCAACAGAATCCGCATCATCCGCCTGTTTGCACGTTCAAAACCTTCATGGATTGTAAGCCGCAGACCTTCAGTGAGACTGAAGGGGCTGTAGGACTCTTGCGCTGGTTCGAAAAGGCAGAGTCCGTATTCGCGATGTGTAACTGTCCGGCTGGGGACAGAGTGAAGTATGCTGCGGGCACGCTCGAGGATGGTTCCCTGACATGGTGGAATGCCCAGGTTCAGCTGTTGGGCATCGAGGCGGCGAACCCCACTACTTGGGACGACTTTAAGGAGTTGGTCAGAGAGGAGTATTGTCCTCGGGATGAGATACAGAAACTGGAAAATGAGTATTATGATCTGAAGATGGTGGGATCCGAGATTGAAGCATACGTAAAGCGGTCTCATGAGTTGGCTATCATGTGCCCGAATTTGTCCCGACCTCCGCATCGAAGAATTGAGTTGTTCATTAAGGGATTACCTCCACGGGTGAAGGGTTTGGTTACTGCAGCAAACCTCAATAACTTAACTCAGATTGTCTGTTTGGCTCACAAGATCGTTGATCAAGAGGTGGAGAGCAATTCGCTGCCACCACGTGTTTCTACTGCTGCTACTACTACTGCCGCTACTACAGCTACTACCCCCGCCACTGACAGCAAGCGTAAGTGGAGTGATGTGGACAAGACGTCCAATTCAGTGCAGTCACAGAAAAGGGCAGATACTGGCAGTAATCGTAGTTTCAGCCAGTCTTCTTCAGTGAACCAGAATCAGGGTAACAATTCAGGCCAGGGTTCTTATGCGGGAAAACTACCGAAGTGAAGTAAGTGCAACTATCATCATCCGGGGCAGTGTGCTCAGGCATGTCACAGGTGCAACAAAGTGGGGCACATGGCCAGAGATTATAGGGTTCTACTCCCGAACCCTCCGCAGTCGTCACAGCAGCAGGGTAGACAGCAGCCTCAGCAAAACCAGGGTATTCGTAAGGGTTGTTTTCAATGTGGTGCTAAGGTTCACATCAAGCGCGACTGTCCTCAACTAATTTAAATGCAGGTGGTAATAACAATGGGAATAATAACAATGCTGGGAACAACAATGGGAACAATGGGGGAAACGGTGCGCGTGGGCGCGGGTTTACTATTGGAGCTGGGGAGGCACGGAATGACGGCAACGTAGTGATAGGTACGTTTTCAGTAAATGGTATATTTGCTTCTATTTTATTCGACTCTGGTGCCGATTGGAGTTATGTATCAACGGGATTCAGTCGTCAGTTAGGGTTGAGTCCTACACCACTTCTAACTTAGCACATAGTTGAGATAGCTGATGGTAAAACTATTGAAGCCTCACACGTACTTGTTGGGTGCAAATCGACCTCATGGGTCAAGTGTTCGACATTGACCTACTCCCTATTACTCTTGGAAGTTTCGATGTGGTTATTGGCATAGACTGGTTGTCCAAGCATCAGGCGGAAATTCTCTGCAAGGAGAAAATCGTGCGTGTTCCTCTCTCTAGTGGAGAATCTTTATCGGTTCAGGGTCATCGTAGTGGTGCCACGGTTAGCATTATTTCGGCAATGAAGGCTCAGAAGTGTCTGCGTAAGGGTTATCCTGCTATGTTAGCCCTTGTTACTGATTCGCAGTCTGATGAGAGGAAGATCGAGGATTTCCTAGTAGTTCGTGAGTTTCCTGATGTGTTCCCTGAAGAACTCCCTGGTCTACCTCCACATCGTCGGGTGGAATTTCGGATCGACCTCATGCCAGGAGCAGCCCCGATTGCTCGTGCTCCTTATCGTCTTGCACCAGGGGAATTGCAGGAGTTGTCAAATCAGCTCCAAGAGCTGTTGGATAGGGGTTTTATCCGACCTAGCTCTTCGCCTTGGGGAGCCCCTGTGTTATTTGTGAAGAAGAAGGATGGGTCCTTTCGGATGTGTATAGATTATCACGAGCTCAACAAGGTGACGGTCAAAAACCGCTATCCTTTGCCACGTATCGACGATCTGTTTGACCAGCTGCAAGGGTCAAGTTTCTATTCTAAAATCGACTTAAGGTCGGATTATCATCAGGTACGAGTTAGAGAGGAGGATGTTCCCAGAACAGCTTTTCGGATGAGGTATGGTCATTATGAGTTTTTGGTTATGCCGTTTGGGTTGACCAACGCACCAGCGGTCTTCATGGATCTCATGAACCGCGTGTGCAAACCGTATCTTGACGACTTCGTTATTGTCTTCATCGACGACATCTTGATTTACTCCAAGAGCCAGGAGGACCATGAGCGGCATCTACGTCTTATCTTGGAGCTCCTGAGGAAGGAGCAGCTTTACGCGAAGTTTTCTAAGTGTGATTTCTGGATTCGGGAAGTAAACTTTCTTGCGCATATTATCAACGAGATGGGTATACATGTGGATCCTGCGAAGATTGATGCTATTAGGAATTGGACGGCACCAAAGAATCCTTCGGAGGTGCGACAATTCCTCGGTCTTGCAGGGTACTATGGTCGGTTTATTCAGGATTTCTCGAAGATTGCTCAGCCTCTTACCCCCTTGACACAGAAGAACGTTTTTTTATTCTTGGGGAACAAAACAGGAGGACGCTTTTCAGCTTTTGAAACAGAAATTGTGTTGTGCGCCGATTCTATCTTTACAAGAGGGTACAGAGGATTTTGTGGTTTATTGTGATGCTTCGATTCAGGATCTCGGTTGCGTGTTGATGCAACGCGAGAAGGTGATAGCTTATGCTTCTCGTCAACTGAAGGTACACGAGAGGAACTATACGACTCATGATTTGGAGTTAGGAGCTGTGGTTTTCGCGTTGAAGATCTGGAGGCATTATCTGTACGTTACCAAATGCACCATCTACACCGACTACAGAAGCCTTCAGCATATCTTCAACCAAAAAGAATTGAATATGCGGCAACAGCGTTGGATAGAGCTTTTGAACGATTATGAATGTGCTATCAAGTATCATCCGGGTAAAGCTAATGTGGTAGCTGATGCACTCAGCCGAAAAGAGACGAAGCCTAAACGTGTTCGCGCATTACAGCTCACTATTCATTCTAACCTTCCTGATAAGGTTCGTACGGCTCAGACTGAGGCATTGTAGGAGGAAAACATCGAAGCTGAGGGTTTACGAGGTATGAAAAAGCAGCTTGAGCAGAGATCTGATGGCATCTATTATATTATGGAAAGAGTATGGATTCCTCTGTTTGGTGATCTTAGAGAACTTGTGATGGATGAAGCGCACAAGTCACGATATTCTATTCATCCGGGATCAGATAAGATGTATCAGGATCTTAAAGTTTTGTATTGGTGGCCGAACATGAAAGCTCTCATCGCCACATACGTGAGTAAATGCTTGACTTGTGCTACAGTCAAAGCAGAGCATCAGAAGCCTTCGGGTCTACTTCAGTAGCTAGAGATACCCACATGGAAGTGGGAACAGATCGCTATGGATTTCGTTACATGATTACCGAGGACTCATGCTGGAAACGATACTATATGGGTGATTATTGATCGACTCACGAAGTCAGCGCATTTTCTGGCAATCAAGGAAACATATAAGTTTTCACAGCTGGCAGCAGTTTATCTTAAGGAGGTGGTTTCTAGGCACGGGGTGCCAACTTCTATCATCTCAGATCGAGATCCGCGCTTCACTTCTGAATTATGGCAGTCAATGCATAAATCGTTTGGTTCACAACTCGATATGAGTACCGCTTATCACCCACAGACGGATGGTCAGAGTGAGCGCACCATTCAGACGCTTGAAGACATGCTGCGGGCATGTGTGATCGATTTTGGGAAAGGATGGGAGAAACACCTGCCATTGATAGAGTTCTCCTACAACAACAGCTACCACACTAGTGTTCAGGCAGCTCCGTTCAAAGCATTGTACGGGCGGAAATGCCGTTCACCTCTCTGTTGGGCTGAAGTGGGTGACAGTCAGATCACAGGTCCTGAACTCGTGCTTAAAACTTCACAAAATATTGTTCAGATCAGGAATCGTATGGTAGCGGCGCGTGATCGTCAGAAAAGCTATGCCGACAAGCGTAGAAAACCCTTGGAGTTCAAGGATAATGATCGTGTTATGTTGAAAATTTCGCCGTGGAAGGGTGTCGTACGCTTTGGGAAGCGCGGGAAGCTTAATCCGCGTTATGTTGGACTGTTTAGAATTTTGGAGCGTATCGGTAAAGTCGCTTACAACCTTGAGTTGCCTGCTGAACTGGGCAATGTTCACGATGTCTTTCACATTTCACAGTTGAAGAAGTGTTTGGTTGACGAAACACTAGTTGTACCGTTTCAAGAGCTCAAGATTGATGACAAGCTACAGTTTGTTGAAGAGCCTATTGAGATCATGGATCGGGAGGTCAAGGTGCGTAAACACAGTCGAATTCCAATTGTTAGGGTCCGTTGGAATTCCAGGCGTGGACCGGAGTTCACGTGGGAGCGGGAGGATCAAATGAAGCTCAAGTATCCACACCTCTTCCCTAAAGACAAGTCTAAATCTTGTGAAACTGGTGAATTTCGGGACCAAATTCCTCTTCAAGTTGGGGATGATGTGACACCTGGGGAAAATCCGCAACAATCTTGATTTCTCACTTCCCTCCTTTGTGCTTACTTGTCAAATTTCGGGACGAAATTTCTTTCAAGTTGGGGATGATGTGACAACCCGTGTTTCCAAGGTCAGCATTGCTTACATTCCACAGATCTTTAGCGTGTATTCTTTCGTGTACTTGTTTATAGCTTACACTATTTATGGTATATGAATGCGTGCATAGTGTAACTGTTAAATGCCGTTGCGTGTCACTCTCACATACTATTGGGCCACTTGACGCCCAACCTGAATTAGCACTAGTCGGTATGATAACCATACATGGATAACCAAGCCCAAGTTTAAGATATAAGATTTGCGCCGGTGTCTTTGGGCCGCAAACCTGAGCATATAATCGAAGTCCATGTTATACAAACAGTTGGACCGAATAGAGCCCAAGGTGAGTTTAGTCTTGGGGCCGGTCGCTTTGTAGTCATACTGGGCCAATCTTTAGATGTGTAGCCATTATGGTTTTGGGCCATTTGTGTGGTCACAAGCCCAAATCGGATCACCTGCTATATCTATTAGTACGTAGAATAAACTCATGAATCCACAACTCTTTTGCAAACCCTATTCCCCATTGTGTGTGCGACGGCAAAGCACCCCCCCCCCCTTCTGTTCAAAGACTTCATCCTGATTAATCAGGATTTCAGTTAGTGACTCCCATCTAATGATCTTTCATGATGAATGATAATGAATGCTTGAATGGTGTGGTTATTTGTTAATCGGTCGGATCCTATATTTATGCATTCATGTGAGTTCTGTGTTAAGATGTGAGTTAATAATAATATTGTTGATTTGATATGTATACTCAGTAGGTTAGAATGTATTGGTGTCATGCATATTAGTGGCTATCTATAATCGATGATGTCACTATTGGTTGTGGTCCAATGGTATTAGGAATTAGAGCACAATGGTCGGCCATAATACATGAACATGGCGGCCCATGTGACCAATCCAAATCAGGACAATTAATGAAGTGTCAGTAGGCATATTACATGCATGAATGATCAGTTGCATGACCGTTGCAGTAGTAATAGGATATCATGTTAAAGCTATTGTTGACTACTAGTTGATGGCCATATTTTCATATAAGTTGGATTGTTAAAAATTGTTATTAACGTTGGTTATTGATGTGGGGAATGCCATGATAGGAACCTGACGAGTTGTTATGTAATAATTTGAACATGAGCACTCATAATTAATCGCGAAATAAAGGCATGGTTCGGTTAAAGTATGAACCGTGAATACGGACGGTTATGCTAGATCTCAAGCTTGATGATAGGGCCTGTTTGTAAACTGTTTAGGTAGTGAAATTAGTTTATTGTATGATATGATATGTTGATAAAGGTTTGCTGTGCAAAACTGAATTGATAACATGTGAATTTTTAATTGAATCTAACGTAACACTCAATGGATTGGTTGAATTGTGACATGGTCGGCATAGCATAACACCTTAAGTGTTGGGCTGCTGGGTTAAATGAATTGAACAGCCCAACGGGCCGCAAAAGGGAACCGGGCTATTTGTTGTGTGGGCCGAACAGTTGGGTCAAACTGAAAGCTAGTGGGCCGCATAATCAATGAGCTTATACAGTATGTTGTTAAGGGTTAATATGGGGCCGGATTATATACAACTGTTAGGGTCGAGATGAATGTATATATATTTACGTACTTAACTTTGGGTCAGTTATGTTGTTACACACTCATTTGATAAGCAATGACATGTAACCTAGAAGGTGAGTTAGGTATTGAAAATGGAAGCACTACGTGATACATGAGTACTCGATGACTTAATGTGAACAAGTTGATTACCATGATATCAATTACACGTGTGTGTTATATGTATAGTAAATATGCTGCACGTGATCGATAGATATGTGAACTATTTGTATGTGAAAGTGGTGGGTTATAGGCAAGTAGAATTGACCGTTATCGGTAACCTTTTTAGGACGTTATTGATCTGTTAATCAAGTAAACATTCTTACCGAGCAAAACCAAGGTGAGTTCACTACATTTGAGCATGCGTCTCGGTGGTTGGGACAGTCAGTGGGTATCCCGAGGAGGGATAAGTCTTTTGGGTAAAAATAGGTTTATATTGGTTAATATTCTCATCTCATCATTCTTTTATGTCACATTCATTGTTACCAGGGAGGTAACGGGTATTCATTGGTAGCGCTACTTAGGTTTGGCACCCTCACGCCGTACCGGGGAGGAGGGTTGTGAACTAATTACCCAGTCGGGCCCAGTGTTTTGATAGGAGCACTGGGGAAAGGGCAGAACATACATCAGGAGCCGTCTTGTTCAGTATTGAGATATTACCAATATTACTTGCTTATGTTAATGAACTGTTTTAAACACTTGGTAACAAACGTTTTCATTAACTGTGAACTCGCCAACTTTGTCTGATACACGTGTTGCATGCTCGCAGGTCGTTTGATTTCTTGGATGTGGAACTTGTTGTTTGGAGCGGTTTGAGTGGTCATGGGTTGTGCTAATTGGATACACTTATTGGAATATTGGTTTTTATGCATTTGTTTTGGAGAATATTTAAATTATGGTTTGTTAATGCTTCCGCTGAACACATTGGTTTTCGTATAAACTTATGTTGGAATTTTATAATTAAATAGAGAGTTTTATTTGAGACTTGTGGGTTCAATGTAATTAGTGGCTCATTGTCAATTCGTCACACGCCTATCAGGGACACTCCCTAGGTGGTATTTTGGGGGTGTGACAGCATATTCATCTGCTCATCTTTTACAACCTTATCTGCCCTCAGAGCTTCAATTTCTTGCCTTAAAACCTTGTTTTCATTAGAAGATGCCTCATGAAGATCATCGAGCATTTGATGCAGCGTCTTGTTTGTTTCATTCATCAGCCCATACTTTGCATTGGCTTCATCAAACTCTGAAGTGAGAGTATCAATGACTTTGGCCTGTTCTATAATAGTGTCATTCAAGTTGTCTATGATATCAGCATGATTGTTGTAGGCTTTCTTCAACTCTTTATTCTATGCTTTGACAGCTTTGAGTTCAGATTCAACTTTAGCTTTTCCCTTCTCAAGACTTCTAACTTTCTTTGTGAGAACTTTGATCTTTCCTTCATGAAACATGTCGTAAGCACCTCCAGGAAGAAGATCATCCGAGAATTCACCATGAACCTTTGGAAAACCATCAAATGAATCAGAAGAAGTATCTTTCTTTGGTGATGAAGGACCTTCAGCTTTCTTTTCATCATCATCAATGTGAATTGTTGGATTTTCTGGAGGTGGTGGTGGTGTAGACTCTCTTTCACCCATGAATTGAACTTCATCATCATCATCATCAACTTTCTTCTCAATTCTAACATATTTTGGGCTTTCAGTCTTTTTCTTTTCAGCTTCTTGACCCTATATCGTTTGAACCTCAGGTGCTTTAACACTTTCAACTTCAATCTCTGGAATACTTTGAGCTTGAACCTCTGGAGTTTGAATGCTTTCAACTTCTGGAGCTTTACCACTCTGAACTTCAGGCATTGTTGCTGACCTCTTTCTAGCTCTGACATTCCTTGGAATAACACATGTTTGAACTGCTTTACGCTTCTTGATCACTTTCTTTTTCTTCTCTTGAGGTGTAGGAATGTATGTGGAATCCTCTTCATCGAAATCTTTCTTTTTCTTCTGAGGCTTCACTTTAAACCTTATCTTTCCAACCCCAATCTTTGAAGTATCAATCTCAGGCTCAGTATCACTTTCTGTTGCACTGGAGTCTGTGTGAGCAACTCCTTCAGCTTCCTTTTCCTTGACACTTTCTGCTTCAACATTCTTTGAAGAAGATTTAGCAACCTTTTCAACATTAGCTTCTTCATTCTTCTTTAAGAAATCTTTGCAGAAGATTCAGCAACCTTTTCGACAACCACTTTGGATGAAACTTTAGGAGTCCTTTTCCTCTTTCCATCTTTCACAAACCAATATCTCAGCTTCTTCTCATGCATCTCACTTAAACGTTCAGTTTCATCTTCTGAATTATTGTTTTCATGCCTCCAAGCATCATTCTCAGGTGCCACATAATTCTTATTCTTAATTCTATAAATCATTCCTTTCGCTCTTGGCTCCTGATCTTCTTTTAGACCATTATATAGATTCAATCTACTTAAAATTTCACTTGTCATGTGATGCAGTTTCAGTTCATCATCAGGATCCTTCGGAAGATCTGGTACTTGGTAATCTAATAGCATTTGCACAAACCTCGGATACATTATGTACTTCTCACCCTTGATATTATGTACCATGTGGTTAAACAACGCTTGTGAAATGTTGTAAGGCCTATTCAACACTAAACATGTGATAATATTCAGGATGTAGTCTGACGTCTCGTCGTAAGCACCCTTTCTGTGCGATAGAGCTTGTACTACACAATGAACCATAAACTTATAAGGCCTACAGAATCTAGACTTCAGATATTTATCATTTACATGGCCCGTGTATCCCATTCTAAACCACAAACCCTTGCCTAAACGTTCAGGTATAATAGTTGGGTCGTCATCACTATCTTTTAAGTCCAAAACTCTTCTTATATCTCCTACTGTGATCTTAACCTCCACATCAATATCTTGATCATTTTCATCTTTCTTTTGTACCGCAGAGTATATTGTCTTTTCATTCTCATCATATCTTTCTGATTTCTAGAACATTCTAACTTGTGATTCATAAATCTTATGTTACTCTGTCAATGCCTTTGTGATTCTACTTTCCTTCAAGAATGGTACAATCTTTTTGAACGGTTCCATATTGGCATAATCTTCATCTAAAATACAGTATATGTTGTGATTTGGACGGCAATCTGTTGTTCTTGCCTGCAAAAATAGGACCGTTAGAATATGCATGACTTTCGAGACATAATATTGAAAAGTGAAAGTTTTCAAGATTTTCAAAAAATTTTCTAACACTGGAAACCTTCACTCTATATAGTACTGATGGGTCGGATGGCTATCCAATCGGATGAGACATCTCCCCCTAAATACGAAAACAACTAAAAAGTCGACAAACCAACGCAGTCTGCTTTTCAACATCCTCTGCAAAGGTTTTCTCATCAACACCAAGAATTTCCTCCGCATCCGACAACAGCTTCATACCGTTCAATTTTAATAGATACTGAAAACGTGATTTATCAAAAGCTTTGGTATATAAGTCTGCCTTTTGTTCGTCGGTGTTGATTTTATCTATTCGAATCAACTTCTTCTCGAAACAATCTCGGATGAAGTGATGTCGAATTTCTATGTGTTTAGTTTTAGCGTGATGTACCGGATTTTTCGTTATGTTGATTGCAGCCTCATTATCAACAAATATAGGAGAGGTAAGAAATTGCAAACTGTAATCGCGCAGCTTTTGCTGGATCCACAGGATCTGCGAGCAGCAGCTGCTTGTAGATACATACTCTACTTCACATGTTGAAAGAGCAACAGAGGTTTGCTTCTTACACTGCCAAGTGACCAAGCGAGGTCCGAAGAATTGGCATCCTGCAGTTGTTGATTTTGCATTGATTTTGCAGCAACCGAAGTCAGAATCTGAATATCCTTCGAGCTTGAAGTCACCATCTTTGGGATACCACAACCCCAGGCTTGGGGTTTCTTTCAGGTAGCATAGGATCCTTTTGACGATAGACGTGTGTGAGGCTCTAGGACTCGACTGATATCGGGCTGCGAGGCATGTCGGGTACATTATATCAGGTCTGGATGCTGTCAAATACATCAGCGAACCAATCATTGAGCGGTATAGCGTCTCGTCGACCTTCTCTCCGGTCAGATTAGGGTTAATACCTTGATTTGTTGCTAATGGGGTGGACATTGGCGCCGTCTCGGACATCCCAAATTTCTGCAGAACGTCGTAAACGTACTTCGTTTGATGTATGAAAGTTCCCACAGGCATTTGATCGACCCGGAACCCTAGGAAGAACTTCATCTCACCCATTGACGACTTCTCGAACTTCTGCTTCATCAATTGTTCGAAATCTTTGCAGAGTTTGTCGTTCGTTGACCCAAAAATAATGTCATCAACATATATCTGAACAATCAGCAGATGACCAGCGACTTCCTTAATGAAGAGGGTAGCATCCACCTTTCCTCGGATAAACCGTTGGCAAGCAAGTGTTGAGAGAGTGTCTCGTATCAGGCTCTCGGGGCCTGATACAAACCACAGAGTGCTTTGTCCAAGAGGTAGACCTTGTCTTTGTGTATCGGATAGGTAAAGCCCAGTGGCTGACTGACATACACCTCCTCTTTCACCTTTCCGTAAAGGAATTCCGACTTGACATCTAGCTGGTATACTTTAAAACCTTTCCATGACGCAAAAGCAAGGAATATTCTGATGGCTTAAAGTCGAGCAGCCGGAGCGTAAACCTCAGTAAAGTCTATCCCTTCTTGCTGACTAAAACCCTGGACAACGAGTTGAGCTTTGTTTCTGACTATCACTCCTCGATCATCTCTCTTGCATTTGAACACCCATTTCATGTTTATCTTCCTATGTCCGTCAGGCAGATCGACAAGCTTCCAAACACCTAGTGTCACACCCCGAATATCAGGGCATTGGCGTGACTAGACTGGTATCTTCATTGCACAGCGGAAGCAAATAATCTAAGTCTTATAGAAAATGAACACCTACTAAGTACTCGAATCCTCAATGGTTCTCCTATTCCAACCGTGCCATAACTTTGAAATGCAACCTGAGAAAGAAACATGCGAAAAAGTCAACATAAAGTTGAGCGAGTTCATAGTTTGTTTGTAAAAGATTTGAAATAAATCTTTTGAATAACCGGTTTTTGAGGTATTGTTGAGAAAACGAATTTAAAATCATTTTCTTGTCAAGTTATATGGAAACTTTGTGTGAAAACATGGTGTGTAACTTGTAAAACGTTTTTGTAACTGAGTACTATGAATGTTTGTATGTATCATGTAGAATGTATCTGTAACTGAGTACTATGAATGTTTGAGATCGCTAGTGGTTTGCAAGGCCACTAACATGTGTCCCGACATAGGAAGCCACCAAACCTAGGCATTTTTGTCAACTTTGACTGAGACACAGAAGCACTCATTGGTAGAAGTAGGCCATGAGTAGGGTTGCCTGAAACCCATTAGATCTAACCGTTTGTTCTGCGGTCTGAATGTATACGATGATTAATGGTGCTTATGGTACCCTATTCGGGACATGATCTAGAATGTTTCACTTGAATTTTTTTGTACTTCGTCATACCATTTTGTAAACATTGTAAGCTCTTGTACTTGTATTTTCCCGTAGTTTAGAAAACTAGAATTTGTGTGTATGCATATTTCGAAAAATACGCTTGTTTGAAAAACCGGTATAAAACATAAGCTTTTCGTAAACTATTTGTGTCTGTTAAAACTTGCTGGTAAAATGGTTTATGAATATGTAACTCTTGTATGCTTTGCAAAATGTGCATGTCTTTCCACCCCGAAAACATTTAGAAAAATGTAAAACAGTGAAAAGCGGGGTTATGAACTCACCTGAATATTCCTGTGCAAAACTAGTTAAATACGACTTCGCGATGTCGTTTCCAAGACGAAACTCGCTAGCGTGCATTCAACAATATTCCTAACACGGAATATCTTATAAGTTTCCAAATAACGCGGTAACTAATCTACGTATTACCGAGCTCTACCG
Organism: Helianthus annuus; assembly: GCF_002127325.2. NCBI lineage: Eukaryota > Viridiplantae > Streptophyta > Magnoliopsida > Asterales > Asteraceae > Helianthus > Helianthus annuus. Next base: position 67,332,152 of record NC_035439.2, on the reverse strand, counting down.
AATCGTTAATCGAACGATTTGACGATAAGTTATTAACTTAATAAAAATGATTAAGTTATACTTGTTAAGTTTCGTACACTGTATGTCGAATGTATATGCCGTTTAGGCGTTTGAAATAAATATAAAAAGTTATATTTATTTTATATGAGAATCCTCGAGTTGTTGTGTTTGAAATAAATATAAAACTATATTTATTTTTATAAAAGAATTCGCGTGGCACGAGACTTGAAATATAAAAACTATATTTTTTTTATAAAACGAATTCGTGTTGCGCGATGTTTGAAATAAATAGATATACTATATTTATTTATAAAAGGATTCGATTTTACGTTTGAAATAAATATATAAATTATATTTATTTTTATATAAAAGGATTCGTCGAATTTCCGAAGTTCAAAACAACTATGTTTGTTGTTGTAAATAGTTTTCGAATCGTTGTAAGTTGTAAAGTGTCGTCGAAAGAAACTTTTATATTTGTATCTTGTTTTATAAAAGTCGCTTTATATCAATAATTGTTGTTCTATAATGAAGCACGTTTTGTTTTATAATAAAACTCGTTTTATTTTACGGATTTTCTCGAAAAACGGGCGGAGTTTCCTCTGTTTTTAGATGCCCCGACAACACAAGTTGTCGTTATTTTTCCAAATTCAACAAGATTCAAACAAGATACATGTAATTTGTCAAATATATTAAACATAAACTATAATTAATCGATTCGAGCTCGTTAGTCACAAAATAATAAAATTAGGAAAATAACGAAATAAACGCATCGTCAATTTTTTTTTACCAAGTCTTTCGTCAAAATGTCGAGCTGATTGACTGAGTTGATCGAGTCAACTGAGTTGACTCGGTTTGACCGAGTCAGCCGAACTGAACCACGGAACTTGAGCCTTGAACCGAGTCAGACTGAGTTGTATTTGTTGACCCGAGTTGACTCGCTTGATTGAGTTGACTCGCTGACGGAGTCAACCGAACTGAGCCACCTGATCGAACCGCGCGATCCGAACTGTTAATCAAACCCGAAACCCGAGACGTCACCCGAATAAAACCCGTTTGAGGAACCCGAACCCAAAACCATAACAGAATCTGAACCACCAACAAACTCAGACCAACTGTACCTGGACTCGTGTCTGAACCGATTGCTCGAAACATCCCAAAACTGACTCGAGCTTGAGCCGCCGTGATGCGAAACACGAACCGGAAACCCTGAACTTGAGCCATCATTCCCGAATCGACCTGAAACGGAGCTGCCATGGCTCCGGCAGCTATTGTTGTTGTCGAGCACCTCCGTCGCAGCGCCGTCGTGAAGATCCACCACCACCACCGCCGCTGTCGCCGCCGTGAGCGGCGGCGCCGCTCATCTCCGTCACTCTCTCTCCTCGTCGACACTCTCTCTCCTTGCGACTCTCTCTCTCTTCGTTCTCTTCGTGTATCCACGCCGAGTGCCACCACCAGAGGGTGGTGGTCGGCTGTTTCTGCTTTGGGTGGGAGCCGGAGCAAGAGGGTGGAGGTGGTGAGTGAATGATCTCGTTTTTGTGGGTCTGTGGGGTAATTGTAGAGAATAGGGGAGTTAGGGATGTGATGGAGTGAGGGAGATGAGAAGGAAAGAAAGAGCAGGTGTGTGTGTGTGTGAGGTTGAACTCGAGAGGTATAGACACAATGTTGTGTGTATGTTTGCGGACAAAGAGAGGATCAAGTGTGTAATAGAGTGGAAGGGTTTTATTGCCCTTTGGTGTATTCAAATTGCATTTAGGTCAATTGCTTTATCCTTGGAGCTAAAATCTCTTTTAGAGATTTGGTAGGATTTGATAAGATTTTGTAAATCTTATGTAGATTTTTATAAATCTTGCTTAGATTTTGTGAATCTTCTATAGATTTTATGAATCTTGTATAGATTCTAATATATTATGTGCAGGTTTAGGCTTGTGGGTTTTGGGCTTGGGCCCAGGGCCCACATGCCTTTCTCATGTGTAAGTGGCTCGTAATCCCTACGAGACCCGATATCGCAACCCAAACTCCATAAGCACAAAATATTCGAGTAACATCCATATGGTATCAGTCCATTGTCGTTTGATGTTCCGTAGATTCCACACGAATCTTCATACACGTACTGTACAGTCGAATAAACATTCCTGTGCACTCCAAGGGCTTAAATGAGTTAATCTACGTCTCAAACACTATTCATTATAGCGTTAATCGCTTGTTAATCATGTAACTAAGGGCGTAAATTACCGGTTGTCACATTCTCCCCCTGTTAATAAAATTTTGTTCCCGAAATTTAGACTACGTTAACTCCTTAGAGTTACGTGATGCATAAGTATTGGTGCACTGAATGTCTATTTACTGCGTCTTAATCGAGTCTTAGGTCTAGATAGGTCAGATTAGAGTTGGAAAACATAAAAGTGGGTTTATTCATGTTATTCCGCTTGAAATGACATGTTTGTCATTTCAAGCGAAATCATTTTCTTGTTATTCTGCTCGAACATCACTTGGTGATTCCGCTTGAACGTTTCAAGCGAAATCAGATGTCGCTTGAATGTGTCATGTAGTTTCAAGCGGAATCAAGAGGCTATAAATAGGTGTGTGATGAGTTCATTTGTAAAGTTTGGAGCAGAATCAGGTCTTGTGATTAGAGTCAAGGTGCTGCCAAAATTTAGTCAGAATTCATTGTAAAACTCGGAAAAGCAGTAATAGAAAGAAAGTTAAAGAAAACAAGTTGTTGTGACGTTGTTTACTTTGATTCCGCCTTAGTAATTGATGATTAACTGCCTTTACTGACTATTTGGGGTCACGAAACCGATCCAACAAGTGGTATCAGAGCTCAGGACGAGGAGTTCGTACCATTGCAGCTTGAAATCATCGGATTCTCACTCTTCTACTCTTTCTTTTCTGATTTGAACATATTTCAGCGGTTGAAATGGCCTGAATTTGACATATATCAAGCGTATCATAGTATTAACTAATCCCTGAGAGAATTGGACTTAAAATCGATCGAATTCATACAAAAACTTGATATTTCGCTTGAAAACCGGTTCGAAAAAGATGACATCATCATATTCCGCTTGAAAAATTTCAAGCGAAACCCCTTAAAAATTCGTATGCCGCTTGAGATTTACGTCTGATTTCGCTCAAAATCTTGATTCCGCTTGAAATACTTTTGTATTTTCAAGCGAAATAAGATCAAATTCAGATTCCGCTTGAAAGATAATTTCTTATTCCGCTCGAAATACTTATCACGCTTGAAAATTCAAGCGAAATAAGAGATTTCGCTTGAACTGTCTAATCTTGCTTGAAAATTTTTCTGATTTCACTTGAAGCTGATTCCGCTTCAAGTGATTCCGCTTGAAACTTGCTGTTTTTCAAAACTTAAAATTTTTCTAAGTGTTTGCTGATTTTTCAGGTACGTGCAAGATGGATGATCTATTCATGAATCCGTTTAGCAATATGTATGCCTTTGCTGGAAATTCTGGAGACGATACTTCTTCTAGCAACACCAATGAGAACACGCCGAGTACAATGAAAAAACTTATCGGATGCCTTGGGAGTTGAAAGTACTTTCGGAACCTATAACAAACCCCCGAAGTTGATGGCTATCAAAGAGTACAGTCGGTGGGCCAAGAAGTTTGAAGAATGGTTGAAGGCCTTTGCTTATCCCAGCTGGAAGAGTCTAAAGAATGGATACGTTGATGGAGGCAAAACTGGTGAAAGCTTTACATCAACTGATGAAACAGAATCGTTTGTTGCTGAGCAAAAATGCATCGCGTTGCTGTTTCAGTCTGTTCGAGATGATATAATATCCTTGATCGAGTACAAAAGTTCTAAAGATCTCTGGGAAAAGTTGAAAGTTAAATGTTTGGGAAATTGCAGAAATAGTGAAAAACAAAAAGAAACTTCTAAGAAAAGAGTTTAATTTATTTGGTTGTTTAAAGAATGAATCAGTTTGTAAAATGATTGAGAGGTTTGGTCACCTGAAGCTGGAGCTGGCGAGACATTAAATTTTCTATTTTCAAGAAGAGCTAGTCGATAAATTGTTTGACTCGTTGCCAGATGAGATGGATTGGCAATATTATGTGTTGATGTTGAAGAATACGATCAAGTCTGAACAGCTCACAGTGTATTTTTTGATTGAGAGACTAGAGAGTCACGAGCTGGAGTTAAAGAAAACACACAAAGTCAATCACTCATTTCCAACTCTGATGAAGCAACCGTTGAAATGACAGGATATTGCTTTGCATATCGCTCTTTATCCGTTGGGGAAATGAATATCCGTTGTGTAATCCTTCATTTCCAACTCTGATGAAGCAGCCGTTGAAAATGACTCCGTTAGTTCATTTTCGTTTCTAAAGATTTGTCCGTTGAGTAAATGAACATCCGTTTGCTTATTCCGTTATTTCCATTTCTGAAGAATACTCGTTGAGGAAAATGACTCCGTCTGTTCATTTTCGTTTCTGAAGAATGACCGTTAAGGAAATGACAGGATATTGCTTTGCATATCGCTGATGGTTATTTGGCAGGGTCACAAATAGACTCCTACGAATAAATTTCGGGACGAAATTTCCTAAAGTAGGGGAGACTGTGACACCTGTGTCATCGCGACCATCAAACAAATACCAAGCCGATGAAATATTGTATTTCATACTTGGGATCTTGTATAATTGTGTGTATCTTTTGCACATATCAATTATTGTTCAATTTCAAACTCTACATCGCTTTCTAGAGCATTATACGCAAACTGGTGCGTAAACGTACTCAGTTTAATGCGACAAATACTCCGGAACATCAACATATACTCAACATACCTTAAATAACCTTTACATGACTTAGAAATAAGTTGTGAAAGCTTTGGTATGGCAAAAACAAGTTAATTTGCTTACAGGGACTAAACTTGACATACTGCGAAAGTATGCCAATTTGAATTGTAACGAACATTCCAGAACACGTCCATAAGTTAAACATACCCTAAATATCCTTTACATAGCTTAGAAATAGGCTTTGAGGGGTTTGGTATGCTAAAACAAACTTTTGGATCATTCAGGGACTAAAAGTGTCAAAAAGTGCACAAGTTTGCACTTTCGCGCATAACTTAGTTTCTGAATACATCCGGACATCCAAAAATTTATGTAAGCATCCTTATATTATGCCTTAGTGTTTGGCATGAGAAAAATCCATTCGTCGTGCAATTTGGATCGTTTTTCGCGCTTATGCGCATTCCGTCGTAATTAACCGAACATCGCATTCGTACGGCCAAACGAACCAACATCCGACACATTTTTGGAGCATGTTTCATGTACACAATGTTAGGGATCATTTTAGGGCCTTGAAGTTGGCTTTACGGGCCTTAGAAGTGTCAGAAATGGCTTAAATACGCAACAGGGACCAAAACTGCCATTTTTGAAAGTATGTGCAGATCAGACAGGCCCAGGCGGCCCGCCTGAGTTTTGTCAGATCCTGATGCGGGCCGCATGGCCCCTTCAGTAACAAAATTTTTGTTTTTTCTTGCAACTTGGCCTTTCAAACCCACCAAAGGGCAATGCCCTTTCACCATTCCAGCAGCTAAGGGCCATTTTGAGTCACCATAACAATTTGACAAGTGTACGCTTAAGATCGTGGCACGATATTCAAGAAACGATCCTAACGGCTCTACTTTTCCTATAAATACCCCCCCTTGATGTAAAACCCACACAAATCTGATCAAAATGCTCTAAGTTGATGCTTTTGCTTCATACCTGAGCTCTTTGATCTTGATTAGCACTCGGGGACCCTCCGTGAGTCTTCTTTCGCTCTTTTATTCGCTTTTCGAGTCCGAAAGTCAACGTTTTGTTGACTTTCTGCATTGACCAGCCTATGGTCAACACGAAGTTCTTGGAACTTCATAACGTGAGCGTGATCACGATGGTTATAGTCCATGGCGACCATACCTACTGATCACCACGTTATCTAGGCTCAGTGACGAGTCGTAGTTTCGGCCAAAATGTGCATTCTTGCATGTTTTGTAACCAAACTACTCGTGGGCATCAAAGCCGTTTGTTTTGATGTCAAACCTGTTTCTAAACTTAGTTAAGCATGTTCTAACATGCTTAGCTCGTCACTTTTAGTTTAGTGCTTATATAGGGTCGTAAGGTAAGCGATCTAAACCATCGCTTATACTTTCGAACCCGACCCATTTGGTCGATCATTAGGATCCGACCAAACACATTAGGTGACCATAGCTATAACCTTCCGAGGTTATACCTTGTGGTCACGATGTTAGGCGTTCCAGACGCGTTCTACGCGAACGACGCGTAAGGTAGAATAAGCTACCTAAACGGGTCGTAATGGGTCGCAAGCACTTAGGTTAGGTTTCATTTTAGTATGTAGGCTTTGTTAAACCATATTACACGAGTCTCCATACTCGTTTGGTTTACGAACCCGCATACTATCCGATCCTTCCGATTTTGGTCCGGTATATTAATGTAGCTACCTATTAGGTGCCGTTTGATATTCCGTGATCTCTAGCATTATCTGGTTATTATACAAGAACTCCGAAGCAATCTCAGGTGAGTACATTGAACACCTCTTTTACTGTTTTCCAAACTGTTTTGGGGTGAAACGCATGTGCCTACTTGTTACTTTCATGCTTTCCGGTTTTCACATCATATACTTGCTATGTTCGATAGTACATATATAGTACATGATTTCATTGTGTTCATGCTATGTATGCCCATTGTGTGCGTACTTAGTACATGGTTTTACATTACATTACATGCTATGTATGCCCATTGTGTGCGTACCTAGTACATGGTTTACAATACATTACATGCTATGTATGCCCATTGTGTGCGTACTTAGTACATTGCCTTACATTACATGCTATGTATGCCCATTGTGTGCGTACTTAGTACATTGCTTTACATTACATGCTATGTATGCCCATTGTGTGCGTACTTAGTACATTGTTTTACATTGCATTTCTGTTGCATATGCTCATCCAGCATATGAACACATTATGCTACATTTTGAACCGTTGTGACCATTTGACTATTTGAACCGTCTAACCCGTTTGATTGTATGAACTGTTTGTAACCATTGAACCGTGTGAACCAGTTGTATCCGTTGACATGATTTACATTTGACAATAGACATTTGACTATACATAAACATTTCCACAGTTGCTAAACATTTCATCTTGCTGGTTTGGTTTGAGTAAGTGATTAAGTAACGAGGCGTGTGTAATATGATACAAGCATGGTGGATACGCCGCTGGTACTTCCTATATATAAGTGTTTGTATGGTATTACATATCGTAGCGTTATTTGAATCATTTCAATTTGAGACATATGACATTTTATACAAATAACACGCTTTTCACGAGACATTGTTTTACAAACGACTTATCTTATACAAACACATTTTACATGGTTATCCGTTTAACCATACAGTGTTCTCTTATTTATACATATCATCTGATCTTATCGTTTTTCAAATGATTTACAAGACAAAGCAAATTACAAGGTTCATGACTAAACATTTTCTCAAACATAAGTCATGAATTCCGTTTTCACAAAACCAATGTATCTCACAGGCATTTTTATGCTGACGTACCTATTTTCACATGTGTTTTCAGGAAATGATGCATAGGACTTATCAAGACATACTTAGGCGGACCTGTGCCTTAGTGACTTAAAACGAGACAAGAACTAGTTAATTTATGTTATGTACCCCTTTGGTTCTTGTTTAAACAATGTATACTTTCATATTTGATTAATAAAACGAAACTTCATTTGCCATGGATTTGAAACAATTGATTCTGTTACAACACTCCACGACGTTTCCGCCACGTTTTGTATGTTCTACGTGGTCGGGGTGTGACAGAAAAGTTGGTATCAGAGCCAATGGTTATAGGGAATTAGGTTATTAGTAATGCTTTGACCTAGTCTATAACCTTCCTAGGACCCTAACACGAGTTTACTTGCGTTTAGTCATAAAACAATACCGTCGCCTATCCTTAGGCGACGACCACAACAAGAACATAAATTTCAAAACCGCCTTGAAAACTAATCATCTGTTCTAGGATGATTGATTACTAGGTTTTGAACCCTCTGTTATAAGGTTTTGAACCCCTTTGAATTTTCAAAATCTCGTCAAGGTTTTGGGTCCTAAATAGTGTGAACACGTGCAAACTGGAAGAGTGAATGCCTGTACCCTGGGATTTCTGTCTAAGGTTAGAGTATTCGTACAAATCCACATAATCGGACCAGTCACTCTTACCTGGGAACTCTTGGGGTGAGTGTCCACTTATAGGCGAGCATGTCTTCGCGATGCACTATGAGGATCTATTTTCTTTGACTCAGCCTTGGTGTTGTAACATCCTATTCTTACCCAATGCCATTTCATTTGTTTTCTTTCTTGTCTCTCATTTAGAATGCCTCCTCGACGCGAAAACCAGATAGCGACTGCAGAACTGGCAGAGATCATTGCGCAGCAAATGGCTGCTCAATTCCCAAACCTCTTTGCTCAATGGTACCAAGCCAACAACAACCATAATGCCCCTTGCAACTTCAAGACGTTCAACTCAGCTAAGCCATCAAAGTTTTCTGGGTCTCAAGGAGCGACTGCACTTCTACAATGGTTCGAGAGTTTAGAGAGCACCTTCAGACATGTTCAATGTCCAAACGAGCGAAAGGTAGAGTTCGCATCTAGCGTCTTTGAGAAACGAGCTTTGACATGGTGGAATGGTGTGATGAGAGATAGGGGTGCCGATGTGGCACTGGCTCAAACATGGCAAGAGCTTCGAGCTCTGATGATGAAGGAATTTTTTCCTCGTCACGAGATCAGGACCTTAGAAACGGAGTTCGACGATCTTAAGCAAGTTAGTGGTGAGCATCGAGCCTACACGGACAGTTATGAGGAGTTAAGTTTGTTATGCCCGGATATGGTTACACCTTTGGATAAAGCAATCGAAAAGTACATCGATGGCCTCCCTCACTCAATACAAGACATTGTGACTGGTAGCAACCCTACTACAGTTAGACAGGCCATTGAGCTATCTACAACCTTGACTGAATCAAAGAACAGGAAAGGTAAACTTTTCCAAAAAGGTGACAAGAAACCGGTCGGGGAATCGAACCCAATCGAGGAATCAAAGACCATGGATGAACAGACTGAATCCTCTAAGAAGTCAAAGAAGCGAAAGGCTTCTCAGAACTTCGCCGTGGTCGCTCACAATGGTCAAGCCGTCCCCAACCAATCAGCTCAACCCCCTGCTAGAAAACCATACAATGGAACAGCACCCTTGTGCAACCAATGTAGCCTCCATCATCACGCCAACGTACAGTGCCGCAAATGCCAAACTTGTGGGCTTATAGGCCACACAGCAAGAGTCTGCCCAGCTACAGCTACGCCAAACCAAGCTGGCAACAATCCTGCTCAAGGTCGTTTTCTTCCAGGCTCTTGTTTCAACTGTGGCGAGATGGGTCATTTCCGAAGAAATTGCCCAAGGCTTGCTAATGCAAATCCAGCACAGGGATAAGTATTTGACTGACTAGAAGACAACATCGTTTAGAAATAATCACGTCTTATGTATTATTTTCTTTAGTTGTCAAGGTCCAAGAAACAGTTGTTATCATTGTTTATAAATAAATCTTTTATTTACATTGCAATGTATTTCTGTGGTTGCATGTATAAACGACATATCCCTTACAATACCGACAATCAAGAAACCGTATTCCTTGAAGAACAAACTACCCCCAAAATTCTCCCATTCTATGACCTCTTGCGTCTTCCACAAAATTCCTAAGAACCCGTTTATTCTAAGGAAACGAAGTACAAAGTGCAAGTTACAACATGAGACGAATACCCAAGGTACCACTATAAATCCTTAATAGGGTACCTAAGGATTTCCCGTAAGTCCTTAATTGTTGCATACCTTAATTCGAATGTGGTGATTCCTTATAATCAAAAATCGAATTTTGGGAGATCTTTCTATCTTCTCAGATAGATTCCAGTGAACATTGAGACCCGTCGATTAGTTTCCATATTCGTATTCAATCAATAACAAGTTAATAACAAATTATAATCAAGTTAAACAATTATGTGACTTTGTGCTTATGTGTTCCCTTATGTGTTATTATGTTATCCAAGTCTTCGTAGAATCTTACATATCCTTGTACAAGAGATTCATAGTAGGATACCCAAAGGTATTACTTAGAATCCTCAATGGACTTCTATGTTATAGTTAAGTCCCTCAGATTATAAAGTACTACTTCATAATTAGACCCCTTGAGTGGTCTAGCTAAACAGATTGATCCAAAAATCTGGCTAGGGATATCATGTGATGATATAGCTGAAAGGACTCCTTGGTGGCCTAACTAAGAAGATCCCCTATAGATCTAATTAAAGGGAACCGATGGAAGTCTATTCACCCTCATCACAAGTTTGATATCCTTCCCCAAAACATTACAAAACAAACTGTGCGGACTGTGCAAGGGATTACGTAATTATGGATGCATACATAATTATGGAATCTAGTGCACAGAAATCACAGCAAGTTCTGTCATGTGTCTAGAGTTAACCCTATTCATTTCCAGCTCTGAGGAAGCAACCGTTGAAAATGACTCCGTTAGTTCATTTTCGTTTCTGACGATTTATCCGTTGGGGAAATGAATATCCGTTGTGTAATCCTTCATTTCCAACTCTGATGAAGCAACCATTGAAAATGACTCCGTTAGTTAATTTTTGTTTCTGACGATTTATCCGTTGGGGAAATGAATATACGTTGTGTAATCCTTCATTTCCAACTCTGATGAAGCAACCGTTGAAAATGACTCCGTTAGTTCATTTTCGTTTCTGACGATTTATCCGTTGGGGAAATGAATATCCGTTGTGTAATCCTTCATTTCCATCTCTGATGAAGCAACCATTGAAAATGACTCCGTTAGCTCATTTTCGTTTCTGACGATTTATCCGTTGGGGCAATGAATATCCGTTGTGCAATCCTTCATTTCCAACTCTGATGAAGCAACCGTTGAAGATGACTCCGTTAGTTCATTTTCGTTTCTGACGATTTATCCGTTGGGGATATGAATATCCGTTGTGTAATCCTTCATTTCCAACTCTGATGAAGGAACCGTTGAAAATGACTCCGTTAGTTCATTTTCGTTTCTGAAGATTTGTCCGTTGAGGAAATGAACATCCGTTTGCTTATTCCGTTATTTCCATTTTCTGAAGAATACTCGTTGAGGAAAATGACTCCGTCTGTTCATTTTCGTTTCTGAAGAATGACCGTTAAGGAAATGACAGGATATTGCTTTGCATATCGCTGATGGTTATTTGGCATAGTCACAAATAGACTCCTACGAATAAATTTCGGGACGAAATTTCCTAAAGTAGGGGAGACTGTGACCCCTGTGTCACCGCGACCATCAAACAAATACCAAGCCGATGAAATATTGTATTTCATACTTGGGATCTTGTATAATTGTGTGTATCTTTTGCACATATCAATTATTGTTCAATTTCAAACTCTACATCGCTTTCTGGAGCATTATACGCAAACTGGTGCGTAAACGTACTCAGTTTAATGCGACAAATACTCCGGAACATCAACATATACTCAACATACCTTAAATAACCTTTACATGACTTAGAAATAAGTTTTGAAGGCTTTCGTTTGGCAAAAATAAGTTAATTTGCTTAAAGTGACTAAACTTGACAAACTGCGAAAGTATGCCAATTTGAACTGTAACGAACATTCCGCAACATGTCCATAAGTTAAACATACCCTAAATATCCTTTACATAGCTTAGAAATAGGCTTTGAGGGGTTTGGTATGCTAAAACAAACTTTTGGATCATTCAGGGACTAAAAGTGTCAAAAAGTGCACAAGTTTGCACTTTCGCGCATAACTTACGTTTTGAATACATCCGGACATCCAAAAAATTTATGTAAGCATCCTTATATTATGCCTTAGTGTTTGGCATGAGAAAAATCCATTCGTCGCGCAATTTGGATCGTTTTTCGCGCTTATGCGCATTCCGTCATAATTAACCGAACATCGCATTCGTACGGCCAAACGAACCAACATCCGACACATTTTTGGAGCATGTTTCATGTCCACAATGTTTAGGCATCATTTTAGGGCCTTGAAGTTGGCTTTACGGGCCTTAGAAGTGTCGGAAATGGCTTAAATACGCAACAGGGACCAAAACTGCCATTTTTGAAAGTATGTGCAGATCAGACAGGCCCAGGCGGCCCGCCTGAGTTTTGTCAGATCCTGATGCGGGCCGCATGGCCCCTTCAGTAAAAAAATTTTTGTTTTTTCTTGCAACTTGGCCTTTCAAACCCACCAAAGGGCAATGCCCTTTCACCATTCCAGCAGCTAAGGGCCATTTTGAGTCACCATAACAATTTGACAAGTGTACGCTTAAGATCGTGGCACGATATTCAAGAAACGATCCTAACGGCTCTACTTTTCCTATAAATACCCCCCCCTTTGATGTAAAACCCACACAAATCTGATCAAAATGCTCTAAGTTGATGCCATTGCTTCATACCTGAGCTCTTTGATCTAGATTAGCATTCGGGGACCCTCCGTAAGTATTCTTTCGTTCTTTTATTCGCTTTTGAAGTCCGAAAGTCAACGTTTTGTTGACTTTCTGCATTGACCAGCCTATGGTCAACACGAAGTTCTTGGAACTTCATAACGTGAGCGTGATCACGATGGTTATAGTCCATGGCGACTATACCTACTGATCACCACGTTATCAAGGCTCAGTGACGAGTCGTAGTTTCGGCCAGAATGTGCATTCTTGCATATTTTGTAACCAAACTACTCGTGAGCATCAAAGCCGTTTGTTTTGCTGCCGAACCTGTTTTCTAAACTTAGTTAAGCATGTTCTAACATGCTTAGCTCGTCACTTTTAGTTTAGTGCTTATATAGGGTCGTAAGGTAAGCAATCTAAACCATCGCTTATACTTTCGAACCCGACCCATTTGGTCGATCATTAGGATCCGACCAAACACATTAGGTGACCATAGCTATAACCTTCCGAGGTTATACCTTGTGGTTACGATGTTAGGCGTTCCAGACGCGTTCTACGCGAACGACGCGTAAGGTAGCATAAGCTACCTAAACGGGTCGTAATGGGTCGCAAGCACTTAGGTTAGGTTTCATTTTAGTATGTAGGCTTTGTTAAACCATATTACACGAGTCTCCATACTCGTTTGGTTTACGAACCCGCATACTATCCGATCCTTCCGATTTTGGTCCGGTATATTAATGTAGCTACCTATTAGGTGCAGTTTGATATTCCGTGATCTCTAGCATTATCTGGTTATTATACAAGAACTCCAAAGCAATCTCAGGTGAGTACATTGAACACCTCTTTTACTGTTTTCCAAACTGTTTTGGGGTGAAACGCATGTGCCTACTTGTTACTTTCATGCTTTCCGGTTTTCACATCATATACTTGCTATGTTTGATAGTACATATATAGTACATGATTTCATTGTGTTCATGCTATGTATGCCCATTGTGTGCGTACTTAGTACATGGTTTTACATTACATTACATGCTATGTATGCCCATTGTGTGCGTACCTAGTGCATGGTTTACATTACATTACATGCTATGTATGCCCATTGTGTGCGTACATAGTACATTGCCTTACATTGCATTTCTGTTGCATATGCTCATCCAGCATATGAACACATTATGCTACATTTTGAACCTTTGTGACCATTTGACTATGTGAACCGTCTAAACCCGTTTGATTATATGAACCGTTTGTAACCATTGAACTGTGTGAACCAGTTGTATCCGTTGACATGATTTACATTTGACAATAGACATTTGACTATACATAAACATTTCCACAATTGCTAAACATTTCATCTTGCTGGTTTGGTTTGAGTAAGTGATTAAGTAACGAGGCGTGTGTAATATGATACAAGCATGGTGGATACGCCGCTGGTACTTCCTATATATAAGTGTTTGTATGGTATTACATATCGTAGCGTTATTTGAATCATTTCAATTTGAGACATATGACATTTTATACAAATAACACCCTTTTCACGAGACATTGTTTTACAAACGACTTATCTTATACAAACACATTTTACATGGTTATCCGTTTAACCATACAGTGTTCTCTTATTTATACATATCATCTGATCTTATCGTTTTTCAAATGATTTACAAGACAAAGCAAATTACAAGGTTCATGACTAAACATTTTCTCAAACATAAGTTATGAATTCCATTTTCACAAAACCAATGTATCTCACAGGCATTTTTATGCTGATGTACCTATTTTCACATGTGTTTTCAGGAAATGATGCATAGGACTTATCAAGACATACTTAGGCGGACCTGTGCCTTAGTGACTTAAAACGAGACAAGAACTAGTTAATTTATGTTATGTACCCCTTTGGTTCTTGTTTAAACAATGTATACTTTCATATTTGATTAATAAAACGAAACTTCATTTGCCATGGATTTGAAACAATTGATTCTGTTACAACACTCCCCGACGTTTCCGCCACGTTTTGTATGTTCTACGTGGTCGGGGTGTGACAATTTGTATTATCCAAAAAGCATGATGCCAAAGAATACATCTCCCAAGACAGCTTTTTCTGCTGAAAATTCCAACACTTCAAGCAAAGAGAGTCAAAGCAGTGGATTTCACAGTGGTTCTTCGTCACATTCAAGCTATTCTGATGCAAAGAACCTATTTCAATGCAACATCGATGTAGACTTAAAGAACGCTCAAAATTTCAGCGAGGAGTCGGCAAAGCAACAGATGGTTTCTTAGCGTCTGTGCTAGAATCATATGAAAGCCTTGTAGCAGGGAAGATAGGCAACACCAACCTGACAAAGGAAGATTACGATCAGCTTGATCCTGAGGAGATGGAATTGATCGACATAAGGTGGTGTATGGCCAGTGCAATTCGTCGGGCGCAGTGTTTCATGGAGATAACTGGGAGAAAGTCAATTAGTGGACCTTCTACCAAGTTAGGCTTTGACAAGTATAAAGTGGCATGCTTTAAGTGCAAACAGAAAGGTCACTTTAAGTGTGAATGCCGAAATGCTTTTGCTGATGAGTCTGAGAACCCATTCAGAGAAGATTACTACAAGAAAGCAATTTATCATCAGAATAAATTGGAGCCGCCAAGAATGAAGCAGCTTGAGGATAACAAAGAGAAATCTAGAGCTCTTGCTGTGATTCACGACGATGAAGGTTTCGACTGGAGCGAGTTGTTACCTGAGGAGGATGCGGTTGGATATGCTTTCATGGCAAAATTTGCTGAACCCGTTCCTTTTAAAGACAACAGAACTGAAGAACAAAAGTATGCCTACAGAAAGATGATAGCTCAGAACAAAATGATCAGAATATCTGGTATCTATTCTGAAGCAAAAAGAGCAAGGAGATGGGATCTTGACCCCATGGGAAACATTGCCATTGACCATAACACTCTTGATCTTGAAACCATAATTAAAGAAATGGCTGAAGAAGATGAGTATTGGCAAAGGAAATGGTGGGGAAGCGGAGAAGAGAAAGAAGAGAAAGAGAAAGAGAAAAAGAAGAAAAACCAAAGAAGATTGATGATGGTATCATTGACACGACACAGGAGTTGAATGCTAAAAACTTGGGAAAGATGGCTGACAAAGTGCTGGCTGCTAAGACACTTGAGGTGGACTCTAAATCCGTCTCTGAGTCTAAAAGCCAGGTCAGTTCAAACACACCAACGACCGAGTCAGGTAAGAAAGTAAATGGTGATGTTGACTGCAAAAATTGCATCAAAAAATGCAAAGTTTGTAGTACAATCACCTATCTCAATGGTAAGAAGGTTGATGATCTGACTGCAAGAGTCAGAAGTGTTGAGGATCAGATCCTTGACCGTGATAAAATGTTGAAAGCTTCAACTGACGGATTAAAAGAATTTACTAACAAAATTGAAAATGATAAAATTGACCAAGAAAAGGTTAGGAAAGAAAATGAAAGGTTAGTTCTTGAAAATCTTCAGATCACTGAAAAATTTGAGAAGCTTAAAAGCACGGTTAAAGATAATGATGAAAGAAACGGTAAGACATATAAGGAAAATGTTCATCTTTCGGCAGTGCTTCGGATAAAAGAAGAATTAATCAATCAACAACTGGATGAAATTGCAAAGTTGAAGCTTAAATTTCAAGAAGCTGAAATTGAAAATGAGCGAATCCAGTTAAAGCTAAAAAGTTAAAACTCCGCAAGCTTTGTTTTGCAACACATTGTTCCAAAACCTATAGGCAAAAACTAAGCTGGCGAAGATGTCTTTTCGGATGGAACCAGGGAGGGTTATCATCAAGTTCCACCACCAGTTCTAGACAATTATTCGAAAAAGCAATCTGGGTTGGTTAATCTTGAAGATGAGAATGAAGTGAAACTTCCTGATACGATTGATGTCACCTTTACATCTTCTGATGACGATAGTGTCCAAACTGAAGTGGTAAAAACTGTTGTTGAGAATGTTCTAAAATCGGATAGTGACACTACTGAGGAAAATGAATGTTTCTTGGATAAATACATTCCGAAACAAAAGTCCAAAAACAACTTAAATGATGAACCTACTCTTGTCATGTACAAGATGTCAGGATCAGATAAGTTATATTCGGATTCTGAGTTTCCTCTGGAGAATGTAAATGTTAACAAGTTAACAAATGTGTTCAAAATGGTTGAAATCAATTTGTCTGAAGTGAAAAGTTTAAAACAAACAAAAAGGAAAATGAATTTTGAAAAAGATAAAGCTTACTACCAGAAACCTGTTGTTCCACCGCGTTTTTATAACAACCATCGAAACAATTGGTTGGGTGGTTATCAGGGTGGTAAGAGGGTTCAAAAGAGAAAGGTTCAAAACAAGAAGTTTGTTGAGAAGAAAATGTTTGTGAACAGTTCAAGTTCACTTTCTGATGAAGTGAAAAAGATTTTTTCGAAATCAAGTGAAGAGTTCTTTGAGAAGAAAGCTTCACAGTCTCAGTCTGAAGGCACAAGTCGAGTAGTTGACACTCGAACATGCTTCAGATGTAATCGAGTTGGACATATTGCATGAAGTGTACCAACTTGAAGCCTAAGACTGAAGTTGTGAAGATTCAAAAAGAGAAAGTTGTTAAAGTTCAAAAGAAGAAAGTTGATCCTAAGGGAAAAGCTCCATTGATTGTTGAGAAAAAGGTTTTGAAAAATGAAAACATTAAAGTCAAAATTGAACCCGTAAAGAATGTGGTAACTAAAAGTGACAAGTTTTACAAACGGGTTGCGTCACCTCAACAAATTTGGAAGCCTAAAACACGGAAACAAACTTCAACTCCACAAGTGAAAAAGGTGGTGAATTAAGTTCCAATTGTGGATGATGCAAATTTTCCACCACTTCAAGCTAAAAATTTTAAGAAACAAAATGCAAAAGTTGAAGATAACAAAGTATCACCTAAGGCTGGTCAGGCTTGGGTGGATATTTTCTTCATTTGAAAACCTGACACGCAAGAGCTTCCTTGTTGGTTATTGCGAAGCATGAATCGGCATCTTTATTGAAATGTGTTTTTAAATCAATTTGTGATATGTGCAGGAACTTCCGAGAGCTGTTTCACGATGGATTATGGATAGTGGGGCGTCTCGACACTTGACAGGGAAGACTGCATTGCTGTATGATGTTAGAAATTTCAATGGCAGATATGTAGGATTCGCAGGAAATCAAGGTGGTAGGATTATTGGTGAAGGAACGTTATCCAATGGGATTGTGACGTTTGAAAGAGTTAATTACATTGCTGAGCTGGAGAATAATCTGCTGAGTATCTCGCAGATCTGTGACAGGATGTATACCACTCACTTTACTGACAAAGAATGTTTGATCTTGAAGCCAGGATTTGTTATCCCTGAAGAATGGATTATCATGAGGGCACCAAGAGTCAATGATCTGTACGTGTTGGACATGAGTGTAGCTACTACAACCACGGGTCAGGCTCATTGTTTTGTGTCTAGAGCAACGGAGAAGGAATCAAGATTGTGGCACCGGAAGATGGGTCATATACATCTTAGAAAAATGAATTACTTGGTGCACAATGATTTGGTTACTGGAGTTCATGTAAAAGGTTTTCATCTGGAAGGGGAGTACATTAGTTGCATCAAAGGCAAGCAGAAGAAAAACTCACACCCTAAAAAGCAAGTTAATTCAGTATCAAGACCTCTGGAGAGACTTCACATGGATTTGTTTGGTCCAGTGAATGTCAAAAGTATTACAGGAGATTACTACTGTCTTGTGGTTACTGATGATTATTCCAGATTTTCGTGGGTATCATTCTTAAAGTCGAAAAATAAGACGTTTGACAGTTTGATGGAATTGTTCAAAAAGATTGAAAATCTGTACCAAAGGCGTATCAAAAGAATCAGAAGTGATAATGGTACTGAATTCAAGAACAGCAAGATGGAAGAATTTTGTGATGAAAGAGGTATATTGCATGAGTTTAGTGCTCCGTACACTCCGCAGCAGAATGGAGTTGCAGAACGTAAAAACAGGACGCTAATCGAAACAGCTAGAACAATGCTTGCTGATTCAAAGCTACCGATAAATTTTTGGGTAGAAGTAGTTTCCGCCGCATGCTATACGCAAAACAGAGTTCTCACTGTCAAGAAGTTCAATAAAACATGCTTCGAGTTAATCAATAACCGCAAACCGAATCTGAAATATCTTGAACCGTTTGGGTCACCCTGTACTGTTCTAGAGCCTTTTGGAAAGTTTGGTCCGAAGAGTATTGAAGGGATATTCATAGGTTATGCAAGTCCATTACGACGTGTCTTCGTTCAGAGCTTGAAGCGGATTGTTAAAGCTCCTAATGTTGAATGTCAAGGTTATACTATGCTGCCATAGAATCCTAGAGATTCATGGCGTTATCATTACGACAAGTTGTGGGATTCGTTTGACATGATGGAAGAACAAGAAGAAGAAGATTTCTTTGATGAGTTGGATATTTTGCGAGAGTATGAGTCATCACCGGAAAGGTTCCCAGTTGAGTATTCAATGCGACCACGACAAACTTCAAATGACAATGAAGCAGGTCCAAGCAATGCTGGTGAATATGATGATGTCCAACAAGATGAAGTTGCTCAAGATAATCAATCGGTTCAGAATGATAATCAAGAATCTGAGAACATGCCAGTATTTGATCATGGTGATTCAGATTTTGAGGGGGAGCAAATTCAGCCTTCAAGTCAAACAAACCCAGTCAGTGAACATGGTGCAAATCAGAATGTTACTAATCTGGAAGGCAATGTAGATGTTCCAAGCAAAGTGATGCCAAGAACTCTTTTATATCATCCAGAGGAGCTGAGCATAGGAAAACTACAATCAGGCGTTCGCACTAGACGTCAAATTGACCAAGGGCTTACTTGTTTTTATTCTACAGTAGCACCTTTGTAGGATCGTATGCTGACCCGAACGAGTCTATCAGAGGAGTTTTGATCAGTTACAGGTGCGGAAAACAAGTAACTGAAGTAGAAGCAGCTAGCAATTCACTTAAATCACACTTTTGATTGATATTCCAGCGTTTACAATCAATTGGAAAACCGACAGCACCTCGGTATCCGTAAACAAGAACATATATATCTGATTTCGTTCATGGGCTATTTATAGCTGCTTGATTTCGCTCATAGAGACATGAGATCCATTTGGAGCGAAATCAGCATGCTGATTTCCCATGAAATGTCTAAACTCCTGATTTCCCACGAAATGACAAACTCCTGATTTCCCACGAAATGACAAACTCCTGATTTCCCACGAAATGACAAGTCCATTTCTTGTGAAATCAACTTTCGTGTGAAATCAACTTTCTTGGGAAATCACTACTACAACTCTATATTCCCGTACAATGTTCCCTGATCTAATATTCTAAGACTAAGACTCGATACAAGACGAAGTCGACAGATGCATGCACTAACAGACTCCCCCTCAGATGTTGACGAGTCGCCGTATCGAGTCTGACAGTATCGTGTCTTTGCATCTTCAATCTTGATCTGTCTTTGGGCTTCACTTTCTTAATCTTTTCTTGTAGGTCTTCAGACTCCCCCTTACGATATGCTGGCATTTATTCAGATCATCAGCCTCATCAGCTTTAGGATCATTGTCTGACCTTCACACATAAGCTTGTCAGGATTGAATGATCTGGCTTTTCAGACTTTTTCCAGCTCAGGATCATCACCTAGCTCAAACTTTAAACCTGCATCAACTCTACCTCACAGTAAATTTCTCTCACATACACATTTCAAAAGTATAAACTTGCACTAACTCAGACTCTCCTTCGAAACCCAAACAAAATGATTTTTTTCAAATAAATCTGATGAACCACTTGAAGGTTTGATAAAAAATAATCAGTTTTAAAAACAAACTCTCCCTTAAATTTATACTCATCATGTTTAGCACTCAGAATTTTGAAAATCAGCTTTTCAATATCAGTTGTCAAAAATCTTTTTGAGTTTTCAAAACTTTATGCTAAAACACACTGAAAATCTTTTTGGATTTTGAAATAAAGAAAATGTAATGCAGTAAAGAAATATTTACAGACACTATTTTTTGTGAGTTCGTGTAAGAGGATCATATCAGTTTTTGAGACAAGTCACCAACACCGTTAAGCTTTATTTCATTTCAAGTTTTAAACAATTCACTTAGATTGTCAGTATACTAGTCCACTCAAACTTTTCACACAAATTTCAACTTATCCGAGATACGAAATTAATGTCTTAATTTCTTAAACTTATCCGTGTGTCCCACCACTTGAATATACTCCCATATCCAGATCCCAATATTCAGTCTTACAGGTGAGTATACCACAGATGATATCTGTAAAGGGGTTAAATTGCGAGGGCCGTGAGAGCTCAGGTCGATACTTCCGTATACGCAAAGAGATGACGGCTTCGACTTTTGGTGTGTCCCCTTTAGAGGATCTTTTGTTACAACAACAGTGACCATCAATTTTGTTGTTTAATCAACATGCTGAGGGCGAGCTTATATTTCAAAGCATTTGCAGAAAGTATTATCCGGGGACTAGGTTAGTATTTCCATACAGCAGAAGTCCCGGGATAATACCCCAGATATCACTGAGCATAAAGACCTAGTATCTCAGAATAAGGGACCTTTCAAACAAGATTTCAGGGGTTACCTATATATCCAAGAAGTTGTTACCCACAGAATAAGCAAGATTGAATTTTTAGGTTTATATCTCGTCGCAATTTACTAAATGTGTAAAAACCTACTGACACATCCACAGTGAGATTGTTTATCACATTTTAACTTTCCAATTCTTTAGCATGTTGTGACAGTCTACTGATGTACTATCATTTCCTCTTTTCCATAACAAAACTCATTTTTGTTTTATCATGTTTTTGGCTTTTTCAAATTTTCTAATGTTTTTGGATTTTCTGAAATTTTCTACTCCCCCTAAAATGCAAACACATTAAGACATTTGAAAACAAGCTGTACAGAAACTTGACAACTGACATCGAGTCGAATCAATTCGCCATTCACTAGGCATAAACAATCTGAACTCCCCTTTCACAAACCATTTTCTCATTTAGATTTCAAAACACTTAAGTTTGTTTCAATCAAAATGATTTTTCTGGAAAATGAGTTTGTTTTTACCACTTGTAGGCACTTGTAGGTTAACCACATGTTAAAATTTGGGGATATGGTTCATCATCTTGTTCTTTGTGTTATCATGTGTAGTAAATCAAGTACAAATTAATGTCCCTGATTTACCGTTTTGCAATTAAGCAACCTCTGTTCTACTAGTAAGAATATTCAGACAACACCAATTATAGGAATGTCACATCTTCATAAACCATTTTACCAATCAGAATGCCGATTCCTGCTTCGCACTTACCAACCTGGAAGCTCTGGCGTAGTCCTTCAACCTGTAAAATTTTAACAATTTCAAACATTTTCAACACAACCTTATTAAACATGAAAGAAGCCGATTCCTGATCCACGATTACAAATTTGGGATCTCCGGCAACTCAGGATTTTACTCAAAGAAAATGTCCACCCAAGCCTGACCAGCTTTGAGTGATTTCAATTCAGATTTTGTTGGGGTGTAAGTTGCTTTCTTTTTAGCGTAAAAATCTTTTACCCCTTTCACCTTCCCATCGACCATCTTCCCGAAAATCTTCTTTACTTTCCCATTAAATGCTTTCTCAACATCAAAATTTTCTTTTTCAAAATAAACTTGATTTGAGATTTCAGCCTTTCCAACTTTTCTTTTAAAATTCTCAGTCCTTAATGGTGGAAAGTTCTCATCATCCATTGAAGGAACTGAGTTTTCATCACTCTCATCAAATTGTGGTTCCTCTGATTTTGTGGAATCAGATTCATCGCCAGATTTTACCTCAGATTTCTTAACAACCCATTTGTGGTTGTTAAGTTTTACACTTTGCCTGTAAAATCTCTTCGAACATTCACCAACTTCAAATGTTGAATTTTTGAAAACTTTAAATTTTTCAGTTGGTGGTTCGGTTTTTTCAACAATAACTTTTTTCAGTTTTCCAGAAACTCCCTGTTTTGTCTTGGTTGATTTAGGACAATTCCATGCAATGTGTCCAACTTCATTGCATCTAAAACAGGTTCTGGTTTCTTTTCTCTGAACTTCATTCTTCTTTTTCTCAGCAAGAAATTCTTGATTTGATTGTCTCCAGAATGAGCTCTTCTTTTCCTCTTCAGCAGACGGACCTAAAACAAATTTTGTATTTTTAGAAAATTTTTCATTTTTATAGTTTTCAGGTGGAATAAAACCTAATCCTTTCTTTTTGAAATTACACTTATGGTTTGATTTCTTTCGAAAATCTGAACCATAACTGTAATTCTTTTTCTTGTTTATCCGCTGTTGAACTCTTGAAGTGTATTTTTTAGGTTTTCCATTAAGATTTGAATCTTTTATTTCAGAAATATTAATTTCTGTCATTTTGAAAACCTTTTTGATCATGTCAAAACGAACACTTCTTATTGGAAACTCTTTATCAAAATATAATTTGTCAGAATCATTCAAAGTATACACAACTTCAAATGTTTCATCATTCAAATTAGATTTTGACAACAAAAACTCTGTACTATAAACTCGTTTTCCCGACGATTTTGCACTCTTTTTGGACGAACTCGAACTCCCAACAGACTGACACAAACTTTCGGACTCGGACTTTGACTCTGACTCCTCATCCTTTTCCAACACCTGATCGACCACTCGTTTTATCAAATCGGACTCATGATCTGTGTCGGACGCTGTGAACGTGACGTCAATATTGTCCGGTAAAACATCTGTTATCTCGGATTCTAACTTAATATTGACCGCCTGTTTTAGTTCTTCTTCGTTGGGTTTTCTAGGCGAGTGCCCTTCCCAAATCGGAGGCGGACACTTATTATAACAGAAACCCTGTTTCTTACCAGTATCCTTTTTCTTCTTTGACTTTGTTTCTTCACCTTTAAACGCTTCAAATCCTTCAACTGTTGGATAAATTCTATCGATTATGTAGTCACAACTTGTGTAACTTCGCAGCAATCGTCTGATTCTTTCATTCTCAGCTGCTTCACTATCCAACTCTTTCTTCCATTTTGCACATTCTTCTATGTAAAAGTTTATCTCTTTCTGCTTTGACATCATGGTAGCATTCATCATCTTCAAAGCTTTCTCTCTTTCAGAGTTAGTCTTCTCCAGACTATTCACATTTTTGTTCAATACATCATACGATATTTTCAAATTCTTTACATCAAACAACAACTGTTCTTTCAACTTTTCTAACTCACTAAACCTCTCATCTTTTTCTATACATTGTTTACAAGATTCTAAACAAGTAAGACAGGGTTTAGTGACTTCAACGATCTTCTCGACTTCAACTATCTTTTCAACTTCCACAATTTTCTCAATCACTTTGACTTCTTTCAATTATTTTGCAGCTTTCCTCTCTTTCAGTTTCTTCAATTTTTCTGCAAAATAAAATTCAAAAGTGTCAGAAGATAAATGAGTTTTTCCAAGATTTATCTGTCCCATCTCTTCATCATCACTTGTTTCTGATGAACTGTTTTCAGATGAAACAGATCCTTCATCTTCACTTTTCTCTTCATCAGATAACACTTCTATCCATTCCTTCAACATTTCTGGCTGTCGAACAATCTGAGCAATAAACGCTTTAACATTTGAATCAGCTGGAATAAACTTGTCCCAGCTAAATCCTTCAGCCACCTTCTCATCATCTTGATCAACTATGCCATAATAAGCTTTTCTGTTTGCATCCTCGATCATTTTTCCATGTGCTGTTTTGAGTTTCCTTTTGTTGATGCGGTTGATAAGTGATTTGTTGATAAATGGACTTCTTATAATAATCATCTTTGCCAAAAGACTCCTTTTCTCCTCTCGGCTCCTGATTCTTGCATTCTCTTTTAAAATGACCTTTCTCCCTGCAACGAAAACAGACAACTTTAGATTTATCAAATCCTAGATTAGAAAGGTTTGCATCCAAGAAGTCATTTCTTCCTGTAATCAATCTAAACTTTTCTGCTCTCCTTAAAACACTCGCCAATGCCCATTTAATATCCATTAGTTCCAGCTCCTCTGCATCAATCTGGTCATAATCTTCTTTTGTGAGAATTGGATTGCCAATTTTTCCGGCAATCAACCCTTCGTAAGATTCTAATGCAGTGACCAATAATCCCATATGATTCTTTACAACTTCTTCAAAATAATTTTGTCCATTTTGAAGATGTAGAGCTACAATACACTGAATCAAATGACCATTTCCAGCAGATGCACTTTGAACACTTGGAGGATTCACATTTGAAAATCCACTAGTGTTGACTGAGCTTGGACTAGATGTTCCGGATGAGTTTCCTGCACTAAAAGTTGTTTGAATTTTTGGACTCGCTTCAACTGTTTGAACATTTCCTTTATAGTACAGTTTGATATCTTGTTGATGACTTGAACAGTTCATTGTAGCAATTTTCTGCTGCTCAAGATCCTGTGCCTCCAGTTTTTCAATAAACTGAGCAATTGATAATCTGCTAAACTGTCCAGAATTTTTCAGAATCATCAGATATGTACCCCATTCCTTTTGTGGTAACGCGTCAGCAAGCTTTTCAACCCATTCTGCTGGAGTTTTTGTAATCTTTAACTGTGACATGGTGCGTACAAGATAATATCTCTCAATAAGAGTCTTTGTTGTTTCACCAGGCATGCACGTAAACAATTCAAACTCCTTTTTCAACAAAGCTGCTTTACTTTGTAACATTTAAGTACTTCCTTCAAATTTTTTTTAAGAGCTTCCTAGATAGAATAAGCACTTTCATCATGTTGAAGCAACACAAATATATCCTCTTCAACAGCTTGTTGTAACAAATTAATCATCATTTTTTCTGCTTTATAACTTTCTCTCTCTTGCTCAGTGAATTCTGAAATGATTTTACCAACTCCCACTAAATTTTGTGGCCTCTCATATTCAGTTTCAATACTTTCCCAAGCCTTTAAATGGTTCGCCTGAACCCAATTCTCGAAACGCTTCTTCCATCCATGATAATCTTCAATTCCCATAAGTTTCGGAGGTTTTTGCATTATTCCGGTTTCATTCTCCATGGTCATGGTCTTAGCAATGTCAGATGGATTAGTCGGGGTTGTAGCAAAAGCGTTGTAGAACTCAGTATCCATTTTTCAATGCACGTTGTTCAAACACAGACACTTTGGAGAGAAATTAACCAATAATCAGCTTTGGAGCGAAATCAGGTGTACTTTGGAGCGAAATCAAGTGTCTTGACACCCTGGAGCGAAATCTGGTGTACTTTGGAGCGAAATCAAGGGTTTAGTGCACCTTGGAGCGAAACCTGGTGGACCTTGGAGTGAAATCAAGGGTTTTGTGCACCCTGGAGCGAAATCTGATGGACCTTTTGAGCGAAATCAAGAGATTAGGCACCCTGGAGCGAAATTAGATGAAATTTGGGGCGAAATCAATGGTTGTCCTTTCGAGCGAAATCAACTCGGGGGGCATTTTGGTGAAGTAACTGTAGGATCGTAAAATCTCGTTCTGTTGATGAAAGAAGGTGTAGAAGTAAGAAATTTAGATGGAATTTAGCTAATCTCTGAAGAACTCCTCCTCCTGAAGCTCTGATACCACTTGTAGGATCGTATGCTGACCCGAACGAGTCTATCAGAGGAGTTTTGATCAGTTACAGGTGCGGAAAACAAGTAACTGAAGTAGAAACAGCTAGCAACTCACTTAAATCACACTTTTGATTGATATTACAGCGTTTACAATCAATTGGAAAACCGGCAGCACCTCGATCTCCGTAAACAAGAACATATATATCTGATTTCGTTCATGGGCTATTTATAGCTGCTTGATTTCGCTCATAGAGACATGAGATCCATTTGGAGCGAAATCAGCATACTGATTTCCCACGAAATGTCTAAACTCCTGATTTCCCATGAAATAACAAACTCCTGATTTCCCACGAAATGACAAACTCCTGATTTCCCACGAAATGACATGTCCATTTCGTGTGAAATCAACTTTCGTGTGAAATCAACTTTCTTGGGAAATCACTACTACAACTCTATATTCCCGTACAATGTGCCCTGATCTAACATTCTAAGACTAAGACTCGATAAATGACGAAGTCGACAGATGCATGCACTAACAACCTTTACAAACTGAATTTTCATTAAGTTGTTTTATTTCGCAGATCGAACCGCGAACTTACAAAGAGGCTCTAACTGAAGATTCTTGGGTCAATGCTATGCAAGAAGAATTGAGTCAGTTTGAAAAGTTGGGAGTGTGGAAGTTGGTAGATTTACCTGAAGGTCAGAGGAAGATAAACACAAAATGGGTGTTTAAATGTAAGAGAGACGATAGAGGAGTTGTTGTGCGAAACAAAGCTCGACTCTTTGTTCAGGGCTTTAGTCAGCAGGAGGGGATTGATTTTACTGAAGTGTATGCTCCTGTAGCTCGACTAGAAGCAATCAGAATTTTCCTAGCATTTGCATCATGGAAAAACTTCAAAGTATATCAGTTAGATGTAAAATCGGCGTTTCTCTATGGGAAGGTTAAAGAGGAGGTTTATGTCGGACAGCCGCTGGGCTTTACCGATCCAATCCACAAAAACAAGGTTTACTTGCTGGACAAAGCGTTGTATGGTTTACACCAGGCCCCGAGAGCTTGGTACGAGACTTTGTCTCAACACCTACTAGCCAACAGATTCATCCGAGGGAAAGTGGATGCCACTCTCTTCACTAAAGAGGTCGACGGTCATCTTCTGATAGTTCAAATTTACGTGGACGACATAATATTTGGGTCAACGAATGAGAAACTGTGCAAAGATTTTGAATCAATTATGAAGCAAAAATTCAAAATGTCATCAATGGGGGAGATGAAATTCTTTTTGGGTCTACAAGTTGATTAACTACCTGAGGGAATTTTCATTCACCAGATGAAGTACGTTCATGATATTCTAGAGAAATTTGGGATGTCAGGTTCTACTCCAGCGTCAACCCCATTAGCAACGAATCATGTGATACACCCGGATCTCACTAGAGACAGGGCAGATGAGACGTTTTATCGTTCCATGATCGGTTCATTGATGTACTTAACTGCTTCAAGACCCGATATCATGTACCCAACGTGCCTCGCAGCAAGATTTCAATCTAACCCGAGAGCTTCACATATGGTTATTGTGAAGAGGATATTACGCTACCTGAAAGGAACTCCATCATTGGGGTTGTGGTATCCTAGAAAAGGCGATTTCACGCTCGAAGGGTATTCCGATTCGGATTTTGGATGCTGCAAAGTCAATGCAAAGTCAACAACAGCGGGTTGTCAGTTCTTTGGACCTCGTCTGGTCACCTGGCAGTGTAAGAAGCGAACGTATGTGGCGCTATCCACATGTGAAGCGGAGTACGTTTCTGCTAGCAGTTGCTGCTCTCAGATCCTGTGGATACAGCAACAGATGCGCGACTACGGTTTGCAGTTTCTTAACACACCTATATTTATTGATAATGAGGCCGCTATTAATATAACAAAAAAATCCAGTACATCACGCTAAAACTAAACATATAGAAATTCGACATCACTTCATCCGAGATTGCTTCGAGAAGAAGTTGATACGAATTGAGAAAATCCACACTGACAATCAGAAAGCTGATTTACATAACAAAGCTTTTGACAAAACACGTTTTAAATATCTTTTAAAACTGAATGGTATGATGCTTTTCTCGGTGTCGGATGGCATTATTGGCGTTCAAGATGATACTGTTGTGGATGATGATGAGAAACAATTTGCAATGGTTTGTCGATTTTTTACTTGTTTTGTTATTTAGGGGGAGTAGATAGATTTTCAGAAAATACAAAAACAGTAAAAAATTAAAAAATCCAAAAACATGAGAAAATTTCAAAAATCCAAAAAAACAATATAAAACTGGAAAAGAGCTTGTGTGAAAAGGGAAAATGATAGTACATCAGTTTGACAGTTACTGGACGCTAAAGATTTGTAAAGATTAAAAGCGTTAAATAGTCTCATTGATGATGTGTCGATAGGTTTTTACACATTTAGTAGGTTTGTTCGGGATATAAACATAAAATCTTTACTTACTTATTTCGTGGGGAACACTACTTGGATATATAGGTAACCCCTGAAATCTCGTTTGAAAGGTCCTTCTTTCTGAAATACTAGGTCTTTATATACTCAGTGATATCTGGGGTATTATTCCAGGACTTCTGCTGAATGGAAGTTCTGACCTAGTCTCTGAATAATACTTTCCGCATTGCATGAAACATAGCATCGCCCTATGAAAATTGATGAAACAATAAAATTGATAATCATTGTTGTTGTAAAAAAGATCCTCTAAAGGGGATACACCGAAAGTCGAACCGTCATCTCTCTGCTGAACGGAAATTCTGACCTGAGCTCTCACGGTTTCGCATCTAACCCCTTACAGATATCATCTGTGGTATACTCACCTGTAAGACTGAATATTGGGATTCTGGATACGGGAGTATATTCAAGTGGTGGGACACATGAATGAGTTTAAGTTTCTAAAATACCTAGTTCATATCCTGATCAAATTGAAAATTGTGTGAAAATTTAAGTGGATCAGTATATCGACAATCTACGTGAATTGTTTAATTCTGAGTATGAAATTAAAGCTTAACAGTACTAGTGACTTGTCTGATAACTGATATGATTCCCTAACACGCTCACCAAAAATATGTTTGTAAATAGTTTACATTCTTTACATTCTGCAATTTAAGTTTCTGTATTTCATTTCTTGTTTAGAAACTTTATTGAAAAATACAAAAAGTTTTTTCATTTCTGCTTTATTTTTCCGACAAACCAGAGTAGAAAGTTGATTGTCTGATTCTCAAAGTTGAAGCAGATGCAGGAAGTTTCTGGACTGGAGGATGAGGAGAGCTTATCTTGATTAAAATCTGATTAATGGAAAGTTAAAAACAAGTTCATTAATTTGAAACCTGTTATTTTCAGAAATTGTTTGAAAATTCTTGAACTAAATCAGTTTGATTTGTCTGAAATCAACCAAGGTCATTAAGTTGGACTTGGTAGATTAATTGAGTAATCAGGATCATTAACTTGGACCTGAATACTTGAGTGGATTTCTAAAACTGATAGATATTGTGATTTATTGTTGAAAATCAATAGATTGTAATGATATATGTTTGAGAAACATGTTGTGGATTTCAAAATCCCCACGGCTCAAAAAGTTAAAGTTTGAACCAGAATTCAAGTCCCAGCATTCCGAGAGGGGGAGTCTGTGAAAGGGGGAGTCAGAATTCTGGAACAACAGTCAAAGGGGAGATTGAAGATAGAGATAGGATGAGATCGTGAACCTGTGAAGAAAGAGTTTTTACATGAGAAGACAAATTTGGAAAGAGACAAAGACTGAAGACTCGACGCCGAAGACTTCGTCAACATCCAAGGGGGGGTCTGTTGGTGCACTGAATGTCTGTTTACTGCGTCTTAATCGAGTCTTAGGTCTAGATAGGTCAGATTAGAGTTGGAAAACATAAAAGTGGGTTTATTCATGTTATTCCGCTTGAAATGACATGTTTGTCATTTTAAGCGAAATCATTTTTTTGTTATTCCGCTCGAACATCACTTGGTGATTCCGCTTGAACGTTTCAAGCGAAATCAGATATAGCTTGAATGTGTCATGTAGTTTCAAGCGGAATCAAGAGGCTATAAATAGGTGTGAGATGAGTTCATTTGTAACGTTTGGAGCGGAATCAGGTCTTGTGATTAGAGTCAAGGTGCTGCCAAAATTTAGTCAGAATTCATTGTAAAGACTCGGAAAAGCAGTAATAGAAAGAAAGTTAAAGAAAACAAGCTGCTGTGATGTTGTTTACTTTGATTCCGCCTTAGTAAATGATGATGAACTGCCTTTACTGGCTGTTTAGGGTCACGAAACCGATCCAACAATAAGTAAATACGAATACAGTCACCAATGTGGCCAAGTTAACAGGGGTCCAATAAAAGAGGAAATTTTGAGCAATGGAATTCCAAATAGACATTTACAATATGCAAATGAATGTTAGAAACAACAACATTCGTTGGGAGAAGCTTAGAATCAACAAGCCCAAACGAAATAGTTTTGGTAACGACATTTTTATTGCAACCAATGCTCTCTTTTCAGCCTCATACATCTTTTATCAGCCCAAGCTGCAAGTTCTACCAATGCCACAAGGTGTCGTAGTGATAAAAAATAATTCAATAATAGTGGTGTTCAAACAAGTATCACCTGTGTTTGAAGTCAAATGAAAGCGCGATAATAAATCGAAGCAGATTTAATCGAAATCAATAAATAGATAATTAAATCCGTGCATGAGATTAGCGCAAGCTTCAAGTTAGTGAAACGCCACCACAAGGTGTCGAAGTTAACAAACGACTTATTGGAGTCGTAGACCAAACAAATCTACTACGACTCAGAACAATGAAACGCTTGTTAAAACGAATTCGAATATGATGTTTTCAATATATCATATAGTGTCTTGAATTGAATATGTGTAATGAACAAGTTCAAACAATTGAATTTGATTTCGTCGCAAGCCGACAATAAAATACATGTACCGACAAGAAAACTTTCGGCATGGTCACAACGAAAAAAAAACCATGTATGTAACTTGAAATGAAAAGACATTTCAAGAAAATGTGTTGACTTGATAACAAAGAAGCCAATAATTACAATAATGCGGGTCATTCGAATCACAATTTAATAATTAGATTTAGCAAAATAATATTTGAACTTTAATGAAACGCTTTATTCGAAACAATACCACTTGCGTAACAACCGATGCATGCGTAACATACGAATTTTCAAGAAATGAAGCAAATGAATATTCGCTGTATGATAGAAATGATTGTGATACAATGACCATTAAGAGGAGTAGAGATGTGAAAATCTACTCACTAGATGCAAAAGTCGGAATTTCAATAAAAGAAATATAATGACTTTACCTGGGGTTGCATGTGATAACCGGTTGTTAGGTGACATTACCTTGGAATGTCAAACATATCGTATTCGTCATTAATATGTTAGGGGGAATGCGGAGACATACGTCTTCTCCTTAGCATGACTCGTGTCGTTTGCAGGACCGCGTGCCAACTACCGCCTCCTCGAAAGTCGTATGTGACGTACTTCAACCTCCGTTGATGTATAGCTTAAGTTTCACGTATACATGTGCACTAGCATTACATTTCGCGTAGAATGTGATGTACTCCGACATCCGTTGACGTAAAATTTGAGTTTCATGTATTCTCGTGCACTAGCGTTTCGTTATGCGTAGGCTGCCTGCTCGGGAAGTTAAAATATCATAGACAATATGGATAATAGTGTGTGCCCGAGTTAATGTTCATGGTTCCTACGTGATGACCTTTAATGAACTTCAACATAAGTTTCCGAAGGTCTTAAATGCATGTTCCTAAACTCTCAGAGTTCTGTGTACTGTATGTAATCGTTTTTGTATACCATGTATAAAACACCACAATGGCGTATGTTTGAAAACAAAATCTTGACTGTTTGTTTTTCGTCAACGGTTGGGGACCATATTCGAGTACTAGGCGTTTCGTATGTATTCAAACTCTTAATAGTCTAAGTCCCAGATAATGGTGAGGTTAGAGCCTAGGTATCTCTACTGACATAGTGAGGTTAGAGCCTAGGCGTTTCGCTAGTGGTTTGCAAGGCCACTAACATGTGTCACGACATAGGAAGCCACCAAACCTAGGCATTTTTATCAACTTTGACTGAGACACAGAAGCACTCATTGGTAGAAGTAGGCCATGAGTGGGGTTGTCTGAAACCCATTAGATCTAACCTTTTTTTCCGCGGTCTGAATGTATACGTTGATTAATGGTGCTTATGGTACCCTATTCGGGACATGATCTAGAATGTTTCACTTGAATGTTTTTGTACCCCGTCATACCATTTTTAAACATTGTAAGCTCTTTTATTTGTATTTTCCCGTAGTTTAGAAAACTAGAATTTGTGTGTATGCATATTTCGAAAAATACGCTTGTTTGAAAAACTGGTATAAAACATAAGCTTTTCGTAAACCATTTGTGTCTGTTAAAACTTGCTGGTAAAATAGTTTATGAATATGTAATTCTTGTATGCTTTGCAAAATGTGCATGTCTTTCCACCCCGAAAACATCTAGAAAAATGTAAAACAGTGAAAAAGTGGGGTTATGAACTCACCTGAATATTCCTGTGCAAAGCTAGTTAAATACGACTTCGCGATGTTGTTTCCAAGAGGAGACTCGCTAGCGTGCATTCAACAATATTTCTAACACGGAATATCTTATAAGTTTCTAAATAACGCCGTAACTAATCTACGTGTTACCGAGCTCTACCGAATCGTTAATCGAACGATTTGACGATTAGTTATTAACTTAATAAAAAAGATTAAGTTATACTTGTTAAGTTTCGTACACTATATGTCGAATGTATATGCCTTTTAGGCGTTTGAAATAAATATAAAAAGTTATATTTATTTTATATGAGAATCCTCGAGTTGTAGTGTTTGAAATAAATATAAAACTATATTTATTTTTATAAAACGAATTCGTGTTACACGATGTTTGAAATAAATAGATATACTATATTTATTTATAAAAGGATTCGAGTTTACGTTTGAAATAAATATATAAATTATATTTATTTTTTTATAAAAGGATTCGTCGAATTTCCGAAGTTCAAAACAACTATGTTTGTTGTTGTAAATAGTTTCCGAATCGTTGTAAGTTGTAAAGTGTCGTCGAAAGAAACTTTTATATTTGTATCTTGTTTTATAAAAGTCGCTTTATATCAATAATTGTTGTTCTATAATGAAGCACGTTTTGTTTTATAATAAAACTTGTTTTATTTTACGGATTTTCTCGAAAAACGGGCAGAGTTTCCTCTGTTTTTGGATTCCCCGACAACACCAGTTGTCGTTATTTTTCCAAATTCAACAAGATTCAAACAATATACATGTAATTTGTCAAATATATTAAACATAAACTATAATTAATCGGTTCGAGCTCGTTAGTCACGAAATAATAAATTTTAAGAAAATAACGAAATAAACGCATCGTCAATTTTTTTTACCAAGTCTTCCGTCAAAATGTCGAGCTGATTGACTGAGTTGATCGAGTCAACTGAGTTGACTCGGTTTGACCGAGTCAGCCGAACCGAACCACGAAACTTGAGCCTTGAACTGAGTCTGACTGAGTTGTATTTGCTGACCCGAGTTGACTCGCTTGACTGAGTTGACTCGCAGACGGAGTCAACCGAACTGAGCTGCCTGACCTAACCGCGCGACCCGAACTGTTAATCAAACCCGAAACCCGAGACGTCACCCGAATAAAACTCGTTTGAGGAACCCGAACCCAAAACCATAACAGAATCTGAACCACCAACAAACTCGGACCAACTGTACCTGGGCTCGTGTCTGAACTGATTGCTCGAAACATCCCAAAACTGACTCGAGCTTGAGCCGCTGTGGTACGAAACACAAACCGAAAACCCTGAACTTGAGCCATCATTCCCGAATCGACCTGAAACGGAGCTGCCATGGCTCCGGCAGCTATTGTTGGTGTCGAGCACCTCTGTCGCAGCGCCGTCGTGAAGATCCACCACCACCGCCGCCGCTTCCGCTGTCACACCCCGACCACGTAAAACAACAAAACGTGGCGGAAACGTCGGGGAGTGTTGTAACAGAATCATTGTTTCACAACCATGGATTAAATAGTTTTGTTTTGTTGAATTATTGAATTCAATGTTTTGATACAATTTAGATAAATACAAATAATTGTTTCTCAGTTTTAAAGTCGCTAAGGCACAAGTCCATCCTATGTGTAGCATGCATCAGCAATCATCACATAGTAGTACCTGAAACACATATGAAAATAGGTACGTCAGCATAAAAATGCATGTGAGTAACATAGGGTTTTGTGTATTAGATTCATGGCTTTGGATAATACGAGAAAAGGTTTTATGTTTTTAAAATGGCCATGAATCTAATGTAAAAGTTTTGTTTCTGAAAACGTGTCGTTTTGGAAAAGGGTTTATAGTATAGACAAAAATAAACTTTGGTTTTGAAAAGTATGTACAAATAGTATTATAAAGTATACTTTAGTTTTAAATAGTTAAATGGATAGTATATCAAAATATACCTTAGTAAATAAAATAATAGCTTTGGTAGTATATCTCAAATATACTTTGGTTTAAGGATAAAAGCATCGGTAGTATATCAATTTATACTTTGGTTTGAATATAGCATATCAACTATGCTTTGGTTAAAAGTAGCATATCAACTATGCTTTAGATAGTATATCAAAATATACTTTAGTTTAAAATAACAAAGTTGGTAGTATATCAAACTATACTTTGGTAAACAGTAGCATATCAAACTATGCTTTGGTTTAAAAATAGCATATCAACTATGCTTTGGTTTAAATAACAAAGTAGGTGTGTTAAAACATATGTTGGATTTTTGTACATAGTATATCAAAATATACTTTGGTAGATCACATTTGAGAGCACATCAAACTGTACTTTTGTAGTATATCAACATATACAAAGAGAGTGTGATTTGGTATTCATTCAAGCCTTAGTGTATCAAACTACACTTTGGAGACTATAGAAATACCACGAAGGCAATTTCTATTTGGTTAAAATTTGGTTTCTGACATTCCATACAACAGGAATGGGGTGTCTAGTCCTATAGCGCTATATCATACTACCAATCGGCTGGGTGAATGTGTAAAAATGGTACAATCCAACAATTTGTTTATTAAGTTTTGGAAAATCAGTGTTTAAGCCATAGGTAATTGTTTAATTTGTCAAAAGAATATGTATTAAGCATGTGTAATCATATAGTTTAAAATCAGGAAAATAACAGATAGGCATATATGTTTCACCCCAAAACAATTGAAAATAGTAAAAGAGGGGACTATGTACTCACTTGAGATTGCAAGTATCCTTGATTAAGTGTCCTAACAAAGCTCGGGAAATCAAGAAATCAAGTGGCACCTAGTATGGATCACTATGTTAAACAATCGGATCCTAAGTCGGGAGGTAGGATAGAATGAAGTTCTATAAATCAAATGAGTATTGCAACTTATATGGCATGATTTAATAGAGCTAACATTCTGATTTGGAAGTTTACCTAAGTGCTTTTGACCCGTTTCGACCCATTATGGTAGTATAAGCCACTATAATGCGTCGTTTGCGTAAAACTAGGTTCGGATGGTTAACTATGTGCTATGTCAAGTCTTACATGCCCAATTATCCCTAAACATGTTACTAATTCAGATTATATGTCAAAAATATGTTCACATAGTCAAAATACGGATT
This sequence comes from Helianthus annuus, assembly GCF_002127325.2. Taxonomy (NCBI): domain Eukaryota; kingdom Viridiplantae; phylum Streptophyta; class Magnoliopsida; order Asterales; family Asteraceae; genus Helianthus; species Helianthus annuus. Next base: position 67,296,286 of record NC_035439.2, on the reverse strand, counting down.
TTAGCTTCAAAAGGGCATTTTGGTCATTTCCTATGGGCATACAAGCTAGCTAGCATACGACTAACCAATCCTAGGTGATCATAAGGTATAACCTCAGTGGTTATTCCCTATACAACTATGATCACTAACTAAGCTTGGTCGGATCCTAAAGATCGACCAAACGGGTCGGGTTCGAAAGGCTTAGCGGTTGTTTAGACCGCTTACCTTGCGACCCTAAACAAGCACTAAACTAATAGTGTCGAGTTAAACATGTCAAAACATGTCTAACCTACTGATTTGGTATCAAAACAAAGCGTTTTGATACCCTAAAGTAGTTCCGTTGCAAAATGCGTGCTAAAACGCATTTTGACCGAAACTTTGACTCGACACTACAACTAGTTAACGTGGTAATCAGCGGCTATAATCACGAAGGATTATAACTATCGTGATTACAATCACGTTTCAAAGTTCAATTGAACTTTGACTTGACCAATTGATGGTCAAAACTGAAAGTCAAACTGTTGGCCAAACGTTTGACTTTCTGCATTACATAAGGAAAAAGCCATAAAAAGAATGAAAGAAGCTCACTAAGGGTCCTTGCTATCTTTTCAATAAGAAGACAAAGTCCCAATTCAGCTTAGGAGAGCTCCAAAGCAGATGTGAAGGAGAGAAAGAAGGAATGAGCAATGAACAAGTGAATGGAGTGGCCTATTTATACTTGTTGGTGATCAACAAGATCATGACAAGTGGTTTGTTTAACCATTAAGCAATGAATCACAACCATACAAGTGTAATTGATAGCTATACTTTGCTTGGAGAGGTGCTAACTTGGTCACCACACAAAGGAATTGCAAGAAAGGTCCCTGAATTATCAAACTGATGCTGAAAACAATGTTTCTGCACAGATGTGATGGTCGCGTAGCGCGACCATAAAGCCTTATGGTCGTCGCGCTACGCGACGGTGTAGGCTGAACTTTCAAAGTTTGGCAGAAATGGTCCCTGCACGTTTTTAAAGCCTTTTTCGATGCGTTTAAACCCCGTTAACCTCATTTTAAGGCTCTAAAATGAAGTTAAAGTATAGGGGACTCAAAACATGCTCGAAAACATCTCGGATGTCGGTTCGTTTGGTCGTACGATCGCATTGTTCGGTTAATTACGACGGAACTCAAACGGATGCGAAAACGAACCAAATTAAGCGACGAATGGAATTTTTGCATGCCGATCACTAAAATAAAAATATTTTAGTGTGTACAAAAATTTTGGATGTCCAGATGTGGTCAAACGTAAGATATGCGCGAAAATGCAAACTTACGCCTTTTTTGACACTTTTAGTCCCTGTAAGATCATATAAGCATGTTTTCGCACACCGAACCTATCAAAGCTTATTTCTATGCCATGTTTAGGTTATATATAGTATGTTTAACTTATGATCAAGTTCTGGACTATAAGTTACCTTACAAATCGGTATAGTTTCACAGTTTGACGCAAATAGTCCCTGCGATCGAATAAACTTGTTTTCGCCATACCAAACCTTCCAAAACTTATTTCTAAGTTATGTAAAGGTCATTTAAGGTATGTTAAGCCTATTTCACTATTCCGGTGTGTTTGTCGCGCTAAACTGATTACGTTTACGCACCAGTGCGCATATAACTTTCTAGAAAGCGATTTAAAGCTCGGAATTGAACAAGAATTGATATGTGCAAAGGATACACATATTTATACAAATCCCAAGTATGAAACACAATATTTCATTGACTTGGCATTTGTTTGGTGCTTGTGGTGACACAGGTGTCACAGTCTCCCCTACTTTAGGAAATTTCTTCCCGAAATTTAATTCTAGAGGAAACTTGTGAAGACAACTGTGATTGTTTCGCTTTCGAATGAATCCTCCGTTTCCCAAGTAAAACTCTAGGTCACGTTTTGATTCTTAGCGAATCTGTTAACTGCCAAAATGTCGTTGTTGTAGTAACGAAAACATGGGGTTTTGAGCAACGGATAGGAGAATGTTTCCTATGAAGACTATTATAGGAAACTTGTGTGTGCTCGAAATCAGAGTCGGAGAATGCAAAATAAGATTGACATTGGTCAAGGTCCAGGACTTCTAGCAATTTAAATAACGCTACTTTCGCAATGTAATAAGGAACACTTATATATAGGAAGTACCAGCGGCGTATCCACCATGCCCTTTTACATTGCTCCCATCTCGTTATTCTCATCACTATAGGTCTTAACACATGACAAAACTTGCTGTGGTTTCTGTGCACTGAATTCCATAATTACGTATGCATCCATAATTTCGTAATTCCTTGCACAGTCCGCACAGTTCATTTCATAATGTGTGGGGTAAAATCAATCGAATAACATGAAATGACTTGACTAGATCACCAAAAGATCTTTTTAATTAAATCAACGAACGATCTTTTTAACTAGATCAACACATGATCTCCTTATCTAGATCGTCGTATGATCTCTTTAAATAGACCATCTAAGGGATCTTTATAACTCGGAACCAAATAATCATTTTGAATCAGCACTTTGGAATCCAAGGTTCTTACTATTTGCATAGAAGCCCCTTAAGGATTTAAGACAGTACTTTGAGTATCCTTCTGAGAATCTAACATATGAAAATACGGAAGATTCCACCAGGACTTAGATAACGAGCTTTGGAGTTACACATAAACCCAAAATCACCAAATTGTGTATTCGTTAATTTAATTATTAGCTCGTTTGTGAATTTGAAGTACACTAGAAATCCAATCACGGACTTCAATTAGTACTTTAAAATATCCTCAAGAATCTAACTATGAAGATAGGAAGATCTTATAAGGATTTGGAATTTGTTTCTGTCGTGTTATAACATTCATATTAGGACACATAAAGAATCAAATCAAGGACTTACGACAGTACCTTTATCAAATCAAAGATTTGAAATGGTACTTCAAGTATCTGATTAAGAATTGCACCTGTACTTTGTTTCTTAAAAGAAACTAGTACTTAGGATTTTTTTTGGGGAGATCACAAATGATCATAATAAAGGAATCACACGAGAAGTTTGTTCTGAAAAGAACATGGTTCTTTGGTGTCGATATTGTAGGGGTATGTCGACACATACACACAATCGTATCAGTTTTGGAAATAAAATTGGAACAACCATTTTATTTATAGTAACTGAATTGTCTCAAATGTCAAAAGATAACAAACGAAGGAAATACAAAAGTCTAATTGTTCACTACTGCATTATCATTTGCATTTGCCTCGTTTATGTTAAATACTCGTCTGCGTGCTGGATTTGCATTAGCAAGTCTTGGGCAATTGTTCCGGTAGTGAGTAAGATCACCACAGTTATAGCACGATCCAGGTGGAAATTGTGCTTGAACAGCAGCAGGATTTGCAGCATTCTGGTTTTGGATAACATGACGGCAGGTTTCGACCAAATGTCCCAATCGCCCACAGTGGGTACACTTGAGACACGGTGTTTGATTCACATGATGACGGTTGCATTTGTTGCACAAGGGTGCAGTACCAATATAGTTCTTCCTAGCAGGAGGCTGTGCTGGCTGATTTGGTGCAACCTGATCATTCTGAGCGACCACTGCGAAGTTTTGTGAAGCCTTACGCTTCTTCGACTTCTTAGAGGACTCGATCTGTTTATCCTTTGGTTTTTCCTGTGCCAACTTATCAGAGGGTTTCAGATCGCCTTTTCGGAAAAGCTTACCCTTCCTGATTTGAGATTCAGTCAGGGTAGCAGATAGTTCAATGGCTTGTCTGACGGTAGTAGGGTTGCTACCAGTAACAATATCCTGAACTGGATCAGGAAGGCCATCGATGTATCTTTCAATTGCCTTATCCAAAGGCGTAACCATGGTAGGACATAACAGACTCAATTCCTCTTAACGATCAGTGTATGCTCGATGTTCACCGCTGTCTTGTTTGAGATCATCAAATTCCCGTTCCAAAGCCCTAAGCTCATGACGTGTATAGAATTCCTTCATCATTAGAGCCCGAAGCTCTTCCCAGGTTTGTGCCATTGCTACATCGGCACCTCGATCCCTCATTATGTCATTCCACCATGTGAGTGCTCTTTTCTGGAATACACTCGACGCAAACTCAACTTTTCGCTCGTTTGGGCATTGCACATGACGAAATGTGCTTTCAAGACTCTCAAACCACTGTAGGAGTCCCGTGGCCCCTTCAGACCCAGTAAATGTAAGTGGCTTAGCTGAGTTGAATGTCTTAAAGGTGCACTGAACATTGTTATTGTTATTGTTTGCCTGATTTATCTGGGTGATAAGGTTCGGGAGTACAGCAGCGAATTGCTGAGCGATTAGGGCTGCCAAGGCGGCATCCTGAGCTTGATCACGTCGAGGAGGCATATTCTAAAAGGGCAAAGAAACATGAGGGAAAAACGAGTGAGATGTCATTGGATATTCAAAATTGGATGTTTAAGAATATCGACAGAGCATAAGGATTGTGATCATTCGTTCGTTACTTAAAACAAACAAATGACACTGTGACAAATCAAAGTAAATAGGTCAATATAATGTATCACTGAAGACATGCTCGCCTATAAGTGAACACTCACCCCAAGAGTTCCCAGGTAAGAGTGACTGGTCCGATACTGCGGATTTGTACGAACACTCTAGCCTTAGACAGAAAACTCAGGGTACAGGCATTCACCCTTCCAGTCTGCACGTGTTCACATTATTTAGACCCAAACTTTGACGAGATTTTGAAAACACCAAAGGCTTAAAAGCCTAAAAACAAATCATCTAAGGATAGATGACTTCTCGTGATGTTTTGAAAAATTTTGACTCGAGAGAACGAATTGTGTTTTGTTTTTGTTAATCACCTAAGGATAGGTGAAGTGTATTGTTTTAAGACTAAACACAAGATAATTTGTGTTAGGGTCCTAGGAAGGTTATAGTCTAGGTCAAAGCATTACTAATAACCTAATTCCCTATAACCATTGTCTTTGATACCAACTTTTCTGTCACACCCCGACCACGTAAAACAACAAAACGTGGCGGAAACGTCGGGGAGTGTTGTAACAGAATCATTGTTTCACAACCATGGATTAAATAGTTTTGTTTTATTGAATTATTGAATTCAATGTTTTGATACAATTTAGATAAATACAAATAATTGTTTCTCAGTTTTAAAGTCGCTAAGGCACAAGTCCATCCTATGTGTAGCATGCATCAGCAATCATCACATAGTAGTACCTGAAACACATATGAAAATAGGTACGTAAGCATAAAAATTCCTGTGAGTAACATAGGGTTTTGTGTATTAGATTCATGGCTTTGGATAATACGAGAAAAGGTTTTATGTTTTTAAAATAGCCATGAATCTAATGTAAAACTTTTGTTTCTGAAAACGTGTCGTTTTGGAAAAGGGTTTATAGTATAGACAAAAATAAACTTTGGTTTTGAAAAGTATGTACAAATAGTATTATAAAGTATACTTTAGTTTTAAATAGTTAAATGGATAGTATATCAAAATATACCTTAGTAAATAAAATAATAGCTTTGGTAGTATATCTCAAATATACTTTGGTTTAAGGATAAAAGCATCGGTAGTATATCAATTTATACTTTGGTTTGAATATAGCATATCAACTATGCTTTGGTTAAAAGTAGCATATCAACTATGCTTTAGATAGTATATCAAAATATACTTTAGTTTAAAATAACAAAGTTGGTAGTATATCAAACTATACTTTGGTAAACAGTAGCATATCAAACTATGCTTTGGTTTAAAAATAGCATATCAACTATGCTTTGGTTTAAATAACAAAGTAGGTGTGTTAAAACATATGTTGGATTTTTGTACATAGTATATCAAAATATACTTTGGTAGATCACATTTGAGAGCACATCAAACTGTACTTTTGTAGTATATCAACATATACAAAGAGAGTGTGATTTGGTATTCATTCAAGCCTTAGTGTATCAAACTACACTTTGGAGACTATAGAAATACCACGAAGGCAATTTCTATTTGGTTAAAATTTGGTTTCTGACATTCCATACAAAAGGAATGGGGTGTCTAGTCCTATAGCGCTATATCATACTACCAATCGGCTGGGTGAATGTGTAAAAATGGTACAATCCAACAATTTGTTTATTAAGTTTTGGAAAATCAGTGTTTAAACCATAGGTAATTGTTTAATTTGTCAAAAGAATATGTATTAAGCATGTGTAATCATATAGTTTCAAATCAGGAAAATAACAGATAGGCATATATGTTTCACCCCAAAACAATTGAAAACAGTAAAAGAGGGGACTATGTACTCACTTGAGATTGCAAGTATCCTTGATTAAGTGTCCTAACAAAGCTCGGGAAATCAAGGAATCAAGTGGCACCTAGTATGGATCACTATGTTAAACAATCGGATCCTAAGTCGGGAGGTAGGATAGAATGAAGTTCTATAAATCAAATGAGTATTGCAACTTATATGGCATGATTTAATAGAGCTAACATTCTGATTTGGAAGTTTACCTAAGTGCTTTTGACCCGTTTCGACCCATTATGGTAGTATAAGCCACTATAATGCGTCGTTTGCGTAAAACTAGGTTCGGATGGTTAACTATGTGCTATGTCAAGTCTTACATGCCCAATTATCCCTAAACATGTTACTAATTCAGATTATACGTCAAAAATATGTTCACATAGTCAAAATACGGATTTTAGCTTCAAAAGGGCATTTTGGTCATTTCCTATGGGCATACAAGCTAGCTAGCATACGACTAACCAATCCTAGGTGATCATAAGGTATAACCTCAGTGGTTATTCTCTATACAACTATGATCACTAACTAAGCTTGGTCGGATCCTAAAGATCGACCAAACGGGTCGGGTTCGAAAGGCTTAGCGGTTGTTTAGACCGCTTACCTTGCGACCCTAAACAAGCACTAAACTAATAGTGTCGAGTTAAACATGTCAAAACATGTCTAACCTACTGATTTGGTATCAAAACAAAGCGTTTTGATACCCTAAAGTAGTTCCGTTGCAAAATGCGTGCTAAAACGCATTTTGACCGAAACTTTGACTCGACACTACAACTAGTTAACGTGGTAATCAGCGGCTATAATCACGAAGGATTATAACTATCGTGATTACAATCACGTTTCAAAGTTCAATTGAACTTTGACTTGACCAATTGATGGTCAAAACCGAAAGTCAAACTGTTGGCCAAACGTTTGACTTTCTACATTACATAAGGAAAAAGCCATAAAAAGAATGAAAGAAGCTCACTAAGGGTCCTTGCTATCTTTTCAACAAGAAGACAAAGTCCCAATTCAGCTTAGGAGAGCTCCAAAGCAGATGTGAAGGAGAGAAAGAAGGAATGAGCAATGAACAAGTGAATGGAGTGGCCTATTTATACTTGTTGGTGATCAACAAGATCATGACAAGTGGTTTGTTTAACCATTAAGCAATGAATCACAACCATACAAGTGTAATTGACAGCTATACTTTGCTTGGAGAGGTGCTAACTTGGTCACCACACAAAGGAATTGCAAGAAAGGTCCCTGAATTATCAAACTGATGCAGAAAACAATGTTTCTGCCCAGATGTGATGGTCGCGTAGCGCGACCATAAAGCCTTATGGTCGTCGCGCTACGTGACGGTGTAGGCTGAACTTTCAAAGTTTGGCAGAATTGGTCCCTGCACATTTTTAAAGCCTTTTACGATCGCATTGTTCGGTTAATTACGACGGAACTCAAACGGATGCGAAAACGAACCAAATTAAGCGACGAATAGAATTTTTGCATGCCAATCACTAAAATAAAAATATTTTAGTGTGTACAAAAATTTTGGATGTCCAGATGTGGTCAGAACGTAAGATATGCGCGAAAATGCAAACTTACGCCATTTTTGACACTTTTAGTCCCTGTAAGATCATATAAGCATGTTTTCGCACACCGAACCTATCAAAGCTTATTTCTAAGCCATGTTTAGGTTATATATAGTATGTTTAACTTATGATCAAGTTCTGGACTATAAGTTACCTTACGAATCGGTATAGTTTCGTAGTTTGACGCAAATAGTCCCTGCGATCGAATAAACTTGTTTTCGCCATACCAAACCTTCCAAAACTTATTTCTAAGTTATGTAAAGGTCATTTAAGGTATGTTAAGCCTATTTCACTATTCCGGTGTGTTTTTCGCGCTAAACTGATTATGTTTACGCACCGGTGCGCATATAACTTTCCAGAAAGCGATTTAAAGCTCGGAATTGAACAAGAATTGATATGTGCAAAGGATACACATATTTATACTGTGACAACCCTCACAAAACCAGGTATCCGTACGACTTAATTAGCTATTAACTGTTGCCTAATTACTGTGCTTAACTGAGAATTCTGATAAACTGCTACTTGATTGTCGGTACTTATACATATCTGCATCATACTTTGATTCCCGTCACTACATTATTTATTTACTGAACTTTAGTGACAAACATGATGCACAAAAGCACAGTAGCATTTGAACGGATAACCTATTGAACATGCTGATATAGCCAGCATCAGGCAAACACTGCCTCTAAAGGCCTGTAAGAGCCAGAATTATTTTACTACACCCGTAGTGTGTGTAGGGATACAAGGGTTGTATAATTGCGCCTCTAGGAATAAGATACAGAGATTGGATGTGCCTAAAACGTAGTTTAAGCACGGAACACAACACTTTTATTTACACACTAGCTTCTAGCTAATTAATAAAGTGCCAAAATACAAGGAATTATTCCTGACACTTTGCAGAATAAATTGTGTCGCTAAAAATATTACTTACGACGCTTAAAGGATACCTTAAGCACTTTAACGGATTCCTATCCGACCGAACAACCGGACAATACCCGGAACATAAAAATATTGCCAGGATTATTATTGGTATTTTTCTGAGCCATTTAGGGTCCCTGATTACCCTAACGCCCGCTCTTTAACACATTAAACAACTAACGAGGTTAGACCTTAAAGTTAACCAACTTAACTTAACTAAACTATAACTGAACAATCGAGATCGAACCGGATGCCATTACATCCTAATGAAATCGGCCAACTATGATGTGACAAGGGAGTACAAGTTTTATTATATTAGATTTGATTCGTGGATATCTAGAAGCATAGAAGACCGATGGACGAAAGCGCCTAAAATCTCTATATAAACCCCTCTCTCTCACATACATAAACACACACACTCAAGATCAAACAACTCTCACTCTCTCTTGTGCTCTCCCTCTCGGCCGAACATACCCCCCCCATCCAACCATTTTTCGGTTTTGCTTCACCCATTCCAAGCATACACTAGTGTCGGGGATCACGTACAACGAAGCTTGAAACAAACGGAAGTTGAAGGACCTCGCCACGTTGCTTTTATCCACGCCGCTTTCGACTAGAATCTTCCCTAGCCCCGAGCTAGAGGTATATCATTTAAAACTCGTTTTTAATCGTATCAAAAGTGGTTAAAAGGATTTTTATCGGTTAAATGTCGGTAACCCACTATTCGAATCTAAAAAGTCTACAAAAACATGAAAATCGTTGGATAAAAGGTCATAACGCGTGTAAATGTCGTAGTATTTGAATATGTTGGTTATTAGGGCCCGATCTATGATGTGGTGGCTCTTATCATCGTTTAACCCGACTTTGTTAAGATCCCGAATCTTGACATACACTTGTTTCTAGCAGTACAAGGGTTAAAAGGTGAAACTCCACCACACGGGAAACATGAACTTGTGTAAAAGTGTTTTGACATGCAAAATAGTGTTTAAAACGAGCCGATCTACGTATGTACAAGTGGTATATTCGTAGGACCGGGTGTCGAGAAAATCATGTTTTATAAAAGTGGATAACATGTTGATAAAAGGATGTTTTCTATAAACTACAAGTGTAGAAACACTTATAAAATGAAAGATCCGACAAAATAACAATTTTTACAAAAATTGTCGAGAAGTTGTAAAGAGTGATTTGTTCCAAAAACGGGGTTTTTGCAAGACTAAGTTATTTTATGTATAGATCCACTAAATATAAAGTGATCTACAATACGACACTCGGAAAAATTACATGTTCATGTGATAATGTGATTTTACATTTTAGTCTACAAATTTGAAGTGTTGAAACTTGTTTATTATATTGGAAATTGATTGATTGAAATAAAAGAAGTGATTTTGTAAAAGAAAATGATACGCTTGAAAGCGTGGCCACCTCCAGTTACAGGGGAAACTCTGGCGAAATTTTTCTAAAATCTAACACTTAGAATTATTTACAAGTGTTAGAACTATTATTGGAAATATATACAAAATATATTCGCCATGACTTTATTTATTAAATAATCGGAGGTGGGATTTTCACAAAACTAAACGTGATAAATATATATTCGGTAAATATATTTTGTCACAACACTGTTTATGATTATTTTGTGAAAATGTATAAATATTATTTTTAGAGTAAAAATGATATTTACTAACTTGTCAAACCCAAAATAATACCAACGCTTATACGACAAGCATAAAAGTTACAACGGTGATTACTATTACCATCTAATCATTAAAACGTAACTTACGCTTATTACGGAAATATTCACAAACGCGTATGTTGTCAACGTATTATTTTGGAAAGTAATATGTAAAAAGAAAATATATAATTTTTGAGAAAAATAATTATATTTTGGAAAGAGAAATAAAAATATATTAAGTGGGACTTAATGAGATAGTATAAATACACATGTATTTAAATCCCCCATCCTTGGGAAGGAAAGTAAAATACCAAGTATGTACACGAAACGGTTGTCTAACCGTCTCCTAAAAATGTAAGTTATAAAGCTAAGGCACGGCCATCCGTCTAATAGAATTAGCACCTGTAGGTCGTTGCACAGCTTCGGATATTCGGATTACTTGGTAGAGATACGCATTCACTCTGAGTTCATGTCCCCCTTTTCTCTAAACTGTTTTCAGTTTGCTTAACTGCGGGGGTGAAATACATGTTACTATGATTTACGAGTACTTTACAACGGTATGTTTAACGTAAGGAGGTGTTATACGATCATGTGAGTGGATAGGAACAACATGGGGCCATTAGTCCTCATGGAGGGACCGAGGGACAGGAGCGGTAGATCTATCTGGGTGTAGCGAGCCCAGCCCCCGGCCAAACTAGAAACGGACCGTGGGGTGACTTTGTCCACATACTTTGCCGTGGCGAAATCTGCTAGGTTTGAGTCTCCCTATTTGCACTTCACATATGTCAGTGGCCTTGCAAACCGTTGATGATCACAAGTCCTCTTACACTGCTACATACCACAACTATTTTTATACTCACAAATGTTTTACATACTCACCTACACGTGAACTCGCTCAACATTATTGTTGATTTTTCAACTCACATGTATTTCAGGAAATTAAACCGATCTGGCACGGTGTGGAACGTTTTCCGCTGCACTGGTCATGAAGTCATCAGGGTTTAGGGTTGTGTCTCTTACCTGGACAAGACACAAACCCTAAATCACGTTTATGTTTTGTTATAAGTTGTAATGTTACTAAACAAGGTTATGGTTGCATGTTAAAAACACTGGTATTGTATGATGTTTTCAAAAACTTAATGGATGACTTGCATGGTTTTTAAATTCATATAGCTTTGTTATGATTAAGCTATGGTATTAAGAAGTCACACAAATTAACCACGCTTCCGCAAAGCCAGGGTGTGACAGCTTGGTATCAGAGCTCTGATCATAGCGAACTAGGATTCCTTCTCGAGTCTAGACTATGATCACTAGGGCTCTCACGAAAACATTTTTCTGCATACCACTTAAGTCCAGATCCACAAACTTTTTACAAACAAATGTTGAGCACATTTTATTCATTATTCTAGGCTCAGTCTGGGAGGCTGAGGTTCGGACTAGTGGGACTAGGAGTGTTGGCTAGTGGGACTAGGAGTGTTGACTAGTGGGACTAGGAAGGACAGTCTGGGAGGCTGGGAGGCTAGTGGGACTAGGAGTGTTGGCTAGTGAGACTAGGAAGGACAGTCTGGGAGGCTGGGAGGCTAGTGGGACTAGGTGGATTATGTGATTATTATCTGGTAACTTATGTGACTATTTGATTCACTGATTTTGTGCTTATTCTGTGTTATGTTACAGACCCATGGATTCACCAGCTACAGGTGGATCAGATACCACTGGACCTCTACCGTTAGTGTCAGACGATGTTATGTCTTCGGAGCATGAGGTGCACACCTCAGACTATACTAGCACCGACGATGACGACTTCGAGCCGTTCGCGTTACCCGACGGCGCCGATGAGCACACTGATGACTCCTTGCCCTTCGCTTTACCCGAGGGTGCCTATGAGCCTATTGATGGCGATCCTACTGAGTACCTCCCTATTGTTGCGATTCCGGCACCGATTCCTCTTGCTTCTTACCCTGCGTATGAGCTTTTACCAGACGTCGATGCCGACGGCGACATCGAGCTTTACGAGGACGAGCCATTTGAGGACGAGGATCCTGACGTAGCTCCTCTAACTGCTGGCGGTCTCTTGATGATAGCTGACGTTCCAGCTGGAGACTCGCCCATTCACTCTCCAGTCCCAGACTCTTTTGAGTCTGTGGCATCTGTATCATCTCGCGGGGCGAGCGCGCAGCAGTTTATTCACGACTCAGACCCTGATCAGGCGTCTTCAGCTGCCCCCATTCCGAGCTACGCGTTTGAGCATGATGATATCGAGGATTCTGACCCTGTTTTCCCTCCAGGATTTGATCCTGACCATGATATCGAGTATATTCCTATGGATGAGCATATGGAGGACCCTGATGATCCTATCGGTCCCATTGATCCAGATTTTGACTTTGACATGGCATTCGACGACCCTGAGCCTGCCATAGCCCCAGAGCAGGCAGCTGCTTTTGACCCTTTACCTGAGCATGACCCTGTTCATGCTGATTTTCCTCTTGAGCCTTTTGATGCTGATCCCCCTGTAGATGTTCCTGTGATCGAGGGCGATCATGTTGCTGCTGATCCCATTGTTCCTTTACCCGTTGGTGACATACCTGCTGATCCTGTTATTGATCCTGTCGATCCTGATATTGCACCTGTTGACCCCGTTATTGCTCCTATCGATCCTTTACCCATCGAGCCCGAGCACGCTCTTTTTGCTGAGCACATGGATCCTCCAGATGAGGAGGCACAGCACGGGTGGATACCGGCGGACGAGGATGTTCCACCGTTTCCCCCACATCACACTGGCACACATCATACTGATTTCTCATTTCAGATCCCATCATTTATTCCTCCAGCGGGGCCTGGAGAGGGCTCTTTAGCCCACCCTTTCGGTCATGTACCGATGACCATGCCATTCATGCCTTAGATAGCATCTATCCCATCTTCTGTTGCACCTATCGATCTTACCAGCACGCCATTACTTTGGTCGACCCCATCTGCCATGCCACTTACAGATCCATACCACCCATTTCATTTGGGCCATACTATTGAGGATCTTTTGATGTCGTTTGTACACCAGCACGAGTCTCATACACAGCGACTCCAGGAGCTCGAGAGAGCTCAGCTATCTTTTGGTCCATATCTTGGTCAGACATCTTTATCTTTTCAGTCTCTTCGATCATTACCTCCTGACTTTGCTGCCCGACTTACGACTATGGAGCAGCAGATTGCATCTGTTATTCGCACTCAGCAGGCGATGGAGGAGGACTGGCTTCATTTACGCCGCTTGCTCTACACTCACTTTCCCCCTCCTCCACCCCCATCCGCATAGGGCTCATTGGTACCATAGTGGTCGGCGATGGTGAGACGACCGCGATTGTGACTGCACAGATTTTTGGAGACCAGCCGACGATACAGATTTTTGTTGTTATTTGTTGATGTACTGGTTGTATGTGACACTGATGTGATGCTGTTTTTGACAGGGGTGATGTAGCCCCTATTTGATTTGTGATTGTATGATACAGTGACGTGCTGACACACTTGCTACACTTTATGGTCTCGAATATAACAATCGCTGTATTCTCACCATATCTGATTCACTTGATTTCTTATTTATGTTTTGTGACATGGGATGTTGTATGTATGATATTTGCAACATGGGATGTTGGGACATGGGATGTTGTAAGTATGATATTTGCAACATGGGATGTTGGGACATGGGATGTTGTGTATGATATTTGTGACATGGGATTTTGGGACATGGGATGTTGTGTGTGATATATTGATAACATGAGATGTTATATGCTATTACTATTACTATATACGTATGTTTATTATGGCCTAATCGACGTACGCATCTTTAGAAGATGGCACCAAGACGTCAACCGCAGCCGATGCCCACTACTCCTGAAGAACTACAGCAAGTTATTGCTGCCGCCATTGCTCAATATGCTGCCTCGCAAGGAGGACCAAGCGGAAGTAGCTCGAACATCAACGGCAACCAAAACCCTCCTCATGGGTGCACCTACAAACAATTCTTGGATTGTAAGCCCATCAACTTCGACGGCACAGGTGGTGCTGTTGCTTTCGTTCGCTGGGCAGAGAAGACTGATTCCACCATCCGCATGAGCAAATGTGCGCTCGACCAGCAGGTCACTTACATCTCAGGGCTGTTTCTAGACGGAGCCCTATCTTGGTGGAACTTACAAGTGCAAACACTAGGCGAAGCTGCCGCCTACGCCCTGACTTGGGCCGAATTGAAAGAGCTTATGCGCAAGAAGTACTGTTCCCGCGCAGAAATTCAAAGGTTGGAGACTGAATTTTGGCACCTAAAGATGGATGGACCAAAGGTTGCAGAATACGTCCAGAGGTTTCATGACCTATCTCAAGTGGTTCCTTATATGGTCACGCCTGAATACAAGCGAATCGAGCGCTTCATTTGGGGATTAGCTCCCCAAATCATTAGCATGGTGACCTCCTCCAAACCGGCAACTATTACGAAAGCCATTGATTTGAGCGTGGCTCTCACTGAGGAGGCAATTCGTTTAAACAAGTTTGATGAAGTCAAGGCGAAGAAGACAGAGACTCACGTTGAGTCCTCAGGAGGTAACAAAAGGAAGTTTTCAAACTTCAAACAAGGCGTCAGTATGGCAGTAAAGAAAGGAAGATCAGCTGGTAGTACCAAGAAAGGGAAGGGGTACCAGGGCACCCAGCCCAAATGCAACAACTGCCAACGCCACCATACTGGCAATTGTAACGTGAAAGTTTGTGAATCTTGTGGAAAACCGGGCCACTCAAAGGAATCATGTTGGGCTAGTGCAGGCCGGGGAGGCCAGGGAGGATATATGAATAGAAACGATAATCGTGGTGGTTTGGGAAATCGCCCACAAGGGAATAATCGAGGCTACAATGCAAATCAAGCCGGAACTGCCAATCAAAACAACCCGCCAGTTAGGGACGGTGCGGGAAGTGGAAAAAGATTAGGATGTTTTCATTGCGGTGACATTGGGCACTTCAAGAAGGATTGCCCGGGATTGAACCAAGCCCGTGGAAGGGTGTTCCAGATCGGTGCACGGGAAGCACGCCAGGATCCCAACGTTGTCACTGGTACGTTCCCTGTAAATCAACGCTATGCATCTGTTCTGTTTGATACTGGTGCCGACTATAGCTTCATATCACTAGAATTTAAGAATATACTCGGGCTAGCCGCTAATAAGTTAGACATTCCCTACGCAATCGAACTGGCTAATGGAAAATTGGTAGAAGCCAATGATGTGATCAGAGGCTGTGTGATTGAATTAGGAGAGCGCGAGTTTACTCTAGATCTACTACCAGTCCAGTTGGGAAGCTTCGACGTGGTGGTAGGAATGGATTGGTTATCCGGGAACAAGGCAGAGATAGTATGTCACGAGAAGGTTATTCGTATTCCGACCGACGATGGTGAGACCATTGTTGTTCATGGAGAAAAGCATGAGACGCCGTTAAGGATGATTAGTTGCCTGAAAGCAAGAAAATGTTTGAAGAAAGGATGTGTTGCTTTTCTAGCACACATTGTGGATAAGAAGGTTGCTGAGCCAAATATCAAAGACATCCCTGTCGTGAGGGAATACCCAGAAGTCTTTCCAGAAGACTTGCCTGGCTTGCCACCTCAAAGGCAAGTGGAGTTTCGCATCGACTTAGTTCCAGGCGCTGCGCCTGTGGCTAAGGCACCTTATAGACTTGCTCCGTCTGAGATGCAAGAACTGTCGACACAACTTCAAGAGTTGTTAGACAAGGGATTTATCCGACCAAGCTTCTCGCCTTGGGGAGCTCCAGTTTTGTTTGTGAAGAAGAAGGACGGTAGTTTCCGTATGTGTATCGACTACAGAGAGTTGAACAAGCTGACAATCAAGAATAGGTATCCCCTGCCAAGAATCGATGATCTGTTCGACCAGCTTCAAGGTTCAAGCTTCTATTCAAAGATCGATCTTCGATCCGGATACCATCAGCTACGGATACAAGAGGAGAGTATTCCGAAGACAGCCTTCAGAACTCGATATGGACACTACGAGTTTCTGGTTATGCCGTTTGGTTTGACAAACGCACCTGCAGTGTTCATGGATTTGATGAACCGAGTTTGTAAGCCGTACTTGGATAAGTTCGTGATCGTATTCATCGATGACATTCTGATTTATTCGAAGACGAAGGCTGAGCACGAGCAGCATCTTAGAGCCATTCTGGAGCTACTAAAGAAAGAACAGCTGTACGCCAAGTTCTCTAAGTGTGAGTTTTGGCTAAGAGAAGTGCAGTTTCTTGGGCACGTGGTGAATGGAGATGGAATCCACATGGATCCAACCAAGATCGAGGCGATCAAAGATTGGGAAACGCCAAAGACGCCAACCGAGATTCGGCAATTCTTGGGTTTGGCTGACTATTATCGAAGGTTCATCGAGAACTTTTCAAAGATCGCTCAACCGTTGACACTCCTCACGCAGAAGGATAAAAAGTTTGATTGGGGAATCAAACAGGATGAAGCATTTCAAGTGTTAAAGGATAAGCTTTGTAACGCGCCAATCTTAGCTCTACCAGAAGGTACCGACGATTTTGTGGTATATTGCGACGCATCGCGTCAGGGATTGGGTTGTGTGTTGATGCAACGCCAAAAGGTCATTGCTTACGAATCGCGTCAACTGAAAGTGCACGAAAAGAACTATACCACCCACGATTTGGAGCTTGGCGCAGTGGTTTTTGCACTAAAGATCTGGAGACACTACCTGTATGGTACGAAGTGCACAATCTTCACAGATCACAAAAGCCTACAGCATATATTCAACCAGAAGGAGTTGAATATGAGGCAAAGACGATGGGTTGAATTATTGAACGATTACGACTGCGAGATAAAGTATCACCCAGGGAAGGCGAATGTAGTCGCCGATGCCTTAAGTCGTAAGGAAAGGATCAAGCCCCTAAGGGTTAGGGCTATGGAAATGATAATCCAAACCGATCTCTCCTCGCGCGTTCGTGCAGCACAGAAAGAAGCTCTCAAGGAGGAGAACCTTGAGAAAGAGTATCTCCGTGGGATGGAGAAGATATTGGTGCCAAACGAGGAAGGAACGTTATGTTTTGGGAAAAGGATTTGGGTTCCTCTATTTGGTGAATTAAGGGAAGTTATTTTCGATGAAGCGCACAAGTCACGGTACTCTATCCACCCGGGATCGGATAAGATGTACCAAGATCTCAAAAATTTCTATTGGTGGCCTAGGATGAAAGGCGACGTTGCTATTTACGTGAGCAAATGTTTAACGTGCGCTAAGGTCAAGGCGGAATACTAGAAGCCCTCGGGACTTCTGCAACAACCTGAGATTCCCAAGTGGAAATGGGAACAAATCTCAATGGATTTTGTTACAAAACTGCCAAGAACGCCAAGAGGTCATGATATGATTTGGGTGATTGTTGACCGCCTAACAAAGTCCGCACACTTTCTGCCAATCAAGGAGAAAGACAGTACTAGTAAACTTGCGGAAATTTACTTGAGAGAGATCGTAGCACGACATGGAGTACCCCTCTCGATCATCTCTGATAGAGACGGAAGGTTTGTGTCGAGGATATGGCAATCCTTCCAAGAAGCTTTTGGCTCACAATTGAATCTGAGCACTGCGTTCCATCCGCAAACTGACGGCCAGAGCGAGCGAACGATACAGACTTTGGAAGACATGCTAAGAGCATGTGTTATGGATTTGGGCGGTAGCTGGGATAAACACTTACCTTTGGTCGAATTCTCATACAACAACAGCTACCACACCAGTATTGGTGTCGCGCTTTTGAAGCCCTTTACGGACGCAAGTGTCGATCACCACTATGTTGGGCTGACGCAGGTGATAGGCAGCTTGCCGGTCCTGAAATCGTCCAAGAGACGACAGACAAGATTGCGCAGATTCTTAAACGCATCGAAGCCGCTCGCCACAGACAAAAGGCCTATGCGGATCCAAACCGAAAACATATGGATTTTCAAGTTGGAGAGATGGTGTTATTGAAGGTATCACCCTGGAAAGGGGTGGCACGCTTTGGGAAGCGTGGGAAGTTAAATCCACGCTACATTGGTCCTTTCAGAATTTTAGAAAGAATTGGAACCGTAGCATACAAGTTGGACCTACCTGCTGAACTAAATGGTGTTCACGATACATTTCATGTATCCAATTTAAAGAAGAGTCCAAATCAAGTTGACGTTGCCATTCCTATCGACGAGATTCATGTTGACGACACGCTCCACTTCGTAGAAGCACCTGTCGAGGTCACAGATTGGAAAGTTAACAGGACCCGCCGGAGCAGTGTCAAACTCGTCAAGGTTCGCTGGAATGCCAGACATGGTCCTGAATACACCTGGGAGCGTGAGGACCGGATGAAAGAGAAATACCCCCACTTATTTCCTAAGAACTCTGCATCTACAAGCAGAATTTAAAATTTCGGGACGAAATTTATTTAACGGGGGGAGAATGTGACAACCCTCACAAAACCAGGTATCCGTACGACTTAATTAGCTATTAACTGTTGCCTAATTACTGTGCTTAACTGAGAATTCTGATAAACTGCTACTTGATTGTCGGTACTTGTACATATCTGCATCATACTTTGATTCCCGTCACTACATTATTTATTTACTGAACTTTAGTGACAAACATGATGCACAAAAGCACAGTAGCATTTGAACGGATAACCTATTGAACATGCTGATATAGCCAGCATCAGGCAAACACTGCCTCTAAAGGCCTGTAAGAGCCAGAATTATTTTACTACACCCGTAGTGTGTGTAGGGATACAAGGGTTGTATAATTGCGCCTCTAGGAATAAGATACAGAGATTGGATGTGCCTAAAACGTACTTTAAGCACGGAACACAGCACTTTTATTTACACACTAGCTTCTAGCTAATTAATAAAGTGCCAAAATACAAGGAATTATTCCTGACACTTTGCAGAATAAATTGTGTCGCTAAAAATATTACTTACGACGCTTAAAGGATACCTTAAGCACTTTAACGGATTCCTATCCGACCGAACAACCGGACAATACCCGGAACATAAAAATATTGCCAGGATTATTATTGGTATTTTTCTGAGCCAGTTAGGGTCCCTGATTACCCTAACGCCCGCTCTTTAACACATTAAACAACTAACGAGGTTAGACCTTAAAGTTAACCAACTTAACTTAACTAAACTATAACTGAACAATCGAGATCGAACCGGATGCCATTACATCCTAATGAAATCGGCC
This sequence comes from Helianthus annuus, assembly GCF_002127325.2. Classification (NCBI taxonomy): domain Eukaryota; kingdom Viridiplantae; phylum Streptophyta; class Magnoliopsida; order Asterales; family Asteraceae; genus Helianthus; species Helianthus annuus. The sequence goes on along the minus strand of NC_035439.2, from coordinate 67,276,636 downwards.
AACTATGATGTGACAAGGGAGTACAAGTTTTATTATATTATATTTGATTCGTGGATATCTAGAAGCATAGAAGACCGATGGACGAAAGCGCCTAAAATCTCTATATAAACCCCTCTCTCTCACACACATAAACACACACACTCAAGATCAAACAACTCTCACTCTCTCTTGTGCTCTCCCTCTCGGCCGAACATACCCCCCCATCCAACCATTTTTCGGTTTTGCTTCACCCATTCCAAGCATACACTAGTGTCGGGGATCACGTACAACGAAGCTTGGAACAAACGGAAGTTGAAGGACCTCGCCACGTTGCTTTTATCCACGCCGCTTTCGACTAGAATCTTCCCTAGCCCCGAGCTAGAGGTATATCATTTAAAAATCGTTTTTAATCGTATCAAAAGTGGTTAAAAGGATTTTTATCGGTTAAATGTCGGTAACCCACTATTCGAATCTAAAAAGTCTACAAAAACATGAAAATCGTTGGATAAAAGGTCATAACGCGTGTAAATGTCGTAGTATTTGAATATGTTGGTTATTAGGGCCCGATCTATGATGTGGTGGCTCTTATCATCGTTTAACCCGACTTTGTTAAGATCCCGAATCTTGACATACACTTGTTTCTAGCAGTACAAGGGTTAAAAGGTGAAACTCCACCACACGGGAAACATGAACTTGTGTAAAAGTGTTTTGACATGCAAAATAGTGTTTAAAACGAGCCGATCTACGTATGTACAAGTGGTATATTCGTAGGACCGGGTGTCGAGAAAATCATGTTTTATAAAAGTGGATAACATGTTGATAAAAGGATGTTTTCTATAAACTACAAGTGTAGAAACACTTATAAAATGAAAGATCCGACAAAATAACAATTTTTACAAAAATTGTCGAGAAGTTGTAAAGAGTGATTTGTTCCAAAAACGGGGTTTTTGCAAGACTAAGTTATTTTATGTATAGATCCACTAAATATAAAGTGATCTACAATACGACACTCGGAAAAATTACAAGTTCATGTGATAATGCGATTTTACATTTTAGTCTACAAATTTGAAGTGTTGAAACTTGTTTATTATATTGGAAATTGATTGATTGAAATAAAAGAAGTGATTTTGTAAAAGAAAATGATACGCTTGAAAGCGTGGCCACCTCCAGTTACAGGGGAAACTCTGGCGAAATTTTTCTAAAATCTAACACTTAGAATTATTTACAAGTGTTAGAACTATTATTGGAAATATATACAAAATATATTCGCCATGACTTTATTTATTAAATAATCGGAGGTGGGATTTTCACAAAACTAAACGTGATAAATATATATTCGGTAAATATATTTTGTCACAACACTGTTTATGATTATTTTGTGAAAATGTATAAATATTATTTTTAGAGTAAAAATGATATTTACTAACTTGTCAAACCCAAAATAATACCAACGCTTATACGACAAGCATAAAAGTTACAACGGTGATTACTATTACCATCTAATCATTAAAACGTAACTTACGCTTATTACGGAAATATTCACAAACGCGTATGTTGTCAACGTATTATTTTGGAAAGTAATATGTAAAAAGAAAATATAATATTTTTGAGAAAAATAATTATATTTTGGAAAGAGAAATAAAAATATATTAAGTGGGACTTAATGAGATAGTATAAATACACATGTATTTAAATCCCCCATCCTTGGGAAGGAAAGTAAAATACCAAGTATGTACACGAAACGGTTGTCTAACCGTCTCCTAAAAATGTAAGTTATAAAGCTAAGGCACGGCCATCCGTCTAATAGAATTAGCACCTGTAGGTCGTTGCACAGCTTCGGATATTCGGATTACTTGGTAGAGATACGCATTCACTGTGAGTTCATGTCCCCCTTTTCTCTAAACTGTTTTCAGTTTGCTTAACTGCGGGGGTGAAATACATGTTACTATGATTTACGAGTACTTTACAACGGTATGTTTAACGTAAGGAGGTGTTATACGATCATGTGAGTGGATAGGAACAACATGGGGCCATTAGTCCTCATGGAGGGACCGAGGGACAGGAGCGGTAGATCTATCTGGGTGTAGCGAGCCCAGCCCCCGGCCAAACTAGAAACGGACCGTGGGGTGACTTTGTCCACATACTTTGCCGTGGCGAAATCTGCTAGGTTTGAGTCTCCCTATTTGCACTTCACATATGTCAGTGGCCTTGCAAACCATCGATGATCACAAGTCCTCTTACACTGCTACATACCACAACTATTTTTATACTCACAAATGTTTTACATACTCACCTACACGTGAACTCGCTCAACATTATTGTTGATTTTTCAACTCACATGTATTTCAGGAAATTAAACGGATCTGGCACGGTGTGGAACGTTTTCCGCTGCACTGGTCATGAAGTCATCAGGGTTTAGGGTTGTGTCTCTTACCTGGACAAGACACAAACCCTAAATCACGTTTATGTTTTGTTATAAGTTGTAATGTTACTAAACAAGGTTATGGTTGCATGTTAAAAACACTGGTATTGTATGATGTTTTCAAAAACTTAATGGATGACTTGCATGGTTTTTAAATTCATATAGCTTTGTTATGATTAAGCTATGGTATTAAGAAGTCACACAAATTAACCACGCTTCCGCAAAGCCAGGGTGTGACATATACAAATCCCAAGTATGAAACACAATATTTCATTGACTTGGCATTTGTTTGGTGCTTGTGGTGACACAGGTGTCGCATCCGCCGCCGTGAGCGGTGGCGCCGCTCATCTCCGTCGCTCTCTCTCCTCGTTGACACTCTCTCTCCTCTCGACACTCTCTCTCCTCTCGACACTCTCTCTCCTCTCGACACTCTCTCTCCTCGCGACTCTCTCTCTCTCTTCGTTCTCTTCGTGTATCGACGCCGAGTCCCACCACCAGAGGGTGGTGGTCGGCTGTTTCTACTTCGGGTGGGAGCCGGAACAAGAGGGTGGAGGTGATGAGTGAATGATCTCGTTTTTGTGGGTCTGTGGGGTAGTTGTAGAGAAGAGAGGAGTTAGGGATGTAAAGGAGTGAGGGAGATGAAAGGGAAAGAAAGAGCTGGTGTGTGTGTGTGATGTTGAACTCAAGAGGTATAGACACAATGTTGTGTGTATGTTTGCAGACAAAGAGAGGATCAAGTGTATTAATAGAGTGGAAGGGTTTTATTGCCCTTTGGTGTATTCAAATTGCATTTAGGTCAATTGCTTTATCCTTGGAGCTAAAATCTCTTGTATAAATTTGGTAGGATTTGATAAGATTTTGTAAATCTTATGTAGATTTTTATAAATCTTGCTTAGATTTTGTGAATCTTCTATAGATTTTATGAATCTTGTATAGATTCTAATATATTATGTGCAGGTTTAGGCTTGCGGGTTTTGGGCTTGGGCCCAGGGCCCACAAGCCCATCTCATGTCTAAGTGGCCCGTAATCCCTACGAGACCCGATATAGCAACCCAAACTCCATAAACACAAAATATTCTAGTAACATCCATATTTGTCGGTGTTTTGTATGGTTTCAGTCTGTTGTCTTTTGATGTTCCGTAGATCCATGCGAATCTTCATACACGTACTGTACAGTCGAATAAACATTCCTGTGCACTCCAAGGGCTTTAATGAGTTAATCTACGTCTCAAACACTATTCATTATTGCGTTAATCGCTTGTTAATCACGTAATTAAGGGCGTAAATTACCGGTTGTCACACCTAGCTTCTCAAATTGACTCAGCTCCTCTTGCATAGCAATTATCCACGACTCCTCCGTCAGTGCCTCTTTGTATGTTGGTGCAGTTGTCTGTCGACTACATCTTCGTTCGAGTCTTACGGGAGAGCTGATTGTATAGGAATAGGAAAGTAAGAAAGCTTGTATAGAATTGAAGTTGTTGGACCGCTCATTAGTCCAATTAGAGGTTAGGGTCGCTTTTGTGTCAATTAGATTAGGACCACTCGAGCGGACAGGTGGATGGATCGCTCGAGGGACAAATGGTATGGACCGCTTATGTGGTCATCATAGTGAACCGCTTATATGGTAGTCATGTGGATCGCTCATATGGACATGTCCATATGAGCGGTCCATAACTTCTATATATAGTAGATCCTAATGAGCGATCCATATAGTTCCAGATTATGGATGTGTGTGTGAAAAGGCGAAGCTCTGTCCGTTTGTCTCCACATTCTTGTAACTTGTTAGCGGATCAATAAAGGAGACAGTTAAATTGTGAAATCAAGCTTTACGAAGACTAATTCAATGAATTCCGCCTCTGAACTAGTCTAAGTGCTCTTCTGATCGACTCATCGGGTCAGCAAACGATCCTACATGTGGTATCAGAGCTCAGGAGGAAGAGTTCTTGCTGTTTAGCTCGATTTTCACTCGATATTCTCACTTCTACACCTTCTTATCTGATTCGAAGAGATTTCACGGTCAAAGATCATTCAAAATCTCAGGGATTGTGCGCAATAGTACTGTGACAAACCCTGGAAAGTTTCAGATCAGAATTCCAAGCCGTTTGGAAGATATCAAGGTTTTTCAGTTCGAAATCGCGAAGGAATCTGGGCTGGTTCGCTGATTTGGATCGCTTTTGGGACAGACCGCTCGAACGGATCGCTTATTTGACACTTGTGAACCGCTCGTTCGGACATATTGGACCGCTTATTTGGACTAGCTCAATAGCCGGATCGCTTATCTGAACAATAGCCGGATCGCTCATCCGAACGGTTGGAACCGCTCGAACCGACAACTTGGAATCGCTCAAACGAATAACTTGGAACCGCTCGAACGAACCGTCTGGACCGCTCATCCGAACAATTTGGAATCGCTAATTCAAACAGTCTGGACCGCTCATCTGAACAGCTTGGACCGCTAATTCAAACAGTTTGGACCGCTTATATGAACGGTTGAATTCGCTTATTTGGACACAACCGTGTCGCTTATCTGGACAGATCAGGCTCGTTCGAATTGACTATCTTGGAACGCTCATTCGGTTCGCTGATTTGAACATCCGGTTTGCTTGTTGATCAGATTGTTTGATTGCTTATTGGACATCCGTTTATCCGAACAGTATTTTTGAAAACATGAAAAGAATTCTGATATTTCCAGATCTCGGAAGTGATGTTGATACGGATGATGAGGAAGAGTATCTCAACAAATGCAGAAAAAGCACTGATCCTAACAGTTTTAATTTTTTCTATGCAGATAAAGTTGAGATGCTGAATCAAAAGAAGATTGCTCGGTTGCAGAGAGAACTTGATGCAGCAAAGTCACTGGCTGATGAAAAGGCGAAAACTGAAGCTGTAGAAAAAGTAGTGGAGAAAATTGTTGAAGTCGAGAAACTAGTGGAAGTTGAAAAAATAGTTGAAAAAGTAATTGAAGTTGCTAAGCCTTGCGAGAAGTGCTCCGAATCTTGCAAAGAATGTGATGAGAAAGACAAAAGATTTGCTGAGTTAAAGAAAGCTGAAGGACAGAAAACAGAAAAAGAATATGTGAAGAATGACTCTTCAAGTTCTGCCTCAGTGTGTTTCAAATGTGACAACTTGAAGACTGACAATGACAAACTTGTCAAAGATGCGGAAAGTTTGGCACTGGAGATCGAGAAGTTGAGAAATGAGAAACAGACTGATGATAAACAGATTCGTATTCTGAAGAAAAATAGTGAGATGTTGAAAGCTGATAATGACAAACTGTTGGATGGTTTGAACAGTTTGACTTCAGAAAACAAAGTTTTGAAAGAAAATATAAATGATTTTGAAAGCAAACAGAAATCATCAGAAAATGAAGATTTCTGGATAAAATTGGAAAACAAAAATCTGAAAACAAATGAATCAAAGCTTCAGGAACAGATAAAAGTTCTGACGAATGAAAAGTCTGTTCTTGAAATTTTGAAAAATGAAAATGAAAAATCAATCAAGTCTCATCTTGAGAGAATATCTAAACTTGAGGAAGAAGCTAAGAATTCGAGGATCAAGATTGATGAACTTGAAAAGAAGTTGATCGGTTTTGTGACTTCATCTGACAAGCCGAATATTCCTTGTCCAAAACCAATCAACTCAGTTCCAATAAGTGACAATGTCACAAACTTTGACACTGTCAAAGTTGAAGATTGTGATGAGACACCTGATGATGAAAATGTTAAAAAAGAAAAACAAAAATTGTTTTTAAATTTAAAAGAAAAATTTCAGAAAACTGTTCTACAATCGACTGAAAAAGGTGAATGTTCTAAACAGAAACCTTTGAAGAAGAAAGTGGAACAGAAACAAAAAGATAATAAAAGTTCATCGGGTCGATCATCCAATCAAAAGAAAAAATTACAAAAATTAAAAAATGAAAATTCTAAATTTGTTGGTAATAAGTGGTGCAGGTTGGACCACAGTGCGTCAAAGCCAAATCCAGCAAATTGGAGGAGAGAATATCACCAGGCCAAACAATGTTACGACTTAAATGTTTGGTACAACGATGGTGATAGGTACGATAACAGGGTATGCTATAGCTGCGGCTATCAGGGGCATATTGCTGTTAACTGCCAGTATTGGAGGTATGAGACCAGAAGGTGCTTTAATTGCAATATCAAAGGTCACATTGCCAGAGATTGCCCGAGGAGATCAAGTGAAAGATTGAGGGCTAAGTCTCAGAAATTGGCAAAAATTCCAGTCAAAGTCAAGCCCCAGGAACAGAAGGTTCTGAAACCTAAAGTTCAAGATAAGTCAAAGCAAGAAAAGAAAGTCAAGCTTTCACAGGGGCAGAAAGACAGACTGTGGAAGAAAAGGAAGAAGGCGAGAGAGTATCTCGAGAAGATTTTGTCCTCGGGTTCACGGGATAAACAGAATAACAGTTCTGATGAATCTACTCCCTCAGTTGCAAAGACAAGCAAAAAGAATTCATCAGATACAAATCTGGGGACAAAAGAGGAGAAGAAAAAGAAGAAAGTGAAGTTTTCACTTCCTGGCGATGAATCTGTTTCTTCGGAAACAAAGGAGCCAAATGTCGGCAATGAATCTGACAAGTCAAAGTCAGACAAGCCACATTCAGGCAATGATTCTGGTATGGTAAAACCAGAGGAGCCGTTGGTTGAGGTAAAAAAGGAGAATTCAGGTTTAGCAATGGATGATGCAAATTTTCCACCATTGTTGAACAAGAATTCAAAATCACCCAAGAACAGTCAGGCTTGGGTGAAATTGTTTAAATAAAAACCTGACTTGCCGGAGATCCCAAGTTTATATCGTGGATCAGGAATCGGCATCTTTTATGTTTAATTAGGATGATTTGAAAGTGATTAAAATTGTAAAAATTTTCAGATTGAAGGTCAACGCCGGAGCTTTCAGGTTGGTAAGTGCGAAGCAGGAATCGGCATCGAATCTACAAATGATTGTTACACAAACTAATTTTTCCGGAAAAACCATTCTGATTAAAACAAACTTAAGTGTTTTGAAATCATTATGGGAAAATAGTTTGTTGTGAGGGGGAGTTCTGATTGTTTATGCCAGGTGGATGGAGAATTGATGTGATTCTCATCATGTTGTCATTTTTGTACAGTTTGTTTCAAATTTTCCCAGAAAATCAAAATTGAGACATATTTTGATTTTAGGGGGAGTAAAATTTTAAAAAAATTAGAAAATTTGAAAATGTCAAAAACATTGAAAAATTGTAAAAATGAGTTTTTGTTGCAAAACAAGAGGAAATGATAGTAAATCAGTTGGACTATCACAGCACGCTAAAGAAATGTAATGAAAAATGTGATAAACGGTCTCACTGATGATGTGACGATAGGTTTTTGTACATTTAGTAGATTTATTCGGGATATAAACCTAAAATTTCAAACTTGTGAAATTCGTGGGGAACACTACTTGGATATATAGGTAACCCCTGAAATCTCGTTTGAAAGGTCTCGTATTCTGATATACTAGGTGTTTATACTCTATGATGTCTGGGGTATTATTCCGGGACTTCTGCTGAACGGTAGTTCTGACCTAGTCCTTGGCTAATACTTTCCGCAAAGTGCTTGAAACACAGCATTATAGCCCTCAGCTGATTAGACAATAAAATTGATGATCAGTTGTTGTAGCTAAAAAGATCCTCTAAAGGGGACCCACTGCTAAGTCGAAACTGATATCTCTCTGCTGAACGGAAGTTCTGACCTGAGATCCCTCAGTTCTCGCATCTTTCCCCTAATTTATATACAGATATCATTGTAGTGTTCATACCTGTAAGACTGAATATTGGGATTCTGGATACGGGAGTATATTTAAGAGGTGGGACACATGAATTGAACTAAGTTCATAAAATACCTAAATAGTATCCTGAATAGATTGAAAATTGTATGAAAATTTAAGAGGACAATTATATCGTCAATCTACGTGAATCGTTTAGAACTTAAAACGATTAGAAGCTTAACGGTGCTTGTGATATGTTTCAAAATCTGATATGATCCTCTTGCACAGACTCACAAAAATATGTTTGTTTTGCATTTAAATTTTTGTTTTTGCATTTTGAAAAATCCAAAAAGATTTTCGACAACTGATGGTGAAGAGCTGAGTTTCAAAATCTCAAAGGCTAAACTTGATGAACGTACAGGTTGGTAAATACATTTGAAATGTTTAAAATGATTCATTAGTTTGAATCAGAAATTGAAATGTTTCAAATTTGTGAATCAGAGTATAAGTAAAAAAATTATCAATGCTTTGTTGGTTCATTAAATTGAATCACAATTATTGTGATTTGAGAGAGAGTGTTAGATTGTGAAGATTTAAAATGTAAAAGTGGTTCATTAACTTGATGACTATGGTTAATGTTAATCAACAGTTTGATCTTCATAATTTTTCTTATATGATTTGCTGATTCATTAAGTTGAATTGCAAATTGTATTAGTTTGTGATAGTGTGGTTAAGTTTTGCAGGTTAAATGGAGAAAGCCAGGAGTTGATTTCAATGGTGATAACGATTCCCAGACAGAGATCCCAGCATGATGATAGGGGGAGTCTGATGAGAGTTAGAGCCAGAGAATGATCCAGGCATATGATTCCAGGAGGAAATTCCTGAAGAAAAGAGTTAATTCCAGGCAGAGTTCCTGAAGAAGACCGAACAAGAGTGAAGAGCTAGAAATGATTGAAGACTCTCACTGAAGATTCCGTCAACATTCAAGGGGGAGTCTGTTGGTGCAGTTGTCTGTCGACTACATCTTCGTTCGAGTCTTACGGCAGAGCTGATTGTATAGGAATAGGAAAGTAAGAAAGCTTGTATAGAATTGAAGTTGTTGGACCGCTCATTAGTCCAATTAGAGGTTAGGGTCGCTTTTGTGTCAATTAGATTAGGACCACTCGAGCGGACAGGTGGATGGATCGCTCGAGGGACAAATGGTATGGACCGCTTATGTGGTCATCATAGTGAACCGCTTATATGGTAGTCATGTGGATCGCTCATATGGACATGTCCATATGAGCGGTCCATAACTTCTATATATAGTAGATCCTAATGAGCGATCCATATAGTTCCAGATTACGTATGTGTGTGTGAAAAGGCGAAGCTCTGTCCGTTTGTCTCCACATTCTTGTAACTTGTTAGCGGATCAATAAAGGAGACAGTTAAATAGTGAAATCAAGCTTTACGAAGACTAATTCAATGAATTCCGCCTCTGAACTAGTCTAAGTGCTCTTCTGATCGACTCATCGGGTCAGCAAACGATCCTACATTGTATGTTCGCAGTTCGATCTGCGAAATAAAGCAACTGAGTGAGAATTCAGTTTGTAATGGAGCAATTTTAGTATAAAAACATGTAAGGCCATGGTCAATTTGGCTTCTTGTGCGAACTCCTGATTGCAGTTCTCCTATTATCAACTCCTCGGGGTGGTATGGAAGAGTCCTCGGCATAACTTCACCGCGAATGTTCACCCCGCCTTCCAAATTAGTGACATTTTGGTCCACAACTTGTTCATCGACATGAACTGTCTGGTCTGAAGATTGGATATGCTCCCCCTCAGATTCTGAATCACCACGATCAAATGTTGGGATAACATCAGATTCTGAATCATCATCATTGACTGTCGTCTGATTTTCTGGAGCAGGCTCGCGTTCCGAAGTACTCGGAGTTTGCTGAACATCATCATTTTCACCAGCATTACTTGGACCATCTTCATTATCATTGGAAGTATGTTGTTGACGTTTAGAAGACCTGGCTGGCAATGTCCCCTGGGATGCTTCATAATCCCGTAATATATCTAATTCATCAAAGTACCCTGGCTCTTCCTCTAGATCAAATGAATCCCATAAGGCATCATAGTTGAATCAACCTCAGTCTGTGGGCTTCTGTGGAGGCATAGTATAGCCTCGACATTCAACATGCTGTGCTTCGATGATCCTCCCGAGACTTGGAACAAAGAGGCGTCTTAGTGGACTGGAATATCCCACATAGATACCTTCCAAGCTCTTTGACCCAAACTTTCCGTCGTGATCTAGAACTGTGCAGGGAGACCCGAACGGCTCTAGATATTCAAGATTTGGCTTGCGATTGTTGATCAGCTCAAAGCACGTTTTGTTATGCTTCTTCATAGTAAGTACCCAGTTGAGTGTATAGCAAGCGACTGATACAGCTTCTCCCCAAAAATTAATTGGTAATTTTGAATCAACTAGCATCGTTCATTCCGTTTCAATCAATGTTTTGTTCTTTCTTTCTGCAACTCCATTCTGTTGTGGAGTGTATGGTGCGCTGAACTCTTGCAATATACCTCATCGATCACAGAATTCTTCCATTCTATTGTTTTTTGAACTCCGTACCATTGTCACTTCTTAGTCTGCGAATGCGGGTTTGGTGCAGATTTTCTATCTTTTTGAATAACTTCAGCAAACTCTCAAATGTCTCGTCTTTCTACTTCAAGAACATCACCCACGAAAATCTCAAATAATCATCAGTGACCACTAGGCAATAAAGATCACCAGTAATGCTCTTGACATTCACAGGACCAAAAAGATCCATGTGAAGTCTTTCTAGTGGCTTCGAGACTGAGTTCATCTTTTTACTCGGATGGGATTTCTTGCGTTGCTTTTCCTTCATACAGCTGATACACTCTCCCTCCAGATGAAAACTCTTCAAATGAACAACTTTTACTAGATCATTATGCACCAGATAGTTCATCTTGCGTAGGTGAATGTGGCCCATTTTTCAATGCCATAGCACTGACTCCATTTCATTAGCTTTTGATACAAAACACTAAGGGTGACCCGTGGTAGTCGTAGCAACGCTCATGTCCAACACGTACAGATCATTAACCCTTGGTGCTCGCATGATGATCCACTCCTCGGGAATAACAAATCTCTGCTTCAGAATCAGACATTCCTTGTCAGTAAAGTGAGATGTGTACTTTCTGTCATAGATTTGAGAAATGCTGAGCAAGTTTTCCTCCAGCTCTGGAATGTAGTTGACTCTTTCAAATGTAAAGACACCGTTTGATACCGTGCCTTCCCCGATAATACGTCCTCCTTGATTTCCAGCAAAACCGACATATCCACCGTTGAAACCTCTAACATCGTATAACAGGGTCTTTCTCCCAGTCATGTGCCGGGATGCTCCACTATCCATAATCCACTTTGAGATAGATCTCGGGAGCTCCTGCACATTTCACAAATACTTAGTTAGAAGTTGAAGCAACCCAAGCCTCCTTTGACTCGGGTAGCTTGATGTGGGTTGTTGCCGTGTACAATGGTGGGAAGTTTTTGTCGTTCATTTTAAGACTCTCTTCGGATCCAACCTCAACCTCTTTGTATAAAAATAATTCGTATTTCGGAGGTTGACCAGATGGTTGATCCTTCTTTGGAACATACTTCTTTCCTGGTGGGGTCAAAGAAGTTTGCTTCTCAAGTTTTTCATAAAAATCCAAAGGTACATTCATCTTAACCGGTTTAGTCAAAGATGATTGTTTTGCAGTGACAAAAACCTTTGGTTTTGGATCACTTGGTGTCACTGTTTGAGATTTAGGCTTCCATGTTTGTTATGGAGAAGCAACCCGTTTGTAAAAATTATCACTTTTCTTTGCCGACTGTTTTATGGGTTCAGTTTTGACTTTAATGTTTTCATTTTTCAAAATCTTCTTCTCAACAAACATTGGCGCTTTGCCTTTTACATCATTTTTCTTTCTCAGATTCTCAACAACCACAGACTTAGGTTTGGAGTTGGTACACTTTCGTGCAATGTGACCAACTTGATTGCATTTGAAGCAAGTGCGGGTGTCAACTTCCCGACTTTTGCCTTCAGTCTGAGGCTGTGAGGCCTTCTTAGCAAAGAATTCTTCATTCGTTTTTGATAAGATTTCTGATTCTTGCTCGGAAATTGAGCTTGAGCTCTTTACAAACACTTTCTTTTCAACAAACTTCTGTTTCTGAAAATTTCTTCTTGGGTAATTCTTACCACCCTGATAACCACCCGACCATCTGTTTTGGTTGTTCTTGTTAAACGTGGTGGTACAACAGGTTTCTTATAGTAAGATTTATCACGTTCAAAGTTCAAAAACCTTTTGGAACTTTTTAACTCTTCAATCTCTGAAACATCAATTTCAATAAGTTTGAATACTTTCTTCAGCTTATCAACATTCACATTCACAATTGGAAACTCAATATACGAGTATAACTTATCAGAACCACACATCTTATACATAACAAGAGTAGGTTCATCACTTGAGTTGTTCTGGGATTTTGGTTTTGGAATGTAGTTGTTCAGAAAACATTCTTCATCTTCAGTGGAATGATTGTCTGATTTTAACACATTCTCAACAACATTTTTCACCACTTCAGATTGAACACTATCTTCATCCGATTGTGAAGTGAATGTGACATCAATTGTTTCTGGCAAATTTTCAGTATCTGTTTTCTCACTTGTTTCGAATTCATTAGCCAACCCGGATTGTTTCTTTGAAAAGTTGTTGAGTACAGATGGTGGAACTTCATGATAACCCACCCCTGTTCCATCCGAGTAAATGTCTTCACCAGCTTTGTTCTTCCCGATTGGTTTGGGAACGATGTGTTGAAGAACAAAGCTAGCGGAGTTGTAACTGTTCAATTTCAAATTTATTCTCTCATTTTCAATCTTAGCTTCCTGGAATTGAAGCTTAAGACTTGCAATCTCATCCAATTGCTGATTGATTTGTTTTTCTTTTGCGTGAAGAACTCCAGACAAATCAATATTTTCTTTGTAAGTTTTACCATTTCGTTCATCTGAATCTTTTACCGTTCTTTTTAACTTGTCAAAAATTTCAGAAATATTTCTATTTTCAAGAGTTAATTTTTCATTTTCTTTCTGAAAATGTTCAACATCACTTTTATCTTTTTCAATCTTTTCTGTTAATTCTTTGATTCTCTCACCTGAAGCCTTAACCAATTTATCTCAATTTAGAACTTCTTTATCAATCATACTGACTTTTTCATTCAGCTCTTGGATTGTTTTGTTTGTGAGATACGCGTGTGTGCTGCAGACTTTGCACTCTTTCGTGCAATTTCTGTAAACACTTTCTGTTTTTGCACAATCAGTCTTACCTGATTCGTTTTCCGAACCACTACTACTGACCTTTCCTTCAGAACTAGAAGCAGACTTGGAATCTACCTTGAGTGCTTTTGCCATAAGAACTTGGTCAGCCATTTTCGTCAGATTTTCTGCTGTCATTTTCTTTGTAGTGTCGATGATGCCTTCGTCCACCTTCTTTGGTTCTAGGGACTTCAGGTATTCTTGACGTCTCTCCTCAATGAGCCTTTCTCTCTCGGCTCTCTTTGCATCGTCAATCTTAATCTATTCTTCAACTGTTGGAATTGATTTCATGAGAGTTTCGACATCAACTGTTGATGGATCAACGCAAATGTTGCCTTTTGGATCTAAGTAACATTCACAATCAGGATCCCATCTTTTTGCCTTTTTGGCTTCTTTCCAAGCTTCGTAGATCTTTTTCTTCATACGTTATGCCATGGCCCTTTCACGATTATATGTTGACCCTGTTGCTGTTGGTTGAGTTGTTGCCACAAATGCGAATTCAACTGCATCTTCGTCTGGAAAGAATTCATTCCAATCAAAACCTTCATCATCCTGAATAACTGCCAATGCCCGCGATTTTTCTTTTGGAGTCTCCTCAATCTATTTCATCCTCGGTGGCTCCACCCGGTTTCGATGATACACAGCTTTCTTATAGTAATCATCATGAAAAGGATTTGATGTTTCATCTGTTGCAGAGTTTCTACATTCACGCTTGAAGTGCCCATTCTGTTTACACTTGAAGCAGTTCACCTTGGATTTGTTAAAACCGAGTTTTGTCGAAGGACATCCAATAGAATTTATCCCTGTGATCTCCATGAACCGTTGTGCTCTGCGGATCACACTCGCCATGCACCAACGAATATCAATCAACTCCATCTCCTCAGGATCTATCTGGTCGTAGTCCTCTTTTATAAGATTGGTTTTTCTAATCTTTCCAGCTACCAGACTTTCATATGACTCTAGAATAGAAGCAAGGAATACCATCTGCTGTTTTGCTGTCTCCTCGTTGAAATTCTGAGCGTTGTTCAGATTAATAGCGATGTTGCATTGAAATACATTTTTAGGAGCATTTTGAGATTGTTGGTTGCTTAACGCTGATGAAGAAGAACCAATTCTATGATAACCGCTATTTGGCGAAGAACTGCTGTTGTTCTTTTCTTGAGTCACAGTGTTTGAACTTTCAGCAGTGAAGGAGGTTCTTGGTGGGTTAGCTTTTGGAATCATACTCCCTCGATAGTAGAGGTCAACATTTTGTTGATATGGCGTGTTTTTCACTTTGTTCATCTTTTTTATCTCCAATTCGTGACTTTCGAGTCTCTCGATCAACCAATCAATCGACATACCTGCCATCGGTTTGGTATTTTTCAGCACCAGACCGAAGTATTGCCAGGCTTGCTCATCTGGCAGAGATTCAAACAATTTTTCAACCATCTCATCTTCATCTATCTTGATCCCATATCTGATTAGTTCTGCCTTCAGATGACAAAACCTTTCAATCATCTGTCGTACACTCTCATTTTTCATACAAGTGAATAAGTCAAATTCTTTTTTCAGCAATATTTTCTTGTTTTTCACAATTTCCTCACCCCCGATACATTTCTTTTCCAGTTTACCCCATAAATCTTTTGATTTAACATAGTCAATCAGAGATATAATGTTATCTCAGACTGATTGATGAAGTAGGGCAATACACTTCTGTTCAGCTATAAACATTTCCCGTTCAGTATCAGTCAAGTTTTCATGATCTTGTCTTGAAGATGTGAAACCATGTTTCATGCACCTCCAGCTATCGTACGCAAAAGCCTTTAACCATCCATCGAACCTATTAGCCTATCTGTTGTAATCCTCAATTGCCATCAACTTTGGTGGCTTGTTGTACGTTCCGTATGCATTGTCACACCCGTGTCAAAGGCGGAAGCGCGTAGGGTGACTTGATCGGTTTCCACAGCATACGATGTAAGTAAACAAACTATATGATATAAAACATACACGATGTTCATCCATTCCATAATGTAAAGATACAAGTTATAAGTTGTTTTGTAGCAAATGACGACATAAGTTTATAAGTTTTACAAACAAGACTTTTTCAAAATAAAGTTTTTGAGATAACGAGGTTTTGCATCCTATGTCCCGTTCGAAGACGGGATATATGGATCAAACCCTACAAAATACGGATGACATCGTCTTCCTAATAAACTTGAAACTTTATAATTTGTTGCACCAAGATCCACTTAGTTACCTGAAATACATGTAAGTTTGAAAACATCAACAAAAGTTGAGCCAGTTCATGTGTTTTAAGTTCGTAAGCACCAAATGAATCTTTAAAACATTTGAAAGTTCAAGTATCGAAATCTGGTATGAAAAGCGTCAATGAACATGTTGATCATTAACGTGTAGCTAGGATATTAATATGTGTGCCGACATAGGAAGCCACCAAACCGTAAGCGATTTAGTACCGGTCCACCCGGCGAGGGGAGCAAAGGAAACTCCATGTGGCCACACAAGGACCCATGAGTGGGGCTTGCCCTGTACCCGATAGATCTACCCCCTTTGTTCCTTGGTCTTAAACAAGATTAATGGTGCTTTAAGTATCAGCATATTCGCACGTGATCTATTAATTCATTCCATAGCTTAACCATACCAAAGTAACATGTATTTCTCCCCGAGAGTTATAAAACCGAAAACGTTTAAAAGAAAAGGGGGGCATGAACTCACAGTATTGCGTCCAGCAATAAGTTCTAGCGATTGTGTTCCGTAAGCCTGAGTTAACCTACAAGGGTTCTAACTCGTTAGAGACGTCGGTCTCTTCTAGACCTTGTACTCGTTATTCATCTTGAACGTTATTGCATACGTTTTATTTTTGGAACACTTGTGTATTCTAGATATGTTGCCATTTGTTTCGTATGTTTGTTTAGTGTGTATATATATATACTTCTTGAATTCATAGTGTTAGAACGGGCATCACCCTTTGTAAGTATCCGTGCTTCGCACGAGTATATGTGGGTCTAGCCCGTATAAGTCCTAGTGTCTCGTACAAGTATAAGTGGACCGAGTCCAATAGCGTCTTTGTGCCGCGCACAACGCAAGTTTGTTGTATGAAATATATATTCCTCAAAAATATATAGTTTTAAGTTCGGTGAACGTTGTTCACATGTATACGTATGATCGGTTTGTTTTAGGTATATATTTGTTTCACAATATATATGTATATGTATATCTTCTCAAGATTTAGTTGTTAAAAATATTTATTTTTAACATCGTATATATGTTAATGTACGTATACGGTATCCCTTGTGAATGTACGCTTCAACAAGTGTGCACGAGTACATCGCTATGTATTTGCGTATTTTATAGGTATACGTATACCGTATTTATACATGTAGGTATATCGTATTTATACGTGTGGTATACCGTATTTATACGTGTGGTATACCGTATTTATACGTGTAGGTATACCGTATTTTTAATGTATTATTACAATACATATTTATAAAAATATACATGTATTTTACATTGGGCCTTAGCCTACCATTTGTGTTATTGGGCTTAGTCCTTGCATTTTGTCATTGGGCCTAGCCCATGACTTTAAGTTATTGGGCTTAGCCCATTTTATAATTGTATTTGGGCCTAGCCCATGTTATGTTTTCCTAAGTGAGCTTATTTAGTGTTTATGGAAATGGGTATTGCCCATGTATTTAGGATATTGGGCCTAGCCCAATATTTATGTTATTTTAAGCCCAATGTTTTATACTTTAGCCCAATATTTTATAAATTGACCCAATATTTATAAGTAATCTTTTACTAATTATGTTAGTAACTTTTATAATTACACTTAGTGTCATTTTCGCATTAAACTTTCCAGCTTTTCGTTGTCGGTATTACATGTTAAGTTCCTAAAATATTTTATTTTAGACTTGTCATAATGGTTGGTTTATATAACTTTTGTGTCGAAATTGCCGTTTCTCCGACCAAGTATAAAGTGTCGTCCGATGTCCATCATTCGAGATTCTTCGTCCGATGTTTGTGCCTTGAGTTTTGGTATCACATGGTGTATATTCTTAGTAAGCGCAAAGGTTCGCGACCGTTGTTATATTCGCGAATATTCGTGAGGTTTTCGTCGTGGTGTAAGTGTAAATTTTGCAAGTATTATATGTATTATTTTTGGTATGTATTCCCCCGACTACTAATACATACACACAATATACAAGTAATATACACCCATAGAGTATTTAGCATATGTATATATAATTTTCCAAAAATTATATTTATTGTTTTATTTATAAACTTTACCCACTTTTATGTTATAAATATATCTTTTTTTATATAAACTCTTGGATGGTTATAACTTAACCATCGTCATTAGGGTTTGCCTAATCAGGATTAGGGTTGTTAATCGTAATTAAGTTTATTAATCATGATTAACCATGTTAATCTCCCCGTTAATTATGCTTTAAACGTGATTAGATCTTTAGAAAATTTCGCCATAGTTTCCCCTAAACTATGGTGTTTTTCCACATTAAGTAAAACGTATTAATTAATGTTTAAATCCATAATCACAATCAACTTCAATCAAGTTCCAAAATCAACTTTGCATGTATATAAAAAAAATAACACAATACATCTTCATGCGAGAACCACCTTTATTGCGAGAACCACGAGAACCAATGTGAACACAAGCTAAAATAGCTAAAAAAATCTAAAAAAACCCTAAAAAAAACCTAACCCCCACCCCCACCCCCAAAAACCTAAACCCCCCCAACCCCCCCCCCCCAAAAAAAAAAAAAACCTACCCCCACCCCAAAAAAAAAAAAAACCTAACCCCCCCCCCAAGCTAAATGCTAAAAACTAAAACCCTCAATAAACCTAAAAAAAACCTAACCCCCCCCACCCCCCAAAAACCTAAACCCCCCCCCCCCCCACCCCCACCCCCCAAGCTAAAATGCTAAAAACTAAACCCCCAAAAAACCTAAAAAATCTAAAAAAATAAAAAAAAAATCTAAATTTTTTTTTTATTTTTTTACTATTTTTTATGTTCAAATCGCTACTTTTAGTAGCCAAAAAAAATTTGTTTTTTTTTTAAAAAAAATTTTTTTTTTTTTTGGATACTAAAAGTAGCGATTTTTATATAAAAATAGTAAAAAAATAAAAAAAAAATTTTTGCGTGTTTTTTAGATTTTTTTAGGTATTACTGTTTGTGTTCACACTGGTTCTCGCGGTTCTCGCAATAAAGGGTGGTTCCTAACGGATCTTTGTCCTATATATATATATATATATATATATATATATATATATATATATATATATATATATATATATATATATATATATATTAACATGAACTTCTAAAAGAATATTGATTTTTAGCCTAGTTCATCCGTTTAACAAACTTATTTAGTCTACTTTTTCAAGATCAATATAAAAGCAACCATATATATATATATATATATATATATATATATATATATTAACATGAACTTCTAAAAGAATATTGATTTTTAGCCTAGTTCATCCGTTTAACAAACTTATTTAGTCTACTTTTTCAAGATCAATATAAAAGCAACCATGATTTTTTTTTACTTCTTGTAAGAGCTATACATGTAAAAAAATCATTTTTTAAGCTTATTATTTAAGTTCATGGGTTATGAAGATGATGATCTTGTTAGATCTAAGCATCCTGATGTTTAGATCATCATTTTTAACCATGATTATACAAGATCATAACATTAAACAACCCACTTTATCATAACCATCAAGTTCACACTAACTAGCCCACAAAAATTAATATAATCAACATGTAAGTACTTTATTTTTGTAAGTTTTAAGTTGTATTTAGAGTTCTCTTTTTTTTTGAGCTTTGTTATGTAAGATGTTCAAGATGGCCAACTTGTACTTTAGTGAACTACATATTATAACAAACTTAAAATAAGTGAAATGAGATCTTACAACTTTGCAAAGCTTAAGATGAAGATTATGGAATGATAAAAGCTCTAAAGTGCTCCTTAATGACCTTCCATGCTTGTATACACTTTGGATGAACTTGTAATGGTTTAAAATGGTATATTGTGGGATGTTTAGTGAATGAAAATGGAAAGAAATAGAGGTGCTTGGGCTGCCGTGAACAAGGGAAGACAAGAGGGGGTTTTGAATGTTGAAAGGCTATGAGAAAATGAAAGGAATTAAAGGTGATGTTTCCTTAAAAATGTTGCACCATTTCTTTTAGTCAAAGATATGATTTTCTTAACCTTACCATATATTATCATCACCCTTAAAGTAAGGGGTATGGCCGTAGGTATGGTTTTGAATGTGACTATTATTATTTTTTTTAAAAAAATTTAAACATGTGAAAAATTGATTAATATTACTAGATATTTATGTAATTAACTTAATTATGGTAGTTAGGGGTTAATGATAGGTTAGGGTTATAAATAAAGTCAAATTAGTTTACTAGTTTAATGGGTACAATTTTTAGATGGTAAAAATACTACTAGTTCGCTCATCGGTTCGATATCGGGTGATATACGAAAGTTGAAGTATCATACCGGGAGCGATGGTTTTATTTTACCATCGATGCTATGGAGTTCATTCAAGGCGTTCACGACGCCAAAATATCGCTAACTAGTTCACTAGCCTTTTAGTTTAGGAGATTGGATGGTAAGAATATAACTTGTTCGCCTATCGGCTCAAATTTGGGTAAGGTCTAAAAGTTGTGGTGTAACACTGGGAGTTTATGTTTCGGGTATCCCATTGATATTCCTAAGCTTATTTAGGATGTAAAATATTATTTACAAGTTCTACGGACAATTAAATGTTGTATTTTAGTGTTGCGAACAATTTATTTTTGTTACAATTTTAGCGCGATTCGGACGAAATTTAACGACATGTATTTTCCTGAAAGTTAAAGTGTTTTTGTATTTGGCGTCCCTAATTAGGGATTTTTATTTGTATTTCATCTACCAAGTGCGTTCATGCCCTTCGTCGCTCTTTCCGACAGTTTTCGAAACTTGCTGGCATGAATAGCGTGTTCAGGTGGTCTTACAAAGTCTAGCAATCATAGGGCATGGTTATATATGTCAAACAACAATAATACAATCGCCACATCACGAGAAAACTGCAAACTATATCCTAATATGTTGGCAAAATGCTGAAATCAAATCGTAATGAACGTAATTAAGCGTTAAATCAAGTGTTTAAGTTGTACGGAATTACCCTTACTTTTTCCAGTTGTCACATGCATTATCAACACTTAGAGAATCTGAGATTGCCTTTGAAGCATTCTTCGGGTTCGTGTTGGTATTTGTGTTTGTGGATGTATCTCCTGTGTTAGACACGAAAATGTCACTGAATGGGTTCAAAAAGTCGTCTCCCATCTTGAAAATCCTCAAAAATCAAACACTTAGACAAATTTCAAAAAATTTCAAACTTTGCACTTGGATCGAATGGTCGTCCGATCAAATGGCAGTTCGATCGGATGACATAAGTGATCAATGAAACAAATGCCAAGTAACGGATGACACGAGTGACAAATGGCTATCCGATCAGATGGCGATCCGATTGGATGGTCGTTCGTTGATTGTGACTTAGACTTTTAAACTCTTTAAACCTCAATACTTATCCGGTCGGATGGTGATCCGATTGGATGAGTATGTCGTCAGCATTGAAACTTAGAACAAGATCTAGTGCAATCCGATCGGATGGCGATCCGATCGGATGAGTGACGTCATCATACACGAAGAACTGTTCATGGTTTTTGATCAATTTGATGGTGTTTTAGTTGGAATTTTGGATTGAAACTTTCTAGGATTATAATGTTACAGATTCCGATCAGTTTGATACCAATTTTAGTCCATTTCGTCCGTAAAATCTAGGTCAATTTTGAGTTTTTCTGATTTTTAGGTGTGAAAGAATGTAAAACAGCAAGAAATGTAGAAGAAGATGATGAAATTGTCAGAATCTCCGGTGAGATTTGACTGAAAACGACTGAAATCTCTATGAAATCGCTGTAGCTATCTCCGATCCAACCTCCTATGGCTTTGATACCAGTTGGTAGGTGCCAACGCAGGAACGGTTCTCTCTCTAAACGATGTAAAACGTGGTAGAATCGATCAATGACGAGGTGCGGAATCCCTCGACATCGTCAGAGAATCACCAACAACGATATCACTGATAAACATGTCCAATTTCATTGAGAAATGTGAAAGTACAAAGATCATGATGCAAACTGAACAGAGCTTCGCTATGAAATCTGACAAAAGGTTCTGGACAAATGACCCCTACTGACCTATTTATAGAGAATCTGGGAGAGGATGGTGTCATCCGTTCGGATCACATTTGACTTTTAACGTTCCGTTCTCTCGATTCGTCTAGATACAAAATACATACATACAAAATATACAACGACACAAACAAAACAAAATACATAGACTCGATATAGACGGAAGCTACAGACATAATGCAATAACAATATCTTCCAAAAGAGAAACTTGCTTTGGTTGCTGAGATGAGACAGAGCCGAGAGGAACGTCATGCACGAATGGAATTGAGCAAAGTGTATGAGATATTCATGTAAGCAAAAAGTGCTAATAGATGGGATGGTGATGGAGAATGCTTTGTAGCTCCTCAAGGGACCCGACAGTTGATCCTCAAAAGGTAAATTTTGAAGCCCTTGTTGCTGCTATTCCAACTACTGGATTATGGGCTTTAGGGACCAGAGAGAATCCGAACTACAGGAAAGAAGTAGAGGAGGGCATAAGAAGGGTGATCTATGCCAGTGTCCAGAAGAAGAAGAAGACTATAGAGGAAATTGTTGACGAAAGCTAGAAGGTGATGGATGAGTTGACGAAAACAGCAGAAAAATGCTGGTGATGAGAAACTGAAAAGTTCAGTAGAGGAAGTTGTTGCTGAGAAACAACAAGTGATTAAAGAAGATCAGAATCAGATGGCAAAAGAAGCCACGGTGCCAAATACTGAGGTAATAACTGAAACTGAATCTTCTAAATCATCAAACAAAATTGAAATGAACACTAAAGTGCAGTGCAGGAAATGCATGGAAACATATAGTGCCTGTACTGAGAAGGATGAAAATTTAAGATCCAGAAATATTGAGTTTACTGAAATAGAACATATTTTTAAAGAAAAATGTATTGAGATGCTTGAAAATGAATAATTTTCGAAACAAAAAGAAGAAGAGCTGACACAAAAATGTGATAATCTTGAAAAAGAAAACAATGTTTTAAGACAAAAGTGTACAGCTGATTGTAACAAATGTGTTCAAAAGGAAAAAATTATCCAAGAGTTACAAAAAGAATATGATGGAATGAAATTGTCATATCATACTGTAAAAGAAGCTTATGAAACTTTTAAGAGTAAAGTTAAAAGTCTAGATGGGAGACTGTCAAAATGTTTAGAAACAACAAAATTAGTTGAAGCTAGGTATGAAGGAAAAAAAAAGGGTTTTAAATCAATATATTGATGAAGTTGCTAAACTTAAACAAGAATTGGCTGAAAAAGAAAAAGTTGTTAATAAACTTCAAAGTTATCATGATTCTTCATACATTCTGGAACGTATTTTCAACATTACACCAGATGGTAAAGAGTCTGAAAAGAACAAAAAGAGAATTGGGTCAGAGTATCATCAAGTTCCACCACCGTTGGAGAATACACATTCTATGATAATGAAAAGGTGGAAAAAGCAATTAACATGGTTGACCGATTACCTGACAACATTGATGTGATTTACTCCAAATCTGATGATCTTGGTGATTTAGAGGTGGTAGGTAAGGTTGTTGAAAGCGTTCTAACTGAGGAGTTTACCAAGACAGATAAGTCCAGGTCACATAATGAAGATGATGAAAGTTTTCACAAAAAACTATTAGAAAAATTCAAAATCTGAGAAAGGTGCGAATGATAATTCAATAGGATTGGCATATACCATGATTAGATCGGACAAATTATTCTCAGATATTGAAGTTCCTATTCAGAATGTGATTCAGGATAAGATCGACAAAGTTTTCAAACTAGTAGAAATCGAGAAAACTGAAATTGAAAAATTTGCCGGTAAAGTGAGCAAGAAAACTTTTTTATAACAACCTGGTTACAAAAAGAAAAACATGAAGGATGGGTTGGGTTATAAAAAGAAGCAAAACCAAAAGAAACGGTCTGAAAAGTCAAACTTTCAGAGAAAGACGAACTTTGTTCACGGAACGAGTTTAGAAGAAGAGAAAAAACTCAAATTTAGACGACAGTCTAATGAAGAGTTCTATGCTTAAAAGAAACAACAACAACAGGCCAAAGTGTTGGACCATTCTATGACCCTGAAAAGTCAGTTAAGGTAGTTCATCTTTGCGTATAAAGGTGGAATCAATGTACACAAAGTAACAACAGCTTTTCCTCTTTAATTCCTTCTCCATTGATGCTTGATGCTTTCTGAATTGATTTTGACAGAGTTTCGTTACCACAAGCGTGACCAGATTTCGCTCCAAGTTACAAATGAGATCACACATGGAGGTATTTATAGTTGGCTTGATTTTGCTCTTATGACATGACATATGAGCGAAATCACCATGTGACGAATAAGCTAAACCCCCAAGTAACCTAATGAGCGAAACCCCTATGACCTAATAAGCAAAATCCCTTCTAAACATGTACATATGAGCGAAATTACAACATTACACCCTATTTTTGACTTTCAAGCTCCAATCTAACCTATCTTGACCTAAGACTCAATGCAAACGTAGTCAACAGACATTTCGTGTACCAACAGACTCCCCCTTGGATGTTGACGAAGTCTTCAGCTCTGAGTCTTCAGTCTTGGTCTTTTCTCTAACTCTGTCTACACATCATAAAAACTCTATCTTTACAGGTTCAGGATCTTGTCCTGGCTCCATCTTCAGACTCCCTTTTGACTTGTTGATCCAGACTCCCCCTTTCACAGACTCCCCCTCTCAATATGCTAGAATCTGAGGTCTTAATCTGGTTCAAGCATTGACAATTAGCTCCCGTGGGAATGATGAAGTCCAAAACCTGTGTCTCAAACATCAATCATTACAAACTTATCTCTTCACAAACCCACAATCTATCAGTACTAGAAATCCACTCAAGTATTCAGGTCCAAGTTAATGACCCTGATTACTCAATTAATCTACCAAGTCCAATTTAATGACCTTGGTTGATCTTTTGACGAATCAAACTGATTTTGAAAACAATAATTTTCACACATTTTCTGAAAAATGTAACAAGCATCAAATTAATGAACTTGTTTTAACTTGAAAACAATTCAATCTCTATCAAAGTAAGCTCTCCTCATTCTTCAGCTCAGAACTTTTCCTGCATCTGCTTCAATCTTCGAGAATCCAACGATTAACTCTCCACTATGGTTTGTCAAAAATAAAGCAGAAATAAAATCTTTTTAGATTTTAGTAAAGCGTTCTAAACTAAGAAATGAAATACAGAAACTTAAGTTGTAGAAATTAAAAGAAATTAAACTATATACAAACTTATTTTTGGCGAGCGTGTCAGGGAATTATATCAGCTTTTCAGAAAATTAATAGTACCGTTAAGCTTCATTACATACACAGACTTAAACAATTCACCTCGATTGTCGATATACTGATCCATCTTAAATTGTCACACAAATTTCAATCTATTCAGGATACGATTTAGATGTCTTATGAACTTAGCTCATTCATGTGTCCCACCTCTTGAATATACTCCCGTATCCAGAATCCCAGATACTCAGTCTTACAGGTGAGTATACCACAGATGATATTTGTAAGGGGTTAAATGCGAGGGCCGTGAGAGCTCAGGTCGATACTTCCGTATACGCAGAGAGATGACGGCTTCGACTTTCTGGTGTGTCCCCTTTAGAGGATCTTTTAGTTACAACAGCAGCGACTATCAATTTTATTGTTTCATCAGCTTGCTGAGGGCGATGCTATGTTTCAAGCATTTGCAGAAAATATTATTCGGGGACTAGGTCAGAACTTCCATTCAGCAGAAGTCCCGGAATAATACCCCAGATATCACTGAGTATAATGACCTAGTATCTCAGAATATGGGACCTTTCAAACGAGATTTCATGGGTTACCTATATATCCAAGTAGTGTTCCCCACGAATTTCACAAGTTTGAAATTTTAGGTTTATATCCCGAATAAATCTACTAAATGTGCGAAAACCTATCGACACATCATTAGTGAGACTGTTTAACTCATTTAAACTTTACAATTCTTTAGCATACTGTAATTGTCTAGCCGATGTACTATCATTTTCCCTTTTTACACAAGCCCTTTTCCTATTTTCTATTGTTTTTGGATTTTGAAATTTTATCATGTTTTTGTATTTTTGCATTTTTTACTGTTTTTGTATTTTCTGAAAATAAACTATATACAACTACTCCCCCTAAATACCAAAACAAGTAAAAAATCGACAAACCATTGCAGATTGTTTTTCATCTTCATCCGCAACAGTACTCTCATCAACGCCAATTATGCCATCCGACACCGAAAGAAGCTTCATACCGTTCAGTTTTAACAAATATTTAAACCGATTTTTATCAAAAGTTTTGGTATGTAAATCAGCTTTCTGTTCGTCAGTGTGGATTTTCTCAATTCGTATCAACTTTTTCTCGAAACAATCGCGAATAAAGTGATGACGAATCTCTATATGTTTAGTTTTAGCGTGATGTACTGGATTCTTTTTTATATTTATTGCGGCCTCATTATCAACAAAAAGAGGCGTGTTAAGAAACTGCAAACCGTAGTCGCGCATCTGTTGCTGTATCCACTGGATCTGAGAGCAGCAACTGCTAGCAGAAACATACTCCGCTTCACATGTAGATAGCGCCACAGACGTTTGTTTCTTACACTGCCAGGTAACCAATCTAGGTCCAAAGTGTCACACCCCCAAAATCCACACACGGAGTACCACCGCATGGAGGCGTGACATGACCAGGATCAAGCCACCAATCATATCGAGCATAATAAGTAATAAATGTAAATCAACCAAACAATATGAAAGGTGTTCAAAACAAAGCATGTTAAGTGTCTAGCGGAAGCATTAATGTAAACCCAATGTAAGTAATAAGTTCAAATGTTTAAATGTTTTAGCATGGCATCCACGATCCATGTCCCACAACGACTGCGCCTCTCGTGCAAGCTCCAGGTGTACCTATGGTCCTGCAAGGCATGTAACAGAGAGTCAACAACTAGTTGAGCGAGTTCACAGTGGTTTGTTTAGTTATAGTAATCATACTGTAAATCGTATGTTCGTTTAGTAATCCACGTATCATATGCATTTGTATCGCAGCCCTCTAGGCATGTGTGCAAAGATTAGTGGGAGTTTCCCAAGTATTCTAGACTAGGTATATTTGCATCGCAGCCTACCCGGCATGTGTGCGAAGTTTAGTGTATGGTTCGCAGCCATTCCAGGCATGTGTGCGAAGATTAGTTCTATTATCGCAGCCATTCCCGGCGTATGTGCGAAGAGAAGTATTTGTATCACTAGTCTAGCAGTATCTATCAATAACCTTCCTCTCCCGAGGCCTAAAGTACATAATCCCAATAATAACTTAAGTATAAGAAATCTTCCAAACCCATTCCCGACCGTGGGAATCCCATGCCTTGGTAAGAGTGCGAACTCACCTTGGTTTGCTCGACAGATACACAGAAAGATCAAGTCTAGTTGCTAGTGGTCAACCACGTCCTAACATGGTTACCATACAAGTCAGGTTTTTGTTTCGAGTAGTACACATAAGTTTACACATAGCCTAACAGGTTATGTACATGTAATGATCATGGCAAACACGTATTGACATGTTAACAGTCCTAACATGGCATTTTCATACTTGTGCGATCCGAATGATAAGCCCAATGGACAGGCGGCCCAACCTATTGTGCGATCAGCATAACTTGTGCGATCCACAATGGGTTGTGCGACTCAATCATACCCGGCCCAAATAACATAAACAGTCCAAGCCCAACACGTATATGGCCCAACAAAATAGATAACAGTTGAATTGTGCGAATCCGGACAACTTGTGCGATCCGGATTACTTGTGCGATCCAGTTGGGTTGTACGATTGGATAGTGGGTTTTAAGGCCCAACAGTCTAATGTTCGTGTGTGGCCCAAGCCTTGTGCGATCGGCACTGTCTTGTGCTATCCACAAGGTCTTGTGCGATCATGCAATTCTAAGCTGTACACAGTGCATTAACAGTTGTACCCTAGCATATTCCAGCTTGTGCGACTAGGGCTTGTGCGATCAAGAGGCTTATGCGATTGCTGTTGTGTGATCAGTTAACTAATTCCTTAATTCATGCAATCAATTACTTTGTTTCAGTCAATTCGTTTGACCAATCTAATAGTTTCCATTTCAATAAACACAATTAACATTTCCAACCCAATCAATATTCGATCAAAACAAGCAATCAATCACTAATTCATATGAACCCTAATATAATCATAGCATGAACAATAATCAAAACACTTAAACATATCCATGTACGGTTTTCAATCATCTCGTAATACTTCATACCCGACCATATAACAAATCCGATTTCATATACATGCAGCCGATTAACAAGCATTCGGTGCTAGAACAATAATACGCAAATCCGATTAATATCTACATGGTTCTAAATTAATAACATGTAATCCGAATCGTGTGATTATTACCACATCAAGAACCATTCAATATTCATAATAAGAACCCTAACTATCACATAACATCATGGCAACCAATATTATCTAGCAAACAAAATTCATTAAGCACTAACCGGTTAGTAAGCTTCGAACAAGAATAATCCGAATCAAGGAAACTTCGAAGAGATGGGTGTTGTTGCCGTCGGGTTCGAGAGGGAGAAGAGAGAGCTAGGGTTTGTGTGTGTGAAGTGTATTGGTAAAATGTGAGATGGTTACTAACACCCTAAGTGTTATGCGCATAAGAGAGTGGCCGAACCCTCACTTGGGCTGCCCATTTGATCCGAATACAAGAGTGTAGCCCAAATGGGCTTGTGCGATTTGGTTGAGTGTTGTGCGATCGTTTCGAATACAAATAACACATAACATAACATACATTCATTCAATTAATAAAGTTCATGTAATTACATATCATTACACAAAGATAGGTTCAAAATACGAGTTGTCACATTATCCCTAACTTAAAAGAAATTTCATCCCAAAATTTGGTACGTACTCACTGAGGAAGCTAGTTAAGTTGCATGGTTTTCCTGGGGTGTCACATCCTCCCCCCCCCCCCCCGTTGATCTGGAATTTCGTCCCGAAATTCTGTGGTAGCTTCAGCCTCAGTAGTGGTTGTACTGTTTGCGAAAAATTGGGGGTACTTTACTTTAATCTAGTCTTCTCGTTCCCAGGTGAATTCTGGGCCACGACGGGAGTTCCAACGAACTCGAACAAGAGGTATTCTGGTGTGCTTAAGGACCTTAACATCCCGGTCTGTGATTTCTACTGGTTCCTCGACGAATCGCAACTATTCGTCGATAGTGAGCTCCTTCAAAGGAACTATGAGGGTCTCATCTGACAGACACTTCTTCAGATTTGACACGTGGAAAACGTTGTGAATTGCACCGAGTTCTGCTGGTAGGTTCAGTCTGTAGGCTACTTTGCCTATTCTTTCTATGATTTCGAACGGTCCGACATACCGCGGATTAAGCTTGCCTCGTTTACCAAAACGAACTACACCCTTCCAGGGCGAAACTTTGAGTAGCACCCGATCCCCAACTTGAAACTCGAGTGGTTTCCTACGCTTGTCAGCATAGCTTTTCTGACGGTCACGAGCTGCCGCCATGCATTGCCGTATCTGTGCAATCCGCTCAGTAGCATCAACTACCATTTCTGGTCCTGT
This sequence comes from Helianthus annuus, assembly GCF_002127325.2. NCBI lineage: Eukaryota > Viridiplantae > Streptophyta > Magnoliopsida > Asterales > Asteraceae > Helianthus > Helianthus annuus. The sequence continues at coordinate 67,247,288 of NC_035439.2, read as the reverse complement.
GAGTTGACTATCCCCCACCTCTGCCCAACAGAGAGGTGACCGGCATTTACGTCCGTACAATGCCTCGAATGGAGCGGCTTGGATGCTGGTATGGTAACTGTTATTGTACGAAAACTCCACTAAAGGGAGGTGTTTTTCCCAGCTGTTGCCGAAATCGATAACACATGCTCGAAGCATGTATTCTAGAGTCTGGATAGTGCGCTTAGACTGCCCATCCGTCTGAGGGTGATAAGCTGTGCTCATGTCTAACCGTGAGCCAAAAGCTTTGTGCATTGCTTGCCACAGTTCTGAAGTGAATCGTGCATCACGATCCGAAATAATAGAGGTTGGCACCCCGTGCCTTGAGACAACTTCCTTGAGATATACGTCTGCTAGAGTGGAGAACTTGTCTGTTTCCTTAATAGCTAGGAAGTGTGCAGACTTTGTGAGTCGATCCACGATCACCCAAATAGTATCATTCCCATGCTGGGATCTAGGCAGGCCAGTAACGAAATCCATGGAAATTTCCTCCCATTTCCACGGTGGTATCTTGGGTTGCTGAGGTAGACCTGATGGTTTCTGATGTTCCGTTTTGACTCTCGCACAGGTCAAACACTTGCCGACGTAAGTTGCCATGTGGGCCTTCATGCTAGGCCACCAGTACGTAGTTCTGAGATCGTAGTACATTTTATCCGAACCTGGATGTACCGAGTAGCGAGACTTATGTGCTTCGTCAATTACAAGCTCTCGTAAGTTGCCATATAGTGGGACCCAAATACGCCCCGTTACGTAATAGGCGCCATCTTCCTTCTGTTCTAATCGTTGCCTTGAGCCACGTAAGGCTTCAGCTCTTACGTTTTCTAGTTTCAATGCTTCTACCTGAGCATCTCGTATCTGTGCAGGAAGACCAGACTGAATAGTAAGCTGTAGTGCTCGCACGCGTCTAGGTAGAGTGTCCTTTCGACTGAGAGCGTCAGCCACAACGTTGGCTTTGCCTGGATGGTACTTGATGGCGCATTCGTAATCATTAAGTAGTTCAACCCATCGACGTTGACGCATGTTCAATTCCTTCTGCTTGAAGATATGCTCGAGACTCCTGTGATCGGTGTAGATAGTGCACTTAGTACCGTACAGGTAGTGTCGCCATATCTTGAGCGCGAAAACAACAGCTCCCAGCTCTAAATCGTGCGTCGTGTAGTTCTGTTCGTGAACCTTAAGTTGGCGCGAAGCGTAGGCAATGACTTTGTCGCGCTGCATTAACACACATCCAAGACCCTGAATGGATGCATCACCATAAACCACGAAATCGTCCGTGCCCTCTGGCAATGAAAGAATAGGTGCGCTGCAGAGTCTATCCTTTAAGTGCTGAAAAGCGGTTTCCGGAGTATTACCCCAACGGTAGGTGACACCCCTCTGTGTCAGTAGCATAAGCGGCTGCGCGATCTTTGAGAAGTCTTTAATGAACCGCCTGTAATAACCCACCAAACCCAAGAATTGGCGTATTTCCGTTGGTGTACGTGGTGCAGGCCAGTTCCTGATCGAATCTACCTTGGATGGATCAACATGGATCCCATCCTTGTTTACCACGTGGCCTAGGAAGTGGAGTTCACGAAGCCAGAAGTCGCATTTCAAAAACTTGGCGTATAACTGTTCTGTTCGTAGGAGCTTCAAAATAAGTCGTAGGTGCTGCTCGTGTTCCTCCCGACTCTTGGAATAGATCAGGATATCGTCGATGAAGACAATCACAAACTTATCTAGGTAGGGCTTGCACACCCTGTTCATAAGGTCCATAAAGACTGCCGGTGCATTCGTTAGCCCGAATGGCATGACTAGAAACTCGTAGTGGCCGTAGCGAGTTCTGAATGCTGTTTTGGAGACGTCCTCATCCCGGACTCTCAGCTGATGGTAACCTGACCTCAAGTCTATCTTGGAGTAGTAGCTCGACCCTTGTAACTGGTCGAATAAGTCATCAATACGTGGAAGAGGATAGCGGTTCTTCACTGTCACCTTGTTCAGTTCATGGTAGTCAATGCACATGCGGAAGGTACCGTCCTTCTTTTTCACGAATAATACTGGAGCTCCCCAGGGCGAAGAGCTAGGTCGGATAAATCCCTTATCCAAGAGTTCTTGTAGCTGTGTCGATAGTTCTTCCAATTCTGATGGAGCTAAGCGATACGGTGCACGTGCTATCGGTGCTGCTCCTGGTGCTAGCTCGATTTGGAATTCGACCTGGCGATGAGGCGGTAACCCAGGTAAATCTTCAGGGAACACCTGAGGAAAGTCGCGTACAACTGGAATATCTTCCAATCTCTTTTCTTTTGCTGATGCATCGGTAACAAGTGCCAGAATGGCAGTGTGGCCCTTACGCAAACACTTCTGAGCCTTTAGGAAGGAGATGATGCCTACCACAGCACCACTCTTGTCGCCTTGAACTTCGAGAGGTTCTTTACCAGCACGGGGAATACGAACGATCTTCTCCTTACATAGGATCTCTGCGTGCTGTTGGGATAACCAGTCCATTCCAATGACGATGTCGAAACTACCAAGAGCTATGGGAATGAGATCGATAGAGAAAGTCTGACCAGCGAGGATAAGATTACAACCCTGAACTATGTGTGTGGCCTCTAGACTTTTACCGTTAGCTAACTCTACGACATGTTTGGTGTTTAAGGGAGTTGGTGCATGTTTTAACATTTGGCTAACTTTTAGAGACATATAACTTATATCCGCACCTGAATCAAACAAAACAGTAACATCAAAGTCGTCAAGAAGGAACTTACCCATTACCACGTTGGGATCATTCCTTGCTTCTCCCTGCCCCACCACAAAGGCACGTCCCCTAGCTTCATTGCCATTATTGTTTCCACCGTTGTTGTTCCCATTGCCCTGATTGTTGTTGTTGTTGCGATTCTGGTTCAACTGGGGGCAATCCCGCTTGAAGTGGCCTTCAGCACCACACTGAAAGCATCCCCTGTTGCCTCGCTGTTGCTGTTGTTGCTGGTTTTGAGGAGCTGGTGGTTGTTGTTGGTTCTGTTTCGTAGGTCGTGAGCTCCTGCAATCTTTAGCTTCGTGCCTATCTTGAGACATCTCTGACAGCGGCCCTTGCGGCACTGACCACTGTGGTGTCTGTTGCACCTGTTACACAGTGGGTGAATTCCCCGATATCCACCCTGCCCCTGACCACCAGAAGTTTGCTGACCCGGGCTCTGGTAATCATTATTCTTGCGTTGCTGCTGTGCTTGAGACTGAACGGTAGCTGAACCCTTGCTGGAATCCCCATCCCATTTCCGTTTGTTGTCACTAGGAGTAGCAGGAGTAACAGAAGTGGTAGCGGTAGTAGTTGCGCTGATACGTTTTGGCAGCCTGTTCTGTTCCACTGCCTAATCCGTGAGGCGATGAGCAAGATGCTAAATGTCTTGGATATTGTCGAGGTTAGCCGATGTCACGTGGCTCTGAATTTCTGATGCTAGACCCTTGAGGTACAACTCAATGCGCTTGATTGGAGGGTCCACCATGGTTGGAAACAAGATGGCCAACTCGTTTGACCGTTTCGTATAAGCTTCAATTTCCGACCCCGTCATTTTTAGATGATAGAGCTCCACCTCTAACTTGTGGATGTCATCACGTGTGCAGTATTCCCGCTTGATCAGTTCCTTGAAATCGTTCCAAGGGGTGGCGTTAGCAGCTGCCAGCCCTAGAATCTGAACTTGCGCGTTCCACCAAGTCAGCGCAATTCCCTCCATAGTACCAGTAGCGTATTTCACCCTGCGAGCCTCAGGGCATTCACACATCTCAAACACCGACTCGAGCTTCTCAAACCAATGGAGGAGTCCCACTGCTCCTTCAGTGCCACTAAATGTGCTTGGACGACAGTCCATGAAGTTCTTGAAAGTACAAACAGGTTGCTGAGCGTGTTGACCTGTTGTGTGTAAGAATAGGACAAGGTTAAACACAAGAGATGGTCTAGAAGTGTAGGATCTAAATATCTTAGTGTGAGTTACGACTGCAGGATATACCTCCTGCCTGTGCGGCTGCAAGTGCCGCAGCAACTTGTTCGTTAATGAGAGCCGTCAACTGGGCTTGAGTCATGTTAATACGTCCAGACATGATCTTCATAGCAAAGATAACATAAGTAAGAGAGAGGTTCGCGAAAAGTGCGATGACAGAAGAGAGTAAGCACACAAGTGTTCTCAAGCAATAGTGGTTATGTGTATCTAAGCATACCCTGAGCAAAGTTCTATGTCTAGCAAGTAGGCAATATAAACATAAACCATATTACCTAGGATGTTGAGTTTTTCACGTGGAGCGAAGCGTCGTTGTAGATCGTTGAGAGCACTGTTCTGGTTATAGTCTGGTTTTAACAAAACGTTTTCCCCTTATTAAAACCAAGTTCTCTATAACCAATGGCACTGATACCAATCTGTCACACCCCCAAAATCCACACGCGGAGTACCACCGCATGGAGGCGTGACATGACCAGGATCAAGTCACCAATCATATCGAGCATAATAAGTAATAAATGTAAATCAACCAAACAATATGAAAGGTGTTCAAAACAAAGCATGTTAAGTGTCTAGCGGAAGCATTAATGTAAACCCAATGTAAGTAATAAGTTCAAATGTTTAAATGTTTTAGCATGGCATCCACGATCCATGTCCCACAATGACTGCGCCTCTCGTGCAAGCTCCAGGTGTACCTATGGTCCTGCAAGGCATGTAACAGAGAGTCAACAACTAGTTGAGTGAGTTCACAGTGGTTTGTTCAGTTATAGTAATCGTACTGTAAATCGTATGTTCGTCTAGTAATCCATGTATCGTATGCATTTGTATCGCATCTCTCTAGGCATGTGTGCAAAGATTAGTGAGAGTTTCCCAAGTATTCTAGACTAGGTATATTTGTATCGCAGCCCACTCGGCATGTGTGCGAAGTTTAGTGTATGGTTCGCAGCTATTCCAGGCATGTGTGCGAAGATTAGTTCTATTATCGCAGCCATTCCCGGCGTGTGTGCGAAGAGAAGTATTTGTATCACTAGTCTAGCAGTATCTATCAATAACCTTCCTCTCCCTAGGCCTAAAGTACATAATCCCGATAATAACTTAAGTATAAGAAATCTTCCAAACCCATTCCTGACCCTGGGAATCCCATGCCTTGGTAAGAGTGTGAACTCACCTTGGTTTGCTCGGCAGATACACAGAAAGATCAAGTCTAGTTGCTAGTGGTCAACCACGTCCTAACATGGTTACCATACAAGTCAGGTTTTGGTTTCGAGTAGTACACATAAGTTTACACATAGCCTAACAGGTTATGTACACGTAATGATCATGGCAAACACGTATTGACACATTAACAATCCTAACATGGCATTTTCATACTTGTGCGATCCGAATGATAAGCCCAATGGACAGGCGGCCCAACCTATTGTGCGATCAGCATAACTTGTGCGATCCATAATGGGTTGTGCGACTCAATCATACCCGGCCCAAATAACATAAACAGTCCAAGCCCAACACGTATACGACCCAACAAAATAGATAACAGTTGAATTGTGCGAATCCGAACAACTTGTGCGATCCGGATGACTTGTGCGATCCAGTTGGGTTGTGCGATTGGATAGTGGGTTTTAAGGCCCAATAGTCTAATGTTCGTGTGTGGCCCAAGCCTTGTGCGATCGGCACTGTCTTGTGCGATCCACAAGGTCTTGTGCGATCATGCAATTCTAAGCTGTACACAGTGCATTTACAGTTGTACCCTAGCATATTCCAGCTTGTGCGACTAGGGCTTGTGCGATCAGGAGGCTTATGTGATTGCTGTTGTGTGATCAGTTAACTAATTCCTTAATTCATGCAATCAGTTACTTTGTTTCAATCAATTCGTTTGACCAATCTAATAGTTTCCATTTCAATAAACACAATTAACAGTTTCCAACCCAATCAATATATATGAACCCTAATTATAATCATAGCATGAACAACAATCAAAACACTTAAACATATCCATCTACGGTTTTCAATCATCTCATAATACTTCATACCCGACCATATAACAAATCCGATTTCATATACATGCAGCCGATTAACAAGCATTCGGTGCTAGAACAATAATATGCAAATCCGATTAATATCTACATGGTTCTAAATTAATAACATGTAATCCGAATCGTGTGATTATTACCACATCAAGAACCATTCAATATTCATAACAAGAACCCTAGCTATCACATAACATCATGGCAACCAATATTATCTAACAAACAAAATTCATTAAGCACTAACCGGTTAGTAAGCTTCGAACAAGAATAATCCGAATCAAGGAAACTTCGAAGAGATGGGTGTTGTTGTCGTCGGGTTCGAGAGGGAGAAGAGAGAGTTAGGGTTTGTGTGTGTGAAGTGTATCGGTAAAATGTGAGATGGTTACTAACACCCTAAGTGTTATGCACATAAGAGAGTGGGCCGAACCCTCACTTGGGTTGCCCATTTGATCCGAATACAAGAGTGTAGCCCAAATGGGCTTGTGCGATTGGGTTGAGTGTTGTGCGATCGTTTCGAATACAAATAACACATAACATAACATACATTCATTCAATTAATAAAGTTCACGTAATTACATATCATTACACAAAGATAGGTTCAAAATACGAGTTGTCACACAAAGAACTGGCATCCTGCAGTTGTTGATTTTGTATTGACTTTGCAGCATCCGAAATCCGAATCGGAATACCTTTCGAGCGTAAAGTCGCCTTTTCTAGGATACCACAACCCCAATGTAGGAGTTCCCTTCAGGTAGCGTAATATCCTCTTCACAATAATCATGTGCGAAGCTCTCGGGTTAGATTGATATCTTGCTGCGAAGCACGTTGGGTACATGATATCAGGACGTGAAGCAGTTAGGTACATCAAAGAACCTATCATGGAACGGTAGAATGTTTCATCAGCCCTGTCTCCAGTGAGATCTGGGTGAATCCCATGATTTGTTGCAAGTGGGGTAGCAGCTGGAGTAGAACTTGACATTCCAAATTTCTGTAGAATATCATGCACGTACTTCGTCTGATGAATGAAAATTCCCTCAGGTAGTTGTTCAACTTGTAGTCCCAGAAAGAATTTCATCTCCCCCATTGATGACATTTCGAATTTTTGCTTCATCACCTGTTCGAAATCTTTGCACAATTTCTCATTCGTCGACCCAAAGATTATATCGTCTACATAAATCTAAACTATCAGAAGATGTCCGTCGACCTCTTTAGTGAAGAGAGTGGCATCCACTTTTCCACGTATGAAAATGTTGGCTAGTAAGTGTTGAGGCAAAGTCTTGTATCAAGCTCTCGGGGCCTGGTGTAAACCATACAACGCTTTGTCCAATAAGTAGACCTTGTTCTTGTGAATTGGATCGGTGAAGCCCAGCGGCTGACCGACATAAACGTCCTCTTTGACCTTCCCATAAAGAAACGCCGATTTAACATCTAACTGATATACTTTAAAGTTTTTCCAAGACGCAAATGCAAGGAAAATTATGATTGCCTCTAGTCGTGCTACAGGAGCATAGACTTCTGTAAAATCAATCCCCTCCTGTTGACTAAAGCCCTGAACAACGAGTCGAGCTTTGTTCCGTACAACAACTCCTCTGTCGTCTCTCTTACACTTGAATACCCATTTCGTATTAATTTTCCTTTGACCATCCGGTAAATCCACTAGCTTCCACACTCCCAACTTTTCAAACTGATATAACTCTTCTTGCATCGCAATGACCCAAGAGTCTTCAGTAAGCGCCTCTTTATAAGTTCTCGGTTCGATCTGCGAGATAAAACAACTTAATGAAAATTCAGTTTGTAATGGTGCTACTGTAGAATAAAAACATGTAAGGCCCTGGTCTATTTGACGTCTCGTGCAAACGCTTGAATGCAATTCTCCTATGATCAACTCCTCTGGATGATATGAAAGAGTTCGCGGCATTGCTTCGCTTGGAACATCCACATCGCCTTCCAGATTAGTAACATTTTGATTTGCACTTTGTTCACCAATTTGGTTTATTTGTCTTGAATCCTGAATCTGCACCCCCTCAGAATCTGAATCTCCTCGATCAAATATCGGCATGTTCTCAGATTCTTGATTATCATTCTCAACCTTCTGATTATCTTGAGCAACATCATTCTGTTGGACATCATCATGTTCACCAGCATTACTCGGACCTGCTTCATCATCATTTGAAGTTTCCCGCGGTCGCCTTGAATATTCAGCTGGGAACTTTTGCTGTGACTCGTATTCACGCAAAATATCCAATTCATCAAAGAAATCTTCTTCTTCTTCTTCTTCTTCTTCCATCATGTCAAACGATTCCCACAATTTGTCATGATGATATCGCCATGAATCTCCTGGACTTTGTGGCGGCATAGTATAACCTTGACATTCAACATTTGCAGCTTCAATAATTCGCTTTTCACTTGGAACGAAGACACGTCGCGTAGGACTTGAATATCCAACAAATATACCCTCAATGCACTTCGGACCAAACTTTCCATAAGGCTCTATAACTGTACAGGGTGACCCGAACGGTTCTAGATACTTCAAATTTGGTTTGCGGTTATTGTTCAGCTCAAAGCATGTTTTGTTGAACTTCTTGACAATGAGAACTCTGTTGAGCGTATAGCATGCGGCGGAAACAGCTTCAGCCCAAAAATTAATTGGTAACTTTGAATCTGCGAGCATCGTTCTAGCCGTCTCAATTAGTGTCCGGTTTGCGTTCTGCGACTCCATTCTATTGCGGAGTGTACGGAGCACTAAACTCATGCAATATACCTCTTTCATCACAAAATTGTTCCATCTTGCTGTTCTTGAATTCAGTACCATTATCACTTCGAATTCTTTTGATACGCCTTTGGTACAAATTCTCAATCTTCTTGAACAACGCCATCAAACTGTCAAACGTTTCATCTTTCGTCTTCAAGAAAGAAACACACGAAAATCTGGAATAATCATCAGTAACCACAAGACAATATTTATCTCCCGTAATACTCTTGACATTCACTGGACCAAACAAATCCATGTGAAGTCTCTCTAGGGGTCTTGAGACTGAATTGACTTGCTTTGTAGGGTGTGACTTTTTCTTCTGCTTGCCTTTAACACAACTAATGCACTCCCCTTCCAGATGAAAACCTTTGACATGAACTCCTGTAACCAAATCATTATGCACCAAGTGATTCATTTTTCTAAGATGTATATGTCCCATCTTCTAGTGCCATAATCTCGATTCTTTTTCAGTTGCTCCGGACATGAAACAATGAGCCTGACCCGTGGTTGTAGTAGCAACGCTCATATCCAACACGTACAGATCATTGACTCTCGGTGCCCTCATGATAATCCATTCCTAAGGGATAACAAATCCTGGTTTCAAGATCAAACATTCTTTATCAGTGAAGTGAGTGGTATACATCCTGTCACAAATCTGCGAGATACTCAGCAGATTGTTCTCCAGCTCAGCAATGTAGATAACTCTCTCAAACGTCACAATCCCGTTGGATAACATTCCTTCACCAATAATCCTTCCTCCTTGATTACCCGCAAAACCAACATATCCTCCATTGATATTCTTCACATCATATAACAATGCAGTCTTCCCTGTCATATGTCGAGACGCTCCACTGTCCATAATCCAGCATGAAACTAATCTCGGAAGACCCTGCACATATAACAATATGATTTAAACACTTCAATAAAGATGCTGATTCATGTTTCACGATCAAGGAAGCTCCGGCAATTCAAACTGCTTAGTCGAACATTGTGTCCACCCAAACCTCATCAGTCTTTGGTGTAACCTTGACACTTTTAACTCTTGCAACTTGTATTTTAAAGTTTTCAGCCTTCAGAGGTGGAAAATTTGCATCATAATCAATTGGAATTGTATCCTCAGAAGGTAAAATCTTTTTCTCAGTTTTCGGTTTCCAAACTTGCTGAGATAATGCAACCCGTTTGTAAAATTTGTCATTTTTAGTTACCACTTTCTTTACGGGTTCATTTTTCACTTTGGTGTTGTCGTTTTTCACACTCTTTTTCTCAACAACCATTGGTGCTTTACCCTTCACCTCAACTTTCTTCTGTTGAATCTTCACAGTTTCAGTCTTAGGCTTCACGTTGGTACACTTTCGTGCAATGTGACCAACTTGATTACATCTAAAGCAAGTTCGAGTGTTAGTTACCCGACTCGTGCCTTCAGACTGAGCCTGTGAAGCCCTCTTCTCAAAGAACTCTTCATTTGATTTTGAAAAAAATCTCTTTCTCTTTATCAGCAAGTGAACTCGAACTGTTCACAAACTTTTTCTTTTCAACAAACCTTTTGTTTTGAACATTTCCTCTCTGATAATTCTTACCACCCTGATAACCACCCAACCAATTGTTTCGATTTTTGTTATTATTAATACGTGGTGGAACAACAGGTTTCTTGTAGGAAGCTTTATTTTTCGCAAAATTCATTTGTCTCTTTATTTGACTCAGACTGTTCACTTCCGACAATTCAACTTCAACCAACTTGAAAACATTTGTCAGTTTGTTCAAGTTTACATTCTCAGTTGGAAACTCTGAATCCGAAAACAACTTATCTGAGCCCAACATCTTGTACATGACAAGATTTGATTCTTCATTTAAGTTGTTCTTGGACTTTTGTTTCGGAATGTATTTGTCCAAGAAACACCCATCTTCCTCAGTAGTGTCACTATCCGTTTTTAGCACATTTTCAACAACACTTTTTACAACATCATGTTGGACACTATCATCATTGTAAGATGTGAATGTGACATCAATTGATTCAGGAAGTTTCACTTCACTTTCTTCTCCAATTTCAACCAACCCAGATTGCTTTTTCGAATAGTTATGAAGAACAGGTGGTGGAACCTGATGAAAACCCACCCCAGTTCCGTCAGAATAAACATCTTCGCCAGCTTTGTTTTTCCCGATGGGTTTGGTGTGACAACCCTCACTAAACCAGGTATCCGTACGATTTAATTAATAAATAATTGCTGCTTAATTACTGTGCTTAACTGAAATTGCCGACGAACTGCTACTTGACTGTGATACTTGTACATATCTGCATCATACTTTGATTTCCGTCACTACTTTATTTACAAGTTGAACCTTAGTGACAAACATGATGCACTAAAAGCACAGTAGCATTTGAACGGATAACCTATTGAACATGCTGATAAAGCCAGCATCAGGCAGACACTGCCTCTAAGGCCTGTATGAGCCAGAATTATTTGACTACACCCATAGTGTGTGTAGGGATACAAGGGTTGTAGAACTGCGTCTCTAGGAATAAGATATAATGATTGGATGTGCCTAAAACGTACTCTAAGCACAAAACACAACACTTTTATTAACATACCAGCTTCTAGCTAACTAATAAAGTGCCAAAACATGAGGAAGTATTCCTGACACTTTGCAGAATAAGATGTGTCGCTAAAAATATTATTTACGACGCTTAAAAGCTTACTTAAGCACTTTAACGGATTACAATCCAACCGAACAACCGGACTATACCCGGAACATGAAAATATTGCCATAAGTATTGTTGGTCTTTTTCTGAGCCAGTTAGGGTCCCTGATTACCCTAACACCCGTATTATAACGCATCACACCACTAACCGAGTTAACCCCTATCTAACTTGGTTTAAAGTAACTAGTCTCTAACTAAACAATTGAAATCGAACCAAAAGGACCCCCCCCCTTGGGCCGATTCGGTCCCCTTGTAACTAGGAGAGTACACCTTTGATTATTTTAATGGTTTATGTCTAAAATCTAGTAGACACATTAACCCTTGGATTATGGCACTTGAACTTGTCTATAAATACATAAGTTAACACAAGAGATTATCACACTTCACACTTCACCAAAATCACTCTCTCTCTCTTGCCCTCCCAACTCTCGGCCGAACCCTCTTGGGTCACCACCATCATTTTCGAGTTCCATCTTTCACATTCCAAGCATATACAAGCCTTTCGGGTCACGTATTAGGAGCCTCGGAGCAAACGGAAGCGGAAGGACCTCTTTTTCCCGCTTTAATCCACCTCATTTTCGCCTAGAATCTTCCCTAGCCCCGAGCTAGAGGTATAATGTTTAAAACTCACTCTCGAACATATCTAAGGTGGTTAATATGATTTATAATGGTTAAAATGCGGAAACCCATCTTTTGAATCTTTAAAGTTTACTAAAACTTGAATTTTGTTGGATAAAAGATCATAACTTGTGTAAAAGTTGTAGTGTTTGAATATGGTGAATATTGAGGCCCGATCTACGTTGTGGTGGCTCTGATCATCGTTTAACCCGACTTTGTTAAGATCATAGATCTTGACATAAGCTTGTTTCTATCGGTACGAGGGTTAGAAGGTGAAACTCTACCACACGAGAAACATGAACTTGTGTAAAAGTATTTTTACTAGTAAAATGGTGTTTAAAACTAGCGGATCTACGTATGTGCAAGTGGTATTTTCAAAGGACCAAGTGTCGAGAAAATCATGTTTTATAAAAAGTCGGATGACAAACTAATGAATATGATTTTACAAACCACAAGTGTATAAACACTTGTGAAATAAGAAGTTCCGACAAAATAATCAATCTTTGAGAAAGATGACGGGAAGTTGTAAAGAATGATTTATTCTAAAAACGGGGTTTTTACAAGATTAAACTATTTTATGCAAAGATCCACCAAATATAAGGAGATCTACACTATAGTTTTCGGAAAAACTACAAGTTCATGTAATAATGCGATTTACATACTAGTCGACTAGTTTGATGTGTCGGAAATTGTTTGATTGAATCAAGAAATTGTTGAAGTGATTTTGTAAAAGAAAATGATACGCCTGAAAGCGTGGCCACCTCCAGTTACAGGGGAAACTCTGGCGAAATTTTTCTAAAATCTAACACTTAGAATTATTTACAAGTGTTAAACTATTTTTGAGATGTTTTCAAAATATATTTCGCCATGACTTTATTTATTAAATAATCGGAGGTGGGATTTTCACAAAAACTAAACGCGATAAATATTTATTCGATAAATATATTTTTCACCACACTGTTTATGATTATTTTGTGAAAATATATAAATATTATTTTTAGAGTAAAAATAATATTTACAAACGTTGACGAACCCAAAATAATACAAACGCTTACACGACAAACGTATAAGTTACAACGGTAATTACTATTACCACTTAATCGTTAAAACGTAACTTACGCATTATACGGAAATGATTATGAACGTATATTTTAGCAACGTATTATTTTTGGGGAAAAATTATGTGAAATGGAAATATAATATTTTTGAGAAAAATATTTATATTTGGAATTAGAAATGAAAATATATTAAGTGAGACTTAATATTATAAATTGAACGCACATGTATTAAATCCCCCATCCTTGGGAAGGAGATTAACTACCAAGTACATGCAGAATATAAACACGGAATAGTTGTCTAACTATTTCCCAAAAACTTAAACTATAAAGCTAAGGCACGGCCGTCCGTCTAATAGAATTAGCACATGTAGGTCGTTGCAAAGCTGCCTGACATTCGGAGTACTTGGTATAGCGACGCACTGACTGTGAGTTCATGTCCCCCTTTTCTCTTAACTGTTTTCAGTTTTCTAAACTGCGGGGGTGAAATACATGTTACATTGATTATGAATACTTTATACATGGTATGGTTAGCGTAAGGAGGTTTGTTACTTTTAGATCATGTGAATGGGTAGGCGGAAACTTGAGGTCATTAATCCTCAGGGTAGGACCGAGGGGCAGGAGCGGTAGATCTATTTGGGTGTAGCGAGCCCAGTCCCAGGTCCAGCATAACGGACCTTGGGATGACTTTGTTCCCGACGCATAAATTTGCTAGGTTTGAGCCTTCCTACTTGCATTTCACACATATCAATGGCCTTGCAAACCATTGGTGATCTTTTTTTCCTTATTTGCTACATACCAGGGTTTTTGATAAATACAAAGGTTTATTTACTCACTTTCGCATGAACTCGCTCAACATTATTGTTGATTTTTCAACTTACATGTATTTTAGGGAATTAAAGATCTGGCACAGTATGGCATGTTTTCCGCTGCATTAGTCACCGAGGTCATCCAGGGTTTGGGGAATGTGACTCTTTCCTGGACAAGTCAGGGTGTGACATTTGGGAACAATGTGTTGCAAAACAAAACTTGCGGAGCTGTAACTATTAAGCTTCAACTGGATTCGCTCGTTTTCGATTACAGCCTCTTGAATTTTAAGTTTCAGTTTAGCGATTTCATCCACTTGTTGGTTGATTGATTCTTCTTTTACTCTAAGCACTGCTTTTAGTTGAATGTTTTCTTTATAAGTTTTACCATTTCGATCATCATTATCTTTCATTGTGCTTTTGAGTTTTTCAAACTTCTCAGAAATCTGACGGTTTTCAAGAATTAACTTTTCATTTTCTTGTTTAATTCTTTCATGATCTATTTTATCATTTTCAATTTGGTTAGTTAATTCTTTTATCCGTTCAGTTGAAGCTTTAACCCTTTTGTCACGATCAAGAATTTGATTCTCAATGTTGCTGACTTTTCTGTCAGATCATCAACTTTCTTTCCGTTGAGATACGTGACTGTATTACAAAATTTGCACTCTTTGATGCAATTTTTGCAATCAACATTTCCATCAATTTGCTTACCTGACACATTTGTTGACAAGTTTGAACTGACCTGGCTTTTTAACTCAGACACGGAGTTAGAGTCTACCTCAAGTGCCTTAGCAGCCAGCACTTTGTCAGCCATTTTTCCGAGGTTTTCAGCAGTTAACTCCTGCGTTGTGTCAATAACCCCAGTATCAATTTTCTTTGACTTCTCTTTCTCTTCTTTCTCCTTCTTCTCTTTCTCTTCTTTCTCTTTCTCGTCTCCAGTTCCCCACCATTTATTTTGCCAATAATCATCCTCATCTTTGAACTCCTTGATTATGGCTTCCAGATCAAGAGTTTTGTCATCGACCACCATATTTCCATCTTGATCAAGATAACACTCCCTGTCCGGATCCCATCTTCTCGCTCTCTTCGCTTCCAAATAGATACCAGATATTCTAATTATTCTGTTTTCAGCCAACATTTTTCTGTATTTATACTTCTCCTCTTCAGTTCGGTTATCTTTCAAAGGAATAGGTTCATTTTTCGCCATGAACGCATAACCAATCGCACCTTCCTCTGGTAGAACCTCTTCACTGCAATCATACCCCTCATCATCATAAATCACCGCAAGAGCTCTAGATTTCTCTCTGTTGTCTTCAACCTGCTTCAATCTAGGCGGCTCAGATTTATTCTGGTGATAAATTGCCTTCTTGTAGTAATCCTCTCTGAATGGGTTCTCGGAGTCATCAGCATATGCGTTTCTGCATTCTCGCTTGAAGTGACCTTTCTGCTTACACTTGAAGCACGTCACCTTGGACTTGTCAAAACCCAACTTGGTAGATGGTCCACCAATTGACTTTCTGCCGGTAATTTCCATGAAACGCTGTGCTCGACGAACAGCATTGTCCATGCACCAACGAATGTCGATTAATTCCATTTCTTCGGGATCTATTTGATCATAGTCCTCTTTCGTCAGGTTGGTGTTGCCTATATTCCCTGCTACTAACCCTTCATACGACTCTAATACAGATGCTAGGAAAATCATCAGTTGTTTAGCAGACTCCTCGTCAAAATTCTGAGCATTCTTTAAGTCTATTGCAATGTTACATTGAAAACAATTCTTTGCATCAGAATGACTTGTAGATGATGAAGATCCACTGTGATAACCACTGTGATTTCCACTTCTTTGATAGTATTTTTCAGCATCAGCGCGTAATATCGCCAATCCATTTCGTCTGGCAATGAATCAAACAATTTGTCTACTAGCTCATCTTCAGGATACTTAATACCATGTCTAGCTAGTTCCAGCTTCAGGTGTCCAAACCTCTCGATCATTTTTGAAACTGATTCATTCTTTAAACACCCAAACTTATCAAACTCTTTCCTAAGTAGTTTCATTTTGTTTTTCTTGATTTCTTCACTACCTATACATTTCTTTTCTAACTTTTTCCAGAGATCTTTTGCATTTGAATAATCAATCAATGAGATTATGTCCTCCCGGACGGACTGAAATAACAATGCCACACATTTCTGCTCAGCCACAAATGATTCAATCTCCTCAGCTGATGTTAATGTTTCACCATTTTTGTTTCCATTGTGATAACCGTTTTTTAGACTCTTCCAGCTGGGAAATGCAAATGCCATCAACCAATCTTCAAACTTTCTTGACCAACGACTATATTCCTCGATAGCCATTAGCTTTGGAGGTTTAATGAAGGTTCCAAAGGCACTTTCAGATTCCCAAGCTTCCGTTAACTTTTTCTTCGCATTTGGCGGGTTCTCATTTGCATTGCTAGACGAAGTATCATCGTTTCCAGAATTTCCAGAGAATGCGTACATGTCGCTAAACGGGTTCAAGAAAATATCATCCATCTTGAATGTACCTACAAAATCAGCAAACACTTAGAAACATTTCGAAATTTTGAAAAACAGTGACAAATAAGCGAAATCAGTTGTAATGACACAAAAGTGAAATCAACAACTTGACACAAAAGCTAAATCAGTTATTGTGACTGATAAGCGAAATAGCACTATGACAGATAAGCTAAATCAGTTATTGTGACTGATAAGCGAAATCAGTAACTGACTGATAAGCTAAATCAGTACTATGACACAAAAGCGAAATCAGAACTATGTCACAAAAGCAAAATCAGCAGGTTATGTCCTTAAGAGCAAAATCAGACAATGAATGTCCTTATGAGTGAAATTATGGTGTATCTAAAAGCGAAATCAGGTCCTTAAAAGCGAAACCCCTTCGATGCCGTAAAAGCGAAATTAGGTTTTTAGCTGATTTTTACCATTTTAAGCCGTATTTTAACCTGATTCTTTCTAGGGTTTGTTATTACTATGTTTTACACGTTATACTCGAATTTCAGGCCATTTCAACCGTAGGAACTAGTTCAAATCAGAAAAGTATGAGAAGAAGTGAGTAGAAGTAAGAGAATCTGGTAGAATCAAGCTGTAGTAGTATGAACTCCTCGTCCTGAGCTCTGATACCACTTGTTGGACCGTTCTATGACCCTGAAAAGTCAGTTAAGGTAGTTCATCTTTGCGTATAAAGGCGGAATCAATGTACACAAAGTAACAACAGCTTTTGCTCTTTAATTCCTTCTCCATTGATGCTTTCTGAATTGATTTTGACAGAGTTTCGTTACCACAAGCATGACCAGATTTCGCTCCAAGTTACAAATGAGATCACACATGGAGGTATTTATAGTTGGCTTGATTTCACTCTTATGACATGACATATGAGCGAAACCACCATGTGATGAATAAGCTAAACCCCCAAGTAACCTAATGAGCGAAACCCCTATGACCTAATAAGCGAATTCCCTTCTAAACATGTACATATGAGTGAATTTACAACATTACACCCTATTTTTGACTTTCAAGCTCCAATCTAACCTATCTTGACCTAAGACTCAATGCAAACGTGGTCAACAGACATTTCGTGTACCAACACAAAGATGTGTCAAAGAAAACATGCTTAAACTGTGATCAAATTGGACATGTTGTTCGCAAATGTCCGAATCTGAAGCCTGTTGATGTTGAGAAAAAGAAAGTCCAAGAGAAAAAGAAGTCTAATGTTGTGAAACAGAAGTCAATCAAGTCAAAATCAAAACAGACTTGGAAGCCAAAGACATCCAAATTAGGGTCACAAGATATTTGGAAACAAAAGGTTGAAATTTCAAAACCAAAGCAAAATAGGAAACTAAAAACTTCCAAGTTTGAATCAAACCAATTCTAGAAACCTAAAATGATTTGCCAAAAGGAAACGTTCAAACGAAATTTTATCAAAAGAATGTTTCGAATGGACAAATTTGGGTGGCAAAGACAAAGACTTCTGTGAGTGACGATAAACAAAAAATCGATTCAACCAAGAAGGTTGAAAAGAAGAACAAAAAAGTGTTTGTTAAAAATGAAAAAGATTTTCCGAAATTGAACAATTCTTATTGTGTCACAATACCCAAGGTTAAACAGGCCTGGGTTGCATGATACGTGGTCGAAAACTGGTGTTCGTATTTGTGTAACTTAATGTTTTTACATAGGCTTTAATTCCGAATAGCCTACTTTTAACTAAAAAATGTGTTTTGCAGGTTTAATGAGGTTTAAGGAGCTGTTTGGTGGCTTTACGGACTACCGAGACGAAAAACGGACTACCGGGAAGTCAAACGGGTCAACCGGGATCAAGATATTTGTAGGCATCGTCACCAACGCCCAAAGGAACCCTCGGCGACGCACCTTAGATATCCCCGTCGGCAGGAATTTGTCATAGGCAGTGGGATAGAACGTCAGACGACTTTAGCAAATCCAGGCAGCGTCGCCGACGGGACACCAGGTCGTCGGCGACGGCCTCTCAAACCTTGGTCGCGGATTTTTGTTGTTTCGGTTGATTGAACCACTTAAAACATGTTTTGACCATATTATTCGGGAGTTACACTTTTTTTAACTTGAATCTACTTTAGAGCCTAAATTCATCATCATATTCATCACCAATCCATCCATAACATCAATCTTGTTCCGAATCGTTCCATTGCACCATCCAATCTTAAAAACCCAAGTTCATCAATCCATTCATCCATTCATAACCACCATCGTACTACAAAGCCTAATCAGCATTCTTCACCATCTCAAAGCTTCAAGATGATCAAGATTAAGCTTCTAACATCCGGTGATCAAGTCCTTTTGATCATGAGCGGCTAATTTCTCATAGGTTTCGCCCCGGTGTAGGTGATTGTAAGTCTAGGGTTTGAACAATGTTATTAGTTTGATTTTGTGACAAATTGAGTTATATTTGAATTGATTGATAATTGTCTTGCATTTGAACTATATTTGTGAATTGTCGAATGAAATATTAGATTTGACTTTGCGAAACAAGTTTGTGTATTTATGCTTTATCATTCAAAAGGTTTTACTTGTCTGAAGTAACAAAGTGCATTATGGCCCGTTCTACGCGTTGATAGCAATTGGCACCTAAACTTCGTAATAGAAAACCGTTAATAAACATATTCAATTGAATCAAGTCTAAAACAGGTAAGAACCCTAGGATTGCAATTACCGAGCCGGGTGTGAGCCTTGTTTATCTATCTCGTTTTAAACTATCAATTATAATTTCGTACATTGTTTAAGTTCTTGTTAGTTATAATTAAAATCAAACTTGTTAGTTCTTTTCAACATCTTTCTAACCAAACAAAAATCATAAAAATAATTTAGTAAACTTCATAATTGTGACAAACCTTAAAAATCAATCAAGTCCATTCGCAAACCACATACTCTTCGTGGTTCGACCCCTTACTACCACTAACTATTTGTTAAGGGTAATTCGGAACTATAAATATTATCTTTAACTGTTTAAAGTGCTTAGTTCTTTTTGTTATTTTCTCTTTTTCCTTGTTACACGGGTTGTGTTATTTGTGTAGGTCACAGGTAGTGCATGCGTACACGGAATTCCAGGCGAACATCACCATTATTCTACGAACCGGAAATTGAATGAGTAGCAAGAAGAAACCTAGCAAGCCGGTTAGAGGCAACAATTGTCTCTAATCAAGTCTGTCACACCCTGACTTTTGCGGAAGCGTGATTTGGTGTGACTTGCTCAATATCATTGCATTAAACCATAACAAACATCCATATGATAAAGCCATGATGTCTTCCATAAATTAAGTTTCAGAGCATTACAATCGTCATTTATTAATCTCAAAAAAGGACTTCAATTTCTAGTACATAACATTCCAAGTTTTATGTTCCAATCTGGACTTAACAAAGGACACTAACAAACTAGGTTTCGAGCCATGTATCTTACCCAAGATAAAACACATAACCCAAACCATTCGACTTTGGATGACACCTTTGATTATTAGAGACATGACTTGTAAACTTCAACGGCCGCCAGATCCATACTTAATTTCCTGAAATACATGTAGTTTGAAAACATCAACAAAAGTTGATCGAGTTCATGTGATTTGTTTGTGTGCACGAATCATCCTTGTAAACATTTGAAAGTATGCGTATATGTATTTGTAAACTGGTATGAAGCAATAAGGAACAAATCAATTAATGTGTAGCTAATACATTAACATGCGTGAGACGACGTATGAAGGCTCAAACCTAGCAGATTTTGTACGGGGCCTCCGACTGTAAGACATAGTCACCTCATGGGCCAAACCCCGGTCCACATGGGTGTGGGCTTGCTACACCCAAATAGATCTATCACTCATGTCCCTCGGTCATAACACGAGCATTAATGGTCTTAAGAGTGCGCCTACCCATTCACATGATCTAACAGTATTTTCCTTAGCTAACCATACCATTTGTAATTGTTTTTAAGCATTTAGTAACATGTACTTCACTCCCGAAGTTATAAAATTGAAAACAGTTAAAAGAAAAGGGGGACATGAACTCACTGGTTTGCGTTCTTCGAATCCGCCTGTAACTCAAAGTTTCTTCCGATGTACACGACTACCTACAACGTACTACGATCTATTAGGCGAGCCGGTCGTGCCTTGACTTTGTATTAGTTAGTGTCTTTAAGTTACGTTTCTTTGTGTCTTCAATATTATTCCAAGTTATATAATTATTTGTTAAAATAATAAATATTTTAACTTAAATTATATTTATTAGATTTTGGAATAATAGTTAAAACAATATACATTAACTTGATACTTTCGAGTATCTATACAAGTCTTTCCTTCCCAAGGGTGGATGTATTTGTATTCGTATCCTTATACTTGTATATTTTTGCCATGTATTGGGGTCGTATTCCGGAGTGTATTTATACGTACGAGAATACGTATTTTCTTGTAATTGTTAAGTATTCTTATACTTAATTTTTGTATTAATTTTTCCGGAATAACACTTGTAGTAAAAATACATTAATATATTTCCAAAATATATATTTTAAGAAATATTTCTTAGAAAAATTATTCATAATTTTTCCCTTGGCAAAAATATTTGTAAATTTCATACAAGCCTCAAAAATAATATACTTCCAAGTCTAACTTAGAAAATATATATAAATCCATTTTTCTTCCAAAATTAATATATATAATGTTTTACGTAAGAAAATATATTTTCTCCCAAAAATAATGTGTTTCATGTTTGTTTGAGAAAATATATATATATTTCAATAATAATATATCTTCTAAGAATTTCAAGAAAAATATATAGTTTCACTTGCCAAAAATAATATATTTTCTTCTTGTCAAAAATATGATATAGTCTTGTAATAATTGTAAAAATCATATTTTGTTTCCTCGGTGTCTAAAATATTATTTACCAAAATATACTTGCGAATAAATTTTCCGGGATATTTAGTAAGTTACATTCCTTTGTACGGTTTCACCAATATTTTACGTATTCTTTGTATATTTATTCCTTGGAATTTTGGTAATACTTTGGATTGTAGTTTTGGTATTTTGATGAGTTATATTATTTCAAGTCCTAAAATAATATGACTAATACTCATAATATACAAATAATCACACACATGGTGACTTCTAAATATATATTTTCCTAAATACATATTTAGTCACTTTTATTTATAAAAACCAACCTCCAATATTATATTTTTGTAACAAAAATTATGGCAAAATTTATGTGAAAATTTCATGGTTTGAAATACTCTTGTAAATATTTGTTTAGAAATATTTTTCTAAGTGTTAAATTTTTAGAAAAATTTTGCCATAGTTTCCCCTAAAAATGGGGGTTTCCATACCTTGAAGGTATATCATTTTCTTTTGTAAATCAATGCAATCAATCCACAATTATCAACAAACAATCTTTACTTACCAATTTTGCCAAAAACAAGCGTAATCTACTACTTCATGAACTTGAATATTTATAAAAAATTGTAGTAACTCACTAGTGTTTTTAGTAAGTCTTGTTACCCGTTAAAGTGTGGTTGATCTTTTAAAAACATCATTTTCAAAGAATTTAGATCTTTACAACTTACAATCTTATTTTCTAAAAATGTTTCCTCATGGATTTTTCTTGTTACACATATACTTCTACACTTTATTAACCACCAAAAATAAGGTTTATTTGTTTAAGAACCAAGATTTAGTAAAACTTGTATTTTTACTTGGTTTCTAG
Organism: Helianthus annuus; assembly: GCF_002127325.2. Classification (NCBI taxonomy): domain Eukaryota; kingdom Viridiplantae; phylum Streptophyta; class Magnoliopsida; order Asterales; family Asteraceae; genus Helianthus; species Helianthus annuus. The sequence goes on along the minus strand of NC_035439.2, from coordinate 67,225,106 downwards.
AGAAAATCATCCATGAAATTTTAGATCTACAAGTATTACAACTTACTTTGATCATTATTTTATAAGAAAACCACATATTCTTTCAAGTTCATGTTCTATGTGATGATGTTCTATATTCCTACAACATTTTCATCCTCTCATCTTGCTAGATTATGTTTTTAATCATGATCTAGCAAGATCATATGATGATCAACATCAAATACATTAATAAACAATAATCATCAAGCATAACAACACATAAACAATATAGTTTCTTCATGATTTAAGCTTATGTTCAAGTTTTGTTCTTGTGATTCTTCATGTTCTTCAAGATTATCATTATGTATCTTCTTTTAACCACCAATATAAGATGTAAAATAGTAAGATCAAGGTTCTTACCACTAGCTCAAGGCTAGGGATGATCAAGAGAAGAAATAGAGTGGATAAAAGCAAATGGTGAAGGTCCTTCAACTTCCAAAAGCTCCAAGCTTCCTAATACACCTTCTTACACCTTTGTACATATGTGGAATGGATGGAAGATGGTTGAATGATGGTGGTGTTGGGGTTGTTGTTCTTGGCCGTAAGTGGGAGAAGGATGAGGAGGAGGAGGAGGAGGAAATATGATGTTGGTGATCTTGTGTGGAAATGAAAGTTTATGCACCAAGGGCTAATCTTATAACACTTCTTCACTTGTATATCTAATGTGTATTATGTATCCAAAGGTGTAGACAAGATATAGTAATATAATCAAATGAAATCCCATGGTGGGTCCCTTGTTGGGGCCGTAGGTTGGGGGGGGGTAGTAGACTAGGTTTAAACCATGTAGTTAGTTATTTAGTTGAAAATCAAGTATATAGTTAGGTGTTTAGTTATAAGATATTTATATAGTGTGTTATGATGTTCGGGGACCATAACTAGCTTGGTAATGTTAAAACAGTGCTTCTAGTGAAAATTTGGTGTTTCGGGTAGTGTCCGGTTATTCGGTTGGTTACCGGTTGGTTAAGGTGCTAAACTATGCAGTTTAGTGTGCTTTATGTTACCTTTTGTGACAATTTTGATTCCCGACACTTAGGAAAGTATTCAGGACCATTCAAGCATATTCCTGCATGATATGAATGTGTTTAAATGCTGAATTTGCTGATTTTCTGCAGAATTCTGCAGTTTTTGTGAGTTTTAGGCACTTTCCGGCACTTAAACTATCACTAGGAAGGAAGTTTTGTGATCCTTACTTTCCTACACACTATACTAGTGTAATACTTGGTTTCTGGCTCATTCTGTGTCTCAATACAATGTCTGTCTGTCTATCAACTGAACTTTGTCAGCATTTTTCTCATTTGCCGGATAACTGTGCTAACTGTGTTTCGTGCATCCTTTGAGTCAATAAAGTTCTCATGCAATAATGACATGACATTAGGCAATATATGATGCACAGTATGTATGTGGTAAAAATCAGAAGCAATTCAAGTAATAAATTATAATTTATCACAGTCACTAAGCACTAATCATTATTTAACAATTGTACGGATGCATGCAAATTTGACAGTTGTCACAAAGTCACCCAAAACTCACCATCCACACCATCCGTCGAACCCAATTCAATGGAGCACCAAAATTCAACCAAAAACCTCAACCACAACTATTTCCAATACCGAGGCAACCTTCGCCCAAACCAAAACTGTTGGGTTTTTCACATGTTTATCAAAGTTATTTTATCCTTATAAAATAAAAACGCAGTGGAATATTTATTTAAAACATGTTACTTTCTTGATATAAAACCCATTTTATATGTAAAACCCAATCCCGGATCTATATATGAACATGCATGCTATCAAAATAAAACACAACCATAGAGTGTTTCAAGAATACTACCTTCCAAGGAGTAAAATACATGAAGAAGATGATGCTTCTTGAATGGTAGTCTTCAAGTGTAGAATACCTCAAGCTTGTATACCCTAAGCCTTCCAACAAACACTTTGATTTTAGCTAGGATTTTACACTTATAAACTCACTTGAAAATCCCTCATAAAACCACCACCTTGGCCGAAAATATGAGAGACATTTTCTAGAGTTCTTGCACTTGAAAAATCAAACTTGAAAAATTTTAGAACCATCACATGTATGGCGATTTCTAGAGAGAGTTCTCTAGTATTTTTGAAGTTCCTCATTTTTAAAAATGATCATTGATTTTTAAGTCTTGCAACAACTTGTCTTAAAAGAATGAGAGAGAAGTTGGCCACCCATAGTACCCAATCAAATGCCATCTAACTTATGACAATTGCATGTCCTCTTATAGGATCAAAATTGGTGTTGGGAAGACCATGTTGGGGTGGGGCCCACACGTGTTTAGTAAAAAATTCAAAATTTTCTTTTAATTTAAGTCTTGTTTTATATTTTATAACTTTTATAAAATATGTTATAAGACTTACATAATATCTCACAAGCTTTTATAATGTTATTTAACCTATTAAATAACAAAATAAAATATTCTCTCAAAATAAATTATCCATATAATTTATGAGTTTATCAAGTGCAATTATTTAGAAAACCAATTTCTAAATATTCTAAGTGTTAATATTTATTTGTTTGATCATATCATAAATAAATATTCTAAGTGTTAATATTTATGTGTCATGGGCATAGAGAGTCCAACAATCTCCCACTTGCACAAGATACATAGAAGATTGATGCAAGCAATAAATGACGCCTAACTATGGTTTACTACCCCTAATATGTATGACTATATGTCCCATTCAATAACATCATCCCCTTCAAGTCCCTTACTTGAACATGATTTAGGTGAATCTATCATTTATCCCTTTGTTACAGATGTCATGTCAAATCCAGAGACATAGTGTGATCATTCTCTATTGATTTAACTTTAGCAGGCCTTAGACATCTTACTCTCAACGAATAAGAGGAATAAATCCCTTCTTGACTACATACGTCTTTCACAATCACCTTGTATCACACCTGAGCCTAGCCTTATGTACTGTCTTATTACAGACAGTGAAGAACTAAGTCAAGGTATAATATTTGGTGAATATCAAGACCCAATATGTATCTCAGGTCAGAGGATACTATGATATTCTCCTTTACTCAAATTTACTTATGATCAATCACAAATGATTCCATGCAGTAATATTTGAGAGCGAGTCTGTCCAATATTTGTATCCCACAAATATCTATGAACTTTGGCAGCAACACCTTGCTCTATATTCATACCTAATGAATATCCACCAATCCAAGTTCATAATAGTCTTACATTCATATTTGTTCCCACAAGTATGATCGACTACGGATATTTAGAATAAGTAACTTATTCATGGATTTAAATATGCTAAAATGGAACATAACTCAAAATACCATAAAGAGTTATAATAACAGTTGTTCCATATTCAAATACAAAATAGATCAAATTCAATCACTAGAATATCGAAGTCCTAAGGCACAAGTATGACCCTCTCATGCTTTGCCCGTTCAAGGAGCTTCGTGAGTGGATCTGATGTTTGTAAACTACAACATATAAATTACATCAAATGATGCATAAAACTAACCCTTTTTTAGTTCTAATGTTGGAAAAAGTGTGCTTTTGTCTTCCTTTTGTATTTTCAGGGTTAAAAGAGCATAAATAAACAAAAGAAGCAAAAACACAGCAAAATTTAACATAAATACAAGAAAAGGAATAAACATGGCATGCCCGACCACTTGACAGCATCCTCCTAAGCAAAAACAAGACTTCAGAAGGCTGAACACGCCCCGTGCCCAGCGGACACGGGGGCGTGCCCAATTATCTGCAGAAAGGACAAAAGAGTAGAAGCTTCTATTCCCCGACACGGGGTCATGCCCAGGTCAACATGACCGTGGTCAACGCTAAGATTCGTAGAATCCAACAAATCTTGATAGTACAGATACGCTTCTGCACACGGGGCCGTGCCCAGCGGACACGGGGGCGTGGTCAACAAATGCAGACAAACTGCAATTAATGAAGAAACAGAAAGAGGATGGACACGGGGCAGTGCCCAATGGACACGGGGCCGTGTCCGGGCTTCTGTGCAGGCTATAAATAGGGGTGCTTGGTTCACTTCAAAGGCATCCCTTGGCATACCACCTCTCTCCCACTTCACCCACACTCCACCACCATCACAACACCCTCATCCACCACCATCATCCATCATAGAGTGTGTGTAGTAGTCTCGGGATCCAAGATTGATAGTAAGAGTTCTTGACAATCAAAGGCCATGTTTGCCTAAGTCTCTTACATCACTTGGTGAAGACAAACATTTAGTGTAATACTTTTATTTTTTAATCTTTTCGCACTTTTCATTTGGTTTTGTATTAATGACTTTAATAACTAGTTTCTTATGTTGAAGGTGAAACTTCCTTATCATTTGTCCGTGGTGTCTTGGCGTTATTTTACTGTATATATAAAATAAAAGATTTACACCATTTATATCTCTACGGTCTATATAGAGATATGTTGGCTACCTGGTCGGGGGTTAAGGGAATGGTTTGGTAAGGTTCTTTCCTTGTTCAGTATATAGACCCTGCAAGGACCTGGGTCAAGCTAACTAGGACCTCCTTCAATACCCACTGGTATTGGATGGCGGGGTGGGAATGGCTTGATCCCCTCATATGTAAACTACTATTAATACATTAACCCGGCTACGTGGGATTGTATCCCTACTGACTCAAACCACTTAGCCGAGGGTAACGTCACCTTCAAAAGAGTGGCCTACCACATTACACATTAATAACTTAATTAATTATCTTTTAATATTCCAACCCTTTAGGATTGTATCCTTGCTGACTCAAACTACTGGGTTGAGGGTAACGTCACCTTCAAAAGAGGGGCCTACTACTATAACTAAGATAATCTCTTAAATAGTGTAAAAGTGCGGAAAACATCAAAGGTTACACTAAAGGCGAGTCGGATCCAAGTGATTCATCTTGTCTATCTGTTTGATTTTCTTTTTATTTTCAGCATTTTTAGTTTTTATTTTCATGTTTAAACCTTTTTCTAAAATTTTGATTTGATTAGACGTTGAGGATAAACCGGTATTAAAAGCTCTTGTGTCCTTAGACGACCTCGGTATCTTACCAACGCTATACTACGCTCACGATGGGTGCACTTACCCATATGTTTGTTTTGTGTTAGTAGAATATCGTGTTTTATAAATTTAGAACTTGACCAAAGTGTAAAAAAGGGCTAAAAATTTAGTAAAAAAAATATATAACGCTACACACGCATCAAGTTTTTGGCGCCGTTGCCGGGGACACAAGGATTTTAAGAAAGCTTAAAATCGACGGCCTAATCAGTTTTTCAAAACCTTTTTAAAAGGCGCGCGCATTTTTCTGCATTTTAGTTAGTTTTTGCATTTACAGTAAGCTGAACACGAGGCCATGTTCACTGAACACGGGGCCGTGCTGCACATTTTTTTAAAACTCCCAGATACAGAGTCTGAACACGGGGTCGTGCTCACAGAACACGCCCCCGTGCTACACAAAACCAGTCACTTTTATTAAAACGCCCAGATATAGAACCTGAACACGGGCCATGCTCACTGAACACGGGGTCGTGTCCAGCCTCTGTTTCCGTTTAATTTTTGTTTTCTGGTCCCGAGACTCTGTTGTGGTCTGCTGAGTGATTCTTATTGATCAATACTCAGGAGATTACAACTACACCTATGAGGAGGATGATTATAGGGAATACTATTGCACCATTTGTGGTAACCCTCACTCGGTACAATATTGTGACCTTTTCGAACCATCCACTTCATACACCTACTATGAGGAGCCCAGGTATGAGCCATCAACTTCATATACACCCTATGAATACCAAAGGTATGAACCTTCTCCCTAATACTCATATTTTGATGAACCAAGGTATGAGCCTTCATACTTTGAGGAACCAAGATATAAGGCTTCACCTTCATATACTTACTATGAGGAACCATGGCGTGAACAACCCACCTCATATGAGTATTATGAAGAACAAAGTTACGACCCTTATCCCTCATATACTTACAATGAGGAACAATGGTGTGAACCATCTACTTCATACGAGTATTATGAGGAACCAAGGATCGAACTTCCGACTTCAAGCTTTGAGGATCCAGATCCTTATTCTATCACCCACATAGCCGAACACATTAAAACTATCGAACGTTGCATAAATGAATTCCACGCAAGGGAAGAGGAGTCCCGCGCAAAGGAAGAATTAACTTGTAATAAAGAAGAGATAGTTGAAAATGTGAAAATGGAAGAACAAATAAGTGAAAAGCCGACACATGAATTAAACAACGAAAAAGGTGAGTGCGACAACGTTGAAATTCAAGAAGAGTCTAATTTTAAAGAAATTAATCTCTTGTCACCTTCTTTCGAAAACCATTGTTTAGTACCCACTCATGCTAAGTTTTTAAAAGTGTTAAACACTAACACTAAAATTGACGAAACGGTAAGCATTAAGTTAACAAATGATCAAACCACGCTAATAAAAGAAGATCCATTTGAAATTAACATTACACCGGTTCCATGTTTTTTTCAAACTCCTTTATTAGTAATATTACAATTGATAAAGATTTTTGTGTTAATATAATGCCCAATTACATTTTCGAAAAATTAAGTATTGTTGATTTTTCTCCACTTCAAATACCCATTTTTCTATCTAATCAGAAAATAATAAAATCAATAGGGGTAGTTGAGGATGTATTGGTCCAAACAAATCAAATGGTGATCCCAACTGACTTTGTCATCCTTGATCACGCTCCTCTAGTGTTGGGACGACCTTTTGTAAAGACCCACGAAGCTTTGAAAAATCGGAAGCACAACAATCTATCTATTCAATTAGGGGCATTTAAAAAAAGTGTCGATCTTGAGCGTTCAATGAAATATCCATTCAGCAATAATAACCCCCTAATTGAAGATGAAGATGAATGTAGGTCCTCGTATCCCGTATGGATCGTAACAAGACTGTTAATCTACCAAGGGTGCGGAATCCCCTTGATAAACCTTCGAACACAGAAACAAGAATATGGAGATGAACAAGAACTCGAACACACAAACACACCAACTTTTAAACTGATCTTCTGTGATTATCAAACCTTAGAAACGTTTTACAATAACTAAGATCTCCTAGAACCTAACAGCCGATTTCTGCTTGTTCTAAACTCTCTCAAATTCGAATGCTCTCACAAATCCCTAAAAGTCTAACCCTAAAACTCTAGGTAAAGGTTGTTTATATAGCACAACCTATACAATTCGAATTGGGCTCAGCCCATACAAATTCTGTTTACAATTCGGGCTAAACTAAATAAACTTAAACTAGAAACTTTGACTTGATACAAACTTGGACTTGATTGGGCTTTGAATTCTTTAAGTCTTCATGATCCAATCTTCTGTTTAATATCCAAAGACCAGTCCACAACTGTTGTCACATAACATGCACCAACTAACTCCCCCTTGACAATAGCTTGCAAAGGAAACTTTAGTCTTTAGAGTCTTTGGATAGCGTCAGCTTCAAGATGAATTCTGTCAGCAACAGACTCCCCCTAAGCTGATGTATCCAATCACCAAATCTTCCATGTTTTGATGCAGCATTCCAAATAAGTCTTTACAGCATCCATTCTGCATTGTAGAATGAGGACTCTACCAAGCAGCAACAAACTCCTCATTACTTCACAGCAACACTTCAGCAACATACTGCTTCAATCTGTATACTATAAAACAAACATCTCGAGAAACCATAAGAATTTTTCAACAAAATTAAACAATTATTAGTATTCAAGAGATAGTTCAACTGTATCACAGATTAAGCATTTTCAATTTAGCACCAACAAGCACAAATTTTAACAAACACCTTATAACCTGTATGATTTAAGATTTGGAACTCACTTTCTAACACCGTCTCCTCCTATCAGTAACAATTCCTCCAAGAATAACAGTTTTCCATAAGTTAAGAATTTTAACAGAAAAAGACACTATTTTTGTATTTTTGTATTTTCTGAAAGCAAATAAATACTAAAAACAATAAACACTCTATTTTTGTGAGAATCACTGGTAAGAAGATCATACCAGCACAATCAAACTGTTATCACACAATTAGATAATTCTTTATTTAATTTTTCATGAAAAGCAGTTCAAGATGATTACCAGTATGTTTATCCACTTAAACAAAATGCATGAACATTTCAAGTAACATTACCGTAGATACGTTAAGGTAATATTATTACTGATATACTAGTGTGTCCCACTTCAGGATATACCCCCGCGATCAAGGTATGCACAAAGATTCATCTAGTAGGTGAGTATACTGAATTCATCCATTTTGTTTTTCAACGTTTAGATAATTGGTGATCAGGTCAGTACTTCCGTACAGCAAAGAGACCAAATTATCTAACGAGGGCTAAGACAAATACCATTTTTGGTACGATTTATGCTTTTTGCACATTTGAATGACTCTCTAGGAGAGCTTCTTCATTTTCATGGTTTTGGCATTTTTAGCTCTTTTAAGATATCCTGGTTGTGCCTAGGTCAGCATGTATCTGGATGCAGTAGAAGGACAACCCTGATATCCCCGGATGAAATAACAGTATAAAGACCCAAAACCTTAGATTTTAGCAATCTATCAACGCAAGATTTAAGATCATTAAACCATACACCACTGATGTGTTCCCCACTCATACTCAGTGCATTTGGGTTTATATCACATTGGTAAGTTGAATATTTCATGCTTTTTGCGTACCGGTACATCATTTGATGAAGCTGCTATCACACTTAAGCAATTTTAATTCAGTTTAAGTGTGACAGTCTAACTTGCAGATGTACTATCATTTCTTCTTTTTTCACACAGTGATAACTCATTTTTTATTTTCTATTTTTTATGTTTTTGATTTTTCAATGTTTTTGTATTTTTGGTTTTTAAGAAAGCAGTAAACTATTTACACAAATTCTTATGAAAAACCAGTTATTCAGGATTCCTCATCCCGTTGAGTTCGACTAAATGTTCAAAACGAGCTCTATCAAAAGCTTTAGTGTAAAGATCAGCAAGGTTATCTAGTGTGTCGACTCGGTGTAATTCAATTAGTCTCTTTTCAGCACAATCCCGTATAAAATGATGACGTATGTCAATATGTTTAGTTCTACTATGCTTTACAGGATTGTTTGTGATTGAAATAGTGGCATTTTTATCTATCATAATAGGAGTACGAGTGCAATCCAAACCATAATCGCCCATCTGCTGTTGAATCCAGAGAACCTGAGAGCAACAGCTACCCGCAGCAATATATTCAGCTTCACACCTAGAAGTAGACAAACAAGATTGCTTCTTGCATTGCCAAGACACAATCCTGCCTCCTAAGAACTAACAACCACCTGTTGTAGACTTTCTGTTTGACTTGCATCCTCCAAAGTCTGAATCAGTGTAAGCAACAAAATTCAGATCACTATCAGCTGGATACCACAACCCGAGTTTAGGTTTCCCCTTCAAGTAACGAAGAATACGCTTCACTGCTTTCATGTTTGACTCTTTCAGATTAGCCTGATATCTGGCACACAAGCATACGGCAAACATGATGTCGGGTCTTGAAGCAGTCAAGTACATTAGAGAACCAATCATCGCCCTGTATTGAGTAGGATCAACATCTTTAGTACTTTCATGATCAGGGCCAAGATTGTGATTTTCGCAAATGGGTGTGTTGAAAGTAGAGCAATCATTCATTTTGAATCGATTCAAAATGTTATACACATACTTCGTTTGATGAATAAACATCTCATCCTCCTTCTGATCAATTTGTAATCCCAGAAAGTAGGACAGCTCACCCATAGCGCTCATTTCGAACTTGCTCTTCATCACCTACTCAAACTCTTTACACATGTTCTCGTCTGATGACCCAAAGATGATGTGATCCACGTATACCTGTACCAGCAGAAAATCTTCCTTCTTCCTCTTGATAAACAGTGTACTGTCAATCTGACCTCTTTCAAAACCATTCTTGATCAGATGTGTAGACATTGTCTCATACCACGCCCTGGGAGCTTGATGTAATCCGTACAAAGCCTTATCAAGTTTGTACACTCGATCTGGATAGTCTAGATCAATGAACCCATCTGGTTGCGAGACATACACCACTTCTTGGACTTTCCTGTAAAGAAATGCACTCTTCACGTCTAGTTGGTAAACTTTAAAGCCCTTGAATGAAGCGAAAGCCAGAAACAAACGAATTGCCTCCAACCTTGCCACTGGTGCAAACACCTCGTTGTAATCAATCCCTTCTTGCTTATTGAAACCTTTAACCACCAATCGAGCCTTGTTACGCGTGACAATACCTCTCTCATCCTTCTTGCACCTAAACACCCATTTAGTGTCAATCTCTCTTTCACCTTTAGGAAGGTCAACTAACTCCTAAACCTTCAACTTTGCGAATTGGGCCAATTCCTCTTGCATAGCTTCAACCCATGAATTGTCTTTAAGAGCCATATGATTGTTCTTCGGCTCCTCTTGGGAAATAAAGCAACTATACAAGCATTCGTTCACAATCCCAGTCTTCTCAATCGAAACAAATAACCTAGAATTCGCTGCTATGCTTCTTCTCGTCTGAACACCTGCAGTAGGATCTCCAAGTATCATGTCAACTGGATAATCTCTATTTGCTCGCGTAGTAGCAACAGCATCAACTTCTAGATTGTCAGCCAGGTTTGATCCAACCTCCCCCTGAATGTTCTGATCCGCAAATAGATTAATGAAATCCTCCCCCTGAATGGGTTCAGAGTCACTGTCGCTTGAATCAGGATCTGTAGCACCTTGGGAAGTTTCCAGAGCATCTGTCATATCAACATTCAATCTAGGCATGAACTCTCCTTCATCGTCTTCACTGATCACTGTTTGAATCAACTGAGAATCATCTGCATTAGAAAGTAGCCTTCGTCAGCCACCTCACCGAATTTTTGTTTATCTTTATTTCGCACAATGGTGCAGGGTAATCCAAATGGTTCATGTGACATTTGTGCTTGCAATCATTGTGAACAATTCAGTTATCAATGAAATAAAGTTATTTGATCCCAATGTTTGTTTGTTTATGTTTGATGTCTTTCATGTTTTGACTTTTATTGAATTTCAAACTCTATATCGCTTTCTAGAGAATTATACGCAAACTGGTGCGTGAATGTACTCAGTTTAACGCGACAAATACTCCAAAACATCAATTTATGCTTAACATACCTGAAATAACCTTTACATAACTTAGTAGTAAGTTTTGAAGGCTTTGGTATGGCAAAATCATGTTTATTCGCTTACAGGGACTAAAATTGACAAACTGCGAAAGTATGCTAATCTGTACTGTAACAAACATTCTGAAACATGGCCATAAGTTAAACACACCTTAAATATCCTTTACATAGCTTAGATATGCTAAAATAAACTTAATGCTCATTCAGGGACTAAAAGCGTCAAAAAGTGCATAAGTTTGCATTTTCGCGCATAACTTACGTTCTGAATACATCCTGACATCCAAAAATTTATGTAATCATTAAAATAATATGTTTTAATGATTCGCTTGATAAAAATCCATTCGTCGCATAATTTGGATCGTTTTTGCGTCAGTTACGACTTCCGTCGTAATTAACCGAACAACGCAACCGTACGACCAAACGAGCCGAAATCCAACATATTTTTTAGCACATTTTAAGTTCCCTATACTTTAACTTCATTTTAGAGCTTTGAAATGGGGTTAACGGGGCTTAAACGTGTCAAAAATGGGCCGAAATGCATATTTCTCAAGTGCAGGGACCATTTTGCAATTTCTGGAAAGTATCAGACCTGCAAGGTCCTTACGGACCGTATGGGAATGGTCTTACGGTCTGTAAGCAGGTCCTAGACATCAGAATGTGTTTTCCAGCTTGTTCCAGCTGTTGTACACCTTTGCACCTGGTTTCCTTGATTCTATGTGCTTGTTTTTTATGCCCATGGTTTCTCAAAACAATGGGTATGAGGTGTACGGACTAGATCGAAGCTTGTTTCCCGATAAATGATCCTAACAGTTCTAGCATTCCTATAAATACCCAAACCATTCACTTGCAAAAACCCACATTTGATCTGATTCTACACTCTCTAAGTGGAAGTTTATGCTTCCTAACGGTCCGAACGCGTTTGACGCAAACGACGCGTTAAAGTAGCAAAAGCTACCTAAACGAGTCGTAACAGGTCAAAAGCACTTAGGATAAGTTTCGTTTTAGTATGTAGGCTTTGTCAAACCATATTACATAAGTTCCCACACTTATTTGGTTTACGAACCCGCGTACTACCCGATCCTCCGATAGGTCCGTTTATTAATGTAGATACCTATATTAGGTGCCGTTTGAATCCATGATCTTCTAGCTTGCTTGGCGGATATCTAAAGTCTATTGAGCAATCTCAAGTGAGTACATAGTACCCCTCTTTTACTGTTTTCCAAACATTTTGGGGTGAAACACATGTGCCTACTTGTTACTTTCGTGCTTTCTTGTTTTCACATCATATGTTGCTATGTTCTTTAGTACACTTATAGTACATGATTTCATTACATTGTTTTGCTATGTATGTTAACTGAGTATGCTAGCACATTGATTTACATGACTTTTCTGCTTTGTATGTTAACTTAGCATACTTAGTACATTGTTTTCATATAACATGTTTACATTTCATATAACATTTGGTCTGCACAAACGGAACTTATATACATTCATTAACATTAGCTACGCTGCTCGGTAGTAAGTAATGGTACCATAGGACTTGACAAATCCCGTTCCTGACATCCTAGGTTTGTTTGGATGAAAGGAATGACTGAATCTGAAAACATTTCTTTTGATAACCTTTACTTAGGGTTATCCGTCTGTCTCAAGGCTTGAATGTATGCGTTAACTTACCACATAAATGTTTGTATCATTTAAAACATGCTTTTACTTTGCAAAACATAACTTTTTGATATACTCAAAATACTTTGTTTTGTACATTTTTACATTTGGTTTATGTGACAAATTACATGACTTCATTTTGGACTTTTAAACATTCGACATTGGTTTATACAAGAACATTTGATGGTTTGTTTAAACATGAACATTATACATTGGTGGTTTGTTAAAGTGACTTAAGTAACGAGACGCGTGTAGTATGATTCAAGCATGGTGGATACGCCGCTGGTACTTCCTATATATAAGTGCTTGTATTATATTACATGTCGTAGCGTTACTTAAATCATTTAGTTTGGACTTATACATTTTTAAGCAAATAACATATTTTTTAAAACTTTGTTTTACAAAAACAGTTTGTTTTATTACAACTTATTTTTACTTGGTTATTCTCTTAACCATACACTACTCTTTTATCTATACATATCATCTGATTTTATCGTTTTTCAAAGGATTTACAAAACAAAACAATTTACAAGGTTTATGACTAAATTTTATTAAACATTTTTCTAAAACCTAAGTCATGAATCCAACTTTCATAAAACCTATGTTACTCATAGGCATTTTTATGCCGACGTACCTATTTTCACATGTGTTTTCAGGAGCTGTTGCTTAGGATGTTGATCGTGACACGCTAGGGTGGACTTGGGCCTTAGTGACATAAAATGAAGATAGACTTAGTTTAATTATGAACTCTTGTTTCTTTTATATTAAGACAATATAACTCTTTGGTTCTTGTTTGGAGACAATGTAATTCCACCCTTGGTTATGAATAAAATATTATTTTAATTACCATGGTTGTGGAACAATAATTCTGTTACAAAACTCACCGACGTTTCCGCCATGATTTGATGTTTTACGTGGTCGGGATGTGACAGAAGAGTTGGTATCAGAGCCAATGGTTATAGGGAATTAGGTTATTAGTAATGCTTTGACCTAGACTATAACCTTTCTAGGACCCCAACACAAGTTGTCTTGTGTTTAGATCTTAAAACATGCACTTCACCTATCCTTAGGTGATCACCAAAACGAGAACCCAATTTTCTGAAACGATTTTTGAAAAACAATCTTCTGTTTTCAAATGATTTATTATATGGTTTTGAACCCTTTTTTTGATTTTTCAAATTGATTTTGAAATTTTATCATTTGTTTTTGAATGATTTCTTTTGGCCTTGTGCCTTCCAAGTTTTCAAAATCTCGTCAAAGTTTTGGGTTCTAAATAGTGTGAACACGTGCAAACTGGAAGGGTGAATGCCTGTACCCTGGGTTTTCTGTCTAAGGCAAGAGTGTTCGTACAAATCCACATAATCGGACCAGTCACACTTACCTGGGAACTCCTGGGGTGAGTGTTCACTTATAGGGGAGCATGTCTTCGCTAAGCATTGTTTATGGATCCATTTACTTTGATTAGTCACTGTGTGTCGTTTGTTTGCTTTGTGATACGGGAAAATGACCACCATCTTTGCCTTTGTTGATTTTGTTTCCTCTCGTTCTTTTCATCTAATCATATCACTCGTTTCCTCTCATGTTTCCTATTTTTAGCATGCCTCCTCGACGTGAAAACCCGTTAACAAATGCCGAAATGGCAGACATTCTGGCACAGCACATGGCTGCCGCACTCCCAAACATCATCGCTCAGGTGAACCAAGCCAACAACAATCAGAATGCTCCTTGTAACTTCAAGAGTTTCAATTCGGCTAAACCACTCAAGTTCAGTGGTACCGAAGGGGCAACTGGGCTCCTTCAATGGTTCGAGAGCATTGAGAGTACATTCCGCCACGTTCTGTGACCTGAGAATCGGAAAGTCGAGTTTGCTTCAAGCGTGTTTCAGAAGAGGGCGCTTACATGGTGGAACGGGGTTATGAGAGACCGTGGTGCTGAAATTGCTTTGGCACAAACATGGGCTGAACTGAGGACTCTTATGATGAGGGAGTTTTGTCCTCGTCATGAGCTGCGAGCGTTGGAGAGGGAATTTGATGATTTGAAACAGGAAAGTGGTGAGCACAGGGCGTATACTGACAGGTATGAGGAGTTAAGCTTACTTTGCCCAACAATGGTTACCCCACTCGATAAGGCTATTGAGAGGTGCATCGATGGTCTACCTGACTCCGTGCAAGACATCATTACTGTCACACCCCCAAAATCCACACACGGAGTACCACCGCTTGGGAGCGTGACATGACCAGGATCAAACCATCAATCATATCAAACATAGCATTTAATAATATTAAAAGTCATTAAAGTAGTTCATCATGACATGATCGATGTTTCAAAACCAAGCATTATTTAAGTAGCGGAAGCATTGTTGTAAACCCAAGTTAAAAATACTGAAATGTCATAAGTGTTCAACCAAGTAATACGATCCTTGTCCACAACGACCGGCTCCTCCTTGTGCAAGCTCCGTGTACCTAACGATCTGCAAGGCATGTAACAGAATGATCAACAAACTAGTTGAGCGAGTTCACAGTAAGTAAGTGCGTAACAGTAAGTAAAGGGTGGCTCTACTGGGCCGATAGTAAGTTATATAGGTGGGGGCTTCCCATGTCATGTGACCACTAGACTATTCGTATCAACTACTCGTATCATCCCTGCTCTTCTTCCGAGAACAGTAGCGCGTATGGGGTGTACATAGGTCTTACGTACGTATCCTTCATAACCGAGGATAGGAGACGCGGGGGTGTACGTGGGTTTCACGTACGTATCCTTTGCACCGAGGATAGAAGTAAGTAATGCGTACACGTAGGTTTTACGTGTGTGCCTGACATCCGAGGCAGTAATTGGCATATGACCACGTAGGTGTTATCCTAACCTACGGAACCGTCCTGACATCCGAGGACCATGGTAGGTGATAGTCTAGGAAAGCATATGTACGTTCTTAGTCAATTGTAACCTTTATCCCATTCCCACGACCCAGGAATCCCATGCCTTAGTAGGAGTGTGAACTCACCTGGGTTTGCTCGGCAAACAGTATAATGCTCAAGTATACAAGTAAGGAATCAACCACGTCCTATCATGGTTACTATGCAAGTTAGGTTCGTATGTAGCACGTTTGTATCACGTATGGTATCAAGTATGATCATGACAAATCATATGAACGTATCAGCAGTTCATACCAAGTAACGAGTCCAAGTAGTCGGCCCAATTAACATAAGCAGTCCAATTAGCAACTATGTAAACAAGTCCAATAACATAACAGTCATAAGGTTGGGCCCGTGACAACGTAGGCCCAAAACAGTGTACGTGTAAATGGTGGTCTCGAGTCGCAACGGAGATCTCGAGTCGCAACCGGAGATTACGAGTCGCAACAGCTGGTTACGAGTCGCAATGAAGATCTCGGTTCGTCATGGTCCGGTTACGAGTCGCAACGGGACTCGCAACCATGGTCTCGGCTTGTGCTGTTGTGGTTTCGAGTCGTGACCACGAGGTTTCGACTCGCAATCTGAGTCGCAACCGTGTGTCGTGTGTGTGTAACTGGTTTTCCTGATATCGATCAAACAAGGTATTTTATCAAGAACTCTCATGAACCCTAACAATCATATGAACAATTCTTAACAATTCGCATGAACATATATCATAACATATAATCCGAATCGTCTAGCACATCGACTGATTACAAGCATTCCGATTACCATTTAACTTATATCATACCATCCGATTTCTTGTGACCCTTGACTATACACATGAGCCGATTGACATCATACAAAACACATATATCCGATTTCATGAGCAAGCCAATTACATGAACATTATCTATCATCAACCCAATCTAATAATATCATACACAACAAGTTTCGGTATCAAGCAATCATCAACATACAAATCATAACACACAATCAATCAATACATAATCACTAACCGGATCGGAGAAGAAACAAGGGTGATCCGAATAGAATTCTTGTGCCGTCGGGTTCCAAGCAACGAGAGGGAGAGAGAGTTTGTGTGTGTGTTGCAAAGATTGCAAAACTAAAACCCTAAGATGTGTGTATGAACATATACGTGTGAGGTGAGGGTGGGCCGAAGCCTCACTTGGGCCGGCTTGTGATCTCGAGTCCCTTGCATGGACCGAGTGGGTTTGCAAACAATAGTAAAGCCCAACTGATTTATGGATCGGGTGTAGTGTTGCGTAATCCAATAACGCAACATTTAAACATTTAACCGTAACATTCATTTAATCAAATAAGGTTCACATAAACACATATCGTTACACAAAGCAAGTCTAAAGTTCGAGTTGTCACATTATCCCCAACTAATTGGAAATTTCGTCCCGAAATTTGGTATGCACTCACTGAGGAAGCTAGGTAAGTTATAGCATTCACTGGTTTTCCTGGGGTGTCACATCCTCCCCCTGTTGATCTGGAATTTCGTCCCGAAATTCCGAAGTAGTAGCTTCATCCTCAGTAGTGGTAGCATTGGTTTCGAATAACTGGGGGTACTTTTCTGTCATTCTGTCTTCGCGTTCCCAGGTGTACTCTGGGCCACGTTTGGAGTTCCAACGAACTCGAACAAGAGGGATTCTCTTGTGTTTGAGGACCTTCACATCCCGGTCCGTGATTTCAACTGGTTCCTCGATGAACTGCAACCGCTCGTCGATAGTGAGTTCCTTAAGAGGAATGATGAGGTTTTCATCTGATAGGCACTTCTTTAAGTTCGATACGTGAAAGACATTGTGAACTGCTCCGAGTTCAGCTGGTAGGTTCAACTTGTAGGCTACTTTGCCAATCTTTTCTAAGATTTCGAATGGTCCGACGTACCGCGGATTCAGTTTGCCCCGTTTGCCAAAACGTACCACACCCTTCCAGGGTGAAACTTTCAATAAAACCCGGTCTCCGACCTCAAATTCCAAAGGCTTTCTACGCTTGTCCGCGTAGGCTTTCTGACGGTCGCGTGCTGCCGCCATGCGTTGCCGTGTCTGTGCTATCTTTTCTGTGGCGTCCACTACAATCTCTGGACCCGTAATCTGACTATCCCCCACTTCTGCCCAACAGAGCGGTGACCGGCATTTACGTCCGTACAATGCCTCGTATGGAGCGGCTTGAATGCTGGTATGGTAACTGTTATTATACGAGAACTCCACCAAAGGGAGGTGTTTTTCCCAGCCGTTGCCGAAATCGATAACGCATGCCCGAAGCATGTCTTCTAGAGTTTGGATCGTTCGCTCAGACTGCCCATCCGTCTGGGGATGATATCGTGAGCCGAAAGATTTATGCATTGCTTGCCAAAGCTCTGACGTGAATCGTGCATCACGATCCGAAATAATAGAGGTGGGCACTCCGTGCCTCGAAACAACTTCTTTAAGATAGACGTCTGCGAGAGTGGAGAACTTGTCTGTTTCCTTAATCGGTAGGAAGTGTGCAGACTTGGTGAGTCGATCAACTATGACCCATATTGTATCGTTCCCACGCTGAGATCTAGGTAAGCCTGTAACAAAGTCCATGGAAATTTCTTCCCATTTCCATTGCGGTATCTTAGGCTGCTGAAGTAGACCAGCTGGTTTCTGATATTCAACTTTGACTCTCGCACAGGTCAAACATTTTCCAACGTACGTAGCGATGTGGGCCTTCATGCTAGGCCACCAATAAGTAGTGCTGATGTCGTGGTACATTTTATCTGACCCTGGATGTACTGAGTAGCGAGACTTGTGAGCTTCATCCATTACAAGTTCGCGTAAACCGCCATAGAGAGGGACCCAAATCCGGCCCATTACATAGTAGGCGCCGTCTGCCTTCTGTTCCATTCGTTGTCGTGAGCCGCGTAAGGCTTCAGCCTTAACATTTTCGGGCTTCAATGCTTCTACCTGAGCATTTCATATCTGTGCTGGAAGGCTAGACTGAATCGTAAGCTGTAGCGCTCGCACGCGCTTCGGTAAAGTGTCTTTCCGACTGAGGGCGTCAGCCACAACATTGGCTTTGCCTGGATGATACTTGATAGCGCATTCGTAGTCATTTAGTAACTCGACCCATCGGCGTTGACGCATGTTCAAATCCTTCTGCTTAAGGATATGCTCGAGACTCCTGTGATCGGTGTAAATCGTGCACCTGGTACCGTACAGGTAGTGTCGCCATATCTTAAGCGCGAAAACAACAGCTCCCAGCTCTAAATCGTGCGTCGTGTAGTTGCGTTCATGAACCTTTAGTTGACGAGAAGCGTAGGCTATCACTTTATCACGTTGCATCAACACACATCCAAGACCCTGGATGGATGCATCACAATATACTACGAAGTCTTCTGTGCCTTCTGGCAATGAAAGAATAGGTGCGCTGCAGAGCCTATCCTTTAGATACTGAAAAGCAGTTTCCTGCGTGTTGCCCCAACGGTAGGTGACACCCTTCTGTGTCAGTAGCGTAAGTGGTTGCGCGATCTTCGAAAAGTCTTTAATAAACCGTCTGTAGTAACCTGCCAGACCCAAGAATTGGCGTATTTCTGTCGGTGTACGCGGTGCAGGCCAATTTCTGATCGAATCTACCTTGGATGGATCGACGTGAATCCCGTCCTTGTTTACCACATGGCCTAAGAAGTGGACTTCACGAAGCCAGAAGTCGCATTTTGAGAGCTTGGCGTACAACTGTTCCTTCCGAAGGAGTTCCAAAATAAGACGAAGATGCTGCTCGTGTTCCTCCTGACTCTTGGAGTAAATCAGGATGTCGTCGATGAATACTATGACGAACTTGTCAAGATAGGGTTTGCACACCCTGTTCATTAGATCCATAAATACAGCAGGCGCGTTCGTTAACCCAAACGGCATGACGAGAAACTCGTAGTGACCGTAACGAGTTCTGAAGGCTGTCTTGGAGACGTCCTCATCCCGGACTCTCAACTGATGGTACCCTGACCTTAAGTCTATCTTCGAATAGTAACACGACCCTTGCAACTGGTCGAATAAGTCATCTATGCGTGGAAGAGGATAACGGTTCTTCACCGTCACCTTGTTCAGTTCCCTGTAGTCTATACACATCCTGAACGTACCGTCTTTCTTTTTCACGAAAAGTACTGGAGCTCCCCAAGGCGAAGAGCTTGGACGAATGAAGCCTTTTTCCAAGAGCTCTTGCAGCTGCTTTGGCAATTCTTCCAATTCCGATGGAGCTAGACGATATGGTGCGCGAGCTATGGGTGCTGCTCCTGGAGCGAGCTCGATCTGAAATTCAACCTGACGACGAGGCGGTAAGCCAGGTAAATCTTCAGGAAACACCTGAGGGTAATCACGTACAATTGGAATATCCTCCAATTTCTTTTCTTTCCCCGATGCATCTGTAACGAGTGCCAGAATGGCAGCGTGTCCCTTACGTAAGCATTTCTGAGCTTTCAAGAAAGAGATGATGCCAACCACAGCACCACTCTTGTCACCTTGAACTTCAAGAGGTTCCTGACCAGAACGAGGAATGCGAATAATCTTCTCGCTGCATAGGATTTCTGCCTGGTGTTGGGATAACCAATCCATCCCAATCACGACGTCGAAACTTCCCAAAACTATGGGAATGAGATCAATAGAAAAGGCTTGACCAGCTAGAATAAGGTTACAACCCTGAACTACGTGCGTGGCTTCTAGACTTTTACCGTTAGCTAACTCTACTACATGTTTGGTGGGTAAAGGTGTTGGTGCACGTTTTAGCAGTTGACACATTTTCACAGACATATAGCTTGTATCCGCACCCGAATCAAACAAAACAGTAACGTAAATATTGTCGAGGAGAAACTTACCCATAACAACGTTGGGATCGTTCACTGCGTCGCCACGACCTAGTACGAATGCACGGCCCCTTGCCTCGTTGCCGTTGTTGTTTCCCCCATTGTTGTTGTTGCCATTGCCCTGATTGTTGTTGTTGTTGTTCTGGTTCCTGTTGAGCTGTGGGCAGTGTCTCTTGATGTGGCCTTCAGCACCACAATTGTAGCATCCTTTGTTGCCCTGTTGTTGGTTAGGCTGAGCGTGAGGCTGCTGCTGATTTTGGTTCGCAGGACGAAGGCTTCTACAGTCTTTGGCCTCGTGACCCATCTTGAGGCATCTTTGACAACGCCCCTTGTTACACTGACCGTTGTGGTGCTTATTGCAGTTGTTGCACTTTGGAAGATTTCCGCGATATCCACCCTGCCTGTGGCTACCTGACGACTGCTGGTTAGGGCTTTGATAGTTGTCAGTCTTTCGCTGCTGATTCTGGGACTGAACCGAAACTGATGCTTTGCTTGAATCCCCCTCCCATTTCCTCTTGTTGTCACTGAGGGTAACGGGAGTAGCTGAAGGAGTGACTGTAGTAGTAGCGCTGGCACGCTTAGGCAGTTTATTCTGTTCCACTGCCTGATCGGTGATGCGATGAGCGAGACGTTGGATTTCCTGGATGTTTTCGAGGTTAGCCGAAGTAACGTGGCTCTGAATTTCTAGCGCCAATCCCTTGAGATACAACTCAATGCGCTTGTATGGAGGGTCTACCATAGTTGGGCACAGCACGGCCAGCTCGTTCGACCGTTTAGTATACGCTTCGATCTCTGACCCAACCATTTTCAGATTATACAACTCGTCTTCTAGCTTGTGAATATCTTCACGCGTGCAATACTCACGCTTGATGAGTTCCTTAAAATCGTTCCATGGGGTGGCGTTAGCAGCTGCCAACCCAAGAATCTGCACCTGCGCGTTCCACCAGGTTAGCGCGATTCCTTCCAAGGTGCCAGTAGCAAACTTGACCTTGCGAGCCTCAGGGCACTCGCACATCTCGAATACTGATTCTAGCTTCTCGAACCAGTGGAGGAGTCCAACCGCTCCTTCTGTGCCGCTGAAAGAGTTTGGACGACAGTCCATGAAGTTCTTGAAAGTGCAGACAGGCTGCTGCGCGTGTTGAACTATTGTGTACGAATAGGACGAAGTTAAATACAAGAGTGAATGTAGGATCTAGGGATCCTAGTGTGTGCCTATACTGCAGGATATACTACCTGCTTGAGCTGCTGCAACTGCCGCAGCAACTTGGGCTTGAACAAGAGCCTCTAACTGGGCTTGTGTCATGTTAATTCTTCCAGCCATTGATCTTCATGTCAAAGGCGAAATAGGTGAGAAAAGTTCGCGAATAGTGCGATGACAGAAAAGCGTAAGCACGTAAGGGTTCTTAAGCAATAGCAAATAGTGAGCATTGTAGTCTAAGCATACCACGAGCAAAGTTCTAAGTAATTCTAGCAAGTAGGCAATAAACGTAAACCTTATTACCTAAAATGTCGAGTCTTGCACGTGGAGCGAAGCGTCGTTGTGGATCGTTGAGAGCACTGTTCTGGTTATAGTCCGGTTTTAATAAAAACGTTTTCCCATATTAAAACCAAGTTCTCTATAACCAATGGCTCTGATACCAATCTGTCACACCCCCAAAATCCACACACGGAGTACCACCGCTTGGGAGCGTGACATGACCAGGATCAAACCATCAATCATATCAAACATAGCATTTAATAATATTAAAAGTCATTAAAGTAGTTCATCATGACATGATCGATGTTTCAAAACCAAGCATTATTTAAGTAGCGGAAGCATTGTTGTAAACCCAAGTTAAAAATACTGAAATGTCATAAGTGTTCAACCAAGTAATACGATCCTTGTCCACAACGACCGGCTCCTCCTTGTGCAAGCTCCGTGTACCTAACGATCTGCAAGGCATGTAACAGAATGATCAACAGACTAGTTGAGCGAGTTCACAGTAAGTAAGTGCGTAACAGTAAGTAAAGGGTGGCTCTACTGGGCCGATAGTAAGTTATATAGGTGGGGGCTTCCCATGTCATGTGACCACTAGACTATTCGTATCAACTACTCGTATCATCCCTGCTCTTCTTCCGAGAACAGTAGCGCGTATGGGGTGTACGTAGGTCTTACGTACGTATCCTTCATAACCGAGGATAGGAGACGCGGGGGTGTACGTGGGTTTCACGTACGTATCCTTTGCACCGAGGATAGAAGTAAGTAATGCGTACACGTAGGTTTTACGTGCGTGCCTGACATCCGAGGCAGTAATTGGCATATGACCACGTAGGTGTTATCCTAACCTACGGAACCGTCCTGACATCCGAGGACCATGGTAGGTGATAGTCTAGGAAAGCATATGTACGTTCTTAGTCAATTGTAACCTTTATCCCATTCCCACGACCCGGGAATCCCATGCCTTAGTAGGAGTGTGAACTCACCTGGGTTTGCTCGGCAGACAGTATAATGCTCAAGTATACAAGTAAGGAATCAACCACGTCCTATCATGGTTACTATGCAAGTTAGGTTCGTATGTAGCACGTTTGTATCACGTATGGTATCAAGTATGATCATGACAAATCATATGAACGTATCAGCAGTTCATACCAAGTAACGAGTCCAAGTAGTCGGCCCAATTAACATAAGCAGTCCAATTAGCAACTATGTAAACAAGTCCAATAACATAACAGTCATAAGGTTGGGCCCGTGACAACGTAGGCCCAAAACAGTGTACGTGTAAATGGTGGTCTCGAGTCGCAACGGAGATCTCGAGTCGCAACCGGAGATTACGAGTCGCAACAGCTGGTTACGAGTCGCAATGAAGATCTCGGTTCGTCATGGTCCGGTTACGAGTCGCAACGGGACTCGCAACCATGGTCTCGGCTTGTGCTGTTGTGGTTTCGAGTCGTGACCACGAGGTTTCGACTCGCAATCTGAGTCGCAACCGTGTGTCGTGTGTGTAACTGGTTTTCCTGATTTCATGCAGATCGGTTACAATCACATAATAGTTTCCAATTATACTCAACTCAATCAACAGATTTCTAACAATTCGTTTAGCATGATATCGATCAAACAAGGTATTTTATCAAGAACTCTCATGAACCCTAACAATCATATGAACAATTCTTAACAATTCGCATGAACATATATCATAACATATAATCCGAATCGTCTAGCACATCGACTGATTACAAGCATTCCGATTACCATTTAACTTATATCATACCATCCGATTTCTTGTGACCCTTGACTATACACATGAGCCGATTGACATCATACAAAACACATATATCCGATTTCATGAGCAAGCCAATTACATGAACATTATCTATCATCAACCCAATCTAATAATATCATACACAACAAGTTTCGGTATCAAGCAATCATCAACATACAAATCATAACACACAATCAATCAATACATAATCACTAACCGGATCGGAGAAGAAACAAGGGTGATCCGAATAGAATTCTTGTGCCGTCGGGTTCCAAGCAACGAGAGGGAGAGAGAGTTTGTGTGTGTGTTGCAAAGATTGCAAAACTAAAACCCTAAGATGTGTGTATGAACATATACGTGTGAGGTGAGGGTGGGCCGAAGCCTCACTTGGGCCGGCTTGTGATCTCGAGTCCCTTGCATGGACCGAGTGGGTTTGCAAACAATAGTAAAGCCCAACTGATTTATGGATCGGGTGTAGTGTTGCGTAATCCAATAACGCAACATTTAAACATTTAACCGTAACATTCATTTAATCAAATAAGGTTCACATAAACACATATCGTTACACAAAGCAAGTCTAAAGTTCGAGTTGTCACAATTACTGGTAGTAATCCTACCACCGTCCGTCAGGCGATCGAGTTATCTGCGACATTGACTGAGTCACAGATTCGAAAGGGTAAGTTGCACAGAAAGGGCGACAAGAAGGGTAAGAAGTAGGAGTCTGAAAAGAAGGATAGCAAGAAAGGTAAAAACAAGAAGGGAAATGATGCGGGTTCCTCAAAGGGTTCTAGGAAGCGGAAGGCTTCCCAAAACTATGTCGTTACTGCACAGGCCCAAGCTGCACAAAATCAGCTTGCGCAACAACCTGCCAAGAGGCCTTATCTTGGCAATGCACCTTTGGGTAACAGGTGTAACGGTCATCATCAGCCACACCTCCAATGTCGTCAATGCACCAACTGTGGCAGACCTGGTCATCTTGCTGCCACCTGCGGTATTCCTGCCAATCAGAATCGGGCAGCTCAGAACCCGGCTCAACAAGTTGCTCAGCCTCTTGCTCAGCAACAAGGTCAAGCAGCACGACCTCACTTCCCACCAGGTTCTTGTTACAACTGTGGGGATCTGACCCACTACCGTAATCAGTGTCCAAGGTTGGTAAATGCAAATCCAGTTCAGGCTCAGGCTCGTGGTCGAGCTTTTAACATGAATGCACAAGAGGCGCAAGCAGACAATGATGTGGAGAACGGTACATTCTTTGTTAATAATCAACATGCGTCTGTTCTTTTTTATTCAGGGGCCGATAAGAGTTTTGTGTCATTATCTTTTAAGCCATTGCTTCGCGTGTCTAGAACGAAACGAGGTAAGCCTTTGATAGTCGAAGTTGCGAATGGTGAACCCGTTGTTCTTGATTCTGTTCTTCGTAACTTCCAGTTGAACCTTAACGACCATCTTTTTCCTATTGACCTCACGCCTATGCAACTTGGAAGCTTCAACATTATCGTAGGTATGGATTGGTTAGCCAAACATCGCGTAGAGGTAGTTTGTTTTGAGAAGATCGTTAGTGTGCCGCTCTCGTCAGGTGAGATCCTATAGGTTCGTGGTGAGAGACCTGCTCGTAGCCTCAAGCTTATGTCTTGTTTCCATGCTAAGAAGTATCTGCGAAAGAATTATGTGGCCTTCTTGGCACATGTTACAGCAGATAAGGGCAAAGGTAAATCTATTCAAGATATTCCTATCGTTCGGGATTATCCGAAGTTGTTCCCTGAAGAGTTACCTGGTCTACCTCCTGCACGCCAAGTCGAGTTCCGTATTGATCTTGTACCTGGTGCAAATCCTATTGCCAGAGCTCCATATTGTCTTGCACCGTCTGAGATGTAAGAGTTGTCTAAGCAACTTCAGGAGCTTTCTGATAAAGGTTTTATTCGTCCTAGCTTTTCACCTTGGGGTGCTCCCGTTCTTTTTGTCAAGAAGAAGGATGGATCCTTCAGAATGTGTATCGATTATCGCGAGCTGAATAAGCTTACCATCAAGTATCGATATCCCCTACCTCGCATTGATGATCTCTTTGACCAGTTACAAGGTGCTACTTGATTTTCGAAGATCGACCTTCGTTCTGGATATCATCAACTTCGTGTGCATGAAGAGGATATTCCCAAGACAGCATTCCGCAATCAATATGGGCATTATGAGTTCACAGTCATGCCATTCGGTTTGACCAATGCTCCTGCTATTTTCATGGACTTAATGAATAGGGTCTGCAAACCTTATTTGGATAACTTCATCATCGTCTTTATTGATGACATCTTGATTTACTCTAAGACGCAAGCTGATCACGAGCAACATCTTCGTCTTACTCTGCAACTCCTAAGGAAAGAGCAACTTTTTGCCAAATTCTCCAAATGTGAATTTTGGCTTAAGGAAGTTCAATTTTTAGGACATATTGTTAACGAACAAGGTATACACGTAGATCCCTCCAAGATCAGTGCGATTAAGGATTGGGATACGCCTACTACTCCTACTGAGGTTCGTTCTCTTCTTGGTCTTTCGGGTTATTACTGCCGCTTCATTGAGAACTTCTCGAAGATTGCAGTTCTTCTAACTGCTCTAACTCAGAAGAACAAACCCTTTGAATGGGGTTCTAAGCAAGAAGAAGCGTTTCAAACCTTGAAGCAGAAGCTTTGTGATGCACCTATTCTGACTTTGCATGAAGGCAATGACGATTTTGTCGTATATTGTGATGCAACGAAATTGGGTCTTGGCTGTGTTCTGATGCAAAGGAATAAAGTCATAGCCTACGCATCAAGGCAATTGAAGGTGCATAAGAGAAACTACACCACTCATGATCTTGAGTTGGGTGCAGTAGTTTTCGCTCTCAAAATCTGGAGACATTATTTGTACAGCACAAAATGCGTGGTTTTCACTGACCACAAAAGTCTTCAGCAT
This sequence comes from Helianthus annuus, assembly GCF_002127325.2. Taxonomy (NCBI): domain Eukaryota; kingdom Viridiplantae; phylum Streptophyta; class Magnoliopsida; order Asterales; family Asteraceae; genus Helianthus; species Helianthus annuus. Next base: position 67,198,326 of record NC_035439.2, on the reverse strand, counting down.
ATCTTCAATCAGAAAGAACTCAACATGAGGCAAAGACGTTGGGTTGAGCTTCTAAACGACTATGATTGCGAAACTCGCTACCATCCTGGTAAAGCGAATGTCGTGGATGACGCATTAAGTCGTAAGGAACGTACTAAGCTTCATTGTGTTCATGTTCAATCTGCTATTCAAGCTTTATCTGATATTCAAGCACGCATTTCTTAGGCTCAACATGCTTGTGTTTCACAAGATTTGATGGGTAAGGAATTACCCTATCACATTAAGCCTGATCTTGTTCTGAAGGAAGATAGATCGTATTATTTCATGGACCGTTTGTGGGTCCCAAGCCAAGATTATCTTCGCACCTTACTTATGGATGAAGCCCATAAGTCTCGTTACTCCGTTCATCCTGGTTCAGACAAGATGTATAAGGATCTTCATACTAGGTATTGGTGGCCTAGTATGAAAAAAGACATTGCCTCGTACGTTTCAAAATTCCTTACTTGTCTTAAGGTTAAGGCTGAACACCAACATCCTTCTGGTCTTTTGGAGCAACCTGAGATTCCAGTTTGGAAATTGGAAAACATCGCTACGGATCTCTTTACTAAATTTCCGCGCACAAAGAAAGGTCATGATGCCATCTGGGTAGTTGTTGATCGTCTTACTAAGTCAGCGCATTTCTTGCCAATCCGTGAGGATTTTTCTGCTGAAAGGCTGGCTAAAATTTATGTGGATGAAATCGTATCTCGACATGGTGTTCCTTTGAACATTATTTCTGACAGAGATGCTCGCTTCTCTTCTCGTTTTTGGAGAACCATGCAATCTGCTATGGGGACCCAACTTAATCTGAGCACAACTTATCATCCACAAACAGATGGCCAAACTGAAAGAACAATCCAGACTTTGGAGGATATGCTTAGAGCTTGTGTGATCGATTTCGGTGGTAGTTGGGATTTACATCTTCCATTGATTGAATTCTCCTACAACAACAGTTATCACTCCAGCATCAACATGGCTCCTTTCGAGGCTCTCTATGGTCGAAAATGTCGTTCACCAGTCTGCTGGAATGAGATAGGTGAGGCTCAGCTTACTGGACCTGACCTCATTCTAGAGACAACTGATAAGGTTAAGAAAGTTCGTGATAACCTTGAGACATCTCGAAGTCGTCAAAAGAGTTACACGGACCGACGACGCAAGCCCTTGGAATTTCAAGTCGGTGATCGTGTATTACTTAAGGTCTCACCTTGGAAAGGTGTGATCAGATTTGGAAAGAAAGGAAAACTTGCACCTAGATACGTTGGACCATTCAAGATCGTCGAAAGAATCGGTAAGGTAGCCTACAGACTTGATTTACCCACTGAACTTGGTAATGTTCATCCAACCTTCCACGTATCCTATCTCAAGAAGTGTCTAGCTGATGAGAACCTCCACATACCGCTTGACGAGATTCGTGTTGATAAAACACTGCATTTTGTTGAGAAACCTGTGGAAATTATGGATCGTGAAGTCAAATGGCTTAAACGCAAGCGCATTCCTTTGGTTAAAGTTCGCTGGGAATCTAAACGTGGACTTGGGTTTACATGGGAACGTGAAGATCAAATGAAGGCGAAGTATCCGCATCTATTCTCACGAGTTTCCTCTAAACAAATTTCGGGACGAAATTTCCACAAGTAGGGGAGACTATGACATTTGTGCTTGTAATCATTGTGAACAATTCAGTTATCAATGAATTAAAGTTATTTGATCCCAATGTTTGTTTGTTTATGTTTGATGTTTTTCATGTTTTGACTTTTATTGAATTTCAAACTCTATATCGCTTTCTAGAGAATTATACGCAAACTGGTGCGTGAATGTACTCAGTTTAACGCGACAAATACTCCGGAACATCAATTTATGCTTAACATACCTGAAATAACCTTTACATAACTTAGTAATAAGTTTTGAAGGCTTTGGTATGGCAAAATCATGTTTATTCGCTTACAGGGACTAAAATTGACAAACTGTGAAAGTATGCCAATCTTAACTATAACGAACATTCCGGAACATGGCCATAAGTTAAACACACCTTAAATATCCTTTACATAGCTTAGAAATAGGCTTTGAGGGGTTCAGTGTGCTAAAATAAACTTTATGCTCATTCAGGGACTAAAAGCGTCAAAAAGTGCATAAGTTTGCATTTTCGCGCATAACTTACGTTCTGAATACATTCGGACATCCAAAAATTTATGTAATCATTAAAATATCATGTTTTAATGATTGGCTTGATAAAAATCCATTCGTCGCATAATTTGGATCGTTTTTGCGTCCGTTACGACTTCCGTCGTAATTAACCGAACAACGCAACCGTACGACCAAACAAGCCGACATTCGACATATTTTTGAGCACATTTTAAGTTCCCTATACTTTAAATTCATTTTAGAGCTTTGAAATGGGGTTAACGGGGCTTAAACGTGTCAAAAATGGGCCGAAATGCATATTTCTCAAGTGCAGGGACCATTTTGCAATTTCTAGAAAGTATCAGACCTGCAAGGTCCTTACGGACCGTATGGGAATGGTCTTACGATCCGTAAGCAGGTCCCAGACATCAGAATGTGTTTTCCAGCTTGTTCCAGCTGTTGCACACCTTTGCACCTGGTTTCTTTGGTTTTATGTGCTTGTTTTTGATGCCCATTGTTTCTCAAAACAGTGGGTATGAGGTGTACGGACTAGATCGAAGCTCGTTTCCCGATAAACGATCCTAACAGTTCTAGCATTCCTATAAATACACAAACCATTCACTTGCAAAAACCTACATTTGATCTGATTCTACACTCTCTAAGTGGAAGTTTATGCTTCCTACCTGAGAGTGAATTGGGTAAAATCTTGCGGGGACCTTCTGTAAGTATTATTTCGTGCTTTTCTTTCGTTTTAGTGTTAAAGTCAAACTGCGTTTGACTTTCTGCATTGATCAGTTTATGGTCAACGCGAAGTTCGTTTGAACTTCATAACGTGAGCGTAATCACGATGGTTATAGTCCCTAGTAACTATACCTACTAATTACCACGTTATCTAGGCTCAGTGACGAGTCGTAGTTTCGGCCAAAATGCGTATTCTTGCGTATTTTGTAACCAAACTACTTTTGGGTATCAAGACCCTTTGTCTTGATACCAAGCCTGTTTTTAAACTTTGTTAAACATGTTTTAACATATTTAACTCGTCACTTTTAGATTTATGCTTGTCTAGGGTCATAAAGGTAAGCGATCTAAACAATCGCATATGCTTTCGAACCCAACCCATTTGGTCGATCTTTAGGATCCGACCAAACACTTTAGGTGACCATAGTTGTATAGGGAATAACCTTCCGAGGTTATACCTTATGGATACATCGTTTAAATAGTTGTATGATGAGTAGTTCTTATGCCTTAGGTAAATTACCAAAATGCCCTTTTCACGCTAAAATTCATTTTAAGCCTATGTAACATAACTTTTAACATATAAACTGATTTGGCAACAATATAAAACATGTTAAGGCATATCTTGCTTGTCATAGGACTAGTTAGGCGGTCCGAATGCGTTTTACGCAAACGACGCATTAAAGTAGCATAAGCTACCTAAACGGGTCGTAACGGGTCAAAAGCACTTAGGATAAGTTTCGTTTTAGTATGTAGGCTTTGTCAAACCATATTACATAAGTTCCCACACTTATTTGGTTTACGAACCCTCGTACTACCCGATCCTCCGATAGGTCCGTTTATTAATGTAGATACCTATATTAGGTGCCGTTTAAATCCGTGATCTTCTAGCTTGCTTGGTGGATATCTAAAGTCTATTGAGCAATCTCAAGTGAGTACATAGTACCCCTCTTTTCCTGTTTTCCAAACATTTTGGGGTGAAACACATGTGCCTACTTGTTACTTTTGTGCTTTCTTGTTTTCACGTCATATGTTGCTATGTTCTTTAGTACACTTATAGTACATGATTTCATTACATTGTTTTGCTATGTATGTTAACTGAGCATGCTAGCACATTGATTTACATGACTTTTCTGCTTTGTATGTTAGCTTAGCATACTTAGTACATTGTTTTCATATAACATGTTTACATTTGGTATAACATTTGGTCTGCACAAACGGAACTTATATACATTCATTAACATTAGCTACGCCGCTCGGTAGTAAGTAATGGTACCATAGGACTTGACAAACCCCGTTCCTGACATCCTAGGTTTGTTTGGATGAAAGTAATGACTGAATCCGAAAACATTTCTTTTGATAACCTTTACTTAGGGTTATCCGTCTGTCTCAAGGCTTGAATGTATGCGTTAACTTACCACATAAATGTTTGTATCATTTAAAACATGCTTTTACTTTGCAAAACATAACTTTTTGATATACTCAAAATACTTTGTTTTATACATTTTTACATTTGGTTTATGTGACAAATTACATGACTTCATTTTGGACTTTTAAACATTCGACTTTGGTTTATACAAGAACATTTGATGGTTCAAACATGAACATTATATATTGGTGGTTTGTTAAAGTGACTTAAGTAACGAGACGCGTATAGTATGATTCAAGCATGGTGGATACGCTGCTGGTACTTCCTATATATAAGTGCTTGTATTATATTACATGTTGTAGCATTACTTAAATCATTTAGTTTGGACTTATACATTTTTAAGCAAATAACATATTTTTCAAAACTTTGTTTTACAAAAACAGTTTGTTTTATTACAACTTATTTTTACTTGGTTATTCTCTTAACCATACACTACTCTTTTATTTATACATATCATCTGATTTTATCGTTTTTCAAAGGATTTACAAAACAAAACAATTTACAAGGTTTATGACTAAATTTTATTAAACATTTTTCTAAAACCTAAGTCATGAATCCAATTTTCATAAAACCTATGTTACTCAAAGGCATTTTTATGCTGACGTACCTATTTTCAAATGTGTTTTCAGGAGCTGTTGCTTAGGATGTTGATCATGACACGCTAGGGTGGACTTAGGCCTTAGTGACATAAAATGAAGATAGACTTAGTTTAATTATGAACTCTTGTTTCTTTTATTTCAAGACAATATAACTCTTTGGTTCTTGTTTGGAGACAATGTAATTCCACCCTTGGTTATGAATAAAATATTATTTTAATTACCATGGTTGTGGAACAATAATTCTGTTACAACACTCCCCGACGTTTCCGCCACGATTTGATGTTTTACGTGGTCGGGGTGTGACAGTTCAAAGCCTTCTAAGTTTGGTTTTATGTTAAACATCAACTTATGACAAGTTTTGTTAAAATGTTTAACAGTTAAAACTTTGTTTAGGACGTAGCAAGCTGTATTCACAGCTTCTCCCCAGAAAAGAACGGGTAGCTTCGAATCTGAAAGCATCGTCCTAGCGGCTTCAATCAACGTCCTGTTTTTCCTCTCAGTGACTCCATTCTGTTGAGGCGTATAAGGAGCAGAGTATTGATGTTCAATTCCCTTGCGCAGACAGTAGAGATCCAGAATCCGATTCTTGAACTTCGTGCCATTATCACTTCTTATCCTCTTAATCCTTGCATCATGGACGTTTTCTAATTTTGCAAAAAGATCTATCAAGATCTCTGCTGTCTCATCTTTTGTACCTAAAAAGAAAACCCATGAATATCGTGAGTAATCATCAGTGACAACAAGACAGTAGTACTTTCCACCTATGCTCCTTATGTTCACTGGACCGAATAAATCCATGTGAAGTAATTCATAAGGGGCATCTATGGAATTTACTATTTTAGACTTATGAGGTTTCTTGTGTTGTTTTCCCTTTTGACATGGAAGACATTTATCTTCTACTTGAAACCTCTGCATTGGAATGTTGGTGCACTGCATCTGTCGACTTCGTCTTGTTTCGAGTCTTAGTCTTAGAATGTTAGATTAGGGCGAATTGTACGAGGTTTCACTTATGTGTACATGTTCGTTCAAGGGAAACCTTATGAGAGGTTCCACTTCAATGTACATGTCCGTTCAAGGGAAACCTTATGAGAGGTTCCACTTCAATGTATATGTCCGTTCAAGGGAAACCTCCAACACTATAAATACCTTTTAAGTGAAATCATTTGTAACCTTCTTGATTCCATACCGAGGTGCTGCCGGTGTGAGAACTGAATGTAAACGCTGTTATATCAATCAACAAAGTGATTTAAGAGAATATCTAACTGTTTCTACATCAGGTACTTGTTTTCCGCACCTGTATCTGATCAAAACTCCTCTGATAGACTCGTTCGGGTCAGAATTCGATCCTACAAGTGGTATCAGAGCTTCAGGAGGAGGAGTTCTACATAGATTTGCTGGATTTCATCACATAATGAGATTTTACAGTCGAAATTCGCTCAAAATTTCACAGATTGTAGATAATTGATAATAGTCAAACCCTTGACAATTTCAGATCAAAATTCGACCTAAAAATGGACCAAATTACCTTCGGATGTGGTTCCGCTTATGCGGACAATGTGTAGTTTCGCTTCAGTGTCACATATTTCTTGAGGTTTCGCTTCAAAATCACTAGGTTTCGCTTAATAACCCTTGGTTTCGCTTGTCTCTTAACATAGTTTCGCTTCTATGAGCATGATAAACATGGTTTCGCTTGATTGACAAGATGTTTCGCTTATCTGGACATTCTAAGTGACACATTTCGCTTATTCGGTACAATTAATTCCGCTTATTAGTTCAATACACATAGTTTCGCTTGTATGGTCCAATCAGTTGAAGGCTTAATGGATGATAAGGCCTAAGAATTTGATTACATATTATTGTTGTCGGCCATTACTTGTAAGATCATATGAGTCATTTAATGATTCTCGGCCCACTTTGCATAAGTTGTTCAGAACATTAATTCAAAAGGTCCAATAAGAATTAAGATTGTCAATCCATGTTGTTTGATAAGTATTACATGTGATTTGGTCCATGTGAACACGTGAACTTACATATTGAAGGCCCAATCAGAATTATTGAACAATTTAAAAAGGTGTAAGGGGGTAAGGGGTGGGATGCGGCAAACTCCCATCACCGATCGGCAAACCCACGGCAAACCAATGCCAACACTTTGCCGCGTGGGTGTTTGACGAAATGGGGGGGGGGGGTAAATCGGTGATGGAACACCGATTCGGCAAGAGGGAGAAGGAGAGAGAGGGAGGGTATTGTGGGTGGGGTCCATTCCTATCTCAACCAATCACACCTTTTTCCTTTTTTTTTTAAAAATAGTTTACCACTTCACCAAGTGTTTAAACCATTGCCAACATTTTTCACCAAAGTTTAAACACTTTTGCCTAATTGACATGGCGCGCTCTCATTGGTCGGTTTTTTGGTTTGCCACTTTAAAGTGTTTAACCACTCCTTATACCCTAAGTTTTTTCAGTATTGCATGTGAACTAGAGATGTGTCTAAGTCACACTTTAAAATGATTCAGATTTACGGTCCAATGAGATTAGTTTAAGTATCATTAATTGTTGGACAAATGCTTGTAATAACTTCAACCTGTATAAAGTGTTACGGTCCAATGGTTGGGATTGCATGTGATTGTTGTCCTCTCAATACTCATCGGCCCAATCAAAATTTGAGGTTCACGTCATTGTCAGTTTGTGGAATAAAAGGTCAAATGAGATGATAGTGGTGAAGAGTTTTGTCGGCTAGAGTTGTTTAAAAAAAAGTGTAAGCCCACTACATTTGAGGATCAATGAGATTTGAATGGTGATCAAAATTGTCGGTTCATCAAAAGTCTATCAGCCCAATCATATTTGGTTGTTCAAGAAACAAAGTTTTCGACCCAATACTCATTATACATATCTGCCCAATACTCATTATACATAGCGGCCCAATCACGCTATATGATCAAGACTTAAAATATGTATCCAACAGAAGTGATTTGAGTTCCTTTTTCAAGTTGTCGGCTCATTTGAATCCATATCTTTTGAGCAAGCCAATTCATTCAGAAATCTCACTTCAACAACATTGAAACAAGTCTACAAATTTTCAACACGAGTTTTCGTTAAATTTCAGTTCACGAGAGATGGTTCATTCTGTTTGAATTCAAATTTTTTCAAGGTCATGTGGTTTATCCAGGTCTGGTTGTGTGAATTTGATCCGGGTTATAACAATTCGAACAGTTTGACAACTTAAATCTCAGTTCGCATCAATTCAGTCCGCACAGTGTGTCAACCTTCAGTCTGCACAGTCTGTCAACCTTCAGTCTGCATAGTCTGTCAACCCTCAGTCTGCACAAAATATTCATCAGTTCGAGGGTTTCAGTTCGAATAGAGTATCAGTTTGTTTCAGTTAATTGATAAGTGATTAAACTGATTTTGTTTTGTTTGTTTGTGTACGTCAGATAATTCGAGATCATCAGGTGATACAAGTGTGAAACATGGATACTGAGTTTTACAACGCGTTTGCTACAACCCCTGCTAGTCCGTCTGACATTACAAAGACCATGACAATGGAGAATGAAACCGGAACAATGCAAAAACCCCCGAAACTTATGGGAATTGAAGATTATCACGGATGGAAGAAACGGTTCGAAAATTGGGTGCAGTCGAATCATTTAAAAGCTTTGGAGAGCATCGAAACTGAATATGATAGGCCAAAGAATTCAGTGGGTGTTGATAAAATCATTTCAGAGTTCCCTGAGCAAGAGAGAGAGTTATAAAGCAGAAAAGATGATGATCAATTTGCTACAACAAGCTGTTAAGGAGGATATATTTGTGCTACTTCAACACGATGAAAATGCTTATTCTATCTGGGAAGCTCTTAAAAAGAAGTTTGAAGGAAGTACTGAAATGTTACAAAGTAAAACAGCTTTGTTGAAAAAGGAGTTTGAACTTTTTACGTGTATGCCTGGTGAGACGACCAAGACTCTTATTGAAAGATATTGTCATTTGGTTCGCACTATGTCACAGTTGAAAATTACAAAAACTCCAGCTGAATGGGTTGAAAAGCTTGCTGATGCATTACCGCAAAAGGAATGGGGCACGTATCTGATGATATTGAAGAATTCCGGACAGTTTAGCAGGCTATCTATTGCACAGTTTATCGAGAAGCTGGAGGCACAGGATTTGGAGCAGCAGAAAATTGCTAGAATGAACAGTTCTACTCATCAACAAGATATTAAATTGTACTATAAAGGAAATGTTCAAACTACTGAAGCAAGTCCAAAGATACAAACTGCATTTAGTGCTGGAAATCAACCTACACCAAGCAGTCAAGGATCAGTCAACTCTAGTGGTTTTTCAACGGTGAATCCTCCAAGTGTTCAAAGTGCATCTGCTGGAAATGGGCATTCGATTTAGTGCAATGTAGCTCTACATCTTCAAAATGGTCAAAATTATTCTGAAGAAGTTGTAAAGCATCATATGGGATTATTGGTCACTGCATTAGAATCTTATGAAGGGTTGATTGCAGGAAGAATTGGCAATCCAATGCTGACAAAAGAAGATTATGACCAGATTGATGCAGAGGAGCTAGAATTGATGGACATCAAGTGGGCCTTGGCGAGTGTTTTGAGGAGAGCTGAAAAGTTTAGATTGATTACAAGGAGAACTGATTTCTTGGATGCAAACCTTTCTAACTTAGGATTTGATAAATCTAAAGTTGTTTGTTTTCGTTACAGGGAGAAAGGTCACTTTAAAAGAGAGTGCAAGAATCAGCAGCCAAGAGGAGAAAAGGAATCATCTGGGAAAGATGATTATTATAGGAAGACCATTTATCAGCAAATCACTCATCAACCGCATCAACAAAAAGAACCTCAAATGGAACATGGAAGAATGATCGAGGATGCAAACAGGAAAGCTTATTATGGCATCGTTGATCAAGATGATGAGAAAATGGCTGAATGTTTTAGCTGGGACAAGTTTATTCCAGCTGATTCAAATGTTCATGCTTTCATTGCACATATTATTCGAAAGCCAGAAATGCTAAAGGAATGGATGGAAGTGTTATCTGATGAAGAGAAGAGTGAAGATGAAGGATCTGTTAATGGAACAGATAAATTTGGGAAAAACTCATTTATCTTCTGACACTTTTGAATTCTATTTTGCAGAAAAATTGAAGAAATTGAAAGAGAGGAAAGCTGCAAAGGAAATGAAAGAAGTCAAAGTGATTGAGAAGATTGTGGAAGTTGAAAAGAGAGTTGAAGTCGAGAAGATCGTTGAAGTTACAAAACCCTGTCTTACATGTTTAGAGTATTGTAAACAATGTATAGAAAAAGATGAGAGGTTTAGTGAGTTAGAAAAGTTGAAAGAACAATTGTTGTTTGATGTAAAGAACTTGAAAAAGTCGTATGATGTATTGAACATGCATGTGAATAGTCTGGAGAAGACTAACTCTGAACGAGAGAAAGCTTTGAAGATGATGAATGCTACAATGATGACAAAGCAGAAAGAGATCAACTTGTACATAGAAGAATGTGCAAAGTGGAAGAAAGAGTTGGATAATGAAGCAGCTGAGAATGAAAGAATCAGAAGATTGCTGCAAAGTTACAAAGGTTGTGACTACATAATTGATAGAATTTATCCAACAGTTGAAGGTTTCGAAGCGTTTAAAGATGAAGAAACAAAGCCAAAGAAGAAGAAGGATACTGGTAAGAAACAGGGTGTCTGTTATAATAAGTGTCCGCCTCCGATTTGGGATGGGTACTCACCTAGAAAACCTAACGAGGAAGAACTAAAACAGGCGGTCAACATTAAGTTAGAATCCGAGATAACCGATGTTTTACCAGACAATATTGACGTCACGTTCACAGCGTCCGACACAGATTATGAGTCCGATTTGATAAAACGAGTGGTCGATCAGGTGTTGGAAAAGGATGAGGAGTCTGAGTCAAAGTCCGAGTCCGAAAGTTCGTGTCAGTCAGTCAGGAGTTCAAGTTCGTCTGAAAAGAGTTCAAAATCATCGGGAAAAAGGGGTTTATAGTATAGAATTTTTGTTTTCAAAATCTAATTTGAATGATGAAACATTTGAAGTTGTGTATACTTTGAATGATTCTGACAAATTATATTTTGATAAAGAGTTTCCAATAAGAGGTGTTAAACCAGAAATGATGAAAAAGGTTTTCAAATTAACAGAAATTAATATTTCTGAAATAAAAGATGAAAATCTTAAAGTAAAACCAAAACCTTACACGTCAAGAGTTCAACAATGACTAAACAAGAAAAAAGGTTACAATTCTGGTTCTGGTTTTCAAAAGAAACCAAACCAAAATTGTAGCTACAAAAAGAAAGGACTTGGTTTTACTCCTTCAGAAAACTATAAAAATGAAAAATTTTCTAAGACAAAAACAAAATTTGTTTCAGGAACAAGTTCGGAAGAGGAAGCAAAAAGCTCATTCTGGAAACAATCTAACAAAGAATTTCTTGCTGAGAAGAGAAAGAATGGAGCTTATGTGAAGAAAGAAACCAGAACCTGTTTCCGATGCAATGAAACCGGTCACATTGCATGGAACCGTTCGAAAGCGACAAACACAAAACAGGGAGTTTCTGGAAAACTGAAAGAAGTTGTTGTTGATAAAACCGAACCACTGACTGAAAAATTTAAAGTTTTCAAAAATTCAACATTTGAAGTTGGTGAGTGTTCGAAGAGATTTTACAGGCGTAGTGTTAAACTTGACAACCAAAAATGGGTTGTTAAGAAATCTGAGGTAAAATCTGGTGATGAATCTGATTCCACAAAATCAGAGGAGCCACAGTTTGATGAGAGTGGTGAAAAGGATAATTTTGATGTTGAAAAAGCATTTAATGGGAAAGTTAAGAAGATTTTTGAAAAAATGGTTGATGGGAAGGTGAAAGGGGTAAAGGATTTCTACGCTAAAAAGAAAGCAACTTACACCCCAACAAAATCTGAATTGAAATCACCCAAGGCTGGTCAGGCTTGGGTGGACATTTTCTTTGTTTGAAAAACCTGACATGCCGGAGATCCCAAGTTTGTAATCGTGGATCAGGAATCGGCATCATTCATGTATTATGAGTTTGTATGAAAAATTCTTACAATTGTTAAAACTTTACAGGTTGAATGACTACGCCGGAGCTTCCAGGTTGGTAAGTGCGAAGCAGGAATCGGCACTTTGATAGGTAAAATGTAGATGATTCATTCCTACAAGTGGTTATTCTTACAAGTGGTTTAGAGGTTGCTTGATTGCAAACAGTGAATCAAGGACATTAAGTTGTACTTGATTTACTACATTTTGATAAAACTGACAAGATGATGAACCATATCCCCGTACTTAAACAAGTGGTAAACTTACAAGTGGTAAAAACAAACTCATTTTCCGGAAAAATCATTTTGATTAAAAAAAACTTAAGTGTTTTGAAATCTAAATGAGAAAATGGTTTGTGAAAGGGGGAGTTCAGATTGTTTATGCCTAGTGAATGGTGAATTGAGGCGATTTGATATCGGTTGTCATGTTTCTGTACAGTTTGTTTTTCTTTTCTTTATAAGGTCAAGAGTCTAGAAGTTTTAAAATTTTCTTTGAAATGTGTTTGCATTTTAGGGGGAGTAGGGAAATTTCAGAAAATCCAAAAACATTAGAAATTTTGAAAAAGCCAAAAACATGATAAAATTCAAAAATGAGTTAAATGATAGTACATCAGTGGGCTGTCACAACATGCTAAAGAATTGGAGAGTTAAAATGTGATAAATAATCTCACTGCGGATATGCCAGTAGGTTTTTACACATTTAGTAGATTGTGACGAGATATAAACCTAAAAATTCAAACTTGCTTATTCTGTGGGTAACAACATCTTGGATATATAGGTAACCCCTGAAATCTTGTTTGAAATGTCCCTTATTCTGAGATACTAGGTCTTTATGCTCAGTGATATCTGGGGTATTATCCCGGGACTTCTGCTGTGTGGAAGTACTGACCTAGTCCCCAGATAATACTTGCTGCAAAGCTTGAAAAAGCATCGCCCTCAGCAAGCTGATGAAACAATAAAATTGATAGTCGCTGCTGTTGAAACAAAAAGATCCTCTAAAGGGGACACACCGAAAAGTCGAAGCCGTCATCTCTCTGCGTATACGGAAGTATCGACCTGAGCTCTCACGGCCCTCGCATTTAACCCCTGAACATATATCATCTGTGATATACTCACCTGTAAGACTGAATATTGGGATCTGGATACGGGAGTATATTCAAGAAGTGGGACACACGGATAAGTTTAAGTCATTAAGACATTAACATCGTATCTCGGAACAATTGAACTTTGTGTGAAAATTTAAGTGGACAAATATACTGACAATCTAGGTAAATTGTTTAGATCTGAAAATGAAATTAAGCTTAACGGTGTTGGTCACCTGTGTCAAAAACTGATATGATCCTCTTACACGAACTCACAAAAAATATTGTTTGTAGATATTTCTTTAATGCATTACATGTTTCTATATTCCAAAATCCAAAAAGATTTTCAGTGTGTTTTAGCATAAATTTTTGAAAACTCAAAAAGATTTTCGACAACTAATATTGAAAAGCAGATTTTCAAAATTCCGAGTGCTAAACCTGATGAGCAATATTTGAGGGGGAGTGTATGTTTGGAATTAAATGTTTTCATAATCTAACCTTGAAGTGGTTCATCAGATTGGAAAATCATTTTGTTTTTGAGAAGTGAGTCTGAGTTAGTACATGTGTTTATGGTTGAAGTATGTATGAGAGAGAAATTTTACTTTGAGGTAGAGCTTTTGCAGGATAAGATGAGAAGCTGTTAAACGGAAAACCAGACAACGATCTTAAAGCTGATGATGCTGATGATCTGAAGAGATGCCAGCATATCACAAGGGGGAGTCTGAAGACCTGCGAGAAAAGACTGAGAGTGAAGCCCAGTGACAGATCAAGACTGAAGATGCGAAGACTCGACACTTAAAGACTCGTCAACATCTGAGGGGGAGTCTGTTGGTGCACTACATCTGTCGACTTCGTCTTGTATCGAGTCTTAGTCTTAGAATGTTAGATTAGGGCGAATTGTACGAGGTTTCACTTATGTGTACATGTTCGTTCAAGGGAAACCTTATGAGAGGTTCCACTTCAATGTATATGTCCGTTCAAGGGAAACCTTATGAGAGGTTCCACTTCAATGTACATATCCATTCAAGGGAAACCTTATGAGAGGTTCCACTTCAATGTACATGTCCGTTCAAGGGAAACCTCCAACACTATAAATACCTTTTAAGTGAAATCATTTGTAACCTTCTTGATTCCATACTGAGGTGCTGCCGGTGTGAGAACTGAATGTAAACGCTGTAATATCAATCAACAAAGTGATTTAAGAGAATATCTAGCTGTTTCTACGTCAGGTACTTGTTTTCCGCACCTGTATCTGATCAAAACGACTCTGATAGACTCGTTCGGGTCAGAATTCGATCCTACATGGAACCCCTTTCACTAGCTCATTTTTAACAAGGTAATTCATTTTTCGATAGTGAATATGGGCCATGCGTCTGTTCCACAACATAGATTCAGCTTCAGATGCTTTTGACAGTAAACATGCCACCACAGCAGATGAATCCTTGGCACCCATGTCCATGACATAGGTATCATTTTTCCTTGGTGCACGCATCACTATCCAGTCGTCCGTAATAATTAAACCCGGTTTCAACACCAATGCCTCAGACTTGGTAAAGTGGACCGAGTGACCCTTGTCGTAGACTTGTGACACGCTCATGAGATTGTGTTTAAGCTGCTCAACATAGTTCGCTTTGTCCAAAGTGATCTTCCCATTCGTCACTTTTCCTCATCCGGTAATTCTTCCACCTTTAGCACCAGCAAAATTCACATGTCCACCATCATATTCTTCAAATCAGAAAACAATCTCGCATTCCCGTCATGTGCCTGGAGCAGCCACTATCAACATACCATAAGTTGATAATCCTCCTTAGCAGCTCCTGCACCCACCAACCAAAAGATTAGTTAGATTGGGGGACCCAAGCCTTAATGGTCTTGGGTCGTCCAAATTCACCAACTACTTGAACATCCATCCAAGATCCATCACTCCTAACTGGAATCTTGAATCTCGAACCTGTTGATGGAAATGGGTTTTGATTTCCATAAGGTCTCTGGTCCTGAGGGTACCTATTTGTGTTTGGACTGTTTGACCTTTGAAACCTTGAGTTTCGATTTCTAGAAGCTTGATTGTTGTAATTTCTAAAGCCATTGTTATAAAAAGTTCGACCACCATTATTTTGGTATCGATTTTGATATGGACGTTGACTTCTGAAATTATTTGAATTATGATTGTTCATTCTTGGTGAACTACTTCTAGGTCTCTCACATCTACCTGATGTAGAATCAGGCTGAAGTCTTGGTTGATTTATTTGAAAACGAGGAACTTGTGGAGTTCCTTTTTCAGCCATATCTACATCACCAGCAACACCCTCTTGTTGCTTAGGAGCAGATTTCTTTGGAGAATTTGAGACTTTCTACTCATTATCACCTTTCTTCTCTGGTGATTTCCCTCTTTGTTTCTCACTCACTTGTGCTTCATTCCTTTTGTAGGACAGCAGCTAGCTACATGTCCCTTGGTGTGACACTTGAAGCACGATCTCTTTTTCGAAGACTTCTTATCTGAAGCCTTTGAACTAGATCCTTGTTTTGATGATGATGCCTTAGAAGGATTTGGTTCAGTTTGCTTATTTTCAGATTCTTCTTTGTTTTTGTTTTTGTTTTTAGCAAACTCTACATTTCATTCATTTTCTATAACATCTGTTTCGTTTTTCATGTCACTTCCTTGAACAAAATTTACCTTTTTAAGAAAAGTTGGATTTTTATTCTAAGGATGTGAAGTTTTCTTTTTTAAAACAGGTTTGCTGTTATTATCCTTCTTAGAATCATCATTCTCAGACACATCACCTTGACTCGATGTAGAACTACTAGGTGATGTTGACAGAAAGTCGGTTAACTCATCTTCATCAGGTAAGAAAGAATAGTCATGACTAAGAGGAGGTGGGACTTCATTAAAGCCCTGGAATCCCACACTGGTCTTGTCATTACTCTTCTTTAACCCACCCATCATGTGTTTCATAACAAACGTAGAGTCCCTGAATTGGCTTAAATTCTTTTCAAGTTCAACAATTTTGAGTTGTGCATCTGACAACTCTTTGTATTTTTCAGAAATCTCTTTTGTTTTCTCACCCATCATGTCATGAGCTAAGTCTATGACTTGAAGTTTTTCATTTAGTTTGCAGGTTAAAGCTTCAATTTCAGTTTCATAGCCTTTTATCTTTTTCAAATATAATGACTCATTTCTTTTAGCGAAAAAATTGATTCTTTTATGTTAGACATCTCATTTACCAGACTTTGCTTTTGTGTTGACAACCTGTCAACCTCACCTTGTAATTCACGACATTTTAAACAAACAGAAGTAGCAGAGTTACTTACCTTTCCTATTGATTTGTCTGAGTTGGCTATGAGAGCAGCAATTTGAGCTTCCATTCTTTTGTATTTTGCATATCTCTCTTCAGCTTCCCTTTCATGATCAAACTTTGGCTTTTCCTCTTCAGCAACTGTTGTCTGATCAGCCTTCTCTTCCTCAGCTTTACTTTCCTTCTCAACTTCAGCATCATCTACTGAAGCTTCACCATCATCAACTGGCACAATTTCTGCCATGAATGCCCGAGTGACATTCTCATCATTTTCCAAGTGAACACTCCAGTCATGTGAACCTTCTCTTGCTGAAGAGATCAACGCTCTCGAGTTAGAGTTATTTGATGCATTCCTATGGTTTGAACTCTGACTAGAAGTCTCCTGCTTTTGTTTTTGACATTCCCTAGCGAAATGCCCATAACTTTGACAGTTAAAGCATCTCACTTTGGTCTTGTCGAAACCAACACTCTTCCCTACAAACTTCCTTCCTGTCTGGTTCATAAATCTCTTCACTCGTCTAGAAATCATGGCCATTTGCCATTGCAAATCCAGCTCTTCTAGATCATCAGGGTCAATCTGATCATAATCTTCATCTAAAGTGGCAGGATCAGATATCTTCCCCTGAATGTAGTTCTCATAAGTAGCAACGAATGAAGCAAGTAGAGCAAGATGATCTTCTGCAGACTTAATACTCATAGGCATCGACTTTGTACTACTACTCTGCTTAGAAGCTTATGTTCTCTTGGCTCCTGTTAATCTTCCTGAGGCAGCTACAAAACATACATCACCATCCTCATTCACTGTGACCTGCACATTCTCACATGATAAAAACGCAGTAGCAGAGTCGCTAGAAGCATTATGAGATGAAGAAGATGTAAGCCCATTGTAAATCCCTGGATCTTGAACCTGATCATATCTAGTGTCTTTCTTCTTCATATTGAGCTCATAAGCTCTCAGCTTGCCAACTACTTCTTCCAGTTCCTTTGTCTCATAGTTGGCTTCTCCCTTGATCATGAGAGTTTAGATATCCCATTTAGTAGGTAAGGCAACGAGCAGCTTGTCATTTTTCTCTACGTCAGAATAGCAATCTATTTCATAATTTTCCATTTCCGACATCAGATGGTAGTATCGAGTGATGATGTCTTCAACTGACTCATGTTTCATGTACTTGAAAATAGCGAACTGCTTCTTCAGTAGATCAACTTTGTTCTTCTTGACATCTGTATTTCCTTGATATCGCTTTTCTAATGCATCCCACATATCCTTTGAATTAGTGTACTTCTTGAAAGTATGCTTGATGCTGTCAGGTAAGGACATTTTTATTGCAGCCAAGGCTCTCTTTTTGGCCTCATACATCTTTTTATCAGCCTCTTGCATGTTCACACAGGCTGTTCTACATGGTCTGCCCTCAAAATCGTGTGTTGGGTTTGTGTACCCATCTTCAATACATATCCACATGTGTGTGTCCTGATATTCAGTAAAAGATTGAAAACGATCCTTCCATGTCAAATAATTTTCCACCTTCATCATCTTAGGTGGTTTGTTGGAAGTGCCAACCTCGTGCTGCATTCTCAAAAGCTCGTTCAAATTAGACATGTTTGACATTTTAACGTTGAAGACTGGTAAAACCGTACAACATTTTCCGAAACCTGTTTTTACTAAATTATACCGTTAGATTCGTCTCGAAAATACGATTCCAATGATATATAATGTCGAAGTCCTTTTTCGGGATTTTTCAGAGTCTTTTGTGTCCTAAAAATCCCACGAATTCAACGGTGGAAACGGTTTGTCCAGATGAGCTATAGATAGTTCTCTAAACACGAAATAGTGAAATATTCCCTACGCTTGCTTAGAAAAATTCCTCCACTTCTGAATCGCACAAGTTAAAGTCACACAAGTTAGTCCAAGTCGCACAAGGTTTACTAGATCACACAATCCACTAACTTTGGGCCGAACTGTCACTTAATGGGCCTGATCACACAAGTTTTGAATCACACAAGCTGACTTCTGATCGCACAAGCTGACTTCTGATCGCACAAGATCCAACTGGGTCGCACAAGAGCAATCTGGATCGCATAAGAGCAATCTGGGTCGCACAAGATCAATTCGGTTCGCACAAGATCAATCCGGGTTGCACAAGATCAATCTGGGTCGCACAAGATCTTCAAACGCACAAGTTTTTCAAACGCACAAGTTCTTCAAACGCACAGGTTTTTCAAACTTTGAATTCCACTAATCAGCAATCAAATCCCGAAAAATCAGCAACTAATAACAATATTCCTTTCCAAAAGCTTGAAATTTAGTTCCTTTTTCCATCTTTCCAAACAAAGCTCACAAAAATATTCAAACAAACTGTCTTGATTCTCTTCGATCAGTCTTGAACCACGCACAAGAGCAAATGCTCTAATACCAATTGTAGGTCCCCGTATCCCGTATGGATCGTAACAAGACTGTTAATCTACCAAGGGTGTGGAATCCCCTTGATAAACCTTCGAACACAGAAACAAGAATATGGAGATGAACAAGAACTCGAACACACAAACACACCAACTTTCAAACTGATCTTCTATGATTATCAAACCTTAGAAACGTTTTACAATCACTACGATCTCCTAGAACCTAACAACCGATTTCTGCTTGTTCTAAATTCTCTCGAATTCGAATGCTCTCACAAATCTCTAAAAGTCAAACCCTAAAACTCTAGGTAAAGGTTGTTTATATAGCACAACCTATACACTTCGAATTGGGCTCAGCCCATACAAATTCTGTTTACAATTCGGGCTAAACTAAATAAACTTAAACTAGAAACTTTGATTTGACACAAACTTGGACTTGATTGGGCTTCGAATTCTTTAAGTCTTCTTGATCTAATCTTCTATTTAATATCCAAAGACAAATCCATAGCTGTTGTCACATAACATGCACCAATAATGAACCACCCGATACAAGAGAAGAAATTAACCACTTTGTTGAAGAAGAGGTCGCCGTAGAACAAACCTTTATGGTTCTTAATCAAAATGAGCAACAAAATAAGGAGTCTCCAAAAGACCTACCTCTTGAGCTCATAGAACTTCCGAAAGGTTTGGAATATGCTTTTCTAGACAAAGATGGTAAATCACCTGTAATTATTTCATCTAAATTATCTAGCTTAGAAAAAGAAAAATTAATTATACTTTTGAAAAAAACACAAAAATGCGATCGCATGGAAGCTTGTAGATATTAAAGGAATAAGTCCTTCCATGTGCACGCACAAAATTTTAATGAATGATGATTACAAATCGGTAATACAACCACAACGTAGAGTAAATCCAAATGTCCAAGAAGTGGTTAAAAACGAGGTCATCAAATTACTTGATGCTGGACTCATTTACCCAATCTCCGATAGTCTTTGGGTAAGTCTCGTCCAAGTAGTTCCAAAGAAAGGAGGTATGACAGTAATAACTAACGAGAAAAATGAACTAATACCAACGAGAACTGTCACATGATGGAGAGTGTGTATAGATTATCGTCGATTAAATGAAGCGACAAGGAAATATCACTTTCCTTCACCCTTCATTGATCAAATGTTAGAAAGATTATCCGGTCATAAATTTTATTGTTTCTTGGATGGTTTTTCAGGTTACTTTCAAATACCGATAGCACCCGAAGACCAAGAAAAGACAACATTCGCATGCCCCTATGGAACTTTTGCTTATCGATGCATGCCATTCGGTCTATGCAATGCCCCCGCAACCTTCCAACGTTGCATGGTGGCCATCCTCCATGACATGATAGAAAAGACTATGGAAGTCTTCATGGACGACTTTTCTATCTTTGGAGATTCATACGACCAATGCCTCGATAACCTTGAACGAATGCTATCCCGATGTGAGGAAACTAACCTCGCCCTTAACTTGGAAAAATGCCATTTCATGGTAACGGAGGGAATAGTACTCGGTCACAAAATCTCAAGCGAAGGAATGGAGGTTGATCGAGCAAAAATAGACACTATTTCTCGATTACCACCCCCATCCTCCGTTAGAGCTATCAGAAGTTTCCTAGGGCATGCCGAATTTTATAGGCGATTTATCAAACACTTTTCAAAAATCTCAAGGCCTCTAACAAAATTACTTGAAAAAGATGCCCCTTTCATCTTTGACAAGGATTGCAATCAAGCATTTCTAACACTAAAGGAAATGCTAGTCAATGCACCTATCATGATAGCACCCGATTGGAGATTACCTTTCAAAATCATGTGTGATGCAAGTGACTTTGCAGTTGGAGCCGTCTTGGGACAAAGAAAAGAAAAGCATTTTCACCCAATTTGTTACGCTATAAAACACTTAACGATGCACAAGAAAATTATACAACAACATAAAAGGAATTACTAGCCGTGGTATTTGCTTTTGATAAATTTCGTTCTTATCTTGTTCTTTCTAAAACGATAGTTTATACAGACCATGCAGCCATTCGATATCTCTTCAAGAAACAGGATGCTAAACCACGTTTGATTCGGTGGATTCTACTCCTCCAAGAATTCGAAATTGAAATAAAAGACAAAAGAGGAACAGAAAACACCGCAACAGATCATCTTTCACATTTGGAAGACCTAGATTTGGAGGCAACCAGGGACGAGCAAATCAATGAAAAATTCCCAACAGAGTCCCTGGAAATGGTGGAATACAGAGAAGAGCCATGGTACGTCAACTATGCTAACTACCTAGCTAGCGGTATAGTCGCCAAAGGATGTCCACATCATCAAAGAAAGAAATTCTTTGCCGATGTGAAGCATTATTTTTGGGAAGATCCTTATCTTTTCAAAATGTGTGCTGATCAACTCATCCGTCGATGCGTGCATGGTAGTGAAGCAAGAAGAATTCTCCGCTATTGTCATGAGGGTACATACGGAGGACATCATGGTGCCGCTAGTACCACACGAAAGGTATTTGATTCAGGATTCTGTTGGTCAACCATTTACAAAGACGCACAAAGTCTTATAAAGACATGTGACGCTTGCTAGAGATCAGGTAATATTTCTTCCAAAAACGAAATGCCACAGAATGACATTCTTGTTTGTGAAATTTTTGATGTGTGGGGACTCGACTTTATGGGACCTTTCCCACCGTCAAAAGGAAACAAATATATACTTGTGGCGGTAGATTACTTGTCTAAATGGGCCGAGACCGAGGCACTTCCATCAAACGATGGAAGAGTCGTGGTAAGATTTCTTAAACGATTATTCTCTCGTTTTGGGTCACCAAAAGCATTAATAAGTGATAGTGGTACCCATTTTTGTAACCATCAACTTGAAAAATTTTTAACAAGGTATGCGGTCTATCACCGGGTCTCAACAGCATATCACCCTCAAACAAACGGACAAGCCGAAGTGACTAATAGAGGTTTAAAAAGAATACTCAAAAAAACCGTAGGGTTAAATAAAAAAGAATGCACTGATAAATTAGATGATGCTTTATGGGCTTTTCGAACAACGTATAAAACAACGATAGGTACAACCCCATATAAACTCGTCTTTGGAAAAAGTTGCCACTTGCCGGTAGAACAACGATAGCACACAAAGCCTACTGGCAATTAAAAACGTAAACTTAGACTTAGAAATTGCCGGTAAAAATCTATTTTGCTAATTAAATGAATTAGACGAATTAAGGAATTATGCATACTCTAACCCCGAAATTTATAGGGAAAGAATGAAAAATTTGCATGATAAACACATTAAACCTAATGAATTTCGGGTAGGAGATCAAGTTCTATTGTTTAATTCACGACTTCGATTATTTCCTGGTAAACTGAAGTCTAGGTGGTTGGGTCCTTTTTCCATCACCCATATTTTCCCACGCGGTGCAGTCGAAATTAAATCTCGGAATAGAATTCTATTCAAAGTCAATGGCCAAAGGCTAAAGCTTTATCAAGGATTCATTGAGGATGAAGAGGAAGAAATCTCAATTCAAACGGTCGAAGAATGAAAGGTTCAAGCATCAACATTGTACCTTGTAAGTTACGAACCTTGGGAAAACATTTGAATCGGTAAGTTTTCTAAAACCAAGTTTTGGGAAACAGGGCACTCACACGAGCACTTAAAAAAAAAGAAAAGAGAAAAACGAAATTTTTTTTCTTTTGCCCGCCCACGGGGCCGTGTCCAGCGGAAACGGGGCCGTGTCCGCGCAACTATCGGGATAAAACCCCCTTTTTCAATCAGTTTATTCATTCCACATGCCCCGTTTCCCCAAAAACTCTCTGGTTCCGGCGAATTTTTTTGCAGATTTCGACGTTTCCCCTACTTCTAACAACATCAAGGTATGATTCTATCATCATAAGTAGTTAGATTAAGCACTTGAATTTAGTTTAACATCAAAAATTTGGGAAAAAATATAGAGTTCTTGAACTTGAACCGGATCGAACTTCAAATTTTGGCTTAAATCTGTTAGCATTAGTATAGATACATGTTATAGGAAGTAAATCAACTTGTATTGTTTATAGATTTGCCCGATTTCTCACAAAAACCCAAACCTTTGTTTTTTAACCAAAAAAGATGAAATTAAAGGAGTAAACGGTTTGTTTTGGGAAAAACGACACTTGGGGTTTCATTTTTGAGGAAAACCGCCCCTACTGGACCAAAAATTTTCAAGTTTTCGGGACCGGGTCGAAAAATGGGATTTTTGAGAAACAGACGTCTGGACACGGGGTCGTGCTCAGCGAGCACGGGGGCGTTTCCAACCAAATTCAGGCGAATTCAGGCGAACTCGGGGCGTGTCCGCTGAACACGGGCTCGTGTTCAGCTGGCTGTTTTCAGTTTTCTTCGTAAAATTCACTATTTCGTGCTAATTGTTTGGTGTTTTCTTTCAGATGGCCAAGAACTTTACCAGATTCAACGCAAGTGAGTTGGCTGCTCAGGCGCGATATGATGTGCTAAGGACTAGGCCCGAGGAAAATCCCCGACAAGTGTGCATGGACACACTTGAAGCAGTGAACCAAATAGACCGCTTCAACAACCTTGTCACCGGCCCACTACGAGCTGCTCTTTGCACTCGGCTTCACTCCGTTCATGAATACAACATGGAATTTTACAGCACGTTCGCCTTCAAGACAAGAGCAGATCCGTTTGACAATGATGGGGTAGAGTTCCGTTGTGGAGGGACCATGTACTCTATCTCAATTGCACAATTCGGGGCGCTTGTCAGGTTGTACTCGGAAGAGGATGCTGGTGATGAAGAGAACACCGGATGTCTCCGCACGATTCAAGAAAATCAACGCCAAGCTGCTTGGGTTCAGATCGGGGATGGCAACTATAACCCGAGCCGAACCATGAGCACACTGTTAAGGGACCATCTTTACTGCTACATCCACAGGGTCCTCAGCTATTATTTCTACCAGAGACATAACAGTGGTGGTGTTGTAGGGTTGCGTGATCTCCTAGTCCTCCATTGCATCCACAATCGGCTCAACCTTGATGTTCCATACCTACTGCTCCGCAACATGCACTAGAACCAACTTGCTACTCCCCCGACTCCTATCCTGTTTGGAGGGTGGATTTACCGCCTTTCAAACACTTTGTATCGAGAGTGCCGAGGTCCTTTCAAAAGGGACCATGGTCGGGGAAAGTAGACATGGTCATTTGCCGCTACATGAACTTGATCTATGATGCGGATAACGGGACGGTTAGATTCCAAACGGTTCAAGGGCATGCATGGAACCCTCAAGAAGCACTCGTTTTACACGCTCCACACATCCGTCCTCCTCCAAAGTACCACTACCAGCTCCAGGGTGATCCGGGTCAATCCTCCTCTCAAGGAGGTGGTTTTCCTTATTTTCAAAGCTTACATGATTTATTGCAGGAAAACCTTATGTGCACCAGGAACACCTACAACATGGCCAGCAACACATACGCCCGGGTCGGAGTGATAAAGAGAAATATCTCTGACATGCATGATGACATTAGGAACATCCGGGAGTATATGGCGGGCCACGGAGAGGATGATGATGATGAAGACGAGGACATGGATTGAGCGGGAGGAGTTGGAGGTAGGAGTTGGAGGTAGGATCACCCGGTTGAAGGTCTATCAGGTTAACCCCTTTATCTCATGAACAATTGCATGGCCTGCGTGCCATTTGTTGAACAATTTACCTACCTTAACACTTTTTACTTTTCTGCATTCTTTTCTTTTTATTTTGTGATGTGGATGGTTAAACTTTGGTAAATTAGGTTGTTTGTTATTGTTGGTGTGGTATTTATTAGTAAAACAGGTACATACGAGGCTTAAAGCACTAAACATTAGTGCTACTAAAGCCGAGACAGCATAAACGAAAGCAGAAACCTGTTTTAACTGATTGCAGATTGTCCACACGGGGTCGTGCCCAGCCGAGACGCCCCCGTGCCCAACGCCCAAACCTGCTGTTTGTTTAAATTATGCAGATTTTTGCTAGACACGGGGTCGTGTTCACCGGACACGCCCCCGTGTCCACCTTCTGTAAGTTCTCGTTACTGGCAATCTGACCACGGGGTCGTGCTCATCCGACCGGGGCCGTGTCCAGACGCCCAGTAACATATTTTTTTTACACACTCAATCAACCTAAAAACTTATTTTTGGGAGACATTGAGGACAATGTGTAATTTAAGTGTGGGGGGGTGTTAAAACCTTGAATTTTGCAAGTCCTAATTACAAGCCTTACACAAAACTCTCTTGGAACCGCTAAACACCCCAATTTTTTTCAAAAACTTTTCGTTTTTTACTTGTCTTGGTTTAAATTGGGAATAACAAGTTTTAAAAAAGGTTATATTTTTACAAATTTACAACAGATAGAGTCGTGATAAAAAGAACCAACATACGCAAATTATGAGACGACATGACAAATCTAGTTAAAATTTGATTATATATACTTGATCACATTAAAAACCCATTCCCACAAAAAGTGAGTCTTGAGCCTTTAATTGAGCATATAAATACACATCTTTTAAACTAAATCCTCATCTTTCGTTTCTTGTGTGAATAGCCGTTTGGTTTTCTTCGACTCTAGAACTTGCCATGACGATACATTCCCGGTCCTTACCAACTTAAACCCAAGTTAGTAAATGATGGAGGCATTAGGACTAACCCCTTTTTCTTTCAACACCATTATTTTTTTCTTTTTTACCACCTACCCAAAATCTCCCTAGTTAACCCCTTTGAGCCTAAACCTTTTCATTTCTAAACCACAAAACAAACACCCTTACCCACCAAACCCTTTTTATTTTAAACCCTTTATTTTAGTAAAAAGCTTGGTTTTCATGTGACATTCCTTATCGAAAATAATAATAATAATAATAATAATAATAATAATAATAATAATAATAATAATAATAATAATAATAACAATAATATGTTATGAAGCCTAGCAATAAACAAACAAGTTCACCAAACAGAAACTTTGTTTGAAAATGCTTTATTTGAATAAATAGTCACAAAAATAAAAAAAGTTTTACGAAAACCGACGCTTTTTACTCCTTCCGCCCTTTTCTACTAACCACTAACCCAAAACCACCTACCTTTAACCCAAGCCGAACCCTTCCCCAAAGTCCTCTTGATATTTACAAAGGTTTATAGTTAAAAAGGAGGAGGATCGATTGTTTGGCAAGCATATGGTAGAAATAAGTTCCATGCCGGTCTCTAGTGTTTCACAAAAATAAATCTTCGGCTGAGTGTTGAGTGATCTCCCGTGAGGTGTGTGAACTTGTATATAAATGGAATTTTAAAGAGGCATGTTATGCCCAAATAAGTAACTTCTCTTATGAAATGTTCTAAATAAATCATAACGAATAGGATTGTATATAACATAAAAATAAAACCTAATAAAGATCTTGGAATCCCGGCACTCAAGACAAGCCAAA
This sequence comes from Helianthus annuus, assembly GCF_002127325.2. Lineage (NCBI taxonomy): Eukaryota > Viridiplantae > Streptophyta > Magnoliopsida > Asterales > Asteraceae > Helianthus > Helianthus annuus. The sequence goes on along the minus strand of NC_035439.2, from coordinate 67,172,124 downwards.
AACTTTCTCTTCTACCCATTCCATTTGGGAGTGTAAGCCACATTTTAAAGAGTTTTGCTTGAGGACAAGCAAAGATTCAAGTGTGGGGGTATTTGATGTGTGTAAAATGCAACATATAAATTACATCAAACGAGGCATAAAACTAACCCTTTTTTAGTACTAATGTTGGAAAAAGTGTGCTTTTGTCTTCCTTTTTTATTTCCAGGGTTAAAAGAGCTTAAATAAACAAAAGAAGCAAAAACACAGCAAAATCTAACATAAATACAAAAAAAGGAATAAACGTGGCATGCTCGACCCCTCGACAGCATCATCCCAAGCAAAAACAAGACTTCAGAAGGCTGAACACGCCCCGTGCCCAGCGAACACGGGGCGTGCCCAAGTATCTGCAGAAAGGACAAAAGAGTAGAAGCTTCTATTCCCCGACACGGGGTCGTGCCCAGCTCAACACGACCGTGGTCAACGCTAAGATTCGTAGAATCCAAACAAATCTTGATAGTACAGATACGCTTCTGCACAAGGGGCCGTGCCCAGTGGACACGGGGGCGTGATCAACAAATGCAGACAAACTACAATTAATGAAGAAATAGAAAGAGGATGGACACGGGCCGTGCCCAATGGACACGGGGCCATGTCCGGGCTTCTGTGCAGGCTATAAATAGGGGTGCTTGGTTCACTTCAACGGCATCCCTTGGCAAACCACCTCTCTCCCACTTCACCCACATTCCACCACCATCACAACACCCTCATCCACCACCATCATCCATCATCCATCATAGAGTGTGTGTACTAGTCTCGGGATCCAAAATTGATAGTAAGAGTTCTTGACAATCAAAGGCCATGTTTGCTTAAGTCTCTTACATCACTTGGTGAAGACAAGCATTTAGTGTAATACTTTTGTTTTTTAATCTTTTCGCACTTTTTATTTGGTTTTGTATTAATGACTTTAATAACTAGTTTCTTATGTTGAAGGTGAAACTTCCTTATCATTTGTCCGTGGTGTCTTGGCGTTATTTTACTGTCTATATAAATTAAAATATTTACACCATTCATGTCTCTACGGTCTATATAGAGATATGTTGGCTACCTGGTCGGGGTTTAAGGGAATGGTTTGGTAAGGTTCTTGCCTTGTTCAGTGTATAGATCCTGCAAGGACCTGGGTCAAGCTTACTAGGACCTCCTTCAATACCCACTGGTATTGGATGGCGGGGGTGCGAATGGCTTGATCCCCTCATATGTAAACTACTATTAATACATTCACTCGGCTACTTGGGATTGTATCCCTGCTGACTCAAACCACTTAGCCGAGGGTAACGTCTCCTTCAAAAGAGTGGCCTACCACATTACGCATTAATAACTTAACTAATTATCTTCCAATATTCCAACCCTTTAGGATTGTATCCTTGCTGACTCAAACTACTGGGTTGAGGGTAACAGCACCTTCAAAAGAGGGACCTACTACTATAACTAAGATAATCTCATAAAAAGTGCAAAAGTGCGGAAAACATCAAAGGTTACACTAAAGGCGAGTCGGATCCAAGTGATTCATCTTGTCTATCTGTTTTATTTTCTTTTATTTTCAGCATTTTTAGTTTTTATTTTCATGTTTAAACCTTTTTCTAAAATTTTGATTTGATTAGACGTTGAGGATAAACCGGTATTAAAAGCTCTTGTGTCCTTGGACGACCTCGGTATCTTCCCAACGCTATACTACGCTCACGATGGGTGCACTTGTCCATATGTGTGTTTAGTGTTAGTAGAATATCGTGTTTTATAAATTTAAAACTTGACCAAAGTGTAAAAAAGGGCTAAAAATATAGTAAAAAAATATATAACGCTACACACGCATCAGGATCCGCAGTATTTTGATGAGTGTGAACTTCACAAATACATATCTTTCCTTTTTTCAAGTTCATCCCTTATGTAGTTGAAACTTCGCTCAATGTGCCTAGTCTTTCGATGTACACGAGGTTCCTTGATTTAAGCAATCGCACCATCGTTATCACAAAGATCTCTAGAGGTCCTGAATGGTAGGGACTACCCCTAGATCAAAAATAATTCAAGTGGCAGATCCATATGTGAAGAAACACCGGTTAAATGACAGGAATCAAATAATCCAGGGGGTTAGGTTCTGCATAAAAAGGGTTGGTTCACTCTCGTTCGGTTCAATGGGAGGGGTCCTCTCTTCTTCTCGATAGCTGCAAAACAAAACACTGTCAGCCTCGTCACGGGGAGAATGGGGGTTCTCTCCGTGACCACCCTCTGGCATGAGAATAAGTATCGGTATATGAAGAAGAAAGGTATAAGTGAAGTGAATGTAACTTTCAGTTTGTACCTGAATTACTCTTCTATTTATAGCTGGGGGTTTGGGCGGGAAGACCTGTTATTGAAATTTTGACAGAAGATGCTAACTCCGTAAGCGGTTATTTCCTTCTCCGTTAATCCTCTTAATATGACGTGAAAGCACACGGATCGTTATTTAGATCAATGGCTGGGGTATTGCCATGTGGAAAGTGGGCAAGTGGAGGTTTATCTCCAATTCCATGCCATCATCGTGACTTCAGGGGAGTCTGGGATGATGACACGTGTCCTAGACGGTTATAACCGTCTGGTGGTGCATGATTGAGTCTTCTAGAAGATTACTGCCATAATTTGGTGTGACTCCTTATCGTGTGGTATCAGCATAAATAATATCCAAGTCTGGGTATTATTTGAGTGGCAGTTTTTAACAGGATTTTATCCTTCTGTTTTGCGCAAGGATTCATTAGTTTCCTTTTGGCGCGCAGGTGTTGTCTGCTGTCTTTCTTCTAAACTCTCTTTGTAGGACCAGTGCGCGGTCGTGTAAGGTCTAAAGAGGGTTAAAAGATAAGGTTGTGGTATGGTCCTAAGTACTCGAAACGAGGTTTTTGGGACCTTACCCCTTCAAGTCCCCCAGTCTAGTGTTGCTCTTATGCAACTAAGTGGAGCACTGGACTATGAGAGAGGGAGGTGCTTTTTGCTGTAGAGTTTTTGTGATTTTTGACCTTGGGTCTGCAAAAAGGTGCAGTAGTGACTGTTGATGTGTGACAGTTTTCACTGTCAGCCTGTATGTTACTGACCTTGTCTCACACGCGCGCGTGAAGTCGTGTTTGTGCTATTCCCCACTCGACCCTCACGCTTGGATAACTGTGCCATCCCAAAAAAGGTGTTGTTGCAGTTACCTAGGCTATTTATGGTGGTGCGTATATAAGTGTTTTAGGTTTCCTATTTTCAGTAATCATTACTTCATTGAAAACCTTTTTCTTTCCCCTCTTCTTTATCCATTTCTAGAAAGAATTTGCAATTTCTTCCTCTTATGTCAACCGGAGATCATCACGAAGACTCTAGTGAAGAAATGTCTGCCGAACTTCCACCATTAAAGTGATCTAGGGCAACTTTTGATGGTTTGATTCGGAATCTCAGGTTTCCGGAAAACTGGGGTGCCCGATACCCTGAAGAGGCTCAGACGGCGGCGGACGCTCGGGCCGGGTATGTGACCCTGTTTTGGGATTTCTTTTGTGCAGGCAACTTCCGTCTACCAAATTTTTCCTCAAAATTCGTGAGTGTTACAAGTTCCATATCTCCCAGATGCACCCAATCGGTATGGTTAGGGTTCGGCATTTGAATTCGTGTGCCGTACGATGCATATTGAACCGACGATTCCTCGATTTCGAGTTTTTCATCAAATGCATTGCTCTCAAGGGTTCTATTCCTTTGTACAAAGAGCATCGACGAAGAAGATTCTGCTTCAACCCCCAAAATCAATCCATGACTGGAAGCAAAAATTCTTTTTTTTAAGTAGGAGTTATCCTGCTGAGGATGGTTTTTAGGGGAAAGGAGGATGTTCCTACTGAGACTATCCAATCTCCCGTTGATGAAAATTGTACCAAGATTTAAAGGATGTTCCGTCTATTGCTTTGCTGGAGAAAGCCCTCGTCAGTGCCAGCATGAGTCTGAATTGGAGGATGAACCCGAAAGATAAGCCGGTGTATATGGAAGGTGATAAAGGTAAGATTTTGGGTCTTGCTCTGTTTCTTTATGTTTCTTCTCTTTTTCCTCTCCCCCCCTTTTTTTGACCTTGCTCCTCTTCTTTTGTAGTTGTTTCTTTGTAGGTTGTGGCGTTCGAGAGAGAAGGTGGGAAGATGGCTATTATTGCCAAAAAGCCTAATGAAGAGATGTGGTATCACCATATTGTGAAGAACTTTGATCTTCCGTGGGACAATGATCTGTCCGCGCAACCTGCCGCTGGTGCTGGCAAGTTTTCATCATAGTATTTTTTGTTTGTTATTTTTGCGCGCTTGAATAAGTTTTATTCTACGCATTGTGGGTAGGTGAACTGTCTAATTTAGGTATAGGCCCTGAAAAGAAAAGACGCGCACCCGCAAATATTGCTGCCCCAAAGAAGGGTGATGCTGAGAAAGCACAATCTTCGAAGGTTAAAAATGTTGGGGGAGAGAAGAAAGGTATGCGCCGTTCCTTTGACTCCTGGTGTGATTATGTGGTGGTATCTAATTCATTGGAGAGTCTTGCGCCTGCAGTTATAAGAAGACCGAAGCCAGAGCCAAAAGATGTTGCTGATATCCCTCCATTAAACCCTGATGATCCCACTGATTTGGAATCGAGCCCTGGGCGCTTAGTGAGGAAGAAAGCAGGGAAAAGAAAACAGTCTGACGCTGAAACTGAAGGTCAGCCTGCGAAGAAGATTCAGAGGAAGAAGATTACCAGGAGAGGCAATCTGGATGCCTTTATTTCAGAGTTTGTTGCTGGTAAGTGTCATATGTTGCTCTCCTCTTCTCCCTTTCTTGAATAATTGTGATTTACATGTTTATTTTTCAGAAAAACCAATTTCTCATGTTCCCACAGAACCATTACCTGTGGTTAATGAAGAACTCCCACCTTCTCCTCTGCGCGCCTCTGTTGCTGATCAATTAGAGAATTCTGAGGTTCCTGAGAGTGAGGCGGAGAAGGCTGCTGGGGGTGAGAATCTTGAGGATGATAAGCCTGTTGATGTTGTTGTGGATGCTGAAAAAAATTACTAGCCCAGAGGTTGTGGATGGTGCTGGTAATCCACGAACTCCTGATCTTGTTGCTCATGATTCGGAGAAAGGGAAGGCTGCTGAAGAGATCCCTGCTATAAGTTCTCCTTCCAAGGCTTCTGGTTCTATGCCTGAGAATATTGAGAATGTCACCGTTGAAGAGCAAGGCTCGTTCTCTGATGCGCACAAGAACTCTCCAATCCGCCCAGATGAAACTCCTGGGGATCATTACTACAGAACTTATTCGGAAAATAATGCTTCTGAAATTCATGTCCCTGAAGGATGACACCTTCTCAGATTGGCGTGTATGCCGGGACTGGCTACAAGGGATTTTTCCGCCTGGAGAAATTAAGTTTCAAGAGGGTCGTCTTCACGATCAAACTTATCCCGCCTACCTTGAGGAGGTTGCTTCTTATACATCAACTACGCACCGCATAGTGTGCGAGTGGCACAATATGCATAAGGAGTGGGCTACCTTCAAGGTATCCAAGAAGAAAGTTGCTGATGATGAGAACTGTGTTGCCCAGTTGCGGGCTAAACTGGAAGCTGATCAGGCCAAGTTTGAGTCTGATCGGAAAACTGAAGAGTGGTCCGTTGCGGGCTAGAAGAGAAAAGCGGAAGCCGAAGTTGCTCTTCTTTTCGAGGAGCGCAAGAACTGGAAGAAGATTTGTGAGAAAGATAATGCCAAAAAGATGGGTCTCCGCAATGTTATCAATAATCTCAAGGCTAAGATTGAGAAATTGAAGAAACAAGATACGGAGATCGAAAAGTTGAAGAAGGAAAAAGCTGACGCGGAAGCTGTGTGAGATGAGGCGCGTCTTCACAGGGAACGAAGCAAACAACGAGAGTTACATGCATGCGCTACTCTTGCTCTTAGAAATAAAGAGATAGAAGAACTTACTGCTTTGCTTTCTGACCAGGAACAATTCAAGAAAGATTTGGAGCTTGCGCATACTTAGAAAACTAAAGCCTCTCGTCGCTTAGTTGAAACTGAAGAAAGACTTGAAAATTCCGAAACGGCGCGGGCAACAGTAGAGAGTGAGCGTGAACCTTTGAAAAGCGATATGTTATGGCTGAAAGAGCATGGGATCGCTTGTGTAAGTTGTCTTTCGCTTGTTTTCCTTGTGGAAATGTTTTGCGCTTTTTGCTTATTTGTATTTCTTATCTTTATAGGTTGCTGAATCAGTGTTGAATTCTGAAGAACTGGATAAAACGGTCGCACGTTTGGTGGTTGCTGCGCGAAATGATGGGTATGCTCAAGGGTATGCAGAATGTTCGCACCATGTGAATAATGCTTTGAAGGTTGATTGGGATACTAGTAGATCCGCTACTCATGGTGTTAATATTGGCGCCGCCCTTGTAGCTATGAAAACGGAATTCAACAACTTGCAGCTTTCTGTCATGGATCTTATAAACGTTGCATTGCAGTCCGAAGATCATGTAGTGCAGCTGAAAGAAATCTTCCCGAATGGAAATGAAGACGAAGATTTAGCGTAGGTTTCGTTTTGTGATTGTATTAAACAATTTTTTGTAGTTTTTTGGGATGTGTATCCCCTTTTTGTTAATGCGCTGCCGCGCAAGTAACATGTATTGAAACACTGCTGTGTTTGATAGTTTTTAAGGCGTATTGGTGTGCCAGGAATGTATGATGTGTGTTTTTAGTTTACAATATTTTGCATGGGTACAATTACTTTGATTAGGTAAGGCGAATGAAGGTGGTATGAAGCTCATGTGTGACCGTTCATGAGGCTTGTATTATATTTACCATAATGTTTTTGCGCTTACCAAAAGAAATTGCATGCACTTTGTAAGAAAAAACACAAGAATAATAGAAACTTTGTTGTTTATTAATGGATAAGGCGCAGAGGCCGTACAAAGTCTATTAAAAATAATTACACGGGACTTAACTTACACTCTATTTCTTGCGTATAATTGATAAACTGCAGTCTATTTCAATCTTGCAAGGAGATCATAGAGCTGTTGCTTAATTCTTCACTTTTTTACTCGGGCCTTCCTCGCCATGAGTGATTTGTTTTATCGACATGTGCACGTGCTGTAGTAGGTGAGTGAGCTCACCACTCTTAAGCGCCTTCTCGATCTCAGTGGGCAAGGAAATGTAATTGTTGGTGGTATGACCGTTGTCTTTATGATAGTCACAGTACTGACTCAGGTCATGTCCACATTTGTTCTTCATAGGTGGTGGAGGCTTAAACCGATAATCCTCCGTACTTAGTACTTCTGCGGGAGTTTTTGTCAGGGGAGTCCATTGTCTCTCCCTGTTTTCTTGTTTAGCTTCTCTCTGTGCAGCAAGCTTATTGATGGTGGCTCGTGGATCTTCTGATGAATAATTCCCTGAACTTGAATCGCGCCAGCCTTTCTTGAATTTTTTCCCGCTGCTCTGGACTAAATCTGCGGGACGGCTGTGCGGTGGTGGCGGCCTGTTGGTACTGAGATTTTTCTCAGTCTGGGCATAGACCTTAGCCGCCACCATTAATTTTTCCAACTTTTTGGGAGTCCTTCCGTTCCAGACAACACTTTTATCATGTCGTCGCATCTGATAGCATACTTAAATTGGGCGCGGATCAGGTGCTCGTGAACGTCTCTGATTTCGAGCACTTCCTTGTTATAACGAGTAATGAAGTCTTCTAAACTTTCATCATCGTGGTGCCAGATATTCATTACGTCCGCCGTGTCGTGGATGGATTGCCTTTGCTGGCTGAAGTGTACCAGAAACTTCTCGCGTAAGTGTACCCATGACGTGATTTTTCCCACCGGCAGGTTGTCAAACCAGAGCCTTTCGGCGCCTGTAAGGGTTTGAACAAAGAGGTGACACCACATTGGTAGAGTCCAGCCTCCCACCAATCCCGCGCTTGTGAAGACTCGCAGATGATCATCTGGGTCCGTCATACAGTTAAACTTGCCTACGTTGGACGGGAGCTTCACTTTCTCTAGTGGAGCCAGAGCAATTTCGCTAATAAATTTTGAATTCTCTGCCACTTCTGCAGGGCGATAGATCAGATCATAATTGTGCTCAGCCTCAGGATTGTAAGCCGCGCGTGGTCTACATTTGTTGTAGTTCGGTTGTAACCGACTAAACACACTGTCACTTTCTCCTTCCCGGTAAGTTTGATCACATTCACTGGTGTGGGTGTTCCGCTGTGAACCCAACCTGGTGTGAACTGATGGCCTTCTATGAGAGTGTGACTCATCCCGATACTACCTCCTCCAATTTTCGGACTTAGTATACTCATATCTCGTTGGAGATCTAGAGTAGACTTCAGTGTGTTCGATCTGGACCTGTGACGGTCCATCATGCTGAGAAATGTGTGGCACTGATGGTGCTCGATTTCGGGATACAGGCCTTCGTGACTGGGTTTGGGGAGCAGTTTGTGCACAAAATTGTGTGTACACAGCATTCAATGCCCCCTGAGATCTGACATACCAGGAGATTGGGGTCTCGCCTGGGCGTAGAATTGAGCTTACAGGGATCTCAGACTGTACCCCTGGGGTAACAGGTTCGTTTGGATGATTATTAGTGAATTGCACTTCATTGTCGTCCGAAGCTTCTTCTACAATACCCTCAACCTGGGTATTGTTAGCGAAATTTGCCAAGGGCCATTTTGATGATGAGTTGAAGTTTCTTCCATTTAGAAAATGGAAACAAAAAGGTGAATCGAAACGAGAAAAAACGGATGAAACAAAGAAATCGGTGGGCGCCAATAAAGAAACACTGGTTAAATGACCGGAATCAAATAATCCAGGGGGTTAGGTTCTGCATAAAAAGGGTTGGTTCACTCTCGTTCGGTTCAATGGGACGGGTCCTCTCTTCTTCTCGATAGCTGCAAAACAAAACATCGTCAACCTCGTCACGGGGAGAATGGGGGTTCTCTCCGTGACCACCCTCTGGCGTGAGAATAAGTATCGGTATATGAAGAAGAAAGGTATAAGTGAAGTGAGTGTAACTTTCAGTTTGTACCTGAATTACTCTTCTATTTATAGCCGGGGGTTTGGGCGGGAAAACCTGTTATTGAAATGTTGACGGAAGATGCTAACTCCGTAAGCGGTTATTTCCTTCTTCGTTAATCCTCTTAATCTGGCGTGAAAGCACACGGATCGCTATTTAGATCAACGGCCAAGGGTGTTCATGAGCCGATCCGATCCGATCGAGGGTCTACTCATGCTCAGATTGAATTATATCTGATCCGATCCGAGCAGTTCAAATTTGTAAAACCGAGCACAAAAGTGACGCTCATGCTCGAATTGAATTTGAATCGATCGGCTCGGTTTCGCTCGGTTTTTATCAAATCCTAAAAAAAATCGAGCGGATCGTTTTCGCTTGGTTTTGCTCGATTGAATAATAAGGCTTCGTTCAACAAAAACAGATTCTAACATAAAGTGCGAATACAAAAGCAACACAAAATAAAGTGCGAATACAAAAGAAACACAAAATAAAGTTCGAATACAAAAGCAACACAAAATAAAGTGCGAATACAAATTCTCATTTAGTTCAAAAGCCATAAACTTCTTCTTTAAGCTTGTTCATCTTCATCCACAAAATTGAAGACTGGGGATTGAAAAAACGATTTAACATACGACTGAAACAAGTTTAAAAAACCAGAAGCAGATTAGACTCACTTGTTGCAGATTGAAGACTGGAGATTGAAGACCATCCGATGAACTGTTGCAGAATGAACACAGGAGCGGCGTTATGTTGCAGACAATGTGTCGGAGACTAGAGACAGCGGCGATATGTGTGAGTGTGACTGTGGAGACCGGAGAGTGAGAGTCGGAGATTAGAGAGCGGTGATTTGAATAATTGAATATGATACGACTGATTAGGGAATACTTTTTTAGGAATAGATTTAGGGTTAGGTTTACATATTAAATATTAAGTTGGGTTGAATATTATTTGGGCTTTTAGTTTTTTTTGGGCTATTATATTTTTTTTGGGTTTTTAATCTATAAAATCTATAATATATATATATATATATATATATATATATATATATATATATATATATATATATATATATATATATATATATATATATATATATATATATATATTAATTATTAATAAAAATAATTCTAGCGAAACCGAGAGATCGACGAATGAGCGGAGCTATGCTCATGCTCGGATTGAATTTGAATCGAACCGATCTAATCGGCTCATTTACAAGCTGAGCGGGAATCGAACGAGCATTTTTCGAGCACTTTTGGAGCGATTGTCGAGCGATCTTTGATCGTCGAGCAGTTTGGACAGCCCTATCAACGGCTGGGGTATTGCCACGTAGAAAGTGAGCAAGTGGAGGTTTCTCTTCAATTCCATGCCATCATCATGACTTCAGGGGAGTCTGGGATGATGACACGTGTCCCAGACGGTTATAACCGTCTGGTGGTGCACGATTGAGTCTTCTAGAAGAATACTGCCATAATCTGGTGATGTGGAATCAGCATAAATAATATCCAAGTCTGGGTATTATTTGAGCGGAAGTTTTTAACAGGATTTTATCCTTCTGTTATACGCAAGGATTCATTAGTTTCCTTTTGGCGCGTAGGTGTTGTCTGCTGTCTTTCTTCTAAACTCTCTTTGTAGGACCAGTGCGCGGCCGCGTAAGGTCTAAAGAGGGTTAAAAGGTATGGTTGTGGTATGGTCCCAAGTACTCGAAACGAGGTTTTTGGGACCTTACCCCTTCAATATGAATTATCTCGATCAATGAAGCGGCGATGCATTTTGATTCTGTAGTGGACAATGCTACCCTGATTGTGATCGAGAATCATCTCGAATAGTTTGGAAACTCGTTTTCATGTAACCCTTTACAACGAATTCCGAAACTCGCATCCCTGTAACCCTTTATAACGAGTTCTTCTTCACCAGATCCATATATTAGAAATATATCCTTAGTCCTTCTAAGGTATCTCAGTATATTTTTAACAGTCACCCAATGACCGTTACTTGGATTTCAGTGGTATGTTCTCGTCATGCTTAAATTGCATGATATGTCTGGTCTAATGCATATCATTATATACATAAAGGATCCTATAGCAGACGCATATGGGATTCCTTTCATTCTTTCTTGCTCATCCTTTGAGCTTGGACATTGAAACGCTTTCAATATTGTCCTTTCTTGAATAGGTACCAAACCTTTCTTAGAGTTCTCCATCTTGAACCTTTTCAAGACTTTGTCAATGTATGCACTTTGGTTTAACCTATCAAGCGCCTTGATCTATGCCTATAGATCTTTATTCCCAAAATATAGGCGACTTCACCAAGATCCTTAATGGAAAAACAGCTTTCAAGCCAGGTTTTTACACCTTCCATAGTTGGAATGTTATTTCCAAATAGTAGAATGTCATCGACATACAATACTAAGAAAGTGATGATGTTCCCACTAGCCTTCTTATACACACAAGCTTCATCGATGTTCTTGATGAATCCATATTCCCTAATCGTTTCATCAAAACGGTGATTCCAACTTCTAGATGCTTGTTTCAATCCATAGATTGATTTCTTTAACTTGCATACTTTGTTAGGATGTTTTGGATCGACAAAACCTTCAGGCTGAACCATATAGACATCTTCCTCAAGATATCCATTAAGGAAAGCCGTTTTGACATCCATTTGCCAAATCTCATAATCATATTATGCAGATATGGCAAATATTATCCTAAGTGACTTTAGCACCGCCACAGGCGAGAAGGTCTCATCATAATCAACCCCTTAAGTTTGATTGAAACTTGTTGCTACAAGTCTCGCTTTACAAGTATCCAAGTTACCATGCATATCGGTTTTCTTCTTGAAAATCCACTTACTTCCAACCACTTTGGAGTTAAGAGGTAGACAACCAATTCCCAAACTTGGTTGTCATACATGGATTGCATCTCTACGTTCATGGCTTCAAGCCATTTGTCACAATCGGATTTTGACATTTCATCATGGTATGTGGTTGATTCACCCGAATCTACCACGTAGCATCCATCTATGAAAAATCCATATCTTTCAGGTGGACTACTAATTTCAGATCCGCAAACGTTTTGTGTGTATTGATCAAACACGTGATCGTTTTCAACAACCTCTTGTTGAGTGCTAGTCTCAACCAAACGTGTATCGGCTTGTGGTTCTTGATCCTCATCAAGCTCCATTGTTCTACTAATTCCTTCCACAAGGAACTTAGCTTCCAAGAACTCATCCTTTCGAGCAACAAATGCCTTTTGCTCTGTTGGATTGTAGAATTAATATCCTATACCATCTTTAGGATATCCTACAAAGATACACTTAGTGGATCGTACTTCTAATTTGTTTGGGGTGTATTGCTTCACATAAGCTTCACAACCCCATACCTTCAAATATGATGATGATGGAGCCCTTCCATGCCATATTTTAAAAGGTGTCTTATCCACTTTCTTGGTTTGGGCCATGTGGGCCATGGAGAGCAAAGCGTAACCCCAAAATGATAGAGATAATGCGCTCCTAGCCATCATAGATCGAACCATATCCAATAGAGTTCGATTCCTCCTCTATCGGAACGAAGAACTTTAATTGAGTTGATTTTCTACTTCACTTTGAAGATTTTGAACGTTTCAAAACTTCATCTTTGTGTCTCAGCAAGTACACATAACCATAACTACTATAGTTTTCGATAAAAGGTAATGAAGTATCTCTCACCATTCCTAGTCATTGGCTTAAAAGGACCACAAACATCCAAATGTATGATTCCTAATAAATCCTTTGCTCTTTCCCACTAATGGGTTTCTTAGTCATTTTACCTTGTAAACAAGATTCGCATGTATCAGATGAACCAATTTCATTTGTTTCCAAAAGACCATTCTTTCGAAGTGTTTACATGCGATATCTGTTTATATGACCAAGGCAATAATGCCAAAGATAGGTCTCACTCAAATCTATTTTTGATTTTCTTGGTGATTGCTTGGTACATTTAACTATCAAATGATATATTATCATGAACCAATTCATAAATACCATTTGAAGGCATAGCTTTAAAATAAAACATGTCATTCATCGAAATATGAATGCCCTTGTTTATAAACTTTAAATCAAAACCATACTGTCTTAAATGGGAAACTTGAATAATGTTCCTAGTCAAAATAGGAGCATTCAAAACATTTTTTTAAAACAATTTCCAAACCATTTGGAAGTTTCAAAACATAGTCTCCTAGGGCTTCAACTTGAACTTTCGTTCCATTGCCCATGAAGAGACTAATGTCTCCCTTCTTGTAATGCTTATTTCTTTTGAACTCTTGCAACTAATTGCAAATATGAGTTCCACATCTGGTATCTGATACCCATGTGTTTGAAGAAATAACATTAAGGTCAATATGTATCATAAAGATTGTACCTGAGGTTTGCCTCGCATCCCTCTTATTTTTCAACTCTTTGAGATAGGTTGGACAATTCCTTTTCAAATGCCCTATCTCACCACACTCAAATCATGGATCGTTCGGGGCAACCTTTGCCTTCTTTTATTTTGGTTTCGGTGGTTTCGCTTTAGTCTTTATTTTCCTTTCCCTTTGATGTGCCCGTTTCCATTTGCAACATTTTCTTTGGTGTCGGGGTGATGCCCTTTGGTTGTTGCCACCCTCATTGATCGTTAAATGGGTAAAGCCCTTTTACCCATATTGAGCCTTTCGAAGCTATTAATGTGGCTTTTCATCTTAAAGATATAAGATGATATCGATTAGGTTTCCTCCATTCGACATGCATGAAGCGCTCGAACCGTTTCGAGGCGTTCTACCCTTTTATGTTGTAGGAACATTTCCTACAATTGGTTAATCATGTCGTATGCCTATGATGTTCAAAAATCCTTTTGAATCTTGGGAATCATAGTTCCTAACATGAGGCAAGAGGCTTGTATAGTATCCTCGGTATACTTAATCCAATCGTTATAGGCATCCTCATCTTCCATAAGAGGTTCATCGGAATAGGATCGTTTAACACATACGATATCTTTTCTTACTTGCGAACGATTCTCAAGTTTCGATATCAATCCATGAAGTGTTATGATTGAGACGATCCTTTTCAAGGATTGTTAGTAGTGATAGGTTACGAACGGTTTGGGTAATATTGTTAGCGGCCATCTATAAAATTTAACAAGGTTCAATTTTAGTATATTCGATATTATTATATTTTAATCATTAATGGCCTTTTATATCTCAGAGACAATTAATAATTAAAATCTAGAATCCAACGTTACATTTAAATATTGGTTAGGTGACCTTTATCCCATTATTTAAATTAACAAGGTAGTTAACGTTTGACGATTGCAACCCTTTGCAACTTCTAGCCATATGGGATCGGTTAAACATCTTTATGTTTAGTTGGCATGTTTAATCCCATCAACACCTTTGTTCCCCATGCTTCGGTGACCCTAAGTTCATGGTTTCTAAATCAATTCGTCCAACTTACACACACATGTGAGTTTGCACATATAAGTGGTTAGGTGACCTTTATCCCACAAATATGGTAACCCCACCTCAAACATACAAGTTCCCTCAAATGTGGTTAGGTGACCTTTATCCACAAAAGAGTTCCCAAGTGATTCGAGTGTTGTATAAAAGGATGGTGTTTGACTTGTTTTTATAAAAGGTATTTTGAGTTTTCAAAATTCTAGTTTAGAAAACTTTATGTACCATACATTTGCATGCATTCAAATCCTTGGTACTTTTGTGAAAACAAAGTTTCAAGGTTCTTTTTAATAAAACCCATTTTATTATAAAATCAATAATTTTTAATAACCTTTTATTAACCAATTTTAATGATTTTTTAAAGAACCAATTTTAAGCTTGTTGTTGATTATTAGTTTGTTAAGCATGCATATCCAAATATCATCAAAACAATATAAATAAGCAACCACACAAGCACAACACACATATCAATAGGTGCATAACCATAGCCAACTATTTTTGACAACACTTGTTAGCCGAAACAAATGTGCCAAAAGGTCCTTCCTAAGGGGTGAATATTGACACAAGTAATGTGTCGTTGAACTCCCACTTGATCCTGCATCCAAATGCTTCAAGTCTTCTTCTTGTGTTGTGATTTCTTCACATTCTTTAGGCTTCCAAATGTCTTTTATATTCAGCTCCAAACTCCTTTGGACTTCAAAAATGTGTTTTGGTTATCGGGCTAAAATCCCTTTAAGAACTATGAAGTCCTTTAGGCCCGAAATTAGCCAAAATCAAAGCCGCATTCTTTTGTCTGCATCTTCTTTTACAAAAATTGTCCTAATACATTTTTCTAGTAAAATAAAATGCACCTAATCTATTTACTTACATACCAAATGAAAATAAATAAATTACATTTTTTTACAAATGGAAGAACAAAATAATAATTATTACAGCCCTTTGAAATAATTAAATATAAATCACAAACACAAACATTCAACATATTCATGCACAAGGTCATGGCTAGGTTATGTACACCAAAATATATATCCACATATATAAAATTCAAGAAGCAAAAATGGTTCCCTTTTTAAAACCTACATTTTTCGGCCAAGAATGAAAAACCGAAAAAAGGTGGGTTTTTGTCCAAACAAACAATCATCCAATTGACATAATTTTTCAAGATACTTTTATGCATGTAAGAAAATAATCTTGAAAAACAAAGGGATAACCAAGCTTAAAATTTCGGCCATAGGGTTTAACCGAACCCGAAACCCGAAAATTTTAAATCCTATGAAGCATGCACTCATATAAGCGGCTCTAGATGCCATTGTTGGGTTTTTCACATGTTTATCAAAGTTATTTTATCCTTATAAAATAAAAATGCAGCGGAATATTTATTTAAAAAATGTTACTTTCTTGATATAAAACCCATTTTATATGTAAAACCGAATCCCGGATCAATATATGAACATGCATGCTATCAAAATAAAACACAACCATAGAGTGTTTCAAGAATACTACCTTCCAAGGAGTAAAAGACATGAAGAAGATGATGCTTCTTGAATGGTAGTCTTCAAGTGTAGAATACCTCAAGCTTGTATACCGTAAGCCTTCCAACAAGCACTTTGATTTTAGCTAGGATTTTACACTCATAAACTCACTTGAAAATCCCTCATAAAACCACCACCTTGGCCGAAAATATGAGAGACATTTTCTAGAGTTCTTGCACTTGAAAAATCAAACTTGAAAAACTTTAGAACCATCACATGTATGGCTGATTTCTAGAGAGAGTTCTCAAGTGTTTTTGAAGTTCCTCATTTTTAAAAATGATCATTGATTTTTAAGTCTTGCAACAACTTGTCTTAAAAGAATGAGAGAGAAGTTGGCCACCCATAGTACCCAATCAAATGCCATCTAACTTATGAAAATTGCATGTCCTCTTATTGGACCAAAATTGGTCTTGGGAAGACCATGTTGGGGTGGGGCCCACATGTGTTAAATAAAAAAAATTCAAAATTTTCTTTTAATTTAAGTCTTGTTTTATATTTTATAACTTTTATAAAATATGTTATAAGACTTATATAATATCTCACAAGCTTTTTTTAATGTTATTTAACCTATTAAATAACAAAATAAAATATTCTCTCAAAATAAATTATCTATATAATTTATTTGTTTATCAAGTGCAATTATTTAGAAAACCAATTTCTAAATATTCTAAGTGTTAATATTTATTTGTTTGATCATATCATAAATAAATATTATAAGTGTTTGTCTAGCTTGTATTTGGGTATGACTCGACTTGGATCATAATGTACTAGCCACATCAATTTAATATGTGTCATGGGCATACAGAGTCCAACAAAAACTTCCAACAAAACATTCCACAAGATCAACCGGGCGGTGGTAACAATTCGAGACCACCTACACCACCATTTCAAAACCGAGGTCCCAACAACAATAACCAAAGAACACCTACACATCAAAACCTCAACCGACACAACTCCCTACCCACTAACCCTGATGACCGGAGTGTTAATTCCGATCGTAGAGGTAACCGAGATCGTGGCAATCCCGTGAATGAAGACCCGTTCTTTAATACTGACGATTTGAGAAACGCAATTCCCAACGATGAACCATATAGTGTTCTCGGTTACCAATCGTCAGAACACGTGAGTATTCATTCGGAATACTCTGATGATAGGGGGAATTATGATGAATGGGTAGGAGATGATGGTTGGGGGTATGTGAATCTGGACAACGCTTACAACGCAAGGGGGTTTGATAATGACGAGTTTGGCTATCAAATGCCCATTATGTGGGAAACGACAATTATGGTTATGGGAATATGCGGAATGATGGTTACGGGAACAATCGCCAATCACGAAACAACAATCAAAGGAACCGGGATGACGATTATTACAACAGCAACAACAATGCTAACCATAACCAGATTCCCCGATTCGTGGGAGGTGGTAATCAAGGTGGGGATCGAGGTGGTGATAGAAGAGGAAATAGAAGACCGGTGGAACAAGAGGTCGATGGTCCATGTCATCGCCAACAACAAGTTCGGAGGGGTGTTTTAGACCAGTAGTTACCGAGAACGATTCTCCGATTATACCACCACCAAGAGGTAGAGTCGCATTCAATTGTAAACCGAACTACATCAACATCTTCCCTCATTTTAATGGGCGATTGAATGATGAACCATATACACATTTAGCAGAGTTTTCGGCTATATGTAGTACCATCAGGGGTGGTCATTTTTCGCAAAATGAGGTGCGGTCGCGTCTATTCCAATTCTCGTTAAACGATAAGGCCAAGCAATGGTTTTTTAACACTTCCTAACAATAGTATTCGCACTTGGGTCGAGATGCAACAAGCCTTTCTTGACGAATACTATTCAATGGACAAAACCGATAATGCATGTGTTGAGAGTCGAGCATTTAAACAATTATCGAGTGAACCATTACATGAAGCTTTCACTCGATACAAGGAGTTGATCCGAAAATGCCCTCATCACCAAATCGAGAAGTGAGAGTTAGTAAAGTGTTTTGTGAGAGGTTTGGATGCGGAGACATGGAACCATCTTGAGTCGACTAGCAATGGAACGTTATTAAGCAATCATGAGGATGATGATTGGGAGTTCCTAGAACGAATGAGCAAGAGATCAAAGGTGAAGGAGTCGGCCGATCGAGCCAAAAAGCATCCGATTTCTCGATCACTTCCAGATCTTGATTCTAATTCTACAGATCGAATTGCTCAACTGGAGAGAGAGTTAGCTTGAGCAAAGAGAAAAGAGGTGAGTGCGGTGCAATTTGCGGTGTGTGAAGATTGTGGGGAGATTGGTCATCGGGCCGATCAATGTCAAATGGGCACGGATTACTACACCGAAGAGGTAAATCAAGTGTTCGGTGATAGAAAGAATAATGACATGAATTCGAACACTTACCATCCCGGATTGAGAAATCATCCCAATTTCCGATATGGGAATGCCGCAAACCAAATGAACCCAAATTTTCAATCGGGTAATCAAAGTGGGTCATCATACCAAAATCGTCAAGGTGGTAATTAACGATGTTACCAACGTAATTACAACCAAGGGTACCAAGGTCGGGACAACAACTACCAAGGTGGGTACCAAAGGAATTACAACAACCAAGGCGGTAATGGAAGTGGGTCGAACAATCAAGGCAAGAATGGTAATGAATTAAATGCCAAGATGGATGCAATACTTTCAATGATGCAAGAGTCCAAGAAGGAGAATGAAATTCGGGACAAATCACATGAAGCATTAGCAAAGCAAGTGGGCCAACTTGTGGAAGAAGTGGCTCAAATTCGGGGAAGCATAGGGAAGCTTCCAAGTGACACCACGGTGAACTCTAAGCATCAAGTGTCACACCCCAACCGATGGCGGAAACATCGGGGTGCGACACTAGGCGAACCAGATTGCTCAAGAGAATCCATAACAACTATTTAATGGCAATATTTAAAAGTTTCATTGTCCCATACCAATAAACAAACATTCCACAAACAGTTATCACAGAGTCACATCTCTTAAACAAAACAAGTCCGACAACCTAGATTTCTATTAGATGAGTTTCTAGACTGCCTATCTTGATTTCAGCATAACATTCCATCAACCTGCCACATACATTAAAATAAAAGTCAATACATAAAGTAAAGGTGAGTACACAAGTTTGCATAATAATAGTATAAAAAGCGTTTACGCATAACCAGCATGTAAAATGTAACGTGCGAAGCATGTAACATGTAACTATCAACTATGATACAACTTTACCACAAGATTGCGTTGTAGAGTATACGCGACACATGTTCACTGAAGCGAACACGTGAAGTAAAGTAATGTGATCCCTAGCAACCCGTGTCACACAGGTGCTGAGTCCAAACTATAGTACTATCATTGCTAGAGGCGGTCTAGTGTAACACTATATAAGCATAGTAACAAGCATTCAACAAATCACGTATAGTATGTGGGACCAGTTAGCGTTTATAAAGTGTTTGCGTTGTGTGTTGTGTTTTGATATAGAACGTATGTAACACCCAAAAGTGCGTTAAATGAAAATGGGTTCGAGTATACTCACAGTGTGTGTTTATCAAGTAAACACAAGCTGGATTGGATTGAAGGGAGCGCGTTGAGTTAGCCTGTGGCATGGAAACAGAAGCTGTTGTTACTTGGTCTTTATTTCACTCTCGAGTTCCCAAGTGAATTCGGCGTCACGTTTTCCTTCCCACCGCACGTTAACGATGGAGATTTTACTGCACCTTTATCGCTTGGTACCTTGGTCCATGATTTCGACCGGTTTCTACACAAAATGAAGAGTCTCGTTTATTTGTAAGTCTTCGAGGGGAACCTGAAGTTCCTCGTCGGCTAAGCATTTCCTGAGATCGAATACGTGGAACGTTGGGTGTACATTGCAAAGCTCTTGAGGCAAATCGAGTCGATAAGCTACCTTACCAATCCTTTCGAGAATCTTGAAAGGACCCACATAGCTAGGGGTAAGCTTTCCCTTTTTACCAAAACGAATAACTCCTTTCCAAGGAGATACTTTGAGCAGAATGTGATCCCCAACATTGAATTCCAGAGGCTTACGCCTTTTGTCAGCATAGCTCTTTTGTCTACTCCTAGCCTTGATCAAGTTATCGCGGATCTGGAGAATCTTATCCGTCATCTCTTGAATGATTTCAGGGCCAGTAAGTTGCTTGTCACCGATCTTATGCTAACTGAGAGGAGATCGGCACTTGCGACCATATAAAGCTTCGAAAGGAACCATCTGAATACTGGAATGATAGCTGTTGTTGTACGAGAACTCGATCAATGGTAAATGTACATCCCAATTACCACCAAAGTCGATGACACAAGAACGGAGCATATCCTCTAGGGTTTGAATAATGCGCTCAGTCTATCCATCCGTTTGAGGATGAAAGGCTGTGCTAAGATTCAAATGAGAACCCATAGCGGAATTTAAATTTTGCCAAAGACGTGAAGTAAAACGACCATCACGGTCAAAGATAATGTCAATGGGTATACCATAACGACATATGATTTCATCAGTGTAGATTCGAGCAAGTTTCTCCACTTTGAAATCTTCACGAATAGGAAGAAAGTGGGCTGATTTGGTCAAACGGTCAATGATTACCCATATACTATCATGACCGGCAGGTGTACGAGGTAGTTTAGTTATAAAGTCCATGGCGATACTATCCCATTTCTAAACAGGGATTTCTGGTTGTTCAAGAAGACCTGAAGGACGTTGATGTTCAGCTTTAACCTTAGAGCAAGTAAGCCATTTCGAGACGTACGCGACGATATCCTTCTTCATACTAGGCCACCAATAAGTCGTACGCAAGTTATGGTACATCTTATCGGCACCAGGACGAATAGAGTACCGAGATCTATGAGCCTCATTCATAATGAGCTCACGAAGATTGTCGCGATCTGGCACCCAGATGCGATTGAGATAGTATTGAAGTCCATTAGACTTAGTTTCAAGCTAGTCAATAGAAGCACCTCGTACTTCAACAATTAGACTACCTTCATTAGCTGACGAATACTGAGCTTCGTAGAAACAAGCATGAAGATCGCTATTGATCTAAGAACAGAGGATACTACTAACATGAGTCTTACGACTAAGAGCATCGGCCACAACATTCGCCTTGCCTGGATGGTAGCGAATTTCATAGTCATAGTTGTTAAGCAATTCCACCCATCGTCGCTGACACATATTCAGTTCCTATAGGTTAAAGATGTGCTGCAGGCTCTTATGGTTAGTGAAAACCACACACTTGGTACCATATAGGTAGTGTCGCCAGATCTTTAACGCAAAAACAACTGCGCCAAGCTCTAAATCGTGGGTAGTATAATTTTTCTCATGTATTTTAAGCTGTCGGGAGGCATAAGTGATGACCTTGTCCTGCTGCATGAGCACACAGCCCAAGCCACGGCTCGAGGCATCACAATATACCACAAAATCGTCATTCCCATCAGGGAGAGCGAGAACAGGAGCATTACAAAGAAGATGCTTTAGAGTTTGAAAAGATTCCTCTTGCTCGGGACCCCAAGCAAAAGGTTTCTCTTTCTGAGTTAATGAAGTAAGAGGAACGACGATCTTTGAAAAATCGAGAAAAATCGGCGGTAATAACCCGCCAATCCTAAAAAGGAACGAATCTTAGATGCGGATTTAGGCGTAGTCTAATTCTTCACAGCTTCGATTTTAGAAGTGTCCAAATGAATTCATTGTTTACTAACAACATGCCTGAGAAATTGCACTTCATCAATAGAAAATTCACATTTAGAAAACTTTGCATATACGTGTTCACCACGTAATTGTGACAGCCGGCTTTTCAGGCTGTATCATACAATTGTAACACATGTTATGAACAGATAAAAGGTTGTATTTGATTGATTATGATGTTTATATGTGGAATTTAATGAGTTGGTGAATTTAAACTTTGGTAAAAATTATGTTGGCAACGATAAAATTAACGCTTATCGCGTAACGGTTAAACTGCGAAACGAACGTCGGTGAAAACCCGATCAGTGTTAAAATCCTAAAAATAGTCTGTTATGATTAGAATAGTAATTTTAATCATATTCGTGAGGAAAATTAAATTAAAACGCTAAGAAACTCTATTTTTCGAGTTTGAGCGCGTACCGCGCGATACTGCGCGCATTAGACAAAATACCGTCAACGCAGCCAGTCAAGGCAACTGGTAATTATTTCAGTAATAATTTTGTTTGATTATATTTTCAGAAAGATAAAAATAATTCAAAACGCACTAAAACGGGATTAAAACGCTAGATAAAATACCTGGTATCCAGTAAATACCTGTTTTTAACACTAAATTACATATAAATATGTATGTATATATGATTATGTGAGGTGTGTGCAAGGTGTGTGATAGGTGGCGGCTAGAGGAGAAGGTTCTACCTTCTCTCTCTTACACTTTTTAGCCTAGGAAATCTCAAGAAATGATTAAGCTTGTAAAGGTGTCCATAAACTCACCATAACCCATACAACCTTTTCAAAATCACCTCCACTCTCACTCTATCTTGATGAAGCTCGGCCGAACACCCCCATAACACACTCACAATCAAATTTTCAAACTATTCCCTGAAGAATCAAAGGCATTCCAAGGTGATTCTAAGCTAATATGGATGTTTAGAGGTGATTTCAAGAAGATCCAAGCAAGAACAAAGCCTCATATCATCATCTTTTTCAAAAACCCACTAAGAAATCTTGAAGGTATAAACTTATTATTAAAACTACATTCTTGATTTTTTTAGTGATGATAGAGATGTTAGATGGTTTCTCTTGAACATGGAATTAATCACAAACTTGAAACTAACAATGAATGAGATTTTAAACAAAGTAAAAAATGAGTGTGTATATGTATGTATGTAGGGCCGAAAATTTGTATGAGTATGTGTATTTAGTTGTGTTTTGATTTTGTTGAATGATTCTTGATTGATTTGATTTGATTCTTAAAAGATGGATTACAACATGGGTTAAAAAGATGTCATAAAAGAATGTTCTAAAAGGATCTTGTGATTTGAAAATGAATATGATAAAAAGTGAACTTTTGGAAGTTCATATATGCATGTATATATGTCGTGTATATGTATATATATATGTATGCATGTATATAAGTTTTTTTTGTCACATGTTAATAAATGAAAGAATGTTTGCATTTATGTAAATATGATTAGATGATAATGGAATAGACATGTTTTGATTTACATGAACATGAAATAAATATGTTCTTTGATGCATTTAAGATCATGTTGGATGATGGTTTTATGATATGGGTGCATTAGATGCACATACTTAGACATGCATGATGATATGTGATCATAAAAAGATGATTTAAGTATGATTTAATAAAAATCAGTTTTAATTAGATTATAAACAGTAAAATAAAGTTACTTTAAAGTTTTTAGTGACATATAACTTTGTCATAATATTTACTAGCTTTGCATTTTGTACTTGGTGCATTAGAAGTTGTAAAATATGTGAAATCGCATGAATTATGTGACTTACACAAAAACTGCACTAATCTGATTATAAACACTATTTTAATCAGTAAATAATATGTATTGTGTTAAAAGGTCAAAAATCGGCTTTTCAAGTGATTTTTAGAAAACTGATTTAGATCAGTAAGTAAACTAAGTAACCTGATACTTTTAGTTTAAAAATAAGTATTTTAACTAATGTTAAGTTTACTTGGTGTTTGGTTAGTCATACGTGACTTCCGACGCCCGAAAACGTTACCGAATCGCTAAAATACACATTTTTCGGTGAACACTAGTATGGGTAAATTTTGGGTGAACCTTATGTGTTAAGATGTGTTATGTGATTTAAACATGTGGATGTGAAAATATGTTAAGTTTTAACATGATATTGGAAATTTAGACTATGCATGTATACTTGAGCGTTTTATGTGATAGAAACGGTAAAAATCGCGTTAAATGTGTAACTTGTTTGTCGAGCATGAAATTTGAATACATATGAGATATTCTATGTATACTTGCCATAAAAATGACAAAATAGATAAGTTAACAAGATTTCGCGAGTTTCGATAATAATTTATGTGAACGTTTATGTATACATATTACGACGCGCAAATCGTAGATATATTACGTATAAACAGGAGTGTTAACGGATTTACATGATAACGGTCACCAATAAAATCGTTCAAGTCGCAAAAATATTAAAAATATATATATATATATGGACTCATATATATATATTAACGTGCCAACATAATCAAAAATGATAACTTTTCAAGAAAATCTCAAAGTTATGTGACAATTCTAAGAAACAGAGAAACTTAGGATTTGTTGATATATTGATTTATAAATCGTTCCTACATATAATAGGATGTGTAGAAATCAAACTGTGGGATTGTGCTATTTAAAATACGCACCCAAAGGTGAGTGTCACTAAACCCTCTTATACTGCTTTGTATATGTTTTGGGGGTAGAACACGCCAAAAAGGGTTTAATAATGTTTTTGGATTAAAACATAGCTTTTAATATAAAATATATATTTTCGTTGAAAATATATGGAGTTTGATAAATCATACGTTTCGAGATAAAACGTCTTTTTGATGAATGTATGTTTGGAGGAGAAACTGGGATGGTACGGTGTTTCTGAGGAGAAACCGACCGTAAAGTTGGAACGAATATTGTCTGGTCTCAAGAGAGTAAGTAACAGCATCGGCTTACATTTCGTTGGGGATTTCAGGGTATTCGTATAACTTCGTATATTAAATTTGTCATATTAGTAGGATATATATATTGTACATGAGGCAGACATCATATATGGTCTCAATATGGACCCTGCGCCAATGATGCTGTTTAATCGATTAAGTATTGCATGCGAGGAATTGTTGGTAGATCTATCGGGTTGACAACCCCGTCGTGACCGGTCGCCCCGTGTCAAATCAAACGACGAATTTAGATTCTGGTTATTGTCTAGCATTGATTATCCCTGCATGGTAAATATATAGTTCGTATTGTCTAGCTAACATACGAGTCTGAAAGTTGGCGCTGGGAATTTAATATACAAAACTTGGGAAAATGCCTTAATGTCGGGTTTTTGAACTTACGACGGATGACCCATGGATTTTATTAAGAAAGTAATATAGATGTTTTAAAATAAACACATAATTGGAAAGTATTCCTTTGGATCAAATTGTTTAGATTTAAATACGTGAACTCACCTTCCTTTGTGTTGACACTTGATTTTAACGTGTTCTACAGGTACTTGAGTTCGGCTTCAGGAATTGTGGCGTTTCTTGTGTTTGTTGATGCATGTTTTGTCACTTAAAATGTTGGACTGACTTTAAACTTTCTGGGACAATGTAATAAGATACGTGAGGATCAAAGACAACTTTATCATGTCATGGTTATGTCGTGTTTTGGGACGTTAAGTTTAAAATCTATGTTTAAAATAAGTAATTGTCCAACAATATAATGCATCGAACACCAAGATAGAAATGGGCACCAACATCCGTCACCACTACGTTCTATATTGCGCTGTGACGTTTTTGGGGTGTGACAGTGATAGTTCTAGCAAAAGTCGTAGATGGCGTTCATGATCAGTTCGAGTTTTCGAATAAATAAGAATATCATCAATAAAGACTATCACAAAACGATCCAGATAAGGTTTACAAACACGATTCATAAGATCCATGAACACAGCGGGTGCGTTGGACAAACCAAAAGGCATGACTACGAACTCGTAGTGTCCATAACGAGTGCGAAATGCGGTTTTCGGGATATCTTCTTCGAGAACACGGAGCTGATGATAACCAGATAGAAGGTCGATTTTTGAGAAATAGGATGCGCCTTGTAGTTGGTCAAATAGATCATCAATACGAGGGAGAGTATAACGATTCTTAACGGTGAGTTTATTAAGTTTACGGTAGTCGATACACATACAAAACGAACCATCTTTCTTCTTGACGAATAGCACAGGAGCACCCCACGAAGAGGTACTTGGACGTATAAAACCTTTGTCGAGCAGTTCTTGTAATTAGCTGGATAGTTCTTGCATCTCAGAGGGTGTAAGTCGGTATGGAGCCTTGGCGACAGGAGTCGAACCAGGTATGAAATCAATACAAAAATTAATAGATCTAGGAGGAGGAAGACCAGGAAGATCTTCAGGAAAGATATCGGGGAAATCACACACTACCGGAACATCGCTTACGCTCTTTCCCTTGCCCTTTTGTTCCACCATGTGGGCCAAGAAGGTAAAGTACTGTTTACGTAAACACTTATTCGCTTGAGTGCATGACATCAACTTTAGTCCTGCAGAAGGTCGGTCTCCATAGACGTGTAAAGTATCGCCAGACAGGAGGGGTAAACCAACGTAGTTCTCGTGACAAGCAATTTCAACATGGTTCTTGTGTAACCAATCCAAGCCAATGATGCTATCAAAACTACCCAATTGCATGGGCATGAGGTCAATAGCAAAGACGTGGTCGTTAAGAGTCAAGGAACAACCACTGAGAATAGAATCAACTAGAATAGACTTACCATTGGCAATCTCAACAGAGAACGACTTAGGCAGTTTAGAGCGTGCGTTGTTTAACAAAGATCCAAACTCTACGGTCACAAAGCTTTTGTCGGCACCAGTATCAAATAGTATCGAAACGTAAAGATTATTAACGAGAAATGTACCATTAACGATGTCATTGTCGTTACGACCCTGGTTTGCATTGATGTTGAATGCTCGTCCTCGAGTGGCTAGCTGTTGCTCCTGGTTCAGCTGGGGACACTGGTTATGGAGATGAGTAGTGTCTCCACATTGTAGCATGCTCTCACATTGTTTGTCGGACTGGGGTTCTGCGGAGCTGGTAGAGCTGGTTGAGCTGGCGGTGCTTGTTGAACTGGATTGGCCTGACGGCAGTAAGGAGTTGTGTGTACATAGCGATTGCAGTTGGTACACAGACGACAAACAAAGTTGGTCGGATGATGAAAGTTACAAGTAACACACTTGGGATGAACCCTAGTGTATTGCCTCTTGGTGTTTTCAGGAGCAGGAGGGTTTGGAGCAGCAGCAGTAGGCACAATTGCAGTGCCTGCAGGGTTTGCATTCGCAGCAGGGACAATGGCGTTGCAGCCAGAACCCTGAGATTTTCGTTTCTTGTTCTTGCTGCCACTGGGCTGCTGAGTGATCTAATTGGCAGGCTTGGATGGAGCAGAGTTTCCGAATTGCTTATCACGAACACGGTTGTTGTTCAAACTAGCTGCAAGACGATAAACTTCTTCACTAGTGTCGAGTTGAGCTGCTTCAATGGTGTCATGCATAGCAGGAGGTAACCCATGAATGTACTTGGTGATCATGCACTTAGGAGTAGATACCAAGTGTGGCACAATGATGCTGAGTTGTTTAAATTGGGTGGTATAAGCTAGGTTGTCGTCACCCACTTGTTTCAGATGCCAGAACTCGTCCTCAAGTTTATGTTGTTAATGCGAAGGGCAGAATTCAAGCATCATCATTTCCCTAACCTCTGCCCAAGGTAAAGCATAAGCTTCATCGTTGGAGCGGATGTTCCTCTCGTTTGCCTACCATTCGAGAGTTCTTCCTTGAAACATGCCAGTTGCACTCCTGGTCTTTAAGTGTTCTGGGCACTCATTGTTGATGAAAGTAACTTCGATGCTGTCGAACCATTCCAACATCCCAGTCACCCCATCACTGCCCGTGAAAGACTTTGGGTTGCAAGAGACAAAGTGTTTGTAGTTGAATTTCACAGGCTTTGGTTTCTCCGCTTTAGAGTCAACAGAGGAGGGAGGAGTGTTTGATCCCTGGATCTCAAAGACGATCTTGGGAACAATGCGTGCGATCTGGTCGGCCATAAAAGACATCATCTTTTTCTGAGTGTTGACCTTTGACTTCTTGTGTGGGTTGGAGAGATGACTTGACGACATCTAAAGAGTCAGATTAAGAATCGGGTAAGACTTGATCATAAATTTCGCCTAAGTATCATAGTTTCACGACACATAGTATAGCATAAAGTTTCACATGTTCACATAGAATACTCGATTTGTTTCACCTTTCACAAAACGTTCAATCATGTTTCACATAGTGTTGGTGCACTACATCTGTCGACTTCGTCTTGGATCGAGTCTTAGTTTTAGATTGTTAGATCAGGGCGCGTTTTACGAGAAAACTGGAGAGTATATGTGTTTTAGAGAGTAGGTCCGCTTATACGTACATGTCCGTATATAGGAACCTACCTGGTCAGGTCCGCTTATACGTACATGTCCGTATATGGGAACCTACCTGGTCAGGTCCGCTTATACGTACATGTCCGTATATGGGAACCTAACTGGTCAGGTTCGCTTATGTGTCATGTCCGTATGTGGGAACCTACCAACACTATAAATACCACATAAGCGAACCTGTTTGTAACTTTCGAGAATTCCATGCCGAAGTGCTACCGGTGTGAGGTTTAAGCTGTAAATATTGTCAAAGCAATAAAATCAGTAGTTTAAGTGAAGATCAAGCTATTTCTATCTCCGTTTCTTGTTATTCCGCACCTGAAACAGAGAAGAACGCCTCTGAACGACTCATTCGGGTCAGAACACGATCCTACAAGTGGCATCAGAGCTTGGGAGGAGGTTTTCTACAGAGAATAGCTGGATTTCATCTAAAATTTTCACTTCTACACTTTCTTTCTTCATCAGAACGAGATTTAACTGTCGGAATCCGCTCAAAATTTCACAGGTTGTAGGTAATTGTTTATAGATAAACCCTTGAAAGTTTGAGTTTGAAATTCGGACTAAAAATGGGTGAGGCTTATTTGGACATTTGAGTAGATCCGCTCGTTTGACAGTTCAAGTCCGCTTATCCGGACATATTTTGATCGAAGTCCGCTCCAAATTGCTTCATATGTTCGCTTCAAAGTCAAGTCCGCTTCATAGGTTCGCTTCAAAGTCAAGTCCGCTTCATAGGTTCGCTTCAAAGTCAAGTCCGCTTTTGTGTTCATCACAGGCACGCTTCAAAGTCTGGTCCGCTCCAGTGTCACTTAATTTCATAGATTCGCTTTTAGTGACAAACTCAGTCGGTTCGCTTATTCAGTCATCATTAGATCTGCTTTTATAACACATCATTTCAATTGAATGTGAACAGTGAGAGGTCCAATGAAATCATCTTGATTAGAGAGTGTTGGCTGTTGCGTATGACTAAAAGACTTTAAGTATAATAAAGTGGTCAAATGAATTGATTTGTGAAATTAAATGTTTGGCGGCCCAATAGTTTTTGTATTACATCACAGTTGTCGGCATTTTTTGAAAGTCACAAATTAATAGTTGAGGTCCAATCAAATGTTTCGCTTATAAAGTCACTCAACATACTGATTCCATTTTGGTCGGCCATAATCAAGTATTGATTCAATCATATAATAGTAATAATATTAGTTTGACAGCCCAATGAAAGATTTTTAAAAGATACTTTTGTTGGCCCTTTTGTTATACTTATTGCATCAAGTGTTAAACAGACATCGGCCCAATCATAGTTGTGATTTTTTTAAAGCGGCCCAATTACAATCACTATTGTTTAACGAAAATCAAAGTAGGTGATTAATTGGTTTGTCAACGTCATTGTTCACTAATTCAAAGTTTGCGGCCCAATCAGAGTAATATCAAGGTTTGTCAGTTTGCACGTGATAGAGATTTGTATTGTGTGTCAAGGCCAAATAAATCAGTGTGTCAAAGGTTCAAGGCTCACGGTTTGATTATTCAAAGGTCCAGTTCATTTGGAGTAAGGTCAAGTTGTTTGAATTTGATCCAAGTCATAGCAGTCCGCACAGTTTGTCAACCTTCAGTTTGCATAGTTTGTCAATCCTCAGTTCGCACAGAATATTCATCAGTTCGAGTAATTCAGTTCGCACAGAGTATCAATTTGATTCAGTTGCTTTGATAAGTGTTTTAAACTGATTGTATTTTGTTTGTTTGTGTACGTCAGGTGATACAGGTGTGTAACATGGACGAGGAATTCTACAACGCATTCGCTACTCCGAGTAACCCAATCACTGTTGCTCAAACCACAATGCTCAAAAACGAAATGGGAACAATGCAAAAACCACCCAAACTGTTGAACATGGAAGAATATAAAGGATGGGAGGGTCGGTTCGAGAACTGGGTACAAGCGAACTATCTTGATGCATGGGAGTGTGTGGAAACAAAGTATGTGAGACCGCTAAATGATGATGAAGAGGAAGTGGCGATCAAAGACATGAGTGCCGATGACAAGAAGAAGTACAAAAATGAGAAGATGATGTTAAGCATGTTACAAAAAGCTGTGAAAGAAGATATTATGGTTTTGTTACAACACAACGTGAGTTCATATTCAATATGGAAAGCGTTGCGTTCAAAGTTTGTTGGAAGTCAGGAGATGGTGAAAAACAAGAAGTCGCTTTTGAAAAAAGAGTTTCATTTGTTTAGAGGATTGAAGAACGAGGGTACAAAACAGATCATTGAACGATATTGCAACTTGTTGGTGAACATGAAGAGGTTAAGCATTAACAAAGACAATGAAGAGTTAATTGAAAAACTTGCTGATGCTTTACCACATGAAATTTGGGGAACTTATCTGATGATGCTCAGGAACAAAAAGGGTTTTAGCACGTTAACTTTGAGCAAACTTATTGAAAAGTTGGAAGCTCAGGAAATGGAACAAAGAAAAATTGTTCGAATGAAAGATTTCGATGGTGAACAGGATATTGGGTTGTATTATAAAGCAGCAGTGAATGAAAAGTCTTCAAATCTATCTCCGAAAATAGAAACTTCTTACAATGCCAAGAATTCTCTTGGAAGTTCATCATCAGGATCAAACAGCAAAACAAGTTTTACATCATTTCCATCTTTTGATCCAAACATTTTAGCAACGAAAAATGGAAGAAAACTTTAGTGCAATATTGTATTAAATCTTGAAAATGATCAAGATTATTCTGAGGAAGTTGCTAAAAACCACATGTCTTTATTAGGAATGGTTTTAGAGTCTTACAGTTGTTTTGTTGCAGGTCGTATCGGAAATCCAATGCTAACAAAGGAAGATTACGACCAGATAGATGCTGAAGAGATGGAGCTAATGGACATAATGTGGTGTTTGGCTAGCGTGTTACAGAGAGCTGAGAAATCCAAGCAGATCACGGGGAGAGATGATCTTCGTGAAGCTAATGTTTCTACTTTAGGTTTTGAAAAATCTAAAGTCACTTGTTTTCGTTGTAGAGAGAAGGGACACTTCAAGAGGGAGTGCACTAACTGTGAAGCAAGTGGAGCTCAGAATCCTTTCAACAACAACAATGATTACTATCGGAAAGCCATCTATCACCAAGTTGGTCAACAATCATCTCAACAACATAAACATCAAGCTCAAATTGCACATGGAAGAGATGTGATTGAAGATACTGGAAAAAGAGCTTGTGTGGTTAATCAAAATGAAAAGAAATCATTCAACTGGGATAATTACATATCATCTGATGGAAAAGCTTGTGTGATTGATCAAGATGATGAGAAATTACCTGAGGGTTTTAGCTGGGAAAATTTTACTTGGGATAATTATATTCCTGATCAAGCAACAACCCACATAGCTTTTGTTGCCAAAGTTGAAGATGAAAGTGATGATGATACTGAGTACTATGCTAAACAGATGGCAAAACATTTGAAGATGTTAGCAGAAAGTGATAGTGAGGATGAGAAGGCAAAGAAGAAAAAGAAGAAGGTGAAAACACCGGTGAGCAGTGATGATGAAACAACTCCGGTGATTCGAAAGAAAGTGAAAGTTCCAGAGTTCAAGATTGATAAAGAAGCTGTTGCTAAAAAGAGTCCAATAATTTGTGAAAATTGTGAAGTTGTAAAGAAACAAAATAGTTCTTTGATTCACAATATGAACAGACTAAAGGAATCTTATGGTGTGCTCAACAAAGCGATGAACATGTACAATAACACAAGTGAAGAGCAAGCAACTGCAATGAAAACACTTCAGGGAGCTTTCATGGTCAAACAAAAAGTTGTAAACAACTATATTGAAAAGTGTGCTGATCTCGAACAAAAACTTGAACTTCAAAGAATTGAAACTGAAAGAGTTAACCGTTTATTAAAGAGTTATTCATGTTCGTCTTATGTCATTGACAGGATTTATCCGATGGCTGAAAGCTTGAAGGCATTTGAAGATAATGAAGTAACTGAAGAAAAGAAAGTTTCAGAAGAGAAGGTTGAAGAAAAGACTCCAGTGAAAAAGACCAAAAGGAAGAAAGACTCTGAAAAGACACCATCTGGTAAGAAACTAAGTGTCAGTTACAACAAGTGTCCACCCCCGCTGGAAAATGGATATCTGGCTAGGAATCCAAATGATAAAAGAGTCAAAAAGGCATACAGTGGGAGTCGGAGTCGTCAGTCAATCTACCAGACAGTATTGATGTTGTGTTTACATCGTCTGACACTGATCAACAGTCTCAATTGATGAAGAAATTCGTGGATCATGTGTTAGAAAACGATGACATAGAGGAGTCAAAGTCGGAGTTTGCGTCGGAGTCAAAGTCTGGGTCAAGCACTCCGTGTCAAACAGAAAAACAGGACAAAATAGTTTATGATAGAAAATTTCTGTTATCAAAATCTAATTTGGATGATGGATTGTTTAAAGTTGCATACACTTTGAATGATTCTGACAAATTATATTCTGATGAGGAATTTCCAATAAGAGGTGTCAAAACTGAATTGATAAACAAGGTTTTCAAACTCACAGAAATTAATATTTCTGAAATAAAAGACTTATGTCTTAATGAAAAACCTAAAAAATACACCTCAAGAGTACAACAAAGATTGAACAAGAAAAAGAATTACAGTTCTGGTTCAGGTTTCCAAAAGAAATCAAACCATAACGGTAATTTCAAAAAGAAAGGATAAGGTTTTACTCCTACAGAAAAACAGAAAAATGAAAAATATGTTCGTGATTTTAAATCCAAAATGACATTTGTTTCAGGAACGTCATCTGAGGAAGAAGAAAAGAAAGATTTCTAGAGACAGTCAAACAATGAATTCCTTGCAAAGAAGCAAGATGAAGTGAAGAAAATGACTAAACAGAAGAAAGATACGAAAATATGTTTCCGATGCAACATTGTTGGACATATTTCCCGAGATTGTTCTAAGGCAATACAATCAAAACAGGGAGTATTTCGTAAACTCAAAGAGAAAGTGGTTGAGTTCGAACCCCCTTTTGATAGAACAAAATTGTTTAAAGATTCTACATTTGAAATTGGTGAGAGTTCGAACAAGTTTTACAAGAAGAGAGCTCAATCTGACAACCAGAAATGGGTTGTTAAGAAAGTTGGTGAAAGCTCTAGCGATGATTCTGATAGGTCAAAATCAGAGGAGCTATCTTCAGGCGATGAAACTGATTCCACAAAGTCAGTTGAGCCATATGTTGTTTCAAAATGTGAACCTGTTTTAAAAGATGAAAAATCAGTTCCGATTGTGAATGATGAAGATTTTCCATCACTTCGGGCTGAAAATTATAAAAAGAAAATTGGTAAAACTGAAATTTCTAACCAATTTTATAATGATAAACAGGAATTTGATGCTGAAAAGGTCTTTAATCCCAAAGTTCAACATATCTTTGGTAAGATGATTGATCGAAAAGTCAAGGGGTTTAAGGAATTTTATGAGAAGAAGAGGAAAGGTAAGAAACCGAGTGCTGGTGACTCGGTGAAACCCAAGGCTGGTCAGGCTTGGGTGGATATTTTCTTCGACTAAAAACCTGACTTGCCGGAGCTCCCAGGTTTGTCAGCGAGGAGCAGGTATCGGCATCTTTCTTGAGTTTTATTCGGTAATGTCAATCATTCAAAAGGTAAAAGGTTTGTTTATGTTTGCTTACTAGTGGTATTTGTTGGTTATAATTATAAGTGGTTAGGAGAGTTGATGGTGCTTGATTGCATATGGTAAATCAAGGACATTAATTTGTACTTGTATTTTCCTACAAGTTGTTGAAAGACAATATGATGAACCACATCCCCGAATCTATTATTGATAATTCTACAAGTGGTAAAATCAATCCAACTTATTTTCCAGAAAAACCATTTTGATTAAAACAAAACTTAAGTGTTTTGAAATCTAAATGGGAAAATATTTTGTTGATAGGGGGAGTTCTAATTGTTTATGCCTAGTGAATGGCGATTTGATGCAATTTCATGTCAGTTGTCAAGTTTTGTACAGTTTGTTTTATATTTAATGTTTCTAGTGGGTCAAGAGCTTTGGTAGTTTTCAAATTTCTTTAATGTGTTTGCATTTTAGGGGGAGTATAAAATTTCAGAAAATCCAAAAACATTAGAAAATTTGAAAAAAAGTCAAAAACATGATAAAATTTAAAATGAGTTTTTGTTGCATAAAAGAGGAAATGATAGTACATCAGTGGACTATCACAACATGCTAAAGAATTGGAAAGTCAAAATGTGATAAACGATCTTACTGTGGATGTGTCAGTAGATTTTCGCACATTTAGTAAATTGAAACGAGATATAAACCTAAATTCAAACTTACTTGATTTATGGGTAACTATTCTTGGATATATGGGTAACCCCCGAAATCTTGTTTGAAAGGTCCCTCTTTCTGAGATACTAGGTCTTTATACTCAGTGATATCTGGGGTATTATCCCGAGACTTCTGCTGAATGGAAGTTCTGACCTAGTCCCCGGATAATGCTTTCTGCAAAATGCTTGAAACATAGCATCGCCCTCAGCAAGCTGATGAAACAATAAAATTGATAGTCGCTGCTGTTGAAATCAAAAGATCCTCTAAAGGGGACACACCGAAAAGTCGAAGCCGTCATCTCTCTGCGTATACGGAAGTATCGACCTGAGCTCTCACGGCCCTCGCACATAACCCCTTTACAGATATCATCTATGGTATACTCACCTATAAGACTGAACATTGGGATCTGGATACAGGAGTATATTCGAGTGGAGTGATACACAATTAAGTTTAAGTTTCTAAAACATTAATATCATATCTCGAAATGATTGAAATTTGTGTGAAAATTTAAAGTGGACCAATATACTGACAATCTAGGTAAATTGTTTAGAACTGAGAATGTTTAAAGCTTAACGGTGTTAGTGATTTGTCTTAAAACTGATATGATCCTCTTGCACAAACTCACAAAAATATTGTCTGTAAATAGTTCATTTCTGCATGTACTTTCTTTTAGAAAATCCAAAAAGATTTTTGGTGTGTTAGCATAAATTTTTGAAAAGTCAAAAAGATTTTCGACGACTGATATTGAAAAGCTGATTTTCAAAATTCTAAGTGCTAAACATGATGAACAGTTGGTTTGGGAGATTGTGTTTGTTTTGATAAGAAAATTGTTACAATTTCTAGTGGTTCATCAGTATCTGATTGGTTGATTAGTTTGTGATTAATGATGTCTATATGCTTAAATGTTTATCATAAAACTTATGTTTGTGGTAGAGTTGTTGTGTAGGAAGAGTCAGAATGTGAGGGGGAGTGCATGTTGGAGATGAGGAACTTAAAGATGTCAACATCTAAGAGAAGAATTTTGTTGGTGATTTAAGAGTAAGAGATGAAGAAAGAGAGAGAGAAGCCCAAAGACTGATCAAGACTGAAGGTGCGAAGATACGACACTGTCAAAGACTCGATGAACGACTCCGTCAACATCTGAGGGGGAGTTTGGTTCCATTTCCGGGAATCGAACCAGGGTCTCCTGGGTGAAAGCCAGATATCCTAACCGCTGGACGGCAATGGAACCACTTGTAGGATCGTGTTCTGACCTGAATGAGTCATTCAGAGGCGTTCTTCCCTGTTTCAGG
The DNA here is from genome assembly GCF_002127325.2 of Helianthus annuus. Taxonomy (NCBI): domain Eukaryota; kingdom Viridiplantae; phylum Streptophyta; class Magnoliopsida; order Asterales; family Asteraceae; genus Helianthus; species Helianthus annuus. The sequence continues at coordinate 67,136,317 of NC_035439.2, read as the reverse complement.
TGCGGAATAACAAGAAACGAAGATAGAAATAGCTTGATCTTCACTTAAACTACTGATTTTATTGATTTGACAATGTTTACAGCTTAAACCTCACACCGGCAGCACTTCGGCATGGAATTCTCGAAAGTTACAAACAAGTTCGCTTATGTGGTATTTATAGTGTTGGTAGGTTCCCACATACGGACATGACACATAAGCGAACCTGACCAGTTAGGTTCCCATATACGGACATGTACGTATAAGCGGACCTGACCAGGTAGGTTCCCACATACGGACATGTACGTATAAGCGGACCTGACCAGGTAGGTTCCCATATACGGACATGTACGTATAAGCGCACCTACTCTCTAAAACACATATACTCTCCAGTTTTCTCGTAAAACGCGCCCTGATCTAACAATCTAAAACTAAGACTCGATCCAAGACGAATCGACAGATGTAGTGCACCAACACATAGCACAAAATGTTCAGCATTCTCGCCATAGGTGGTATGAAAGCGTGGTAACATGCTGGAAACACTTATATACAGGAAGTACCAGCGGTGTATCCACCATGTTTCGACCATGTTACGTCCGTCTCGTCATTCGGTGTCATGTTACGTATCGTGTTTTGCCATCCACAATAGTACACTCCATTACTTTCATGCGCTTTTACCAGTTTCGTAAGTTGTTTCACATAGCATAATCATGTTTTTCGTAGTTTAATCAAGATTCCCACATAGCATAACACAATGATTAAAGTATCATAAATTTAGTTTGATCCTGAGATATTAATATTATCGTTTTCGATTGCGAAGATACGTGCGATTCGTGTAAAAGTCTCGAAACGAACAAAGTATCAAGTATAAAACCACATGTAAATCAAGATAACATAAAAGATAGGCTCATGAAACATAGGACTGTTCCGGGTAGAGGAACGTCGATTAACCAAAGTGAATTGAAACCCTCTCGAATTGAGGCAACGTGCCTTGGCTTACTCAGAAAAATACGTCATCGATGTTAGGCCTACGATATTTGTCCTTTCGGTCACTACACGTCTCTAATTGATCAGGAATTTCGAGACTTTAGCGACACTGAAAATCAAAGAGTGGGACTAGTTTTCAAGATGTGAGTTTCACCTCTAACTTGACAACATCGTACCCTAATAGTGTCGGTACTTATCAGTAGATAAGACCTACTAGATTATGATACGGAAATTTCCTTCAAGTTCGGGCGTCACTCCTGACTTGAAGGTAAATATCGTGCAAAATACAAACACCGCTCAGCAGCGTTTTCAAAGCATCCAAGTGTGTATTGTGTTAGCCTTAGGAAATGCTTGTAATGTTTAACAGGAAGGTATTGCTAGGAAGCAAGTACGGTAGAATGTATAAGTCTTAGACAACAGATAAGAGTCAAGATTCCTAGAACTATAGACTAGGCAAAGTATTCCAACTTTCCTAATTCCCTATAGTTATGGCTCTGATACCAATCTGTCACACCCCAACCGATGGCGAAAACATCGGGGAGCGGCAATAAGCGTTCAGATTGCTCAAGAGTTTCCATAACACTAGTAGTTTCAACATAGATTAATTAAATTCATGACATTGTCTAAAAGTCAATCACGATCACAACTACACAAAGTATCAAATTACATCAAGATTCAAATATCCTTTAAAAGTTCCTGATTTAACTAGGTGAGTTTCAAAGCATCATCCTAGCTTGTTTCTTCAGCGTCCATACTTATCAACCTTCAACATGTATTAAAATACTATCAACAAAAATGTTGGCGAGTATACAAGTTTGAGTACGTAATAGCATAATAGTTTAAAACATTCCAAAACACATATCTGTGACAACCCTCACCAAATCAGGTATCCGTACGAATTAATTAATATTTAATTAACGCTTAATTACTGTGCTTGCTTACAGTTGTGAATAAACTGCTACATGATTTCTGAAATATACATAACCATGCATCATACTTTACTTGCTGTCACTCCATTATTTACACAGAACTATAGTGACAAACTTGATGCACAAAAAGCACAGTAGCACAATAAACGGATAACCCAGTAAACATGCTGACATAGCCAGCATCAGACAGGCACTGTCTCTAAGGCCAGTATGAGCCGGGAATAGTTCACTACACTAGTAGGGAGTGTAGGGAGGTGAGTATTGTAAAAAACTGTGTCACTAGGTGATAGTTATAGTGACCGGATGTGCCAAAAACATGTGTTAAACACAAAATCCTGCACTTTATTACAAAATTCAGCATTTAAACTAACTAGTAAAGTGCAAAAAACATGGGAAAATAATACTAGACACTTTCCAAAGTGTCGGGAATTCATTGTGTCACTAAAAATAATATTAAAGACACTTTTAATGCTTATTTAGCACTTTAACGGATCAGTATCCAACTGAACAACCGGACTTTACCCGGGACATAAAAATATTGACAATGACATTTTATTTTTCCTTTTCTGAGCTAGTTAGGGTCCCCGAACACCCTAACACCCGTTACAAAACACTACACACTAGTAACTAGTTTAATCACCTAACTAAACAAACTAACACCTAACCATTTAGTTGAAATCAAACCATACCCCTTAACCCCCCCCCCCCCTGACCGAATCGGACCCCTTAGGGGACACACTCTTACAATTTTGAATATTTTATTTCTTGTTGTCTAAAATCTTCATGACACTTTATATGTTGGTTAAATTCCTAATATGGTTTATATATATGACCATAAGATCATTATCATTCACTTCAACACACTTCAAAAATTTGCTCATCTCTCTCCCTCTCATCACTCTCGGCTGAGAACTCCCACACACCCACCATCACTTTCCAACTTTGATCTTGATAAACCACATACAATCCAAGGTGCTAAAGTTCATACGAGGAGGCTCGGTGGTTACGGAATCACAAGGACCTCTCTACATCGCTTTTATCCACCTAGTTTTCGCTTTGATTCTTCCCTAGCCTTGAGCTAGTTGTAAGTGATTCTAAACACCCTCTTGATCTTGTTTAAGGTGGTTGATAAGAAATTTAACAGGTAAAACTCAAGAACATGTGAAAACAAAACTAAAAGTCTTGTAAGAAAGATGAACAAGGTGGTTAAAGAGTAAATAATAGTGTAAAACTCATCAATCTTGTTTAGTTATGGTTATTCTATGTTGTTGGTTGCTAGCAGTGGAACGGATCGTCATCTAACCACGCTAGATCATGTTCATGGAACATGAACTAGCATTATGTTAAGTAGGAAAGTTACAAGATGACGAATCCTTTCATACATAAACATGAACTTGTGTAAAAATAGTTTTTCTTGTAAAAAGGAGTTCTAAACAAGTGGATCTAAAGATCTACAAGTGGTATTTTCGAAGAACCAAGTGTAAGGTGCAAAGCACGTTTAAAAGCCGGATCTTTCATGAAACAAAAGTAATTTTGTGAACAAACAAGTGTGTAAACACTTGTGTGACAAAAGGTTTTAACAAAGAAATATTTTTGTAATTAATGACTAAGAAGTTGTAAAGTTACATGTTCTTTGAAAATAAAGTTTTCAAGAAACCGATTTTATTTTCAAAGATAGAAAGATCTACTAAAAATGTTGCAAGATTACTACGTATTTTCACATAACCTACAAGTTCAGGTGTTTACGATTTATACTAGTTTGATATTTTGATATTGAATATTGATGATTGAAAATTGATTAATTGAGTTGTTAAAAGAAAATGATACGCTTGTAAGCGTGGCCACCTCCAGTTACAGAGGAAACTCTGGCGAAATTTTTCTAGAAATATAACACTTGGAAAATATTTTTTTTTCCAACAAGTGTTATGAATATATTTTTGACTTATTTTTCCAAATAAAAATTCGCCATGAATTTTTATTACAAAATAACCAAGTGTCGGAGGTGGATTTCCATAAATGAAACTTGTTAAATATATGTTTAGAATATATATTTTCATAATAACACTTGTGAGAATTTTATGATTATTTTGTGAACTACATAAATATTATTTTTAGGGTAAAAATAATATTACTGGAATACACTGAACAGTAACAACTCCAAAATAATACTAATGCCCTCACAATAAATATTTAAGTTACACCGGTATTATTATTACCACACGAACCTTAAAATGTAACTTATGTATTTTTAGAAAATACTCTTAAATGCGTATTTGATAGAAGTATTATTTTGGAAAATTGTACGGAATAAAATATTATATTTTTGGGAAAAATATGTATATTTTGGAGATAGAATATTTTAGACAAATGAATTAAAATATATTTTATTAAGTGAGACTTAATAATATATTTTGAAAGTATATGAACGCACATGTATTAAAACCCCCATCCTTGGGAAGGAATATAAGTAATACATAATTACGAAGTGTAAATACGAAATAGTTGTCTAACTATTTCCCAAAAACGTTAAACCTTAAGCCAAGGCACGGTCGTCCATCTAATAGAAGTTAGTACGTGTAGGTCGTCACGCCGCATGTTGACTGGGAGATTACTATTCCGAGACGCACTTCAGTGAGTTCATGTTTCCCCCTTTTCTCTTAACTGTTTTCAGTTTTATACTTCGGGGGTGAAATACATGTTACTATGATTACGAATACTTTTTACATGGTATGGTTAGCGTAAGGAGGGTTACTACTTAGATCATGTGAGTGGGTAGGCGGGAACTGGAGGCCATTAATCCTCATGGTAGGACCGAGGGTCTTTAGCGGTAGATCTATCTGGGTGTAGCGAGCCCAGCCCTAGGCCCAACAGTACGGACCTCGGGGTGACTTGGTACCCGACGCAAAAATCTGCTAGGTTTGAGTCTTCCTACTGCACTTCACACATATCAATGGCCTTGCAAACCATTGGTGATCTCTTTATTTCCTTATTTGCTACATACCAGGGATTTTCATATTACAAAGGTTTTATATACTCACATTACATGAACTCGCTCAACATTTTTGTTGATTTTTCCAACTTACATGTATTTCAGGCAATTAAGGATCTGGCACGGTATGCTACGTTTTCACGCTGCGTAAGAGTTATGGGGTCATCCAAGTTTAGGGGTTGTGGCTTTTACCTGGACGAGTCACAGTTCTTAAACTACGTCTGTTTCATGTTTGTGGTTATGTCTTATGAACAATGTTTTTATTTTGTCTTGTTGTAATTCCGTTGCATGTGTCAACGTTTTAAAACCATGTTGTGGTACTTTTATTTTAAAACTTAAATCAATGGATGATCTGCATGGTTTTACTTTCATATAGCTTTGTTGTGATTAAGCTATGGTATTAAGAAGTCACACCAAATTAACCCACGCTTCCGCAAAGCCAGGGTGTGACAGCTTGGTATCAGAGCCAGGTTCATAGCGAACTAGGATTCCTTCTCGAGTCTAGACTATGATTACTAGGGCTCTCACGAAAACCTTTTTACATTGCATACACTACGTCCAGATCCAGAGTACAAAACATTTTTACAAACAAGAGTATAAGCACATCTTATTTGTAGTTAAGGCTCAGTCTTAGAGGCTAAGGGAGTAGTCTAGTGGGACTAGGAGGCTCAGTCTGAGAGGCTGAGGGAATAGTCTAGTGGGACTAGGAGGCTAAGTCTGAGAGGCTGAGGGAGTAGACTAGTGGGACTAGGAAGATCAGTCTGAGAGGCTGGGTAGGTAGTTTGAGACACTAGGAGATTCAGTCTGGGAGGCTGGGAGATTAGACTAGTAGGACTAGGAGAACTATTTGATTGCTTATTGGTGACTAACATGTTTATTTGATTATATGATTGATTGTTTGTGCATGTATGTGTTTGTGTTACAGACGTCATGCCTTCATCTGATACTGGAGAGTCGGACACTATAGACCCCATGGCCGTAGTATCAGACGACATAGTTTCATCAGAGCCCGAGGTGTATACTTCAGATACTACCAGCACGGACGATGATGACTTCCAGCCCTTTGCGCTGCCTGATGTCGTAGTAGAGCCCGCTGATGGCCATCTTGTTGGGGATTTGCCGCTCGTGGTGATCCCTGCTGCTGTGCCCCTTGCCGCTTACCCTATTGTTGATATGCCCCTTGACGTAGTCTCTGACGACAACGTCGATCTATTCGAGGAGGATGACTTTGAGGGCAAGGCCCATATTGCTGTTGGTGATATTCTACTTCTTGCTGATGCTCCTGCAGAGGAGACTCCCATTCATTCACCTGTTCCAGACTCATTTGAGTCTGTGGCATCTGCACCTTCACACACGCAGGGAGTGCAACACCATTCGCACGACACAGACCCTGATTTGGTGTCATCCGCTGCACCTGCACCTGCCCATAGCTTTGAGTTCGATCATGATGTTGATGATGATTCGGATCCTGTTTTTCCACCTGCCTTTGATCCCGATCATGACATTGAGTTTATTCATTTAGACCAGCCCATGGAGGATCCTGTAGCCCCTGTTGATCCCTTGTTTGCTGATCTAGCTGATTTTGAGATGGAGTTTGTTGATCCGGAGCCTGCTGTAGCCCCTGAGCCGGTAGTTGCTCCTGACCCCGCGTTAGAGCATGACACTGATCATGCCGATGCACCTGCTGTAGTTCCTTTGGTTGGTGATATACCTGTTGATGATCATCCTGTTGTTGTTCCACAGTTGGTGGATGATCATGTTGCTATTGATGCTCATGTTGATGCTCCTCATGTTGCTGACATTCCTGCTGATCCTGTTGTCGCACCACATCCTGATCCCATGCTAGTGATGTTCGACCACGCACCTTTTGCGACCCATATCGACCCACGATATGCTCACACCCACAATGGGTGGATAGACGATGATGATCATTTCCCACCTTTCGTGGTACCTGCTACACCACCTGTAGCCCCTGTTTTAGCCCCTGTTTCAGTTCCTATTGATGTTCCTTTGATTCCCACACATACTACAGACGTTCACCGCACCGACTTACCTATTACATTTCTTCAGGACATACCTCCACCACGTCCTGGGGAGGGTTCATCTCGTCAGCCATTTGGTCATGTACCTTTCATGTCAGGAGGGGATAAGTTTGTACCCCGGATTTCTCATCCTACTTTTGTTCCCCCTGTTACCCCATCTGCTGTACCATCCTTCGCTCCATCTAGTGAGCCGTTCCTCTAGACTTCGCCACCCATTATGCCACCGTCTGATCCTTATCATCCTTACCACATGGGGTATTCTACAGAGGATATTTTCAGATCCTTCATGATACATCAGGAGGCGCTGACCCGTCGCGTGCAGGAGCTGGAGAGAGCTCAGCGACTCCCGTGCCAGTGCCAGACTCCACCTGCAGTATCACACCCTCCTCGTCCGTTACCTCCTGATTCTGCCGCTCGTTTTTGGACTCCTGAGCAGCAGATAGCTTACTTGATGCGTTCTCATCGCGCTATGGAGGAGGATTGGCTTCATATGCGCCTTTTGCTCTTTTCTCGTTTTCCCCCTCCTCCACCGCCATCAGCTTAGGCCTTTTTGTACCACGCGGGTAGACTGTTGATGAGAGGACCGCGATTGCACAGATTGCACAGCCTTTTTGGAGACCGCATTTTGGAGGATTATGACTTTTGATGTCTTGTATATTGGTTGTTGTGGACATTGACGTGATAGTTTTGGACTAGGGCGATGTGGCCCTTAGTCATGGATGTTGTATGATACAGTTGTGTACTTGTAAACCTTACATTGTGGTCTCGATTTATGATAGTGCAATTGCAGTATTCTCATCATATGTGATGTGTGATTGATTGTTTGTGTTCTATTACATGAGATGTTATGTGTTTGATTTATTTATAACATGAGATGTTATGTGTTGATATTTTTGCTATATACGTACACTTTACTTACTATGACCTGACCAACATGAACCATCTTTTAGAAGATGCCTCCAAGACGCCAGACGCGTATGCCTGCCAACGAGGCAGAACTTCAAGGAATCATCGCTGCCGCCATTGCGCAGTATGCAGCCTCACAAGGAGGAACCAGCGGAAGTAATTCGAACAACAACGGCAATAACAATCCGCCTCATGGTAATGTTAAGTCGTTGAGACATACTACAATACATTTGGACATTTTTAGCATGTTCGCTAATACCATTTGTATATTCTAACGTATGTGCAGGGTGCACTTACAAGCAGTTCCTTGACTGCAAACCTGTAAACTTTGACGGCACCGGAGGTGCTGTGGCTTTTGTCAGATGGGCCGAGAAGACGAAATCTGTTCTCCGGATGAGCAAGTGCGCTCCAGACCAACAAGTGACTTACATTTATGGGCTATTCTTGGACGGAGCCCTATCCTGGTGGAACTTACAAGTTCAAACTCTTGGTGAAGCCGCAGCTTATGGGATGACATGGACTGAGCTGAAGGAGCTCATGCAAAGAAAGTACTGTTCACGTGCGGAGATTCAGAAGCTGGAAACGGAATTCTGGCACTTGAAAATGGAAGGTCCCAAAATCGCGGAGTATGTTCAGAGATTCCACGACCTGTCTCATGTGGTACCTTATATGGTTACACCGAAATTCAAACGAATCGAGCGCTTTATTTGGGGTTTAGCACCTCAGATCTGAGTATGGTCACTACTTCCAAGCCTGCAACAATCACAGAGGCCATCGATCTGAGCGTGGCTCTTACTGAGGAAGCCGTCCGCTTAAACAAGTTTTCGAATGTTGAGCAGAAAAAGAAGGAGACTCACGTAGAGTCATCTGGCGAGAACAAAAGGAAGTTCTCAAACTTCAAACAAGGAACAAGCGGTGTTGACAAGAAAGGAGAATCAAGCACACCGGTCCAAGCTGCAACCGGTGTTGGAAAGAAAGGAAAAGGTTATATGGGTACACACCCCAAGTGTAACACCTGCCAGCGTCACCATCCTGGCCGGTGTGGGCCAAAAGTATGCGAAGCTTGTGGAAAAGTTGGACATTTGAAGGATAACTGCTGGGCCAATGCTGGCCGGGGTGGCCAAGGAGGTTTTGGAAATAAGAACAATAATCGTGGAGGTAATGGAAATCATGCAGAAGGAAATAACGAAGGAAATGGAAACCGAGGCAACAACGCGAATCAAGCTGGTAATGCAAACCGAAACAACAATACACAAGCTGGGAATGGAGGTGGTAACGGGCAGAAACTTGGCTGTTTTAACTGTGGTGACATTGGACATTTTAAGAGAAACTGCCCGGAATTGAACCAAGCACGGGGAAGAGTCTTTAACATCAAGGCGAGGGAAGCGCACCAGGATCCCAATGTTGTTACTGGTACGTTCCCTATAAACCAACGCTTTGCATCCATTTTATTTGATACTGGTGCCGATTATAGCTTCGTGTCGTTAGAATTTAAGAATATGCTTGGGTTAGCCGCTAGTAAATTAGATATCCCGTACTCGATTGAATTGGCTAATGGAAAGCTGGTTGAAGCTAATGAAGTTGTCAGAGGTTGTATGATCGAGTTGGGAGAGCGTGAGTTTGCTTTGGATCTACTGCCAGTCAAGTTGGGAAGCTTCGACGTGGTAGTAGGGATGGATTGGTTATCGAGTAACAAGGCAGAGATTGTTTGTCACGAAAAGGTCATTCGCATCCCAGAAGATGGGGAAATGATTGTGGTTCATGGAGAAAAGCGCGATACACCTTTAAGAATCATCAGTTGCCTGAAATCCCAAAAGTGTTTACAAAAGGGATGTGCTACCTTCCTGGCACACATCGTGGATAAGAAGGCTGCTGAACCGAAGATCGAAGACATCCCTTTCGTGAGGGAATATCCTGAAGTCTTCCAAGAGGACTTGCCAGGATTGCCACCCCAGAGGCAAGTGGAATTCCACATTGACTTAGTTCCAGGCGCCGCGCCTGTGGCTAAGGCACCTTATCGACTTACCCCGTCTGAGATGCAGGAATTGTCGACACAACTCCAAGAGTTGTTAGACAAGGGATTTATCAGACCAAGCTTCTCACCTTGGGGAGCTCCAGTCCTGTTTGTCAAGAAGAAAGACGGTAGTTTTCGTATGTGCATTGACTACCGAGAGGTGAACAAGTTCACGATCAAGAATAGATATCCTCTGCCAAGGATTGATGATCTATTTGACCAGCTGCAAGGTTCAAGCTTTTATTCAAAGATCGATCTCCGATCTGGTTACCATCAGCTAAGCATACAAGAGGAAAGTATCCCGAAGACAGCCTTTAGGACTCGTTATGGATATTACGAGTTCCTAGTTATGCCATTTGGGTTGACAAACGCACCTGCAGTTTTTATGGACTTGATGAATAGAGTTTGCAAGCCATATCTCGACAAGTTCGTGATTGTGTTTATCGAAGATATTTTGATTTATTCAATGACGAAGGCTGAACACGAACAACATTTAAGAGCCATTCTGGAGTTGCTGAAAAAGGAACAGTTGTATGCCAAATTCTCGAAGTGCGAATTTTGGTTGCGCGAAGTCCAATTCCTTGGACATGTGGTGAATGGAGATGGGATTCATGTGGACCCCACAAAGATTGAAGCGATAAAGAATTGGGAGGCCCCAAAGACGCCAACCGAGATTCGACAATTCTTGGGTTTGGCTGGGTATTATCGAAGGTTCATCGAGGATTTTTCAAAAATCGCTCAACCACTGACACTCCTCACGCAGAAAGATAAGAAGTTTGATTGGGGAATCAAACAGGAAGAAGCATTTCAGCTGTTGAAAGACAAGCTCTGCAATGCGCCGATCTTAGCACTACCGGAAGGAACTGATGATTTTGTGGTATATTGTGACGCCTCGAGTCGAGGATTGAGTTGCGTGTTGATGCAACGCCAGAAAGTTATAGCTTACGCTTCGCGCCAAGTGAAAGTACATGAAAAGAACTATACCACGCATGACCTGGAACTAGGCGTAGTGATATTTGCATTGAAGATCTGGAGACATTATCTATATGGTACGAAATGTACAATCTTCACAGATCATAAGAGTCTGCAACACATATTCAACCAGAAAGAGCTGAATATGAGACAAAGACGTTGGGTCGAGTTGTTGAACGATTACGACTGCGAGATCAGGTACCATCCAGGGAAGGCGAATGTGGTCGTCGATGCCCTAAGTCGAAAAGAGAGGATCAAGCCCATAAGGGTTAGGGCTTTGGAGATGATTATCCAAGCAGATCTTTCACTGCGTATTCGTGTCGCGCAGAAAGTAGCTCTTAAGGAAAGGAACATTGAAGAAGAATATCTCCGTGGGATGGAGAAGCAGTTGGCACCAAACGAGGAAGGGACGTTATGTTTTATGAAAAGGATTTGGGTTCCTCTGTTTGGTGGTTTGAGAAAAGTTATTTTTGATGAGGCACACAAATCACGGTACTCTATCCATCCAGGAGCGGATAAGATGTACCAAGATCTTAAAGATTATTATTGGTGGCCTAGGATGAAAGGCAATGTTGCTGTTTACGTTAGTAAGTGTTTGACGTGCGCCAAGGTAAAAGCTGAATACTAGAAGCCTTCAGGACTTCTGCAACAACCTGAGATTTCCAAGTGGAAATGGGAACAAATTTCCATGGATTTTATAACAAAGTTGCCAAGAACGCCAAGAGGTCATGACACTATTTGGGTAATAGTGGACCGATTAACGAAATCTGCGCACTTCTTACCCATCAGAGAGAAAGATAACACGAGCAAATTAGCTGAAATTTACATGAGAGAAATCGTTGCACGCCATGGAGTGCCTCTCTCGATCATCTCTGATAGAGACGGAAGGTTTGTGTCAAGGATTTGGCAGTCCTTCCAAGAAGCTTTTGGCTCGCGATTGAATCTAAGCACTGCATTTCACCCACAGACCGATGGACAAAGCGAACGGACTATTCAGACTTTGGAAGATATGCTGAGAGCATGTGTTATGGATTTGGGTGGTAGCTGGGATAAACATTTACCATTGGTCGAATTTTCATACAACAACAGCTATCACACCAGTATTGGAGCCACGCCATTTGAAGCTCTATATGGCCGCAAGTGCAGATCACCGCTTTGTTGGTCTGATGCAGGTGATAGGCAATTGGTTGGTCCTGATGTGGTACAGGAAACCACAGATAAGATTGCACAGATCCGAGATCGCATCAAGGCGGCTCGCGATCGACAAAAATGCTATGTGGACCGAAGAAGGAAACCTCTAGAGTTTGAGGTAGGTGATATGGTATTATTAAAGGTATCACCCTGGAAGGGTGTGGCACGCTTCGGGAAGCGTGGAAAGTTGAATCCGCAGTATATTGGTCCATTCAAGATTCTGGAAAGAAATCGGTTAGTATACAAGTTGGATTTACCTGCCGAGCTGAACGGTGTTCACGATACATTCCATGTATCAAATTTGAAAAAGAGTCCAACGCAAGATACTGTTGTCATACCCGCAGACGAGATTCATATTGACGACACGCTCCATTTTGTCGAAGAACCCGTTGAGGTTACAGACTGGAAGATCAACAAAACCCACCGGAGTAGTGTCAAACTCGTCAAGGTTCGTTGGAATGCAAGACACGGTCCAGAATACACCTAGGAGCGTGAGGACCGAATGAAAGAAAAGTACCCTCACTTATTCCCCAAGACCCCTGTAACCAGAAGCAGAACCTAAAATTTCGGGACGAAATTTTTCTAACGGGGGGAGAATGTGACAACCCTCACCAAATCAGGTATCCGTACGAATTAATTAATATTTAATTAATACTTAATTACTGTGCTTGCTTACAGTTGTGAATAAACTGCTACATGATTTCTGAAATATACATAACCATGCATCATACTTTACTTGCTGTCACTCCATTATTTACACAGAACTATAGTGACAAACTTGATGCACAAAAAGCACAGTAGCACAATAAACGGATAACCCAGTAAACATGCTGACATAGCCAGCATCAGACAGGCACTGTCTCTAAGGCCAGTATGAGCCGGGAATAGTTCACTACACTAGTAGGGAGTGTAGGGAGGTGAGTATTGTAGAACTGTGTCACTAGGTGATAGTTATAGTGACCGGATGTGCCAAAAACATGTGTTAAACACAAAATCCTGCACTTTATTACAAAATTCAGCATTTAAACTAACTAGTAAAGTGCAAACACATGGGAAAATAATACTAGACACTTTCCAAAGTGTTGGGAATTCATTGTGTCACTAAAAATAATATTAAAGACACTTTAAATGCTTATTTTGCACTTTAACGGATCAGTATCCAACCGAACAACCAGACTTTACCCGGGACATAAAAATATTGACAATGACATTGTTTTTCCCTTTCTGAGCTAGTTAGGGTCCCCGAACACCCTAACACCCGTTACAAAACACTACACACTAGTAACTAGTTTAATCACCTAACTAAACAAACTAACACCTAACCATTTAGTAGAAATCAAACCATACCCCTTAACCCCCCGTGACCGAATCGGTCCCCTTAGGGGACACACTCTTATAATTTTGAATATTTTATTCCTTGTTGTCTAAAACCTTCATGACACTTTATATGTTGGTTAAAGTCCTAATATGGTTTATATATATGACCATAAGATCATTATCATTCACTTCAACACATTCAAAAATTTGCTCATCTCTCTCCCTCTCATCACTCTCGGCTGAGAACTCCCACACACCCACCATCACTTTCCAACTTTGATCTTGATAAACCACATACAATCCAAGGTGCTAGAGTTCATACGAGGAGGCTCGGTGCTTACGGAATCACAAGGACCTCTCTACATCGCTTTTATCCACCTAGTTTTCGCTTTGATTCTTCCCTAGCCTTGAGCTAGTTGTAAGTGATTCTAAACACCCTTTTGATCTTGTTTAAGGTGGTTAATAATAAATTTAATGGGTAAAAATCAAGAACATGTGAAAACAAAACTAAAAGTCTTGTAAGAAAGATGAACAAGGTGGTATTTTAGAAGAACCAAGTGTAAGGTGCAAACCACGTTTAAAAGCCGGATCTTTCATGAAACAAAAGTAATTTTGTGAACAAACAAGTGTGTAAACACTTCTGGGACAAAAGGTTTTAACAAAGAAATATTTTTGTAATTAATGACTAAGAAGTTGTAAAGTTACATGTTCTTTGAAAATAAAGTTTTCAAGAAACCGATTTTATTTTCAAAGATAGAAAGATCTACTAAAAATGTTGGAAGATTACTACGTATTTTCACATAACCTACAAGTTCATGTGTTTGCGATTTATACTAGTTTGATGTTTTGATATTGAATATTGATGATTGAAAATTGATTGATTGAGTTGTTAAAAGAAAATGATACGCTTGAAAGCGTGGCCACCTCCGGTTACAGAGGAAACTCTGGCGAAATTTTTCCAGACTTGGAAAATAATTTTTTACAAGTGTTATGAATATATTTTTGTCTTATTTTTCCAAATAAAAATTCGCCATGAATTTTTATTACAAAATAACCAAGTGTCGGAGGTGGATTTCCATAAATGAAACTTGTTAAATATATGTTTAGAATATATATTTTCATAATAACACTTGTGAGAATTTTATGATTATTTTGTGAACTACATAAATATTATTTTTAGGGTAAAAATAATATTACTGGAATACACTGAACAGTAACAACTCCAAAATAATACTAACGCCCTCACAATAAATATTTAAGTTACACCGGTATTATTATTACCACACGAACCTTAAAATGTAACTTATGTATTTTTAGAAAATACTCTTAAATGCGTATTTTGATAGAAGTATTATTTTGGAAAATTGTACGGAATAAAATATTATATTTTTGGAAAAAATATGTATATTTTGGAGATAGAATATTTTAGACAAATGAATTAAAATATATTTTATTAAGCGAGACTTAATAATATATTTTGAAAGTATATGAACGCACATGTATTAAAACCCCCATCCTTGGGAAGGAATATAAGTAATACATAATTACGAAGTGTAAATACGAAATAGTTGTCTAACTATTTCCCAAAAACGTTAAACCTTATGCCAAGGCACGGTCGTCCGTCTAATAGAAGTTAGTACGTGTAGGTCGTCACGCCGCAGGTTGACTGGGAGATTACTATTTCAAGACGCTCTTCAGTGAGTTCATGTTTCCCCCTTTTCTCTTAACTGTTTTCAGTTTTTATACTTCGGGGGTGAAATACATGTTATTATGATTACGAATACTCTTTACATGGTATGGTTAGCATAAGGAGGGTTACTACTTAGATCATGTGAGTGGGTAGGCGGGAACTGGAGGCCATTAATCCTCATGGTAGGACCGAGGGTCTTTAGCGGTAGATCTATCTGGGTGTAGCGAGCCCAACCCCAGGCCCAACAGTACGGACCTCGGGGTGACTTGGTACCCGACGCAAAAATCTGCTAGGTTTGAGTCTTATGTCATTGACAGGATTTATCCGATGGCTGAAAGCATGAAGGCATTTGAAGATAATGAAGTAACTGAAGAAAAGAAAGTTTCAGAAGAGAAGGTTGAAGAAAAGACTCCAGTGAAAAAGACCAAAAAGAAGAAAGACTCTAAAAAGACACCATCTGGTAAGAAACTAACTGTCAGTTACAACAAGTGTCCACCCCCGCTGGAAAATGGATATCTGGCTAGGAATCCAAATGATGAAAGAGTCAAAAAGGCAACAAATTTACAGTGGGAGTCAGAGTCGTCAGTCAATCTACCAGACAGTATTGATGTTGTGTTTACATCGTCTGACACTGATCAACAGTCTCAATTGATGAAGAAAGTCGTGAATCATGTGTTAGAAAACGATGACATAGAGGAGTCAAAGTCGGAGTTTGCGTCAGAGTCAAAGTCTGGGTCAAGCACTCCGTGTCAAACAGAAAAATAGGACAAAATTGTTTATGATAGAAAATTTATGTTATCAAAATCTAATTTGGATGATGGATTGTTTAAAGTTGCATACACTTTGAATGATTCTGACAAATTATATTCTGATGAGGAATTTCCAATAAGAGGTGTCAAAACTGAATTGATAAACAAGGTTTTCAAACTCACAGAAATTAATATTTATGAAATAAAAGACTTATGTCTTAATGAAAAACCTAAAAAATACACCTCAAGAGTACAACAAAGATTGAACAGGAAAAAGAATTACAGTTCTGGTTCAGGTTTCCAAAAGAAATCAAACCATAACGGTAATTTCAAAAAGAAAGGATTAGGTTTTACTCCTACAGAAAAATGAAAAATATGTTCGTGATTTTAAATCCAAAATGACATTTGTTTCAGGAACGTCATCTGAGGAAGAAGAAAAGAAAGATTTCTGGAGACAGTCAAACAATGAATTCCTTGCAAAGAAGCAAGATGAAATGAAGAAAATGACTGAACAGAAGAAAATACGAAAATATGTTTCCGATGCAGCATTGTTGGACATATTGCCCGAGATTGTTCTAAGGCAATACAATCAAAACAGGGAGTATTTCGTAAACTCAAAGAGAAAGTGGTTGAGTTCGAACCACCAATTGATAGAACAAAATTGTTTAAAGATTCTACATTTGAAATTGGTGAGAGTTCGAACAAGTTTTACAAGAAGAGAGCTCAATCTGACAACCAGAAATGGGTTGTTAAGAAAGTTGGTGAAAGCTCTAGCGATGATTCTGATAGGTCAAAATCAGAGGAGCTATCTTCAGGCGATGAAACTGATTCCACAAAGTCAGTTGAGCCACATGTTGTTTCAAAATGTGAAGCTGTTTTAAAAGATGAAAAATCAGTTCCGATTGTGAATGATGAAGATTTTCCATCACTTCGGGCTGAAAATTATAAAAAGAAAATTGGTAAAACTGAAATTTCTAACCAATTTTATAATGATAAACAGGAATTTGATGCTGAAAAGGTCTTTAATCCCAAAGTTCAACATATCTTTGGTAAGATGATTGATCGAAAAGTCAAGGGGGTTAAGGAATTTTATGAGAAGAAGAGGAAAGGTAAGAAACCGAGTGCTGGTGACTCGGTGAAACCCAAGGCTGGTCAGGCTTGGGTGGATATTTTCTTCGACTAAAAACCTGACTTGCCGGAGCTCCCAGGTTTGTAAACGACGAGCAGGTATCGGCATCATTCTTGAGTTTTATTCGGTAATGTCAATCATTCAAAAGGTAAAAGGTTTGTTTATGTTTGCTTACTAGTGGTATTTGTTGGTTATAATTACAAGTGGTTAGGAGAGTTGATGGTGCTTGATTGCATATGGTAAATCAAGGACATTAATTTGTACTTGTATTTTCCTACAAGTTGTTGAAAGACAATATGATGAACCACATCCCCGAATCTATTATTGATAATTCTACAAGTGGTAAAATCAATCAAACTTATTTTCTGGAAAAACCATTTTGATTAAAACAAACTTAAGTGTTTTGAAATCTAAATGGGAAAATAATTTGTTGATAGGGGGAGTTCTGATTGTTTATGCCTAATGAATGGCGATTTGATGCAATTTGATGTCAGTTGTCAAGTTTTGTACAGTTTGTTTTATATTTCATGTTTCTAGTGGGTCAAGAGCTTAGGTAGTATTCAAATTTCTTTAATGTGTTTGCATTTTAGGGGGAGTAGAAAATTTCAGAAAATCCAAAAACATTAGAAAATTTGAAAAAAAGTCAAAAACATGATAAAATTTAAAATGAGTTTTTGTTGCATAAAAGAGGAAATGATAGTACATCAGTGGACTATCACAACATGCTAAAGAATTGGAAAGTCAAAATGTGATAAACGATCTTACAGCGGATGTGTCAGTAGATTTTCGCACATTTAGTAAATTGAAACGAGATATAAACCTAAATTCAAACTTACTTGATTTGTGGGTAACTATTATTGGTTATATGGGTAACCCCCGAAATCTTGTTTGAAAGGTCCCTCTTTCTGAGATACTAGGTCTTTATACTCAGTGATATCTGGGGTATTATCCCGGGACTTCTGCTGAATGGAAGTTCTGACCTAGTCCCCGGATAATGCTTTCTGCAAAATGCTTGAAACATAGCATCGCCCTCAGCAAGCTGATGAAACAATAAAATTGATAGTCGTTGCTGTTGAAATCAAAAGATCCTCTAAAGGGGACACACCGAAAAGTCGAAGCCGTCATCTCTCTGCGTATACGGAAGTATCGACCTGAGCTCTCACGACCCTCGCACATAACCCCTTTACAGATATCATCTGTGGTATACTCACCTGTAAGACTGAACATTGGGATCTGGATACAGGAGTAAATTCGAGTGGAGTGATACACAATTAAGTTTAAGTTTCTAAAACATTAATATCATATCTCGAATCGATTGAAATTTGTGTGAAAATTTAAAGTGGACCAATATACTGACAATCTAGGTAAATTGTTTAGAACTGAGAATGTTTAAAGCTTAACGGTGTAAGTGATTTGTCTTAAAACTGATATGATCCGCTTGCACAAACTCACAAAAATATTGTCTGTAAATAGTTCATTTCTGCATGTACTTTCTTTCAGAAAATCCAAAAAGATTTTTGGTGTGTTAGCATAAATTTTTGAAAAGTCAAAAAGATTTTCGACGACTGATATTGAAAAGCTGATTTTCAAAATTCTAAGTGCTAAACATGATGAACAGTTGGTTTGGGAGATTGTGTTTGTTTTGATAAGAAAAATGTTACAATTTCAAGTGGTTCATCAGTATCTGATTGGTTGATTAGTTTGTGATTAGTGATGTCTATATGCTTAAATGTTTATCATAAAACTTATGTTTGTGGTAGAGTTGTTGTGCAGCAAGAGTCAGAATGTGAGGGGGAGTGCATGTTGGAGATGAGGAACTTAAAGATGTCAACATCTAAGAGAAGAAGTTTGTTGGTGATTTAAGAGTAAGAGATGAAGAAAGAGAGAGAGAAGCCCAAAGACTGATCAAGACTGAAGGTGCGAAGATACGACATTGTCAAAGACTCAATGAACGACTCCGTCAACATCTGAGGGGGAGTTTGGTTCCATTTCCGGGAATCGAACCCGGGTCTCCTGGGTGAAAGCCAGATATCCTAACCGCTGGACGACAATGGAACCACTTGTAGGATCGTGTTCTGACCCGAATGAGTCATTCAGAGGTGTTCTTCCCTGTTTCAGGTGCGGAATAACAAGAAACGGAGATAGAAATAGCTTGATTTTCACTTAAACTACTGATTTTATTGATTTGACAATGTTTACAGCTTAAACCTCACACTGGCAGCACTACGGCATGGAATTCTCGAAAGTTACAAACAAGTTCGCTTATGTGGTATTTATAGTGTTGGTAGGTTCCCACATACGGACATGACACATAAGCGAACCTGACCAGTTAGGTTCCCATATACGGACATGTACGTATAAGCGGACGTGACCAGGTAGGTTCCCATATACGGACATGTACGTATAAGCGGACCTGACCAGGTAGGTTCCCATATACGGACATGTACGTATAAGCGGACCTGACCAGGTAGGTTCCCATATACGGACATGTACGTATAAGCGGACCTACTCTCTAAAACACATATACTCTCCAGTTTTCTCGTAAAACGCGCCCTGATCTAACAATCTAAAACTAAGACTCGATCCAAGACGAAGTCGACAGATGTAGGGCACCAACACATAGCACAAAATGTTCAGCATTCTCGCCATAGGTGATATGAAAGCTTGGTAACATGCTGGAAACACTTATATATAGGAAGTACCAGCGGTGTATCCACCATGTTTCGACCATATTACGTCCGTCTCGTCATTCGGTGTCATGTTACGTATCGTGTTTTGCCATCCACAATAGTACACTCCATGACTTTCATGCGCTTTTACCAGTTTCGTAAGTTGTTTCACATAGCATAATCATGTTTTCCGTAGTTTAATCAAGATTCCCACATAGCATAACACAATGATTAAAGTATCATAAATTTAGTTTGATCCTGAGATATTAATATTATCGTTTTCAATTGCGAAGATACGTGCGATTCGTGTAAAAGTCTCGAAACGAACAAAGTATCAAGTATAAAACCACATGTAAATGAGATAACATAAAAGATAGGCTCATGAAACATAGGACTGTTCCGGGTAGAGGAACGTCGACTAACCAAAGTGAATTGAACCCCTCTCAAATTGAGGCAACGTGCCTTGGCTTACTCAGAAAAATACGTCATCGATGTTAGGCATACGGTATTTGTCCTTTCGGTCACTACACGTCCCTAATTGATCAGGAATTTAGAGACTTTGGCGACACTGAAAATCAAAGAGTGGGACTAGTTTTCAAGATGTGAGTTTCACCTCTAACTTGACAACATCGTACCCTAATAGTGTCGGTACTTATCAGTAGATAAGACCTACTAGATTATGATACGGAAATTTCCTTCAAGTTCGGGCGTCACTCCTGACTTGAAGGTAAATATCGTGCAAAATACAAACACCGCTCAGCAGCGTTTTCAAAGCATCCAAGTGTGTATTGTGTTAGCCTTAGGAAATGCTTGTAATGTTTAACAAGAAGGTATTGCTAGGAAGCAAGTACAGTAGAATGCATAAGTCTTAGACAACAGATAAGAGTCAAGATTCCTAGAACTATAAACTAGGCAAAGTATTCCAACTTTCCTAATTCCCTATAGTTATGGCTCTGATACCAATCTATCACACCCCAACTGATGGCGAAAACATCGGGGAGCGGCAATAAGCGTTCAGATTGCTCAAGAGTTTCCATAACACTAGTAGTTTCAATATAGATTAATTAAATTCATGACATTGTCTAAAAGTATCAAATTACATCAAGATTCAAATATCGTTTAAAAGTTCCTGATTTAACTAGGTGAGTTTCAAAGCATATCCTAGCTTGTTTCTTCAGCGTCCATACTTATCAACCTGCAACATGTATTAAAATACTATCAACAAAAATGTTGGTGAGTATACAAGTTTGAGTACGTAATAGCATAATAGTTTAAAACATTCCAAAACTCATATCTGTGACAACCCTCACCAAATCAGGTATCCGTACGAATTAATTAATATTTAATTAATGCTTAATTATTGTGCTTGCTTACAGTTGTGAATAAACTGCTATATGATTTCTGAAATATACATAACCATGCATCATACTTTATATGCTGTCACTCCATTATTTACACAGAACTATAGTGACAAACTTGATGCACAAAAAGCACAGTAGCACAATAAACGGATAACCCACTAAACATGCTGACATAGCCAGCATCAAGCAGGCACTGTCTCTAAGGCCAGTATGAGCCGGGAATAGTTCACTACACTAGTAGGGAGTGAAGGGAGGTGAGGATTGTAGAACTGTGTCACTAGGTGATAGTTATAGTGACCGGATGTGCCAAAAACATGTGTTAAACACAAAATCCTGCACTTTATTACAAAATTCAGCATTTAAACTAACTAGTAAAGTGCAAAAACATGGGAAAATAATACTAGACACTTTCCAAAGTGTCGGGAATTCATTGTGTCACTAAAAATAATATTAAAGACACTTTTAATGTTTATTTAGCACTTTAACGGATCAGTATCCAACCGAACAACCGGACTTTACCCAGGACATAAAAATATTGACAATGACATTTTATTTTTCCTTTTCTGAGCTAGTTAGGGTCCCCGAACACCCTAACACCCGTTACAAAACACTACACACTAGTAACTAGTTTAATCACCTAACTAAACAAACTAACACCTAACCATTTAGTTGAAATCAAACCATACCCCTTAACGCCCCCCCCCCCCCCCTTGACCGAATCGGTCCCCTTAGGGGACACACTCTTACAATTTTGAATATTTTATTTCTTGTTGTCTAAAATCTTCATGACACTTTATATGTTGGTTAAATTCCTAATATGGTTTATATATATGACCATAAGATCATTATCATTCACTTCAACACACTTCAAAAATTTGCTCATCTCTCTCCCTCTCATCACTCTCGGCCGAGAACTCCCACACACCCACCATCACTTTCCAACTTTGATCTTGATAAACCACATACAATCCTAGGTGCTAGAGTTCATACGAGGAGGCTCGGTGCTTACGGAATCACAAGGACCTCTCTACATCGCTTTTATCCACCTAGTTTTCGCTTTGATTCTTCCCTAGCCTTGAGCTTGTTGTAAGTGATTCTAACACCCTCTTGATCTTGTTTAAGGTGGTTAATAAGAAATTTAACGGGTAAAAATCAAGAACATGTGAAAACAAAACTAAAAGTCTTGTAAGAAAGATGAACAAGGTGGTTAAAGAGTAAATAATAGTGTAAAACTCATCAATCTTGTTTAGTTATGGTTATTCTATGTTGTTGGTTGCTAGCAGTGGAACGGATCGTCATCTAACCACGCTAGATCATGTTCATGGAACATGAACCAGCATTATGTTAAGTAGGAAAGTTACAAGATGACGAATCCTTTCATACATAAACATGAACTTGTGTAAAAATAGTTTTTCTTGTAAAAAGGAGTTCTAAACAAGTGGATCTAAAGATCTACAAGTGGTATTTTCGAAGAACCAAGTGTAAGGTGCAAACCACGTTTAAAAGCCGGATCTTTCATGAAACAAAAGTAATTTTGTGAACAAACAAGTGTGTAAACACTTCTGGGACAAAAGGTTTTAACAAAGAAATATTTTTGTAATTAATGACTAAGAAGTTGTAAAGTTACATGTTCTTTGAAAATAAAGTTTTCAAGAAACCGATTTTATTTTCAAAGATAGAAAGATCTACTAAAAATGTTGGAAGATTACTACGTATTTTCACATAACCTACAAGTTCATGTGTTTGCGATTTATACTAGTTTGATGTTTTGATATTGAATATTGATGATTGAAAATTGATTAATTGAGATGTTAAAAGAAAATGATACGCTTGTAAGCATGGCCACCTCCAGTTACAGAGGAAACTCTGGCGAACTTTTTCCAGAAATATAACACTTGGAAAATATTTTTTTTTTTACAACAAGTGTGATGAATATATTTTTGACTTATTTTTCCAAATAAAAATTCGCCATGAATTTTTATTACAAGATAACCAAGTGTCGGAGGTGGATTTCCATAAATGAAACTTGTTAAATATATGTTTAGAATATATATTTTCATAATAACACTTGTGAGAATTTTATGATTATTTTGTGAACTACATAAATATTATTTTTAGGGTAAAAATAATATTACTAGAATACACTGAACAGTAACAACTCCAAAATAATACTAACGCCCTCACAATAAATATTTAAGTTACACCGGTATTATTATTACCACACGAATCTTAAAATGTAACTTATGTACTTCCAAAAAATACTCTTAAATGCGTATTTTGATAGAAGTATTATTTTCGAAAATTGTACGGAATAAAATATTATATTTTTGGGAAAAATATGTATATTTTGGAGATAGAATATTTTAGACAAATGAATTAAAATATATTTTATTATGTGAGACTTAATAATATATTTGGAAATTATATGAACGCACATGTATTAAAACCCCCATCCTTGGGAAGGAATATAAGTAATACATAATTACGAAGTGTAAATACGAAATAGTTGTCTAACTATTTCCCAAAAACGTTAAACCTTAGGCCAAGGCACGGCCGTCCGTCTAATAGAAGTTAGTACGTGTAGGTCGTCACGCCGCAGGTTGACTGGGAGATTACTATTTCGAGACGCACTTCAGTGAGTTCATGTTTCCCCCTTTTCTCTTAACTGTTTTCAGTTTTTATACTTCGGGGGTGAAATACATGTTACTATGATTACGAATACTTTTTACATGGTATGGTTAGCGTAAGGAGGGTTACTACTTAGATCATGTGAGTGGGTAGGCGGGAACTGGAGGCCATTAATCCTCATGGTAGGACCGAGGGTCTTTAGCGGTAGATCTATCTGGGTGTCATTCGATAGTTGAACTTTGAAAGTTTGTAAGCTTATACATCGCCTGATCAGATGGTTATCCGA
Organism: Helianthus annuus; assembly: GCF_002127325.2. Classification (NCBI taxonomy): domain Eukaryota; kingdom Viridiplantae; phylum Streptophyta; class Magnoliopsida; order Asterales; family Asteraceae; genus Helianthus; species Helianthus annuus. Next base: position 67,112,482 of record NC_035439.2, on the reverse strand, counting down.
TCATACTGTCATTCGATTGGGAGATCTGTTTGGTTGCAATAACTTTGTAAAAATCTCCAAGTTCGAATTTAACGGAGACGACGTGGTAACGTTTCAAGACAACGGAAAACCCATCAAGGTTCAGCTTGCCTGGTCAGATGGGAATCACCCCATTCGATCAGGGTACTGTTCTTGACGGAGTTTCATGTCTAACCCGAAGATCAGTCATCTTCTCCGGTGGAATCCATTTCCAAGCCGACTCCAGACTAAGGAACAAGTCTAAGGTCTGTTGGATTCCAGATTTCACCGGGTTTGAGTAGAAAAGTTAAGAAAATTGAAAAAGAATGAGTTTTGTTTGAGAAAATGCTTAGATTTTCCAAGATTCATGTTAAAACATGTAAAAATCCTTAAGATCTATACCATTCTCGGTAAGATGACATCATTCAACCGGTGACATAAGCACACAGTGATGATGTCACCTTCAAAGGTCCAAATTAGACGATTTTATGGTGGAAACGTATGATTTTGATGAAGAATCTAATGAGAAAGTGTGTAATAATGAAAATTGTACAAGAATGATGGGGAAAACTTACAAGAATCGCGTGAAATCGAAAGAAAAGTGCCTTAGAACGAGTTGTAAGCTTCTGGATCGGACGAGGCTGTCACATCAGTGAATAGTGATGTGACAGCGGGTATTTATAGTGTGAGAGGGAGAGTAAGGCGGTGAAGCTGTTCGATCGGATGACTGCTGATCGAATGACTATCCGATTAGATGGTCATCCGATCGGATGTCCATTCGGACAGCCAATACTCGCTTGCTAGTTTTCTGATTTCGGTTCATTTTGCGAGCCAGATTAAGTGTTGCGTTGCGTATTATTGTGTGATATCATCACTTGATAAGATTGTGTAACTAACACAAAAGTTTCCATGTTTCAAGTCTATGTATGAGCTAGCTGGTAAATGTCAAGTTTCAAGTTTCTTGTTTAACAAAGTATCAAAGTTTCTCGTTCAATTCAAGTTTCTCGTTCCATAAATATCAAGAATCTCGTTCAATAAGTATCAAGAGTCAAGTATCAAGTATCAAATATCAAATATCAAGTATTAAGTATCGAGTTTCAAGTTTCAAGTTTCGAGTATCAAGTTTCAAGTTTCAAGGTTCTCATTCACATTGTTTCACATATCATAAGAGTCAAAATTCATATTGTCAAGTTCCACATAGTTAAGACTCAAAAGTATCACTAGGAATCACAAGGACTAATTTTGCCAAAATGATAAAAGTTTAGGGACGCAGGGCGTTACAAAGTGTGAGTATCTTGCCGGGTAGTTTATATGACCAATACGATTTCGGTCCACTTCAAGCGTCGAACACCACCATGGTGTTAGCCGATTTAACCCCTAAACTACCCCGCAGGATAGTCACGGATGTAATAGTCAAGGTCGAGGACTTTTACTATCCGGTGGACTTTCTTGTACTCGATTATGTTTCTTTAGACCGAACCAAGAAACCAACGGTTATCCTCGGTCCACCATATTTGGCAACATTGAATGACCAAATAAATTGCAAATTGGGCACGGTCGACATGACTTTTGGTAACCGTCGGTTGCGGTTAAATGTCTTTTCAGGACTGATGGATCCTCTAGTCGGCAATGAATGCTATTTGGCGGACATTGTTGACAAGTGTATACCTCTATGCAACATTAATGTTGAAGAGGAAAATACAATAGAGGAGTGTTTCATGTTTGACACGTTACAAAGGGAAACGAATCGGAGCATAGATGAGGAGGTGAAAAAAATCGAGGTAATGGCGACTAGGAAAGAAAGGCCCACTTGGACACATCAAGTGGAAAGCCTTCCGGAAAATATGGACACTAAATTAAAGCTGTCATTGGAAGAGCCTCCAGTTGTCGAGTTGAAGGCTCTACCCAAGCATCTCAAGTATGCTTATGTGGGCATTGCATCCAACTTGACCGGGGGCAAGAAGAGAAATTAATGAAGGTGTTGGTCACACATAGGGCCGCTATTGGGTGGACCATTGCAGACTTGAAGGGAGTTAGTCCCTCAGTGGTGATGCACAAAAGCACAGAAGACGGCATCACTCCTTCTTGCGACGCACACTGAAGATTAAATGTCGCGACCCCCGACCCACCCTGGACGGAGTCGGGGTCCGCGAGCAGATTTCAGTGTGGTACCCGTGGTATCTAATGGCAGCGGAAGTCTTTTATTACAGGATCTTTTAACCGTAAAAATATGCTCGTTTTAATATATTACACAAAGTTTTTAGGGATAAAATCCCATCATTTACAATCAGTTGATTTCACACAGAAATCATTATTTTCCAAAACATGTTTTATTTATTTATTCACAATGAGCCACTTCTCTGAGCTTGTAGTGCTTTACTGCACTTTTCCTGGATCACACAGATCACCTGAAACATGTTTGAAAAGGTTTTGTCAGCGGGGAAATACTGAGTAAATCATTCTGTTTTCTAAAACGACCCGTTAGTTATAAATCACAGTATTAAGAGCGATTACAATGTTTCTATCAACCAATTATCAAGAATGGGTATTTGTCACTCGACCGGATCTGTGACTGTGGTCATACCACTATTGGGTCCCGTCGCCCCAATAATGACGGTTTACTCACACAGAGTAATAATCACTCACATAGAGTAATACTCACTCACATAGAGTGATAAAAATAGTAATGTGCACAATACCCCACATACCAGCTGTAATTTGGTGATTACAAAGACTTAATCCCTGTAATTATAACCTTGAAAATAATTTGGAGTTTTGTAATACTTACTCACAAACTGTGAGAAAACAGTTAAAAAGAAGAATGACTCACATTGCAGATTAACGAGCAAATAGATAATGCCTACTGATTAGCCTTGATTAAACCTAATTTAACATAATGCACACACACAGGTTAGTAACTAATATAGCAATTACGTCAATTCACGAGATTAAACCTTCACAACGATTAATCAGTGCAATACTCGATAATTCAATCGGATTCACAACGAATAACAGAGCATAGTCCGAATTCGAACAACACTCTAATATTCAAGTCGAAATCACGACGAATAATCAAAGTACAAGCTCAATTGAGCAGCACCTGGACTATCGTTGGATAGTTATAATCGATCGGACGTTGAATCGTAATAGCGATCCAGTTATTACCCTGATTGCGGCAGCGATTCGAGATCTGTGTGTGTTTGTGTAGTATATAGCTGATAACTCAGCGTGTATTTTGACGTTCTACGTCGTTTCAACTCTCAAATTCAAGTCCCAGACACCCCTATTTATATACGAAATTTGACCCCCGTCGCGTAGCGCGAGGGGTACCCCCATGGGCGTCGCGCTACGCGAGGGGTCACCCTACTTCATAGGGTAGCCCTTCGTGCATGTAGGCTGGATGAGTTGACAGTTTCTTAAAATTCGATTTTGACAGATAGTTATTAAGATAATCGTTGGCTAGGGTTTATCCCCCCCCCCTGAGTTTTAGGGCCCTGATCCTGATTCTGATTGTTCTGGAAATTTTAGGGTTAGTGCAGAATTACTTGGGTTTCTTAATTAGGGTTTCCTTAATAGCTAATTACCATCCTAATTATGGATTTTAGTGACAGTTGTTACATCCTCCCCACCTTAAGAAAAATCTCGTCCTCGAGATTTATTGGAATAAATGAGGATACTTGCGCTTCATTTTTTATTCCAGCTCCCAAGTGTATTCTGGTCCTCTTCTTGAATTCCATTTGACTTTGACCACCACCAGTCGTTTGTGTTTGAGAAACTTGACTTTTCTATCTTCGATCTGTAGTGGTTTCTCTATAAACTTTAATTTTTCGTTCACCTCTACATCTTGAAGAGGTACTACCAGGGATTCGTCTGATAAACATTTCTTGAGATTGGATACATGAAATACATCATGTACTTCAGCTAGTTCTTCTGGTAGTTGTAAGCGGTAAGCAAAAGGTCCTATTCGTTGGCTTATTGGAAATGGTCCTACGTATCTGGGACTCAACTTTCCTTTCTTACCGAATCGTACTACTCCTTTCCAAGGAGAAACTTTTAAAAGTACCTTATCTCCTACTTGGAATTCAAGCGGCTTGCGACGATTGTTTGCATAGCTTTTCTGACGATCTCGAGCTGTTTTCAGTCTTTCCTTGATCCGAGTTATCTTGTCAGTAGTTTCTTGTACAATCTCAGGACCTGATAATTGACTTTCTCCGATTTCTGCCCAACATACTGGAGTTCTGCACTTACGTCCGTACAGTGCTTCGAATGGTGCAGCTTCGATACTTGAATGATAACTATTGTTATAGGAGAATTCAATTAATGGCAAATGGCTATCCCAATTACCACCAAAGTCAATTACACATGCTCGGAGCATGTCTTCTAGCGTTTGTATTGTCCTTTCACTCTGTCCGTCTGTTTGTGGATGATAAGCAGTACTTAGATTTAGTCGAGTTCCCATTGCTTTCTGAAAACTTGTCCAGAAATGAGATGTAAAACGACTATCTCTATCCGATACAATGGAGAGCGGGACTCCATGTAGGGATACTACCTTGTCCACGTAGAGTTGTGCTAACCTTTCCATGCTAAAGGTTTCTTTCATTGGTAGGAAATGAGATGACTTGGTTAATCGATCTACGATTACCCAAATCGCATCATTACCTCTTTTGGTTTTAGGTAACTTTGTAACAAAGTCCATTGTTATGAGTTCCCATTTCCATACAGGCATTTCTAACTGTTGTAGTAGTCCTGAAGGTTTCTGGTGTTCAGCTTTAACTTGTGAACAAGTTAAGCACTTGGATACGTATTCGGCTATATCCTTTTTCATTCCTATCCACCAGAAATTATTCCTTAAATCTTGGTACATCTTATTGTTTCCTGGATGCATAGTATACCTAGATTTATGAGCTTCTTCTAAAATCTTATTTCTTAACTCTCCTTGCTTAGGTACCCAAATTCGTTTCTTATGGAATTTCCAAATTCCATCATTTCCTTGTTCTAATTCGTTTAGGTAACCTTTCATTCCTTCAGCATCGTCTTGGATTGCTGTTTTCTGAACTTCTTTAATTTGTGCCATTAAATCTACTTGTAGATTTAACCTCAGAGCACGGACTCGTTTCTGTTTCTCATGGTACTTATGACTTAAGGCATCTGCAACTACATTTGCCTTTCCTTCGTGATATTGGATATCACAGTCGTAATCACTTAGCATCTCCATCCATCTTCTTTGCCTCATGTTTAATTCTTTTTGCCCAAATATATATCTTAAACTTTTATGATCTGTATAAACAGTAAACTTATTTCCATACAGATAATGTCTCCATATCTTAAAGGCAAAAATTATGGCTCCTAATTCTAGATCATGAGTCGTATAATTTTCTTCGTGCTTTTTCAATTGTCTAGAAGCATACGTAATTACCTTCTTGCGTTGCATTAATACACATCCATAGCCTAATTTTGAAGCATCACAATATACTTCAAAATCTTCTGTTCCTTCGGGTAAAGCTAAGATTGGTGCATTCGTCAACCTATGCTTTAAAATCTTAAAGGCTTCTTCTTGTCTAGGTCCCCATTCAAACTTAGCAGCTTTACAGGTTAACTTAGTTAATGGTACGGTTCTCTTAGAAAAATCTTTGATAAATTGTCTATAGTATCCAGCTAAGCCTAGAAAACTTCTTATCTCCATTGCTGTTTGTGGGACTTTCCATTTTGTAATTGCTTCTATCTTAGCAGGATCTACATGGATACCTTCGTGATTTACCACATGACCTAAGAATTGTACTTCTTGTAACCAAAATTCACATTTTGAGAATTTGGCATAAAGCCTTTCTTTTCTTAACAAAGTTAAGAGTGCATGTAAGTGTTCACAATGTACTTTTTGGCTTTTGGAATAAATAAGTATATCTTCGATGAAAACGATCACAAATTTACCCAAGTATGGTTTACAGATTCGATTCATCATGTCCATGAAAGTTGCTGGGGCATTTGTTAATCCAAAGGGCATGACTGTAAACTCATAATGACCATACCTAGTTCTGAAGGCAGTTTTAGGTATGTCTTCTTCTTGTACCTTCAACTGATGATATCCAGATCTTAAATCTATCTTAGAGAAATACCTAGCTCCTTGCAATTGATCAAAAAGATCATCAATCCTAGGTAGTGGGTATCGATTCTTAATCGTAACCTTATTCAATTCTCTATAATCGATACACATTCTCATCGATCCATCTTTCTTCTTCACAAACAGTACCGGTGCACCCCAAGGGGATGAACTCGGTTGTATGAATCCTTTGCTTAATAATTCATCTAATTGTTTTTTTCAATTCTAGCATTTCGGTAGGTGCTAATCTATATGGTGCTTTGGCTATTGGTGCAGTACCTGGAATTAAATGAATTCTAAATTCTACTTCTCTATCAGGTGGTAATCCAGGTAATTCTTCTGGAAAAACGTCTGGGTATTCTGAGACTACGGGAATGTCCTGGAGTTTCTTATCTTTAGTGTTAATGATTGCGGAAATCATATACACCATTTCCTGTTTTCTCGAATAACTAGCCAATTTCATTACTGATATGAATTTCAATGGCTTTCAAGGTTTATTTCCAGTAATTAAAATTACTTCTCCTGTAGGGGTTTGAATTTCTACTGCATTTTTATCACATAGGATTCGTGCATGATTGGCTACTAACCAATCCATTCCTAATACTACATCGAATCCGGCTAAATTCATTGGTAACAGATTTGCAGAAAACTTATGGCCTAATAGTTCTACTTTTCCTCCTTGCCAGATTTTATCTATGTTCACAGAATTTCCTTCTGCGGTTTCAACTGTGAAAATTTGCCTAAGAGTGGTTAAAGGTAACTTAAGATCTTGACAAAATGAAGTATTAATAAAACTTTGGTTCGCACCAGAGTCAAATAATACTTTTGCAAATACGTCATGTACTAGGAACGTACCGGCTATCATATCTGGAATGAGTTCGGCCTCTTGAGTGGTTAGCTGGAATGCACGCGCATTTCTCTTGGTTGCTCCTTCAGCTGGTTTGGTTTGGTTGGCTATAGGTTTAGCTAACTTAGGACATTCAAATTGAAAGTGTCCCCTTTCTCTGCAATTATAACAAACTCTTGTTTTCTTTCTGCAGTCTTCTTCCCGATGTCCTTTCATTTTGCAAAAATTGCAAACCATGTTGCATTGTCCATAATGCTTCTTTTTGCAATTTCTGCAGAAAGGAAGTGATGAGAATTGCCCTGTTCCTCTTTTCTTGGTATTACCCGCACGAAACCCCTGGGTAATCTTCTGAGCTATTTCCTTCTTACGCTCTTCCTCTCTTGTGCGTACCAACTCATCCGTCAGGGTATTAGCTAATTCTACCGCATCGTCAATGGTACGAGGTCTCGCAGCTTTAACGATGTTTCAGATTTCACTAATTAACCCCCAGATGTAACGAGAAATAAGTACCGGTTCTGGCGAAGCCAGTGATGGCACTACCCTTGCGTATTCAAAGAATGTCGAAGTATAGCCCCGACAATCTACTCCTGTCATACGGTGACTAAGGAATTTGTTTGCCATCTGTTCCTTCTCGTATTCGGGACAGAATTTTCTTTCTACCAGACTCTTAAATTCTTCCCAACCTATGGCGTAGGCTATCCTTCTTCCTTTTGCTGGAGGACCGTGTTCCACCATTCGAGTGCCCCTTCTTTGAACAGGTTTGATGCATACATCACCTGGTCTCCTTCAGCACATTTGCTTATTGCAATTACTGCTTCGGTTTTCTCTAACCAACGCAGTGTTGCAGTTGCCCCTTCGTTACCTGCAAATTCAGCGGGTTTGCAAGCAAGAAATTCTTTGTAAGTGCAACCAGGCGTTGCAGCTTTCATTCTTTTAGGGAGTGGGAACTGCTGCGGATCATGATCGTCATGATTGCCGCCTCCATTTATGCTATTACTGCCGTTATCGTCTGAAATACGTTTACTAGGAATTAATTGTGGTTCGGCAGGTTTTTGAACAGCAGCTACAATTTCTGGAATAGCATGAGCTATCCCTTGGGCGATAAAGTGCTCGATATCTTATCGAGTTATATATTGATCTTCCTGTTCTTGCTCAAATTGATTTACTTCATTAATTGGTTCATTGTTAGCGTTTTCCATCTGCTAATTTAGTAGGAATTTATTAGTGTCTAGCTTATCAATAAAAAAATTCACATAGATAAACACATAGATTATCACAATATACAAGTATAACCAAAATTGTCGATTTCTCGACTTTTACTTTGTTGGTATATTGTATATGCATCCATACACACCATATTTTACAGAGTTTCATTGCCCATTTTACAGAATTTTAAGTTACTATCATACAATACGGCTTTCTGTGGTTTAACTGATGGTTCTAGTAACGATGCTCCCTCTCATCGTACTTCCAAGTTAGATGCTCTCCCATTTCCCTGATCCTATTACCTGTACCTATCAGTTCTTCACCGAACTGACGGAGTTCAGCTAGGTTTTCATTACTCATGGGAGGATTTAGGAGTGGTTCTGGGTCAAATTGTGGAAGAAAACTATAAGGACTATTGACTATGTTTTGGAATTGCCAGTCGTTTGTCCACCATTCTTCCAGTTCCCCTAGTGGTTGGGTATGGATTAAAGGTTCGGGAATAGCCGGTGTTATGTTTAAAGGAAATTGGACTGTAGCCGGGTAAGGATACAAATTAGTGCGGATTGGGCTTATGACCTCACAATTTCCTAATAGACGGTCTATTTCGTCTTGAAACGTAAGTTCTTCTGGCTGTTTAGAACTTTCGCCTATCTCTATTCCCTTTTGTTTCAGATCTATTCCTATTTCCTTTTCGGGTGGTTTCGAACTTTCTCCAGTTTCTATTTCCTTTCCCTTGATCATACTCACAGGATTTTCTATTTTAGGGAGTCTCCTAGTGGCAGGTTTCCTACGGCGTACTTTCCTCCACCCTACGTATCTTCTCTTCTTTTTCGGTTTAGCTTTTTCCAATGGTGGAGTTTGGAATTCCACAGGTTCTTCTATGTCAGCAATGTAACCAGTAAAGTCGTGAGAGACTTCGATAGGCACTGGATATAAGTTGAGATTTTGGAATGCTTCCGACATCTCATTCATGCTGCATAGCATATATGCAAAATGCAATGTTAAAACTTTGGAACAAAGTTTAACAAATAAACACTGAAGTTTTATTGCATACCAATTTATACAAAGGATAACATAAATAAACATACTAGGACTTTATTTATTTACTGGATTGTGATTTCTCTTACTAGGCCCAACTTATCAGATATTTAGAGATTTGTGTTTTCTGCTATAGTAGCTAGCATATAGAGATTTGCCCATTTCTTGTCTATTTTATCTTCCCAAGGTGCACTATTACCCAATTCTTGAACTTCTGGGTTAAACCTAACTCTCTTGGTTCGGGGTTTCTTTTTCTCCTGACTCTTTTTAAGTATCGAATCCCTTTTCTCTGGGGAAAGAGGATTTTCATAATTTGCCTTGCGGACAAAGATTCCTTCTTCTAAATTTACTGGGTTTTTAGAAGAAGATGCAACATCTAGTTTGTGGTAGATGGCAGACAGCTTTTGTTTACCCATACTGTAACTATCAAATAATCAGTTAATAAAACAAATAATCACATAATGATAACTAGTAGAATTAAGTATTTTCTCCAATACTTAATTCCGTAATAGGCTTAAATCAGTGGCTCGATCAGTGGCTCAATTTAATTATTAGCTCTGATACCACCTTCTGTCGCGACCCCCGACCCACCCTGGACGGAGTCGGGGTCCGCGAGCAGATTTCAGTGTGGTACCCGTGGTATCTAATGGCAGCGGAAGTCTTTTATTACAGGATCTTTTAACCGTAAAAATATGCTCGTTTTAATATATTACACAAAGTTTTTAGGGATAAAATCCCATCATTTACAATCAGTTGATTTCACACAGAAATCATTATTTTCCAAAACATGTTTTATTTATTTATTCACAATGAGCCACTTCTCTGAGCTTGTAGTGCTTTACTGCACTTTTCCTGGATCACACAGATCACCTGAAACATGTTTGAAAAGTTTTTGTCAGCGGGGAAATACTGAGTGAATCATTCTGTTTTCTAAATCGACCCGTTAGTTATAAATCACAGTATTAAGAGCGATTACAATGTTTCTATCAACCAATTATCAAGAATGGGTATTTGTCACTCGACCGGATCTGTGACTGTGGTCATACCACTATTGGGTCCCGTCGCCCCAATAATGACGGTTTACTCACACAGAGTAATAATCACTCACATAGAGTAATACTCACTCACATAGAGTGATAAAAATAGTAATGTGCACAATACCCCACATACCAGCAGTAATTTGGTGATTACAAAGACTTAATCCCTGTAATTATAACCTTGAAAATAATTTGGAGTTTTGTAATACCTACTCACAAACTGTGAGAAAACAGTTAAAAAGAAGAATGACTCACATTGCAGATTAACGAGCAAATAGATAATGCCTACTGATTAGCCTTGATTAAACCTAATTTAACATAATGCACACACACAGGTTAGTAACTAATACAACAATTACGTCAATTCACGAGATTAAACCTTCACAACGATTAATCAGTGCAATACTCGATAATTCAATCGGATTCACAACGAATAACAGAGCATAGTCCGAATTCGAACAGCACTCTAATATTCAAGTCGAAATCACGACGAATAATCAAAGTACAAGCTCAATTGAGCAGCACCTGGACTATCGTTGGATAGTTATAATCGATCGGACGTTGAATCGTAATAGCGATCGAGTTATTACCCTGATTGCGGCAACGATTCGAGATCTGTGTGTGTTTGTGTAGTATATAGCTGATAACTCAGCGTGTATTTTGACGTTTTACGTCGTTTCAACTCTCAAATTCATGTCCCAGACACCCCTATTTATATACGAAATTTGACCCCCGTCGCGTAGCGCGAGGGGTACCCCCATGGGCGTCGCGCTACGCGAGGGGTCACCCTACTTCATAGGGTAGCCCTTCGTGCATGTAGGCTGGGTGAGTCGACAGTTTCTTAAAATTCGATTTTGACAGATAGTTATTAAGATAATCGTTGGCTAGGGTTTATCCCCCCCTGAGTTTTAGGGGCCCTGATCCTGATTCTGATTGTTCTGGAAATTTTAGGGTTAGTGCAGAATTACTTGGGTTTCTTAATTAGGGTTTCCTTAATAGCTAATTACCATCCTAATTATGGATTTTAGTGACAGTTGTTACATTAAATCCGAACATGCGGGAAGTGGTTAAGAAGGAAGTTTTAGCTAGATGCGGGTATTATCTACCCCATTTCAAATAGCCAGTGGGTGAGCCCAAAACAGACAGTTCCTAAGAAAGCGGGCATTCAAGTCATCACAAACAACGCAGGTGAAGAGGTCGCCACTCGGCCGGTAATCGGGTGGCGTATTTGTATTGATTATAGGAAGTTAAACGCTACTACTTCTAAAGATCATTTCCCTTTACCGTTTGTTGATCAAATTATCGAGAAATTGGCCAAACAAAAGTTTTATTGTTTCCTGGATGGTTAGTCAGGTTACAATCAAATTGCTATACATCCGGAAGACCAAGTAAAGACTATTTTTACTTGTCCATACGGTACCTTCGCATTTAGGCAAATGCCATTTGGACTTTGTAATGCCCCCACCACCTTCCAAACGTGTATGATGAGTATCTTTTCAGATATGGTGAGCGAATCTTTGGAAATCTTCATGGATGATTTCTCGATATTTGGATCATCGTTTGACGAATGCCTTGACCAAGTCGAAAAAGTTTTAAAAAGATGTGTTGAAAAGAATTTAGTTTTGAGTTGGGAGAAGAGCCACTTTATGATTCAAGAAGGGATTGTGTTGGGGCATTGTCACGGCCCTCGGCCCCGGTTTGACCCGGTTCAAGAGCCGCGGGGCAGGAATCCCGTGGTATTTAATTTAGGCGACAACGGAAGTCTTTTAATACAGGATCTTTTAATATTAAAAATGCCCGTTTTAATATATTACATAAAGTTTTAGGGATAAAATCCCATAATTTACAATAAGATGATTTCACAGGGAAATCTTTATTTCTCAAAACATGTTTCTTTATTTATTCACATTGAGCCACTTCTCGGAGCTTGTAGTGCTTCACGGCACTTTTCTTGGATCATAACAGATCACCTGAAACATGTTTGAAAAAGGTTTTGTCAGCGGGGAAATACTGAGTGAATCATTCTTGTTTATGTAAAATCATAGTTAGTTATAATTTACAGTATTAAGAGCGATTACAATGTTTCTGATATCAACCAACTACCCACAGTATTTGTCACTCGACTCATTTCGGTGACTGTGGTCATATCACTGTTGGGTCCGTTCACCCACAAGTGACGTCAATCACTATTAGGTCCGTTCACCTAAAAGTGACGTTTCATGAATTAGGTGCGCTCACCTAAGCTGATAACACTAGTAATGTGCACAATACCCCACATACCGGCTGTAATTTGGTGAATCGTGTGTGTTTTGGAACTGATTTTGCTTAAACTCGACGTTCACAGTGAGTTTCTACGTCGTTTCAACTTCCAGTTTCAAGTCCCAAGGTCGGCTATTTATAGTAATTTTTGGGACATGCTTACGGACCGTATGCCATTTCCCTTACGATCCGTAAGGGAAGCAGTCTATTTATTGGGTAGCCAGGTTCGGGACTAGCTATGCAGAGTTGACAGTTTTATAAAATTCTAATTTTGACAACGAAAATTGTTGATAATTATCACTAGGGTTTTACCCCCCCCCCCCTTGAGTTTTAGGGGCCCTGATCCTGTTTCCGATTGTTTTGAAAATTTTAGGGTTAATGCAGAATTACTTGGGTGTCTTAATTAAGGTTTCCTTTTTGATTAATTATCATCCTAAGTATTACTTTTAGTGAGAGTTGTTACATCCTCCCCACCTTAAGAAGAATCTCGTCCTCGAGATTTATTGAAATAAATGAGGATATTTGCGCTTCATTTGTGATTCTAGTTCCCAAGTGTATTCTAGTCCTCTCTTTGAATTCCACTTGACTTTGACTAGCACTAGTCGCTTGTGTTTGAGAAACTTGACTTTCTTGTCTTCTATTTGCAGTGGTTTCTCTACGAATTTTAACTTTTCATTTACCTTTACATCTTGAAGAGGTACTACCAGGGATTCGTCTGATAAACATTTCTTGAGATTGGATACATGAAATACATCATGTACTCCAGTAGTTCTTCTGGTAGTTGTAGACAATAAGCAACTGGTCCTATTCGTTGCATTATTGGGAATGGTCCTACATACCTTGGACTCAGTTTTCCTTTCTTACCGAATCGTACTACTCCTTTCCAAGGAGAAACTTTCAAGAGTACTTTATCTCTGATTTGAAATTCTAATGGCTTGCGACGATTGTCTGCATAGCTCTTCTGACGATCTCGAGCCGTTTTCAGTCTTTCCTTGATCTGAGTTATCTTGTCAGTAGTTTCTTGTACGATTTCTGGACCTAATAATTGATTTTCTCCTATCTCTGCCCAACAAACTGGGGTTCTACACTTGCGTCCATATAGTGCTTCAAATGGAGCAGTTTCAATACTTGAATGATAACTATTGTTATAGGAGAATTCAATTAAAGGTAAGTGGCTATCCCAATTTCCACCAAAATCTATTACACATGCTCGGAGCATGTCTTCCAAAGTTTGTATCGTCCTTTCACTTTGTCCGTCGGTTTGTGGATGATATGCAGTACTCAGATTTAGTCGGGTTCCCATTGCTTTCTGGAAACTAGTCCAGAAATGAGAAGTAAAACGACTATCCCTGTCCGATACAATGGAGAGTGGAACTCCATGTAAAGATACTACTTCATCTACGTACAACTTGGCTAACCTTTCCATGCTAAAGGTTTCTTTCATTGGTAGAAAATGAACTGATTTGGTTAATCGATCCACAATTACCCAAATCGCATCATTACCTTTTCTGGTTCTGGGTAACTTAGTAACAAAATCCATTGTTATGAGTTCCCATTTCCATACAGGCATTTCTAGCTGTTGTAGTAATCCTAAAGGTTTCTGGTGTTCAGCCTTAACTTGTGAACAAGTTAGACACTTAGATACGTATTCGGCTATATCCTTTTTCATTCCTATCCACCAGAAATTCTTTCTTAAATCTTGGTACATCTTATTATTTCCTGGGTGTACGGTATACCTAGATTTATGAGCTTCTTCTAAAATCTTATTTCTTAATTCTCCTTGCTTAGGTACCCAAATTCGTTTCTTGTGGAATTTCCGAATTCCTTCATTTCCTTGTTCCAATTCTTTTATGTAACCTTTCATTCCTTCATCATCATCCTTGATTGCTGTTTCCTGAATTTCCTTCAATTGCTCCATTAAATCTACTTGTAGATTTAATCTAAGAGCACGGACTCGCTTTTGCTTCTCATGACACTTACGACTTAAGGCATCTGCGACTACGTTCGCCTTTCCTTCGTGATATTGAATATCACAGTCGTAATCACTCAGGATTTCCATCCACCTCCTTTGCCTCATATTTAACTCTTTTTGCCCAAATATGTACCTTAAACTTTTATGATTAGTATAAACAGTAAACTTACTTCCATACAGATAATGTCTCCAGATCTTAAGGGCAAAAATTATGGCTCCTAATTCTAAGTCATGAGTTGTATAATTCTCTTCATGCTTTTTCAATTGCCTAGAGGCATACGCAATTACCTTCTTGCGTTGCATTAACACACACCCAAATCCTAACTTTGAGGCATCACAATATACTTCGAAATCTTCTATTCCTTCGGGTAAGGCTAAAATTGGAGCATTCGTCAATCGGTGTTTTAAAATTTTAAAAGCTTCTTCTTGTCCAGATCCCCATTCAAACTTAACGGTTTTACAGGTCAGCTTAGTCAAGGGTATAGCTATCTTAGAAAAATCCTTAATAAATTTTCTGTAGTATCCAGCTAAGCCTAGAAAACTTCTAATTTCCATAGCTGTTTGTGGGACTTTCCATTTAGTGATTGCTTCTATTTTAGCAGGATCTACATGAATTCCTTCGTGATTTACCACATGACCTAAGAATTGCACTTCTTGCAGCCAGAATTCACATTTTGAGAATTTGGCATAAAGTTTTTCCTTTCTTAACAAAGTTAAGAGTACATGTAGGTGCTCACAATGTTCCTTCTGATTTTGGAGTAAATAAGTATATCGTCGATGAAAACGATCACAAATTTATCCAAGTATGGTTTACAGATTCTATTCATCATTTCCATAAATGTTGCTGGGGCATTTGTTAGTCCAAAGGGCATGACTGTAAACTCATAATGACCATACCTAGTTATGAAAGCAGTTTTAGGTACGTCTTCCTCTTGTACTTTCAATTGATGATATCCGGAGCGCAAGTCAATCTTAGAAAAATACCTAGCGCCTTGAAGTTGATCAAAGAGATCATCGATCCTAGGTAATGGGTATCGATTCTTAATTGTAACCTTATTCAGCTCCCTATAATCAATACACATTCTCATCGATCCATCTTTATTTTTCACAAACAACACTGGTGCTCCCCAAGGGGATGAACTAGGTTGTATAAACCCTTTGCTTAGTAATTCATCTAACTGCTTTTTCAGTTCTAGCATTTCGGTGGGTGCTAATCGATAAGGTGCTTTAGCTATTGGTGTAGTTCCTGGAATTAGATGAATTCTAAACTCTACTTCCCTATCGGGTGGTAACCCAGGTAATTCTTCTGGAAAGACGTCTGGGTATTCCGAAACTATAGGGATGTCATGAAGTTCCTTACTTTTAGCGTTAATGATTACAGAAATCATATACACCATTTCTTGTTTTCTCGAATAACTAGCCAATTTCATCACAGAGATGAATTTCAGTGGTTTTCGAGGTCTATCCCCTGTAATTAAAATTACTTCTCCTATGGGGGTACGAATTTCTACGGAATTCTTATCACATAGGATTCGAGCATGGTTGGCTACTAACCAATCCATTCCTAATACCACATCGAATCCGGCTAATTTCATAGGTAACAGATTTGTGGAAAATTTATGGCCTAATAGTTCTATCTTTCCTTCTTGCCAAACTTTATCTATGTTAACAGAATTCCCTTCTGCTGTTTCGACCGTAAAAATCTGCCTAAGGGTGGTTAAAGGTAAATTAAGAGCTTGGCAGAATGAAGTATTAATAAAACTTTGGTTTGCACCAGAGTCAAATAATACTTTTGCAATTACGTCGTGAACTAAGAACGTACCAGCTATCACATCTGGGTTGAGTTCAGCTTCTTGAGTGGTCAACTGGAATGCTCGTGCATTCTTCTTAGTAGCTCCGTCGGCTTGTTTGGCTTTGTTGTCTGTTGTTTTGACTAAACATTCTGGTCTAAAATGCCCTGTTTCTCCGCAGTTGAAACAGATTGTTGTCTTCTTTCTACAATTTTCCTCACGATGTCCTGCAACTTTACAAAAGTTGCAGATTACATTGCATCTTCCAAAACGATTCTTTCTGCAATTTCTGCAAAAAGGCGGATTTGCAGATTGTCTCATTCCTCTTGTCACACCCCCAAAATCCACCTGCGGAGTATCACCGCTTGGGAGCGTGACTGACCAGGATCAAGCCACCAATTATATTGAACATGCATATAGTATTAAGTAAGATAAAAGAAAACCATCCGTTCAATACAAAAGGTGTTCAAAACATGTTATTGTTTTAAAGTGTAGCGGAAGCATAGTAATAATCCAACAATAGTAAATAGTTCAAATGTTATAATGGTTCAGCATAGAAACCACGAATCCTTGTCCACAACGACCCGCTTCTCCAGTGCAAGCTCCAAGTACCTAACGATCTGCAAGGCATGTAACAGAATGGTCAACAAACTAGTTGAGCGAGTTCACATAAAGGAAATGCGTAATAGTAAGTTCATTTGTAATAGGTGGCTCTACTGGGCCGTTTGTATATTTTACTGTGGTGGTGTTCCACGTTTTCCTGTGGTGGTGTTCCACGTTTTCCTGTGGTGGTGTTCCACGTTTTCCTGTGGTGGTGTTCCACGTTTTCCTGTGGTGGTGTTCCACGTTTTCCTGTGGTGGTGTTCCACGTTTTCCTGTGGTGGTGTTCCACGTTTTCCTGTGGTGGTGTTCCACGTTTTCCTGTGGTGGTGTTCCACGTTTTCCTGTGGTGGTGTTCCACGGTTTCCTGTGGTGGTGTTCCACGTTTTCCTGTGGTGGTGTTCCACGTTTTCCTGTGGTGGTGTTCCACGTTTTCCTAACCACTAGACTACTCGTAGCTATAGGTATCCTTCACAACCGAGGATAGTGATGTGGTAGTCTAGTCATAGTGTCAATAGAGTATCTAATCAACCTTTCAATCCCATTCCCAACACCCCGGGAACCCCATGCCTTGGTAAGAGTGTGAACTCACCTTGGTTTGCTCGGTATGCTAGGTTATGCACTCACAAGTAATTAATCACGTCCTATTGTATGCACGTATAACAAATCAGTTCATGTTCGCAATGATACGCATGCAATTTAATGTTCACATAGCAGTCGGTTTGCATATCGGCACAACACGTATATTTTGCACGAATACAAATGTTAACGTTCATCAAGCATGGCATGCCAAATAAATCAAGCATAAAAATTCCATTATTCAAAGCATTTTCAAAAACCCTAATATCTTTCGATCCATCAGTCATCTTTCGACCAACAGTTTTGTCATGTTTCGAAACAAAGCTATCTTTCGGTCAAAGTTATGGTTCGGTCAAACTATCTTTCGAAGGACTAGTATCTTTCGGTTCACAGCAACCTATGTTTCGAGCTATTAATATCTTTCGGTCACAGCAGTGATCTTTCGGCATACAAGTCATCCTTCGATACTCATCAGTTACATTTTATTCAAAGTTTCCAATTTTATCCGTGTTTATCAACTAACACAATTTCAAGTATTCTGTCACCTAAAAATCGATCAAACAGGGATTTTTATAATAAACTTTATGAACCCTAATTTACCCACATGAACAATAACAATAACAATATTCACATGAACAATAACAATAACAGTATTCAATCATATTATGTCCCGGTTCCAATAACAATAATATATATCCGAATTGCATGATAAAACAACCGATCCCCAAACACCTTATCACTAACCATCATCACGACAGAATCGATTAGCATACAAGTCCGATTAACATCCATATCCACTTAACATACATAACCGGTTATCATATCAACAACATATTGTAAGACGATCGATAAATCATGAAATCATATTTATTAAACACTAACCGGAAATGAAAACAAGGGAAATGATCAGCAAGAAGTCTCCGTAGGTTTGTGGTTGCCGTCACAAGTAGAGGTGTTCTAGGGTTTTTAGAAAAATCCCTACTGATTTCATGCATTCACTAATATAACCGTATCATCGGAATGGGCCAAGCCCATTAAAATGACTGGGCCGAAGGATATGTTTCGAGACCCCTTTGATCCGAAAGATGATCTTTCGGATCGAAGGATATGTTTCGTGATCCTTCGATCCTAGGGCCATGTTTCGTGAACATCCTTCGGAGGTTGGACATCCTTCGAAGGTTGTTTGTGATGTAATGTGTTTCACACTAACTAGTTTACACATTTTACAAGTTTCACCATATAGCAAACAACTATGCACAATCAAACAATCAAACGTATACAATTTCATGGCAGCCAAATGTGCAAATAAATAACTAGTCAATACATGATCGTGTAATACATATGAAATCGAATCTTGGAAATTCGAGTTGTCACATTATCCCCAACTTGAAAGAAATTTCGTCCCGAAATTTGGTACGCACTCACTGAGGAAGCTAGGTAAGTTACATCATTCACTGGTTTCCCTGGGGTGTCACATCATCCCCCCGTTGATTTGGAATTTCGTCCCGAAATTCAGTAGTAGTAGCTTCAGCCTCAGAAGTGGATGCATTGGTTTCGAATAACTGGGGGTACTTTTCTTTTATCTGGTCTTCGCGTTCCCAGGTATACTCTGGACCACGCTGGGAGTTCCAACGAACTCGAACAAGAGGGATTCTCTTGTGCTTGAGGACCTTAACATCCCGGTCCGTGTTTTCAACTGGTTCCTCGACGAACTGCAACCGCTCGTCGATAGTGAGTTCCTTAAAAGGAATGATGAGGGTTTCATCTGATAAGCACTTCTTTAAGTTCGACACATGAAAGACATTGTGAACTGCTCCGAGTTCAGCTGGTAAGTTCAACTTGTAGGCTACTTTGCCAATGTTTTCTAAGATTTCGAATGGTCCGACGTACCGCGGATTCAGTTTGCCCCTTTTGCCAAAACGTACCACACCCTTCCAGGGTGAGACTTTCAATAATACCCGGTCCCCGACCTGAAATTCCAAAGGCTTTCTACGCTTGTCCGCGTAGGCTTTCTGACGGTCGCGTGCTGCCGCCATGCGTTGTCGTATCTGTGCTATCTTTTCTGTGGCGTCCACTACAATCTCTGGACCCGTAATTTGACTATCCCCCACCTCTGCCCAACAGAGAGGTGACCGGCATTTACGTCCGTACAATGCCTCGAATGGAGCGGCTTGAATGCTGGTATGGTAACTGTTATTGTACGAAAACTCCACCAATGGGAGGTGTTTTTCCCAGCCGTTGCCGAAATCGATAACGCATGCCCTAAGCATGTCTTCAAGTGTTTGAATCGTTCGCTCAGATTGCCCATCCGTCTGAGGATGATATGCTGTGCTCATGTCTAAACGTGAGCCGAAAGATTTATGCATTGCTTGCCATAGCTCTGACGTGAATCGTGCATCGCGATCCGAAATAATAGAGGTGGGCACTCCGTGCCTCGAAACAACTTCTTTCATGTAGATGTCTGCTAGGGTAGAAAACTTATCCGTTTCTTTGATAGCCAAGAAGTGAGCAGACTTTGTGAGCCGATCAACGATCACCCAAATAGTGTCATTCCCACGCTGGGATCTAGGTAAGCCCGTAACGAAATCCATGGAAATTTCTTCCCATTTCCATTGCGGTATCTTAGGCTGCTGAAGCAGGCCTGATGGTTTCTGGTACTCGATTTTAACCCTTGCACAAGTTAAACACTTGCCGACGTAAGTTGCGATAAGAGCTTTCATGTTTGGCCACCAATAAGTTGTTCTGATATCGTGGTACATCTTATCCGACCCTGGATGTACCGAGTAGCGAGACTTGTGCGCTTCATCCATCACAAGTTCGCGTAAGCCGCCATAAAGTGGGATCCAAATACGCCCCGTTACATAGTAGGCGCCGTCTGCCTTCTGTTCCATTTGTTGTCGTGAGCCGCGTAAGGCTTCAGCCTTGACGTTTTCGGGCTTCAGTGCTTCTGTCTGAGCAGCTCGTATCTGTGCAGGAAGGCTAGACTGAATCGTAAGCTGTAGCGCTCGCACGCGCCGAGGTAAAGTGTCCTTTCGACTGAGGGCATCAGCCACAACATTGGCTTTGCCTGGATGATACTTGATGGCGCATTCGTAGTCGTTAAGCAGTTCGACCCATCGTCGCTGGCGCATATTCAATTCCTTCTGCTTGAAGATATGCTCGAGACTCCTGTGATCGGTGTAAATTGTGCACTTGGTACCGTACAGGTAGTGTCGCCATATCTTAAGCGCAAAAACAACAGCTCCCAGCTCCAAATCGTGCGTCGTGTAGTTCCGTTCATGAACCTTGAGTTGACGAGAGGCGTAGGCAATAACTTTATCCCGCTGCATCAATACACAACCAAGCCCCTGTATCGATGCGTCACAATAAACCACGAAGTCATCCGTGCCCTCGGGCAATGAGAGGATAGGTGCGCTGCATAATCTATCCTTCAAGTACTGAAAAGCAGTTTCCTGCGTATTACCCCATCTGTAAACGACACCTTTCTGTGTCAGCATAGTAAGCGGCTGCGCGATCTTGGAGAAATCTTTGATAAACCGTCTGTAGTATCCCGCCAAACCCAAGAATTGGCGTATTTCTGTCGGTGTACGCGGTGCTGGCCAATTTCTGATCGAATCTACCTTGGATGGATCGACATGAATCCCATCCTTGTTCACCACATGGCCTAAGAAGTGGACTTCACGAAGCCAGAAGTCGCATTTAGAAAACTTTGCGTACAGTTGCTCCTTTCGAAGAAGTTCCAAGATAAGACGTAAGTGCTGCTCGTGTTCCTCCTGACTCTTGGAGTAGATCAGAATGTCGTCGATGAAGACAATGACGAACTTGTCAAGATAGGGTTTGCACACCCTGTTCGTAAGGCCCATAATTATGGCAGGTGCGTTCAATAATATCAAACCATCCATTATATCAAACATAAAGTATAGTAGTTAAAATAATTCATAAAACCCAATACAAGTGATGTTCAAACCAAACTTTGTTTGAGTAGCGTAAACATAATAATGAAAACCCAAGATAAGTTAATAGTTCAGATATCGTTCATTGCGTCTCCCTGACCAATCATGTACACGCTGCCCCGGCGTCATGGTTTCCATTGCTTCCCCCAACACTTTCCCCGTTGTCATCCCTGTTTCCATGGTCGTGGTTTTGAGTCTGATCCTGGTTTAATTGAGGGCAATCGCGTTTAAAATGACCTTCAGCCCCACACTGGAAACATCCCCCGTTCCCACGCTGTGGCTGCTGCTGTGTGTTCTGTGGAGCTGGTAGTTGCAGTTGCTGGTTCTGTGAAGGTTGAGGCAGTCGTTGTTGTTCTTGGGTTACAGGACGTGAGTTTCGACAATCCTTTGCTTCATGACCAATCTTGAGACACCGCTGACAACGACCCCTGTTGCACTGGCCACCGTGGTGTCTGTTACATTTGTTGCACCATGGGTGAATTCCTCGATATCTTTTCTGCCCATGACTACTAGAAAACTGCTGTTTGGGGCTCTGGTAGTCATCTATCTCTTGCTGCTGCGTCAGAGGCTGGACCAAAATTAATCCCGTGCTCAGGTTTTCATCCCACTTGCGTTTGTTATCTCTAGAAGCACATGCAGTATCAGTCTTAGCTCGTTTCGGTAGTTTGTCCTGTTCTACAGCCTGGTCTGTGAGACGATGAGCCAATCGAGTGGCTTGCTGGATAGTGCCAAGGTTAGCTGTGGTCATATGATTCTGAATTTCGGGCACCAGACCCTTGAGATACAGTTCGATGCGTTTGGTGGGAGGGTCTACCATAGTAGGACAAAATGCGGCTAACTCGTTTGATCTCCTCGTATAAACTTCAATTTCAGACCCCACCATCTGTAGGTTGAGGAACTCTACCTCTAGTTTGTGGATGTCTTCACGACTACAAAACTCTTCCTTAATCAGGTCCTTGAACTCGTTCCAGGGGGTGGCATTAGCAGCTGCCAGCCCTAGCATCTGAACCTGTGCTTTCCACCAGGCTAATGCAGCACCTTCGAGTGTTCCAGTAGCAAACTTTACTCTACGTGACTCAGGGCAATCATGCACCTCAAAGTCAGTTTCGAGTCTCTCGAACCAATGGAGGAGGCCTTCAACCCCCCTCAGTTCCACTGAAGGCACTAGGTTGGTAATCCTTAAGATTTTTGAAGGTGTAAACAGGTAACTGAGCGTGTTGACCTATCGTATATAAGAATAGGGCAAGGTTAAACACAAAAGTTGGTTTAGGAGTGTAGGATCTAAAGACCCTAGTTACGACTGCAGGGTTTACCTCCTGCTTGTATGGCTGCAAGTGCCGCAGCAATTCGTTCGTTAATGAGAGCCGTCAACTGGGCTTGTGTCATGTTGATATGTCCGGCCATTGATCTTCACATCAAAGGCAACATAAGTGAGAAAGGTTCGCGAATAGTGCAATGACAGAAGAGTGTAAGCACGTAAGTGTTCTCAAGCAATAACAAGTAGTGAGCAAAGTAAGGTAAGCATACTACGAGCAAAGTTCTATGCAGTTCTAGCAAGCAGGTAACAAACATAAACCTTATTACCTAGGATGTCGAGTCTTGCACGTGGAGCGAAGCGTCGTTGTGGATCGTTGAGAGCACTGTTCTGGTTATAGTCTGGTTTTAATAAAAACGTTTTTCCATATTAAAACCAAGTTCTCTATAACCAATGGCTCTGATACCAATCTGTCACACCCCCAAAATCCACCTGCGGAGTATCACCGCTTGGGAGCGTGACTGACCAGGATCAAGCCACCAATTATATTGAACATGCATATAGTATTAAGTAAGATAAAAGAAAACCATCCGTTCAATACAAAAGGTGTTCAAAACATGTTATTGTTTTAAAGTGTAGCGGAAGCATAGTAATAATCCAACAATAGTAAATAGTTCAAATGTTATAATGGTTCAGCATAGAAACCACGAATCCTTGTCCACAACGACCCGCTTCTCCAGTGCAAGCTCCAAGTACCTAACGATCTGCAAGGCATGTAACAGAATGGTCAACAAACTAGTTGAGCGAGTTCACATAAAGGAAATGCGTAATAGTAAGTTCATTTGTAATAGGTGGCTCTACTGGGCCGTTTGTATATTTTACTGTGGTGGTGTTCCACGTTTTCCTGTGGTGGTGTTCCACGTTTTCCTGTGGTGGTGTTCCACGTTTTCCTGTGGTGGTGTTCCACGTTTTCCTGTGGTGGTGTTCCACGTTTTCCTGTGGTGGTGTTCCACGTTTTCCTGTGGTGGTGTTCCACGTTTTCCTGTGGTGGTGTTCCACGTTTTCCTGTGGTGGTGTTCCACGTTTTCCTGTGGTGGTGTTCCACGGTTTCCTGTGGTGGTGTTCCACGTTTTCCTGTGGTGGTGTTCCACGTTTTCCTGTGGTGGTGTTCCACGTTTTCCTAACCACTAGACTACTCGTAGCTATAGGTATCCTTCACAACCGAGGATAGTGATGTGGTAGTCTAGTCATAGTGTCAATAGAGTATCTAATCAACCTTTCAATCCCATTCCCAACACCCCGGGAACCCCATGCCTTGGTAAGAGTGTGAACTCACCTTGGTTTGCTCGGTATGCTAGGTTATGCACTCACAAGTAATTAATCACGTCCTATTGTATGCACGTATAACAAATCAGTTCATGTTCGCAATGATACGCATGCAATTTAATGTTCACATAGCAGTCGGTTTGCATATCGGCACAACACGTATATTTTGCACGAATACAAATGTTAACGTTCATCAAGCATGGCATGCCAAATAAATCAAGCATAAAAATTCCATTATTCAAAGCATTTTCAAAAACCCTAATATCTTTCGATCCATCAGTCATCTTTCGACCAACAGTTTTGTCATGTTTCGAAACAAAGCTATCTTTCGGTCAAAGTTATGGTTCGGTCAAACTATCTTTCGAAGGACTAGTATCTTTCGGTTCACAGCAACCTATGTTTCGAGCTATTAATATCTTTCGGTCACAGCAGTGATCTTTCGGCATACAAGTCATCCTTCGATACTCATCAGTTACATTTTATTCAAAGTTTCCAATTTTATCCGTGTTTATCAACTAACACAATTTCAAGTATTCTGTCACCTAAAAATCGATCAAACAGGGATTTTTATAATAAACTTTATGAACCCTAATTTACCCACATGAACAATAACAATAACAATATTCACATGAACAATAACAATAACAGTATTCAATCATATTATGTCCCGGTTCCAATAACAATAATATATATCCGAATTGCATGATAAAACAACCGATCCCCAAACACCTTATCACTAACCATCATCACGACAGAATCGATTAGCATACAAGTCCGATTAACATCCATATCCACTTAACATACATAACCGGTTATCATATCAACAACATATTGTAAGACGATCGATAAATCATGAAATCATATTTATTAAACACTAACCGGAAATGAAAACAAGGGAAATGATCAGCAAGAAGTCTCCGTAGGTTTGTGGTTGCCGTCACAAGTAGAGGTGTTCTAGGGTTTTTAGAAAAATCCCTACTGATTTCATGCATTCACTAATATAACCGTATCATCGGAATGGGCCAAGCCCATTAAAATGACTGGGCCGAAGGATATGTTTCGAGACCCCTTTGATCCGAAAGATGATCTTTCGGATCGAAGGATATGTTTCGTGATCCTTCGATCCTAGGGCCATGTTTCGTGAACATCCTTCGGAGGTTGGACATCCTTCGAAGGTTGTTTGTGATGTAATGTGTTTCACACTAACTAGTTTACACATTTTACAAGTTTCACCATATAGCAAACAACTATGCACAATCAAACAATCAAACGTATACAATTTCATGGCAGCCAAATGTGCAAATAAATAACTAGTCAATACATGATCGTGTAATACATATGAAATCGAATCTTGGAAATTCGAGTTGTCACACCTCTCTTCTTAAACTTATTATTATTATTATTACCCACACGAAATCCTTGGGTAATCTTTTGAGCCAATTCCTTTTTTCGATCTTCATCTCTCGTGCGTACTGTGACAACTCGAGTTTTTGACTTACACTTTTGCATTTATTACACGTTGACGTTAACTGTTTAATTGTTTGACTTGTAACTATACATGTTGTGATATGAGGAAACGTATTGTGATTGATATGTTAGATATGGTGGGTCTTAAAAGTGTGCTCTTATATATAAATATATATATATATATATATATATATATATGTAATGTGCAATATATAATTTATATAAGTGTGTTAACTGATATATGCTTAGCATGATGATAATGATAGTTCACTTAATAAAAAGAAGGAACCTTTGGCCGAAATCACCCCAACCCAAATGCCCCACCCGAAAACACCCAATGACCGAAAACACTTTAGTGTTTTCGTCCATTGCTAACTACCGAAAACCGAATGGGCTTTAGGCCCAGTAGTGGATTAGTTAAATATTATTCTAAACATTTATGCGAGAACATTATTCAACAAAACCCTAAACACCTTTCTCCTCTCGTTCCTGGAACACGTCGGCGGACATCGAGACCCCCCTGCGAGACATCATTCCAGTTTTGGTTGGTGGTTAGTGATTCATGTTCTTATTAATCATATTTATTTGATCTTGGTTATGTGAATATTTGATAGTATGTGTACGTATGCATGTTCCGGTACGAAACTTGTGGTTGGCCGATTGGAATTTGGAATGTTTGATAGGTGTTAGGGCTATGTATGTATGGTGATTCCTACTTGAAATTAGTGATGCTCCACGTGAACCTCTTAAACAATTGCATGAATCAGTGGGCCATCATAATCATGATTTGGTCGGTCATATGTGAAATGTCTTGATCTAGGATTTAATAAGTAATGTTTCGGTATGAGTGGGCCGCGCATGATGATGTGCAAAAATTGTCAGAATCCATTTCTTTTATAGGATCAGTCTTTAAAATCGGTGGTCAACATACTAAGAAAAAGCTTGTGATATTGATAAAGATTCTAGCATAATGATTGGCAGTGTTGGGCGGCCAAATGAAATCATTGGCTGTTGGCTTTGGTTCAATATTATTAGGATGTCCAATATCAATAATTTGTTCGATATTGTGCAGGAAGTCATGTGAGGTTTGGGGCGGCCTAATGTTCTAATTGGTTGTAGTGGGCGGCCCTTATAAGGGCATTGGTCACTTTTATCGGCCCACTTATACATGGGTGTCAACCAAATATTTGGAAATCATTATTTTGTTAATGTGTTGATTTTGACGAAACTGGATTTTTATTTCGCCAAAGGCAATTGGCGAATCAGGGTTCTGTTCCGTCAAAGGGGATCTTGACGAAACAGAATGTGTTTCGCCAAGGATATGTTCACGAATTAAAGTGGGTGTTTCGCCAAGGGTAGTTGGCGAAACAGAACGTGTCTCGTCAATTATGTGTTTCGCCAAAATCTGTGTTTCGCCAATTTAAATACTTTGCACAGTAACATTATTTAACTCTGTTAAATGTTAACTGGATTATTTAACTGCTGTTAAGTGAGGTGCATGACTTATGTGATAACGGATACATGCTAGTACTTATGTGATTATGGCTATACGTGAACAACTTGGATATAAACTGATTATGCATACGTGCGTATTTAGGACGTGATTGATTAACTGTGAGCACTTACTTAGCATACCGAGCAAACCAAGGTGAGTTCACACTCTTACCAAGGCATGGGATTCCCGGGGTGTTGGGAATGGGATTGAAAGGATAAAGTTGAATAGATTCATACGGACACTGTTACTAGACTACCATACCATCGTCCTCGGTTGTGCAGGACACATACGTAAAACCTACGTATACTTATGCTACTCGCTATCCTCGGTTGTGAAGGATACTCACGTAAAACCTACGTGAACTTATTATACTCACTACTGCCTCGGTTGTGTCAGGCACTTACGTAAAACCTACGTAAACCCCCGCGTACTCCTATCCTCGGTTGTGAAGGATACTTACATAAAACCTACGTAAACCCCATACGCGCTACTG
Source organism: Helianthus annuus (assembly GCF_002127325.2). NCBI lineage: Eukaryota > Viridiplantae > Streptophyta > Magnoliopsida > Asterales > Asteraceae > Helianthus > Helianthus annuus. The sequence continues at coordinate 67,085,071 of NC_035439.2, read as the reverse complement.
TTCTCGGTTGTGAAGAACACTTATGGTTGCGCATAGTCTAGTGGATTAATAACATGGGAAGCCCCCACCAATAGAAACCTATATCGGCTCAGAAGAGCCACCTGATACTCATGGACTTACTATTACGCATTTACTTTCTGTGAACTCGCTCAACTAGTTGTTGACTCTCTGCTGCATGCCTTGCAGGACTTTAGGTACTAATGGAGCTTGCACAAGGAGGAGCAGGTCGTTCTGGGCAAATGGATCGTGATTACTTATTAAACACTTGTTTCTTTGCATACGTTAACACTTATGTTTGGGTTTTACATTATGCTTCCGCTATACTTAACTAAGTTGGTTTTGATAAATACCTTTCGTATTGATGGATAACTTTTACTATTTAATTACATGTTCAATATGATTGGTGGCTTGATCCTGGTCATGTCACGCCTCCAAGCGGTGGTACTCCGCGTGTGGATTTTGGGGGTGTGACAGATTGGTATCAGAGCCATTGGTTATAGAGAACTTGGTTTTAATATGGGAAAACGTTTTTATTAAAACCAGACTATAACCAGAACAGTGCTCTCAACGATCCACAACGACGCTTCGCTCCACGTGCAAGACTCGACATTCTAGGTAATATGGTTTATGTTTATTACCTGCATGCTAGAACTATATAGAACTTTGCTCGCATTACGCTTAGATACACATGACTTTATTACATGAGAATACCTACGTGCTTACGCTTTTCTGTCATCGCCCTACTCGCGAACCATTCTCACTTACGCTACTTTTACAATGAAGATCATGTCTGGACGAATTAACATGACTCAAGCCCAGCTAGAGGCTCTCGTTCAAGCTCAAGTTGCTGCGGCACTTGCAGCTGCTCAAGCAGGTAGTATACCTTGCAGTATAGACTCATACTAGGATCCTTAGATCCTGCATTAACTCTCTTATTTAACTTCGTCCTATTCATACACAATAGGTCAACACGCGCAGCAACCTGTCTGCACTTTCAAGAACTTCATGGACTGTCGTCCAAGTACTTTTAGCGGCACAGAGAGGGCAGTTGGACTCCTCCACTGGTTTGAAAAGCTCGAGTCTGTGTTCGAGATGTGTGAATGCCCTGAGGCTCGCAGGGTGAAATACGCCACTTGCACGCTAGAAGGAATGGCACTAACTTGGTGGAACGCCCAAGTTCAGATTTTAGGGTTGGCAGCTGCTAACGCCACACCCTGGAATGATTTCAAGGAACTGATCAAGAGAGAGTACTGCACTCGGGAAGACATTCATAAGTTGGAAGATGAGTTGTACCATCTGAAGATGACTGGATCGGAAATCGAAGCTTACACCAAAAGGTCAAACGAACTGGCCGTGTTGTGTCCAACTATGGTGGATCCTCCAATTAAGCGCATTGAGTTGTATCTCAAAGGGTTGGCGCCAGAGATCCAGAGCCATGTTACTTCGGCTAATCTTGATAACATCCAGGATATTCAACGCCTCGCTCACCGCATCACAGACCAGGCAGTGGATCAGAACAAACTGCCTAAACGTATCAGCGCTACTGCTACCGCTACTACTTCAGCTACTCCTACTACTCCCAGTGACAGCAAGAGAAAATGGGATGGGGATTCCAGCAAGGGATCAGCTTCAGTTCAATCTCATGCCCAGCAGCGGAAGACTGACAGTTATCAGAGTCCCAGCCAGCACTCTTCAGGTAGTCACAGGCAGGGCGGATATCGAGGGAACCTCCCAAAGTGCAACAACTGCGGCAGACACCACAGTGGCCAGTGTAACAAGGGTCGCTGTCAAAGATGCCTCAAGATGGGTCACGAGGCCAAGGATTGTAGAAGCCCTCGGCCTGCGAACCAGAATCAGCAACAGCCACAAGCACAGCAGAATCAGCAACAGGGCAACAAGGGATGTTTTCATTGTGGTGCAGAAGGTCACTTCAAAAGGCACTGCCCTCAGCTAAACAGGAACCAGAACAACAACAACAACAATAACAATAATCAGGGAAATGGCAACAACAACAACAACGGTGGGAACAACAACGGCAACGAAGCAAGGGGTTGTGCATTTGTGTTGGGGCAGGGTGATGCCAGAAATGATCCCAACGTAGTCATGGGTAAGTTTCTTCTTGACGACTTTTATGTTACTGTATTGTTTGATTCGGGTGCGGATACAAGTTATGTGTCTCTTAAAGTTAGCCAAATGTTAAAGCGTGCACCAACTCCCTTAAACACCAAGCATGTCGTAGAGTTAGCTAATGGTAAAAGTCTAGAGGCCACACAAATAGTTCAGGGTTGTAATCTTATCCTCGCTGGTCAAGCTTTCACCATCGATCTCATTCCTATAGTTCTGGGCAGTTTCGACATCGTCATCGGCATGGATTGGTTGTCCAAGCAGCAAGCAGAGATCCTATGTAAGGAGAAGATCATTCGTATCCCTCGTTCGGGTAAGGAACCTCTCGAAGTTCAAGGCGACAAGAGTGGTGCTGTGGTTGGCATCATCTCTTTCTTGAAGGCTCAGAAATGTTTACGAAAGGGTCATACGGCTATCTTGGCACTAGTTACTGATGTAGCTACGAAAGAGAAAAGAGTAGAGGATATTCCATTTGTACGTGATTTTCCTCAAGTGTTTCATGAAGATTTACCTGGTCTACCGCCTCATCGCCAGGTCGAGTTTCAAGTCGAGCTAGCTCCTGGAGCAGCACCTATAGCTCGAGCACCGTATCGTTTGGCTCCAACTGAACTGGAAGAACTGTCTAAGCAACTACAAGAGCTCTTGGATAAGGGCTTCATTCGTCTAAGCTCTTCGCCTTGGGGAGCTCCAGTATTATTCGTGAAAAAGAAGGATGGCACTTTCAGGATGTGTATAGACTACCGCGAACTGAATAAGGTCACAGTGAAGAACCATTATCCTCTTCCACGCATCGACGATTTATTCGACCAGTTGCAAGGGTCGAGTTACTATTCCAAGATTGATCTAAGGTCAGGGTATCATCAGCTGAGAGTCCGGGATGAGGACGTCTCCAAAACCGCATTCAGAACTCGCTACGGTCACTACGAGTTTCTTGTTATGCCATTCGGGTTAACGCACGCGCCTGCTGTATTTATGGATTTGATGAACAGGGTGTGCAAGCCGTATCTAGACAAGTTCGTTATTGTTTTTATCGACGACATTCTGATTTACTCCAAGAGTCAGGAGGAACACGAGCAGCATCTACGACTTATTTTGGAACTCCTACGAAAGGAACAACTGTACGCTAAGTTTTCGAAATGCGACTTCTGGCTTCATGAAGTCCACTTTCTAGGCCATGTAGTGAACAAGGATGGGATCCATGTTGATCCATCCAAGGTGGACTCGATCAGAAACTGGCCTGCACCACGTACACCAACGGAAATACGCCAATTTTTGGGTTTGGCGGGTTACTACAGACGGTTTATTAAGGACTTTTCAAAGATTGCTCAACCGCTTACGCTACTGACACAGAAATGTGTCACCTACCGTTGGGGCAACACTCAGGAAACTGCTTTTCAGCACCTAAAGGATAGACTTTGCAGTGCACCTATCCTCTCTTTGCCAGAGGGCACAGACGACTTCGTGGTTTATTGTGATGCATCCATTCAGGGTCTTGGATGTGTGTTAATGCAGCGTGACAAGGTCATCGCTTACGCTTCGCGTCAACTTAAGATTCACGAACGAAACTACACGACGCACGATTTAGAGCTGGGAGCTGTTGTTTTCGCACTCAAGATATGGCGACACTACCTGTACGGTACCAAGTGCACAATTTACACTGATCACAGGAGTCTCGAGCATATCTTCAGGCAGAAGGAATGGAACATGCGTCAACAACGATGGGTTGAGCTACTTAACGATTACGAATGCGCCATCAAGTACCATCCAGGCAAAGCCAATGTTGTGGCTGACGCCCTCAGTCGGAAAGACACTTTACCTCGGCGCGTGCGAGCGCTACAGCTTACGATTCAGTCTAGCCTTCCTGCACAGATACGAGATGCACAGGCAGAGGCATTGAAACCAGAAAACGTCAGGGCTGAAGCCCTACGCGGCTCAAGGCAACGACTAGAACAGAAGGCAGACGGCGCCTACTATGTAACGGGGCGTATTTGGGTCCCACTTTATGGCGGTCTACGAGAGCTGGTAATGGAAGAAGCTCACAAGTCTCGCTACTCGGTACATCCAGGGTCGGACAAAATGTACCACGACATCAGAACTACTTATTGGTGGCCTAGCATGAAGGCCCATATCGCTACTTACGTTGGCAAGTGTTTGACATGTGCAAAAGTCAAAGTGGAGTATCAGAAACTAGCGGGCCTACTTCAGCAACCCACGATACCGCAATGGAAATGGGAAGAAATTTCCATGGATTTCGTTACAGGCCTACCTAGATCTCAGCGTGGGAATGATACCATATGGGTGATCGTGGATCGACTCACCAAGTCTGCACACTTCCTAGCCAAAAAGGAAACGGATAAGTTCTCCACTCTCGCAGACATCTATCTTAAAGAAGTTGTTTCGAGGCACGGAGTGCCCACTTCCATCATTTCGGATCGGGATGCACGATTCACGTCAGAACTATGGCAAGCGATGCACAAATCTTTCCGCTCACGGTTGGACATGAGCACAGCGTATCATCCTCAGACGGATGGGCAGTCTGAGCGAACGATCCAGACTTTTGAAGACATGCTTCGGGCATGCGTTATTGATTTCGGAAACGGCTGGGAAAAGCACCTCCCTTTGATGGAGTTCTCGTACAATAACAGTTATCACACCAGCATACAAGCCGCTCCGTTCGAGGCATTGTACGGACGTAAATGCCGGTCACCTCTCTGTTGGGCAGAGGTGGGGGATAGTCAGATTACGGGTCCAGAGATTGTAGTGGACGCCACAGAAAAGATTGCACAAATACGACAACGCATGGCGGCAGCACGCGACCGTCAGAAAGCCTACGCGGACAAGCGTAGAAAGCCATTGGAATTTCAGGTCGGGGACCGGGTTTTACTCAAAGTCTCACCCTGGAACGGTGTGGTTCGTTTTGGCAAACGGGGCAAACTAAATCCGCGGTATGTCGGACCGTTCGAGATCACTGAGAAAATAGGCAAGGTGGCCTACAAGCTAAACTTACCAGCTGAACTCGGCGCAGTTCACAATGTATTTCACGTGTCGAATCTGAAGAAGTGCCTGTCAGATGAGACCCTTATAATTCCTTTTAAGGAACTCACTATCGACGAGCAGTTGCAGTTCGTCGAGGAGCCAGTTGAAATCACGGACCGGGATGTGAAGGTCCTCAAAAACAAGAGAATCCCTCTTGTCCGAGTTCGTTGGAACTCCAAACGTGGCCCAGAGTACACCTGGGAACGCGAAGACAGGATGACAGAAAAGTACCCCCAGTTATTCGGAACCAATGCAACCACTACTGAGGCTGAAGCTACTACTGCGGAATTTCGGGACGAAATTCCAGATCAACGGGGGGAGGATGTGACACCCCAGGAAAACCAGTGAACAATACAACTTACCTAGCTTCCTCAGTGAGTGCGTACCAAATTTCGGGACGAAATTTCTTTTAAGTTGGGGATAATGTGACAACTCGAGTTTTTGACTTACACTTTTGCATTTATTTCACGTTGACGTTAACTGTTTAATTGTTTGACTTGTAACTATACATGTTGTGATATGAGGAAACGTATTGTGATTGATATGTTAGATATGGTGGGTCTTAAAAGTGTGCTCTTATATATAAATATATATATATATATATATATATATGTAATGTGCAATATATAATTTATATAAGTGTGTTAACTGATATATGCTTAGCATGATGATAATGATAGTTCACTTAATAAAAAGAAGGAACCTTTGGCCGAAATCACCCCAACCCAAATGCCCCACCTGAAAACACCCAATGACCGAAAACACTTTAGTGTTTTCGTCCATTGCTAACTACCGAAAACCGAATGGGCTTTAGGCCCAGTAGTGGATTAGTTAAATATTATTCTAAACATTTATGCGAGAACATTATTCAACAAAACCCTAAACACCTTTCTCCTCTCGTTCCTGGAACACGTCGGCGGACATCGAGACCCCCCTGCGAGACATCATTCCAGAATGAAGTATTAATAAAACTTTGGTTTGCACCAGAGTCAAATAATACTTTTGCAATTACGTCGTGAACTAAGAACGTACCAGCTATCACATCTGGGTTGAGTTCAGCTTCTTGAGTGGTCAACTGGAATGCTCGTGCATTCTTCTTAGTAGCTCCGTCGGCTTGTTTGGCTTTGTTGTCTGTTGTTTTGACTAAACATTCTGGTCTAAAATGCCCTGTTTCTCCGCAGTTGAAACAGATTGTTGTCTTCTTTCTACAATTTTCCTCACGATGTCCTGCAACTTTACAAAAGTTGCAGATTACATTGCATCTTCCAAAACGATTCTTTCTTCAATTTCTGCAAAAAGGCGGATTTGTAGATTGTCTCATTCCTCTCTTCTTAAACTTATTATTATTATTATTACCCACACGAAATCCTTGGGTAATCTTTTGAGCCAATTCCTTTTTTCGATCTTCATCTCTCGTGCGTACTGTGACAACTCGAGTTTTTGACTTACACTTTTGCATTTATTACACGTTGACGTTAACTGTTTAATTGTTTGACTTGTAACTATACATGTTGTGATATGAGGAAATGTATTGTGATTGATATGTTAGATATGGTGGGTCTTAAAAGTGTGCTCTTATATATATATATATATATATATATATATATATATGTAATGTGCAATATATAATTTATATAAGTGTGTTAACTGATATATGCTTAGCATGATGATAATGATAGTTCACTTAATAAAAAGAAGGAACCTTTGGCCGAAATCACCCCAACCCAAATGCCCCACCCGAAAACACCCAATGACCGAAAACACTTTAGTGTTTTCGTCCATTGCTAACTACCGAAAACCGAATGGGCTTTAGGCCCAGTAGTGGATTAGTTAAATATTATTCTAAACATTTATGCGAGAACATTATTCAACAAAACCCTAAACACCATTCTCCTCTCGTTCCTGGAACACGTCGGCGGACATCGAGACCCCCCTGCGAGACATCATTCCAGTTTTGGTTGGTGGTTAGTGATTCATGTTCTTATTAATCATATTTATTTGATCTTGGTTATGTGAATATTTGATAGTATGTGTACGTATGCATGTTCCGGTACGAAACTTGTGGTTGGCCGATTGGAATTTGGAATGTTTGATAGGTGTTAGGGCTATGTATGTATGGTGATTCCTACTTGAAATTAGTGATGCTCCACGTGAACCTCTTAAACAATTGCATGAATCAGTGGGCCATCATAATCATGATTTGGTCGGCCATATGTGAAATGTCTTGATCTAGGATTTAATAAGTAATGTTTCGGTATGAGTGGGCCGCGCATGATGATGTGCAAAAATTGTCAGAATCCATTTCTTTTATAGGATCAGTCTTTAAAATCGGTGGTCAACATACTAAGAAAAAGCTTGTGATATTGATAAAGATTCTAGCATAATGATTGGCAGTGTTGGGAGGCCAAATGAAATCATTGGCTGTTGGCTTTGGTTCAATATTATTAGGATGTCCAATATCAATAATTTGTTCGATATTGTGCAGGAAGTCATGTGAGGTTTGGGGCGGCCAAATGTTCTAATTGGTTGTAGTGGGCGGCCCTTATAAGGGCATTGGTCACTTTTATTGGCCCACTTATACATGGGTGTCAACCAAATATTTGGAAATCATTATTTTGTTAATGTGTTGATTTTGACGAAACTGGATTTTTATTTCGCCAAAGGCAATTGGCGAATCAGGGTTCTGTTCCGTCAAAGGGGATCTTGACGAAACAGAATGTGTTTCGCCAAGGATATGTTCACGAATTAAAGTGGGTGTTTCGCCAAGGGTAGTTGGCGAAACAGAACGTGTCTCGTCAATTATGTGTTTCGCCAAAATCTGTGTTTCGCCAATTTAAATACTTTGCACAGTAACATGATTTAACTCTGTTAAATGTTAACTGGATTATTTAACTGCTATTAAGTGAGGTGCATGACTTATGTGATAACGGATACATGCTAGTACTTCTGTGATTATGCCTATACGTGAACAACTTGGATATAAACTGATTATGCATACGTGCGTATTTAGGACGTGATTGATTAACTGTGAGCACTTACTTAGCATACCGAGCAAACCAAGGTGAGTTCACACTCTTACCAAGGCATGGGATTCCTGGGGTGTTGGGAATGGGATTGAAAGGATAAAGTTGAATAGATTCATACGGACACTGTTACTAGACTACCATACCATCGTCCTCGGTTGTGCAGGACACATACGTAAAACCTACGTATACTTATGCTACTCGCTATCCTCGGTTGTGAAGGATACTCACGTAAAACCTACGTGAACTTATTATACTCACTACTACCTCGGTTGTGTCAGGCACTTACGTAAAACCTACGTAAACCCCCGCGTACTCCTATCCTCGGTTGTGAAGGATACTTACGTAAAACCTACGTAAACCCCATACGCGCTACTGTTCTCGGTTGTGAAGAACACTTATGGTTGCGCATAGTCTAGTGGATTAATAACATGGGAAGCCCCCACCAATAGAAACCTATATCGGCTCAGAAGAGCCACCTGATACTCATGGACTTACTATTACGCATTTACTTTCTGTGAACTCGCTCAACTAGTTGTTGACTCTCTGCTGCATGCCTTGCAGGACTTTAGGTACTAATGGAGCTTGCACAAGGAGGAGCAGGTCGTTGTGGGCAAATGGATCGTGATTACTTATTAAACACTTGTTTCTTTGCATACGTTAACACTTATGTTTGGGTTTTACATTATGCTTCCGCTATACTTAACTAAGTTGGTTTTGATAAATACCTTTCGTATTGATGGATAACTTTTACTATTTAATTACATGTTCAATATGATTGGTGGCTTGATCCTGGTCATGTCACGCCTCCAAGCGGTGGTACTCCGCGTGTGGATTTTGGGGGTGTGATACGTACCAGTTCATCAGTTAGGGTATTAGCTAACTCCACAGCATCGTCAATAGTACGAGGTCTCGCAGCCTTAACGATGTTACGGTTTTCACTAATTAATCCCCAAATGTAACGGGAAATGAGTACCGGTTCTGGCGAAGCCAGGGTAGGTACCACTCTCGCATATTCGAAGAATGTCGAAGTATATCCCCGACAATCTATGCCTATCATACGATGACTCAGGAACTTGTTGGCCATTTGTTCCTTTTCGTATTCGGGACAGAATTTTCTTTCTATAAGAATCTTAAATTCTTCCCAGTTCATTGCATAGGCCACCCTTCTTCCTTTTTCTTGCAATACAGTGTTCCACCACTCTAACGCCCCTTCTTTGAACAAATTTGACGCATACATAACTTGATCTTCTTCGGCACATTTACTTATTGCAATTACTGCTTCGGTTTTCTCTAACCAACGCAGTACTACAGTTGCTCTTTCGTTACCTGCAAATTCAGCAGGTTTGCAAGCAAGAAATTCCTTGTAAGTGCAACCAGGCGTTGCAGCTTTCATTTTTTTAGGAAGTGGGGCTTGTTGTGGATCATTATCATGATTGCCGCCTCCATTTACACTATGACTAAAATTATCTTCCTGAGTACGTTTACTAGGAATGATTTGTTGCGATTCAACAGGTTTCCGAGCAGCATCCATGATTGCTGGAATAGCATTGGCTATCCCCTGAGTAATGATATTTTCAATATCTTGTCTAGTTATATACTGGTTTTCCTGATTTTGCTCAGATTGATTCTCTTCATTAACTGGTTCATTACCAGCGTTTTCCATCTGATAATTAGTATAAGTGTAAATTATTAGTGTCAAATAATTGCTAGTTAGATATAACAAAGTAATTACACATAAACACATAAAACCTTACAACACATATCTATAACCAAAATTGTCGATGTCTCGACTTCTATTTTGTTTTATAGATTATATATGCATCCATACACACTGTTTATCTCACAATGTTTTATTTCCCATTTTACAGAGTTAGATTTAACTATTACTATTACTATTATGATACAGACACACTTCCCACCCTATTATCCTTTAGTCAACTGGCAGTTTTAGTAGCGACGCTCCCTCTCGTCGTACTTCCAGAAGATTTGTTCCCCCATTTCCCGGATCCTATTCCCTGTACCTATCAGCTCTTCACCGAACTGTCGAAGTTCAGCTAAGTTTTCGTTGCTCATAGGAGGATTGGGGATTGGTTCTGGATCAAACTGTGGGAGGAAGGAATAAGGACTGTTAATCATATTTTGGAATTACCAGTCATTTGTCCACCATTCTTCCATTTGGCCTAAAGGTCGTGTGTGGATTAGTGGTTCTGGAATAGCTGGTTCAAAGTTTATTGGGAATTGGGCTGTGGCAGGGTAAGAGTAGAGATTATTGTCGATAGGTTCTATGACATCACAATTTGCCAGTAGACGGTCTATTTCGTCTTGAAATTTGATTTCTTCAGATTGCCTAGAGCTCTCTCCGATCTCTATTCCCTTTTGCTTAATATCTTCACTTAGTTCTATTTCTGCTTGTTTGGAACTCTCTCCGGTTTCTATTTCTTTTCCTTTGCTCACAGGATTTTCTATTTTAGGAAGTCTCCTAGTGGCTCGCTTCCTCCTGCGCACTTTCCTCCATCCTACATATCTTCTTCTCTTTTTAGGTTTTGCTTTTTCTAGCGGTGGAGCTTGGAATTCCAAAGGTTCCTCTATGTCAGCAATATAACCAGTAAAGTCGTGGGAGACTTCAATTGGTACTGGGTAGAGGTTGAGATTCTGGAAAGCTTCCGATATCTCATTCATGCTGCATAGCATATATGCAAAATGCACAAAAATGCTAAGTTAAAACTTTGGAACAAAGTTTAACAAATAAACATTGAAGTTTTATTGCACACTACTTCGTACAAAAGATAACAGGAAAGAGAACACACTAGGATTTATTTATTTACTATATGGTAGTTTTCCTCTAGACCAGGCTTATTGATAGTTTAGAGGTTTGCATTTTCTGCTACGGTAGCTAGCATATACCAGATTTGCCCATTTTTCATCTAATTTATCTTCCCAAGGTGGATTATTGCCTAATTCCTGAATTTCTGGATTGAACCTCACTTTCTTGGCTTGGGGTTTCTTTATTTTCTCCTGTCCCTTCCTAAGAATCGAATTTCTTTTATCTGGGGTGAGAGGATTTTCATAGTTTGCCTTACGGACAAAAATTCCTTCTTGTAGATCTGCTGGGTGTTCTGAGGAAGAAGTTCCCTTTTATATGGTTGCAGTATCTAATTTGTGGTAGATAGCAGAAAACTTTTGTTTACCCATACTGTATCTAACAAATAACCAGTTAATAAAGCATATAATCACAGAATGACAATTAGTAGAATTTGTTAAATACTTAATTTATTTAAATCAGTAATAGGCTTAAATCAGTGGCTCGATCAGTGGCTCTGATACCACCTTTTCCTGTCACGGCCCTCGGCCCCGGTTTGACCCGATTCAAGAGCCGCGGGGCAGGAATCCCGTGGTATTTAATTTAGGCGACAGCAGAAGTCTTTTAATACAGGATCTTTTAATATTAAAAATGCCCGTTTTAATATATTACATAAAGTTTTAGGGATAAAATCCCATAATTTACAATAAGATGATTTCACAGGGAAATCTTTATTTCTCAAAACATGTTTCTTTATTTATTCACATTGAGCCACTTCTCGGAGCTTGGAGTGCTTCACGGCACTTTTCTTGGATCATAACAGATCACCTGAAACATGTTTGAAAAAGGTTTTGTCAGCGGGGAAATACTGAGTGAATCATTCTTGTTTATGTAAAATCATAGTTAGTTATAATTTACAGTATTAAGAGCGATTACAATGTTTCTGATATCAACCAACTACCCACAGTATTTGTCACTCGACTCGTTTCGGTGACTGTGGTCATATCACTGTTGGGTCCGTTCACCCACAAGTGACGTCAATCACTATTAGGTTCGTTCACCTAAAAGTGACGTTTCATGAATTAGGTACGCTCACCTAAACTGATAACACTAGTAATGTGCACAATACCCCACATACCGGCTGTAATTTGGTGATTACAAAGACTTAATCCCTGTAATTATAACTTTGGAAAATAATTTGAAGTATTGTAAAATAGTTGATAAACAGAGAATGACTCACATTGCAGATTTAACGAGCAGAGTATAAGCCTACTGATTAGCCTCGATTAACCTAATTTAACATAATGCACACACAAACGGGTTAGTAACTAATACAGCAGTTACGACATAATTCACGAGATTAAACCCTCACAACGACTAATACGGTGCAATACTGAATAATCCAACGGATTCACGACGAATAACAGAGCATAGTCTGAATTCGGACAGCACCCAAATATTCAAGTTGAAATCACGACGAATAATCAAAGTATAAGCTCAATTTGAGCAGCAAACAAACAATCGTTGGATAGTTATAATCGATCGGACGTTGAATCGTAATAGCGATCGAGTTATTACCCTGATTGCGGCAGCACTTTGTGAATCGTGTGTGTTTTGGAACTGATTTTGCTATAACTCGACGCTCACAGTGAATTTCTACGTCGTTTCAACTTCCAGTTTCAAGTCCCAAGGTCGGCTATTTATAGTAATTTTTGGGACATGCTTACGGACCGTATGCCATTTCCCTTACGGTCTGTAAGGGAAGCAGTCTATTTATAGGGTAGCCAGGTTCGGGACTAGCTATGCTGAGTTGACAGTTTTATAAAATTCTAATTTTGACAACGAAAATTGTTGATAATTATCACTAGGGTTTTACCCCCCCTGAGTTTTAGGGGCGCTAATCCTGTTTCTGATTGTTCTGAAAATTTTAGGGTTAATGCAGAATTACTTGGGTGTCTTAATTAAGGTTTCCGTTTTGATTAATTATCATCCTAAGTATTACTTTTAGTGAGAGTTGTTACAGGCATGTTGTCTCGAGTCGTGGGATCGAGGTGGATCAAGCAAAAGTGCAAGTCATATCCACTTTACCTTACCCCATAAGTGTTAAGTGTGTTAGATTGTTTTTGGGTCATGCGGGGTTTTATAGGAGGTTTATAAAAGGTTTTAGTAATATAACAAAACCCCTATGTAACTTGTTGTTAAAAGATAAACGGTTTGATTTCGATAAAAATTGTCAAAACGCTTTTAGCATTTTAAAACAAAAGTTAGTTGTGGCCCCAATCTTGCAATCAATGAATTGGTCTTTACCATTCGAAATTACGTGTGATGCAAATGACTATGCGGTGGGGGTGGTGTTGGGTCAACGGGTGGATAAGAAACCGTTTGCAATATATTACGCAATAAAGAGTTACTTACGATGGTATATGCATTGGATAAGTTTTGGGCTTATATATGGGGTACTAAAGTCATTGTTTATTCTGACCATTCCGTTGTTAGGTACCTCATGGACAAGAAGGATGCGAAGCAGTGATTGATCTGATGGGTTCTCTTATTACAAGAGTTTGACTTAGAGATCTGAGACAAGAAAGGGAGTGAAAATGTGGTTGCGGACCACTTGTCTCGTTTGATAGTGGAGGACGATTCTTCACGTGCGGAGATCAACGAAAATTTCCCAGATGAGCAAATCTTAAAGGTTTCGGTATTACCTTGGTATGCTAACAATGTAAATTATTTGGTTACAGGTGATTTGCCGGCTCACTGGGATAGAAGGAGGAGGTTGCACTTCCTTTCACAGATCAAGTGCTACACGTTGGAAGAACCGGACTTATTCAATATATGTCTGGATCAAGTCGTTAGAAGATGCATCCGGAATGACGAGATTCCTAGTGTTTTAATGCTCATTGTAAATACTTTTTATGTGTGGGGGATCGATTTCATGGGCCCGTTCCCTAATTCGTATGGCAATTTATATATCTTGGTGGCGATCGATTATGTGTCGAAGTGGGTCGAAGCGATCGCCACCAAGACAAATGACCATACCGTGGTTTGCAATTTCGTACAAACCAACTTAATTCCTAGATTTGGGATTCCCCGAGTAATCATTAGTGATGGGGGATCTCACTTCAAGAACTTTAACTTTGGCAAACTATTGAAACGGTATGGTGTTGACCATCGAAATAGCTACCCCCTACCACCCACAAACGAGTGGTCAAGTGGAGGTGTCCAATAGGCAAATAAAAGAAATTTTGAAAAAGACCATTCGACCAGACCGAAAGGATTGGTCGAAGAAGTTAAATGATGTTTTATGGGCCTATCGAACGGCTCATAAAACACCTATTGGCACTACACCATACCGCTTAATTTACGGTAGAAATTGTCACTTACCGGTAGAGCTTGTACATCGTGCTTGGTGGGCTATTAAAGAAGTTAACATGAAATACAATGATGCAGGTAAAGAGTAGAAGTTAAAGTTATACGAGTTGGAGGAGCTTCGGGAAGAAGCATATGAGTGTGCCTCGAAATATAAAGACAAAATGAAGAGGGCACACGATGCTAAGTTGAAGTCGAAGGAGTTTGTGGTGGGGCAAAAGGTGTGGCTCTACAACTCAAGGATCAAGTACTTTCCCAGGAAGCTCAAGAGTAAATGGATGGGCCCGTATGTGATTACACAGATCGGAAAGCTTGGAGATGTTATCATTGAAGGCCCGAAAGATGGGTCGAAGCAAATGGTTAATGGTCACCGCTTTAAACCGTTCCTCGATGGTAATGAGGAGAAAAAGGATGCGAATGTGGAGTTGGTAAACTTTCTGGTAAGCGTGCCAACATATGAGGTCAACTGAAAGGACCGGAAACAATTTTTGTAGAGTTTTGTACATTTTATTTGATTGTTTGTAGTGTTCATTGTTATAATCATTTTCGTTTCGTACTAACCCCCTTTGATATGTGAAGTCCGAACATTACAAACGGGTCATGAAGATACAAGGTAGGTTTTTTAGACTAGTTTTTGTTTATTAGGGACAATACATGGCTTTTCGGGGGGTGGTAGGACCGTAAACGGTTTCATAATTTTAAAATTTTAACTTATAAAAATTTACAAAAACATTTTTAATATTTTTAGGAATTTTTATAGCATAGGGTTCTTTTTGTAAAAAGTCATAATTTTCTCCTATTTTTCTTAAAAAATCAAAAAAATAAAAAATAGGATTTCTGCAGTCCGTCGGCGACGGGTTGAAGCATCGTCGGGGATGGGCCCTCCATTTGGGCCGTCGGGTAACTTTGTGCGTATCCAGTGTATTAGAGCGTCGCCTCTCACACCCTGACTTTTGCGGAAGCGTGATTATTGGTGTGACTTTCTTAATACCATAGCATTCAATCATAACAACGCTATATGATAAAAACGGTAGATGTTCATCCATAAATTTAAGTTTGAAAATAACACAACATAATTGTCTGAAACATCGACACCAAACTTTAAGTTACAACCACAACATGTTTAAATGAGTTCACAAAGACTCAACAGAAGACCTTAACAAACCAAGTTTAGAAACTTGTATCCCGTCCAGGAATAGGATATATCTCCTAAACTCTACGACCATGGATGACATCCTTTATTCATGACGCTGCTTGACAAACATGCACACACCTGCCAGATCCACTTATTTCCCTGAAATACATGTAATTTGAAAAACATCAACAAAAGTTGAGCGAGTTCATGTGTATGTGTATGAATAAACCTTTAAAGTATGTTTGTATGTATGTATGTCCCTGGTATGTAGCAATAAGGAAAAACAGATCACCAATGGTTTGCAAGGCCAATGGTATGTGTGAAATGGTGCGGGAAAACTCAAACCTAGTGGAATTTGCCACGACATTAGTATGTGGACATAGTCACCACATGGGCCACCCTGGTCTTCATGGGTGTAGGCTCGCTACACCCAAATAGATCTATCACTCATGTCCCTCGGTCCTACGATGAGTATTAATGGCCTTAAGTGTTATACCCACCTTTCACATGATCAACCAGTAACCCTCCTTAGCTAATCATACCATGTATAAAAGTGTGTAAACAATTGTAACATGTATATCACCCCCGAAGTTATAAAACCGAAAACAGTTAGAAGAAAGGGGGACATGAACATACAGTATTGCGTCTTCAGAATCGTAACCCAAGTCTCCACAGTGAACACGACTCCCTACAATGTACTAATGTATATTAGACTAACAGGCCGTGCCTTGCCTTAGTATTCATGTGTTTGAGTTACGTTTCTTTTAATATTATCCCAAGTTATAATTTCTTGTCAAAAAAATGATTATTTTAACTTTAAATTATATTTAATTTTGGAATAATTGTTTAAACAATATTCTTTGTATTAATACTTCTCAAGTGTTTATTTCCATATTTCATACCCAAGCATGGGGTATCTTATACATGTATTTTCGTTTTCTTGTATTTGTAGTTGCAAAATAATATAATTTTAAGTCTCACTTTAGAAAATATATATAAACTTATTTTGTCAAAAATAATGTATTTCAAGAAAATATATAGTTTTTCCCAAAAATCATACATCTTCTAAATATACTAAGAAAATATATTTTTATTTTCCAAAAATAATATATTTTTCTCCTTGTCAAAAATATGATATATTTTGTAATAATAAAAATCATACTTTCATTTCTTGTATCCAAAATAATAGTTACCAAGAATATATTATAACGGTATTTTCCGGAATATTTTGTAAGTTACGTTAGGTTTCACAATATTAAGTGTGTAACTTATATATTCATTCCTTGTGATTTTTGGTATTATTTTGGATTGTAAATTCTTGGTGTTTTGTTAAGTTATATTACTTTAAATCCTAAGATAACATAACTATTACACCAAGTATACAAATAATCACACACAATGTGTTATTAATGTAAATATATATTCTAAATACATATTTATCCATTTTTATTTATACAAACCAACCTCCGATACTTGTATTCTTGTAACAAAATCTATGGCAGTGTTTTTATTGAAAACCATGGTTAAAACTCACTTGTAAATACTTGTTTTGAAAATATTTTTCTAAGTGTTTATATTTTTAGAAAATTTCGCCATAGTTTCCCCTAAAAATGGAGGTGTCCATGCTATTTATGCATATCATTTTCTTTTCTTTTCAAAAATCATCATAAACAATCAACAATCAACAATCAACAATCAATCTACACTTACCATGAGCTACAATAAAGCTATCTACATAATGATCATGAACTTGAGTTTTCATAAAAACTTGTAGTAACTTGGTAGTGTGTTTAGTAAACTTAGTTACCCCTTTAAAGCGTGTTTATTTCTTTAAAAATCTCATTCTTGAAAGATTTGAGTGTTTACAACTTGTTAGATGATTTTTCCAAAAATCATTCTTTTGAATTTTTCTTGTAAACAAAGTGTTCTTATACTTGTTTTACCACTAGGAACATGATTAGTTTCTTTAAAAACTATGTTTATACAAATCTTGTGATTTAGCTTGGTTTCTTTGGAAAATTATTTTAGAAATCATCCACTCACAAGACTTGTATCTTGTTTAAATCATCATCACATGAAAACAACTTTTATTGTTCAAGTTCATGTAAACATAAGGCATGGTGACGTTGGTTTTTCACAAGATCATCACATCAACTTACTAGATCATGTGTTTAATCACAATCTAGTGGGTTCCATATGATGTTTAACATCACTAATACTAGTAATCAATCAACAAGAAGCAAAAAATCACAAATCAACAAGATTTTATATGTTTATAAGCTTATGTTGGAGATTTATGATTATGTCTTTGCGTGTTCATCATGTTTAACAATGTTCATCCCTTATTAACCAACTATATATGAAAGATCGAGAGTTCATAAGGGCCTTACTACTAGCACAAGGCTAGGGAAGAACACAAGATGATGGTGATGACAAAAGTGATGGACAAAAGCAAATGATGGAGGTCCTTCAAGATCCACAAGCACCAAGCTCCTTTGTATGGCTCCTTACACCTTAGAATGGTCTTGGAATGAATGGACATGAAGTGGAAGTGATAATGGTGGTGGTGGGGGTTCACGGCCGAGAAGAAGGAGGGAGGAGAGGGAGAGAGTTGTGGTGAAGTGAATGATGGCCTTAATCCTTCTTATAACCTCTAATCCTTTTGTCCAATGGTTCTTGTGTCTTCAAAGTACACTACACAATCTTCTACTAAATCAATTGGGATTATGCAATATCTAGCAAGATTGCGGAGATCAAGGGTGGGCCACGGTGGCCGTAAATATGAAGGGGGGGTCTTGGTTAGTTTTGAATGGGTAGTTAAGTGTTTAGTTAGGATTTCAAGTATATTTTTTAGTGTTTAAGCATATCATGCATTATATAGTGTGTTAGGGTGTTCAGGGATCATAACTAGCTCAGAAACATTAAAACAATGCTTCTAGTATAATTTTGGTGTTTCGGGTAGTGTCCGGTTGTTCGGTTAAATACGGGTTCGTTAAAGTGTCAAGTTATTCTGTTTAGTAATCTTTAAGTACCCTTTTGTGACACTTTTAATTCCCGAACTTAGGAAAGCATACAGGACCATTTTGCCATATTTTTGCATGTTACTAGCTTTTGCTGAAATATGCAGAATTCTGCACTTTATGTGGGTTTTAGGCACTTTCCGGCACTTAAACTATCACCTAGTGAAGTAGTTTTATGGTCCTTACTTCCCTACACACCATACTAGTGTAGTACCTTGTCTCTGGCCCATACGGGGTCTCAAAACACTGTTTGTCTATGTACTGAACATTGTTAGCATTTTTCTGAGTTATCCGCTAACTGTGCTAACTGTGCTTTGTGCATCATGTATGTTAATAAAGTTTGCATGTGGTAATGAGATGATGTTATGTAATATGTGATGCACATGTAAGTATGTTGCAGTAATCAGAAAGCAGTTTAAGTCATTAATTGTAATTAAGCACAGTCATTAAGCACTAATCATGGTTAATTAAATTATACGGATACCTGGATTTTTGACGGTTGTCACATCGCCAGCCCCTGGAGTTTTGGGATAGCAATGGCGATGGGGTCCTAAGACGTCGCCGACGGGACTTTGTTTGATGTCCGACGTTGTTTCATACATGTCGAGTTATATTGAACCAAACTCTTTCTTTACCCACCCAAACTTAATCCTAGACATATCTTGACCACATATATTACCCGAAAACCATAACATCTCATCCATACTTCCATTAAACCCCCTTTAATCAGATTCAAACATCACAATCTCTTTCTTCCATCTTCATCTTCCCAAACTCTCTTCAAGAACCCTAAACCTTCAACATTCCATAACTCCTTCAATTCTCCACCAAATAAACCGTTTCTTGAGCCTAAAAAAACCCAGAGGAATAAAACCCCAATCGTAGTTTTCATTCTTGCTTATTTGTGAGATCTCTGAGTGTAAAGATTCGGGTTTTTGAAGGGTGTTTATCAAGTTACTTGCTTTGTATCTTTTACTAGTTCTTTTTGTTCTCCTACATCAAAGGTATGAAATTTTCTTTAATTTCAGCATAATTATCATATGGTATATCGATTTCTCCTGAAATTTTAAACTTTTTGTTTAAGAGTAGGTTGTTTATTGCAATGTATGATGTTCTAGCTTAAATTTGAGGATAAATGTTTGATTTGGGTGGGTTTTAAGCATCCTATAGCCTTAGTGAAGTGATTACACTAGTTATTTGCATGATTGAACAACGACATGATGATTGAATATTGTTGAAATTATAAGGAATTATGAATGAACATGAAAAATTGATGCTTAGATGATAAAATGTGCAACTTTGGAAGTTTAATTAGGTGATTTTGCATCTAATTGTTAATTGAAATTCAACATCATGTGCTATGTTTAAAGTTTGATATTGTTTTGAAGTTTGGGGCTTGTATTGATTGTTTCCTTGTTTTGTGATTGTAGTCATGCCCGGAAGCAGAAAGAAAGCCAAAACAACGGGACAAGGGTCATTGTCTGGGGTTGGGTCTTCTTCAGGGTTGCTACCTAAAAAGTGGGAATAATTGAGTTCTGTAGAAGAAGGTGTTGGGAGGTTAAGCAGATAAGATTGGGCGTGGGAAAAATGTAGGGATAGTCGCAGTGCAAGCGTTTGGGATAACGACAAGAAAAAGGCACTTTCGACGTCTAATGATAAGAAATTGGAAATCAAGCTATGGAAGTGGAAGATGGTCACAAATGTATCGACTTCGATTTCGGAAAGGGTGGTTCCAGAAAGATCAGTTAATGTGGAGGAGTTGAGGACCATCAGAATCACTCAAATGCTTGAACGTCTCGGATGGGAACGGGTACTTGATTGGTGTGAAGACAACACCCCTCGGATATATTTGGCGGCAGTTTGTGAGTGGCTTGCATCTCTTGGGTTTCAAAATAGAGACGGACCCCCAGAAAATTGGAAATTAGTCGGTAACACGGGAAGGGGGGAGATGATTATGTCATTCGAAACCATGAATTGTATCGCGCGGTTTGATTCTTTAGGGGTGCAGGCGTATGATTACCCAAGGATGGATCATTTCTTTGATAACAAGACGAATGAAGACGATCATGTGGGTATTATTGAATCAGTGTTGCCATACACTGATGGTGGAGTGGCTATGAAGAGCTAGTTAACAGTTGAGGGGAAGATTCTACAGGGCATTTCCCTTGTAAATATCACGGTGTGGTTCGGGGACCGAGGGAAGGTGAGAACACCGGATTGCAGGGTTATTCATGCTTTGATATACAGGACACCCACATTGTCTTGGAGACATATCATAATGATGAATACGTGGGATACCCGGGAATCATGCACCCGAAGGATGATACGATATGCACGTCTGATTAGTGCAATGATCCTCCAGCATAACTGTCTACCCCCCGAGTCACTTTGGATTCTAGACCCGTAAAGGAGTTTAATTTGCATCGATGAAAAGCATTGGAAAATACAAGTGCAAGTCTACGGTCATAAGTACACGGTGACTGATGATGTGGGCAAAAGTATGAGTTTATTGACCCGAACGCGCCCCAAGGAGCTGCCGAGATGTAGAGATGGGAGATGAGGAAGACAAATACGAACCCACCGGTCCAAAGGGACTGCAGCAAAGATATATGCGGCCACACAAAGAAGTATTCAGGTGAGTGGCTAACTTTGTGATATGTCGACGGGTACCGGGGTATCCAAACTTCAACTGCGGGCAACAGGCGGTTTTCGATAACGTCTTCGCGGTGATGAGGGAAGGCCGGGAATATGAAGAGAGGAGACGGAACTGGGAACAAGAACATCAAGCCCAGCAGCAGGCTCGTTGTGATGCCGAGGATGCCCACCGAGCTAGGAAGGAAAAAATCATGGAGGAGCAACAGTTGTTCCAAGCTCTGCAGAGATCTCAATGGGATCAAATGGAACAACATCGTCAGCAAGAACTGGCTCAAAGACGAGC
Organism: Helianthus annuus; assembly: GCF_002127325.2. Classification (NCBI taxonomy): domain Eukaryota; kingdom Viridiplantae; phylum Streptophyta; class Magnoliopsida; order Asterales; family Asteraceae; genus Helianthus; species Helianthus annuus. Next base: position 67,063,623 of record NC_035439.2, on the reverse strand, counting down.
ATGGGAGGAAGAGCAAGAGAGGCACTGAATCGAGCAAAACATGAGAGAACACAATGGAGTGCCTTGTGGACGGCTCAAGAGTTGGCAATTAACAATGCCAAAGTCCTCCACGATCAAGAGCGGCATCAGCGGGATTGGTTAGATGGTCTGCTATACGCAGAGCACTCGAGATGGACCGATTATTCAAACCTTCCCGTTCCTCGAGGTCCTTCCGACCCATCACCTCATTGGCCCCAGAGAGTGGGATCTAGCTTCATTCCACCCCAGTTTCAACCACCAGTGGAAGGAGAACAAGGCCCCCTTGACAATTACCGGGAGATGATTGAGGCCCTCACCGGTTATCCATACAACCCATACCCACCAGTGGACCCGAACCAGCGATACCAGTGGTGATGTTGAGGTATGTTTTATGTTGTTGTTGTTGTATATTTTGAGTTTTTCCTTATTGCTTGTTATTTCATCTTTGTCTAGTATTTTCGTTTAGTAGGTAAATGAACTTTGTTGGTGTGTTACCTATATAACCCTCACGAGACCTACTCGTCCTCCCGAGCTATCGGGGGGGTTTAAAAGGGCTTGTTGCATACGGTAAATGCAACCGTGATTCCTACGAAAGTGAGTTAGGTTTGTTTATGTTGTACATTATTAATTTTCCACATAAATCATAGTGAACTAACGTATGGTTTGATAACATTTTCATAAAAGTGGTAGAACTAGGTAACTAACAAATTTTAATTGTTGTGAGAAGCATGCTTCTACACAAGGGTTAAGATTTTTAGGTACGTTATGTTCGTGAGACGACCGCTTTGTTGAAAAGATGAAGAGCACACGAGGAACTAGCGAAAAACAAGGTGCATGCGTTTCTTTTTATTTTTTATTTTTAGTTAGCAAGTAAGTGGAATGTAATTTGTATTTTATTTTCTAGGGTGAAATTTTTGGGAAGGTAGCCATGTCACATGTCACACCCCAACCGATGGCGGAATCATCGGGGCGTGGCACTGAGCGAAACAGATTGTTCAAGAGAATCCACAAAAACTATTAAATGACCATACCTTTAATGTTAATATCCCATACTACTAACAGATAAAGTAAAACAGTCATTATAGACCTAAGTCTCAAAAACAAGTCTTTTCTGACAACTCAGATTTATTTAGCGTGTTTCTAGACTTCCTAGCTTGTTCATCACAGCATGGCATCCTATCAACTTGTCACATACGTTAAAATAAAGTCAATACATAAAAATGTAAAGGTGAGTACACAAGTTAGCATAGCATGTAGGATCAGTTTTGACCTTTCGAGTGAGTCAATCAGAGCTAGTGCTTACTGAGAATGTGGCGGAAACACATTTTCAGCATGATACAAAGAAAAACCGTAAAAGAATGGAGTAGAAACAGAGAGTTCACACTTAAAATACTTTTTCTTCACTTGATAACGCTTGTCGTACGGACAACAGTCCGACGTGAGATCTTAGACAACGTTACAAGTAAAATGACAACAGGGGGTATTTATAGACTGCGTGGTCCGCTCATGTGACATGTCCACAAGAGCGAACCTGACAACTTGGCTGGTTCGCTTTTGTGGACACTTGACACAAAAGCGGACCTACAAACTAAACTTCATAAAATTACACTTTAACCCCCTGAACTTATACAAAATGACCTATCTGGACCCTATACATTAAACTAGTATTACAAAGACGCAGACTTCAGACATTGTGCACCAACAAACTCCCCCTTGGATGAAGCCGCAGTCTTTGTCTTGAAAGTTGGTCTTCAGATAGCTTTGAATTTCTCTTCCTTCGGTTTTGGCTTTCTTCTCAGCGCAACTCTGATCTTCTCATTCTTTATCTTCCTCGCTTTTTCTTCCTTTTCTTGTTGCTTCATAAACTTTCCTCTATTTTCTTCCATCTTTTGATTCTCATGTTCACGCTCACGCTTCGCTTTCTTTTTCATCTTCTCGTCTAAAGACCACCACGAAGATTTCCACTTGTTTTCAGAGTTGATACCTTTCTGAACACACAGAGAAACTACACGCTGGAACTGAAGAGTTTGCTCTTTATCTGCTGGCGAGTAGCGAATCTTGTGAATGAATAGACATTCGATGTCTTTCGCTGAGCAATTAACTAACCACATCGGGTCGTAAACATGAATATCCCTCAGCTCTCCACCAGCTCTGTACGTGATTATTGCTTCGGTCGTCCTGCAACTTTAAACCCAATCAATAAAGCCTTTATAAAATTCCTGCTCCATTTATGGCATCAGAATTGTCTTCATTGTACGCGGAGGCTTCACATTCAGAATAATTTCTACAGTCCCAGTTTCCGGATCAACTCTCTGAACACGCCTTGGACGATGAGGCTTCCACTTTCGAAATGACTTTAATTGTTCATATTTGATGTAGCCCCGCATCGCGGTATCATTCTTTCTCACCTTGTAATCCAAGACTCTCACCTTTGCTAATTCATCAACGTCCCACCACGGTAATGACATTATGTCATATAAACGTGCAAAATACTGGACGCCATATTCTATTCGAATAGCATAAGCGTTAACTTGCGGAAGAAAACCCCAACTAATAATATCGCCAAGCGAAACATTTCGATCTCGTTGAAAGAACTTCAGCGGCCTCTTGAATTTTCTTTCATGAGAATCTTTAAACCATTTAGAACGATCAATTTCTTCAACATTCGATTGACCTTCTTTATCAACATTAGATTGGCCTTCCTGCTCAGCTTCTTTCCTCAAACATTCAAATACATTATCATTCACCGCTTCAATCACCTTTTGACGTAATTCATCTCTATTCTCAGCAGCAAAGAACTCCATTAACGTTGGAAGTTTCGAAGTATCTTCAGGAACCTCTTCATTATCTGAACATTCTTCAAACTCAACTCTATCGTAGATATCAGCATCTTCAACATAATCATACTTATAATCTTGCTGTTTATTGATATCAAACGATTCTAAGTCCTCTTCGAAGTCGAAGGGAATTTCAGGGTTTACATTTTTAAGCATTTCTTTATACTCCTCTAGACGCACGAACAACGGCTCATGATGCCCAACAATCTGAGTCTTACTCGACTCCCCCTTACCTTCAGCTTCACCGCTTTCTTCATTAATTGTGTCATTCAACAGATCTTCAACGACTTTTTCATTTGAAGCTTCAGTCACTCTAACACCTGAACCTCCTGCAGCGTCATCATCATCATCACCTTTAGAACTGTGACTACTCGCAGAATATACAAACTCATCCTCATCATCATCTTCATCATCCTCTTCATCTTCGCCACCAATTAATTTAGGCGTTGGATTTTCTTCTTCGAATAAGCCAGGAACTGCAGATATAGGCTCAGGATTATCTATCACCATCGAAGGTACAATAGACATTTCAGAACTTCCTTCCACCCCTTTACCTTTATCTTTCATCTGCCTTTCTAATTCTGCTTGACGTTCTGCACGAAGGTCTTCTAGCTTTAACTCTTCATATTTCTGTTCCACTGATGTCTCTAACATGCTTTCCACAACTCTATTCAGCATGTAGAACTTATGTTCATGTAGCGCTTTAGCAGCAGTAAGTTCTTTATTTTTCAACTTGTAGTATTCATTTTCACTCTCTCGACGATTCTTCTCTTCTTCTAATTCAGACACTCGAACTTTCAAAATGTCGATTTCCGTCTGATCAACTTCAATTTTCAGTGTCAACACTTTGTTTTCACCTTCCAACTTCTGCACCCTACCAGCAAGAGTCTTTTCTCTATCAGCAATCTTTTTGCTTTTAGCCGCCAACTTTTTATTCTCTGCTATCACATCCTCAATTCTCTTTTCCAATTTCAACACTTGCGAATTGTTTGCAAAGTCGAAATCAACGTCTAGTAGATTATCTTGCGGTATCGGACCTTTACTCGAAGAACCAGGTTGTACTTGGGTGAGTGGAGGTGTGCCAAAGTTATCTTACGAAGTATAATATGGTTGTTGTGGTGGTGGTGTTGATTGAGAAATAAGAGATGGTTGTCGTTGCGGTGTAGGTTGTCTGGGTGGTGTTGAATGTGATGGAGGAGTAGGTTGTCTTGGTGATTGTTGAGGTGTTGGTTGTCTGGGAGGAGATTGATGTATTGGAGATTGTGGAGGTGTTGGTTGACGTGGAGGTGATGGTTGACGTGGAGGTGTAGGATGCGTTTGCATGATCTTCTGAGGGCGCTTCGACACTTTAATCTTTGGTGTAGTTCTCTTTCGATCAGCAGCTTTCTTTTTACCTCTCGGAGTAGATTGTGATGCTGAAACATGCTCCGGAGAAGGTACATAAGGTGCATCTTCTTTCTCTTCCCTCTTCCTCTTTCTAATCAACTTCTCCTGTTGTACCTCTTCTCTCATTCGTCTTTCACGTTCTTTTGCATCAATCACTTCATATTCAGACGAACTAGAAGAACTAGTAGTGTCTTTATCAACGTCGTCACCTTCAACATCATCTAACACCTTCTCTTTTTCTTTTTGAACATCAGAAGTAACCGTTTCCACAACATTATCAACAAAATATGCTTCTGTTGTAAACAAATTTGTCTCAATTACAATGTTTTCAGCACCAGTCATCTCTTGTTCATTTTCAACATTCATCTCAGAGATATCTTCATCAGATTCATCAATTAACATTGTTTGCTTTTTCTTCTTTTGTTTCTTCTTCGGTTTTGAAGAAGAACCTTCACCTTCAGCTACAGGAGTTGCAAATCTACGTTTGCGTCCTGATTCCTTCACATACCACTCGTTCTTGGTTGATTTGAAACTCTGAAGTATTTTCAACTCAACAGCATACAACGTCTCTTTCATTTCCTCTTGATTTCTCCAATTTTGATGATTTTCCGGATCAGGATCCACATAGTTCGCATCTCTAAGCAATCCGAAGTTTTCAATCACTAGATCAGGCTCTGGATGATTAGGATGATATTTGACCAGGTTCTTCAAAGTGTTATTAGACATGTGAGCTTGAACAAGAAGATCACCCTGAATGTCTCTATTAATCCTAGGGTATGCACGATCAATCAACATTTGTACAAAACGCGGATACCTCCAGGTTCTAACATCCGACGTGATATTCTCCGCCATATAATGAAAAACTATGTGCGAAAAGTTGTATTTCTTATTCAACACCAACGCTGTCAACATGTTCATTTAGTAATCCCTCATCTGGTCGAAACTACCCTTTGTGTGGCTCAATGTAATCAGAATACAATGAATTAAGAACTTGAAAGATTTTTGAAACTTCGACTTCAAGTAGTTCCCGGTGTTCAAAGCACCTCTGTATCCCAGTCTCAGCATACGCCCTTCACCAAATGTTCCGGAAATCTTGTGGGGTAGTTGGCCTCATCAGGAAACTTCATAACTTCTCGAACTAATGCTTCAGTCACCCGAATAGTCTCTATCTTTCCATCTACTTCCACCACTGACGATATCACCTTGCTTGCCTCGTCATACTTTGCGTTCATCCAAAATCGACTAATATGTGATCTGTACAACAGCCTCTGGTCAGTCATTGCTTTCTTTACTGGAATACGATTCATGTAGTCCAAAATACTGCTAAATTCTGACAATAACGGACACTTCTCCACATCTAAATCAATGTAGCTGTTGTGTATTGGATCGAACAACACGTTCGGTGATGCCTGCATGACAACAACAGAAACCAAGACTTAGAAAAAATTTCACATTTTGAACAATACATTGACAAAAGAGCGAACCACATAAGCGAACCAAATAATGATCAAATAGGCGAACCATCTTATGTAAGTAAAAGCGAACGATGAATACTGCAACCCTATAAGCGGACCAATAAGATGACTAAAAAGCGGACCAACATTATAAAATACACAAAAGCGAACTGTCCCTTGTACCAATAAGCGAATCAACCCTTTTATTGCCTTAAAAGCGAACCTGCTTGACATCTTATGAGCGGACCTGAAAGTGTTCTTAAAGGCGGACCTAAAATGATAACTATGAGCGGTCCTACAGATGACATATGAGCGGTTCTAAGTTATCTGTTCGTAAAAGCGGATCTACAAGGTGTACCTAAGAGCGGTCCTAATGGTGAATGTCTGCAAAAGCGGTCCTAAGACAAAACTTGTAAAAACTGCTCAAGCCCTAAAATTGATTACAAAATCAAACTCTACATATCATTCTGAGACTAGGGGTATCTTTGATTTCTACAAAACATGCCTAAATCATCCTAGATCTGAAACTGAAACCACTCATAACTGACAACACACATCAAACACTCAAATTTCAGCAAATAAAGCATAACACTATACTCAGAATCATCAGACGACATGATTACACTATTCTATTCAACCAAATATGACAGTTAAAAGCTTAAAACACGATTCGTTCATACAAACATACCGACAGACATGTTTTTAACACAAAAGAACTAAAATTGAGAGAGTACTTACCTTTCCCATGATGTAATGAACAAAAATCTATCAATAATCGAAGAAAAACGGGCTCAAACAGCGAGAAATCTTGATGAACAGGTAAGATCGCTCGAAATCGCACAGAGAAGACGACGTATAAGCGGACCAGGTAATGACAACAAAAGCGGACCCCTGTACCTTTTATATGGGGTCTGGTCCGCTTATTCGACATCAACCATACGAGCAGACCACAATGATACTTTGACATAAAAGCGGTCCTCAATGTTGTCATAAAAGCGAACCAACATTAATTTTTTAAGAAATTCATTTTTTATTCATTTTTTCAACTTTTTCGATTTCACACGCTGACACCCAGTTGACCAAGTCCAAGTTAATGACCCTGGACAACTGTTTGACCTACCAAGTCCAAGTTAATGGCCCTGGATGATCAGTTTTATGAAGTACTCTGTCGTCTTGTTTCAAAGAAATAGTTCAAATTAATGAACTTTTCAACGTTTCAAACATTTGCACATTTTATCTTTCAAACATCATACCAGATCTTTGTTTGCAATCACAGCTTACCCAAACCTCATCAGACACTGACATGATCTGCACACAGGCTTTGATCTTCCAATCCCCAATATCAGTTGTCGAAAATAAAATGAGAAAAGAAAATCTTTTTGGGTTTTAAGTTGAAATATATACACACACAATATTTTTGCGAGCGTGTTAGGGGATCATATCAGCTGCCGACAGAACACAAGCACCGTTAAGCTTCTTTCATTTCAAGCATTAAGCAATTCGCGTTGATTGTCAGTATATTGATCCATTTTAAATTCTCACAAAACTTTCAATCTGTTCGGGATACGTGATTAGTGTTTTAAAGACTTAAACGTTAACATGTGTTCCCACCTCAGTATATACTCCCGTATCCGGATCCCAGTATTCAGTCTTACAGGTGAATATACCACAGCTGATATCTGTTGGGGGTAGATGCGAAACCGTGAGAGCTCAGGTCAGAACTTCCGTTCAGCAGAGAGATGACGGTTCGACTTTAAGGTGGGTCCCCTTTAGAGGATCTTTTGCATTTCAACAGCAGCGACTATCAATTTTATTGTTTCATCAGCATGCTGAGGGTGAAGCTTATGTTTCAAAGCTTTTTGCAAAAAGTATTATCCGGGGACTAGATCAGTCTTTCCATACAGCAGAAGTCCCGGGATAATACCCCAGATATCACCGAGTATAAAGACCTAGTATCTCAGAATACGGGACCTTTCAAACAGGATTTCAGGGGTTACCTATATATCCTGGAGGTGTTCCCCACGAAAACGCAAGTTAAATTTAGTTTATATCCCAAACTGATCTACTAATTCTGTAAGAACCTACCGGCACATCTTTAGCGAGACTGCTTAATTTCATTTTTTCATTACAATTTTTTAGCGTACTGTGCCCTTCTAGCTGATGTACTATCATTTCCCCTTTACAACACAGCTCTTTTTGCATTTTTAAATGTTTTTGGATTTTTTTATGGTTTTATCATGTTTTTGTATTTTTCTGTGAATATCTCCCCTAAAACTAAAACATATTTTTGTGTTTTTGTTTTTAATCGAAAAGTAGAAAAAAATACAACTGTACAAATAAAAGTTGACAACCCGATACGGTTCAAGTCAGATCGCTGCCCAATTCGGCTTCACACTCGATAACCCTCCCAGATTGCAGATTTTTCATCCCATTTAACCTTAAAAGATAATAAAATCTCTTTTTATCAAACGGTTTTGTGTAAAAATCAGCTTTCTGATCATCGGTGCCCACATGTTCAATCCGTATTAATTTCTTTTCGTGACAATCTCGGATAAAATGGTGACGGATTTCAATGTGTTTTGTTTTCGAATGATGAACCGGATTTTTAGTAACATTTATGGCCGCTTCATTGTCCACAAATATCGGCATTTCAATGTGTTTTGTTTTCGAACGAGCAACAACTAGAGGCTGAGACGTACGCAGCCTCACATGTGGAGAGCGCAACCGCAGTTTGCTTATTGCGCTGCCAGGTAACGAGCCGAGTTTCGAAGAACTGGCACCCAGCAGTGGTGGACTTTGCGTTCTGTTTACAGCTACCAAAATCTGAATCAGCGAAACCGGATAAGGTAAAATCACCCGAACGAGGGTACCACAAGCCGATGCTGGGGCAACCCTTCAAATACCGTAAGATGCGTTTGACGATCGTCAGGTGTGACTGCTTCGGGTTCGACTGATATCGTGCACACAGACATGTCGGGTACATGATGTCGGGACGGGAAGCTGTGAGACACATTAAAGAACCAATGATCGATCGGTATAACGTTTCATCCATCTTCACTCCCTGTTCATCCGGACAAATACCATGGTTCTGTGCGAGGGGGGTTGATGCAGGACTGCAATCTGTCATATCAAACTTGTCTAGCACGTCCTTTACATACTTTGACTGGTGAATGAAGATTCCGTCGGGCATTTGTTCTACCTGCAGCCCGAGGAAGAGCTTCATCTCCCCATCGAACTTATTTCGAACTTCTTCTTCATTACTCTCTCAAACTCTTTACACAAATCATCGTGGGTGGAACCAAAAATGATGCCATCAACGTAGATCTGCACGATCAGCAAGTGGCCTGCTTCTTCTTTTGTGAACAAGGTGCTGTCTACTGTTCCTCTTGTGAACCCGTTGTCCAGCAAGTAGGTCGAGAGAGTCTCGTACCAGGCTCTCGGGGCCTGGTGTAGACCGTATAATGCTTTATCCAGTAGGTACACCTTGTCTTTGTTTAGTGGATCTACAAACCCCGGTGGTTGCCCCACGTAAACTTCTTCTCGAATCTTGCCATACAGGAATGCTGATTTAACATCGAGTTGATAGACTTTGAAATCTTTCCAAGATGCAAAGGCTAAAAAGATGCGAATTGCTTCAAGCCTTGCAACCGGCGCGTAAACCTCATCATGGTCTATACCCTCCTGCTGGCTGAAGCCTTGAACCACTAAACGTGCTTTGTTCCTCACCACGACTCCTCTATCATCTATTTTACATTTAAACACCCATTTCGTCTTTATCAATTTCTGATTCTTTGGCAGATCAACAAGCCTCCAGACGCCCAATTTCTCAAACTGTTGTAGTTCCTCCTGCATAGCATTCACCCAACTGTCTTCGGTCAATGCTTCTTTGTAGGTCCTGGGCTCTATCTGCGAAATAAAACATTTGAGTGAGACTTCTTTCTGCGTATCAGCAATATCTGAATAAAAACATGTAAAAGCTTGGTCTATCTGATGTCTCGTCTTGACACCACTCTGTAGATCGCCGATAATTTGTTCTGAAGGGTGGTAAGACAGGGTCCGTGGCATCACAGTATCAGGCACCACAACTTCCGATTCCAGATTTGAAATGTCGAGATCAACGATTTGATCAACAGCCTCCTCTGATGTCTCATTTGGTTCCTCGTCAAAGGTAGGAGCGGGTTCCTCCTCTGAGTCGTCAGAAACGTCAAACGACGGAGCTGGTTCCTCTGGTTCCTCTGGCGGTATATGAACGGTTCCACTTGGTCCAGCTTCATCATCGTGAGTACCCATGGTGGGCGTAGGAACATCTAGCGGTCTAGATTCCGTCTCTTGCAACTGACTTTGCTGATACAAGTACATAAGAGCAAGTTCCTCCTCACTCAGCTCGGACGGCAGATGAAACGATTCCCAGAGTTTGTCGTAGTCGAATAGGAATCTTTGTCCGGGAAGTTGTTGCGACGGTGTGTGCTTCTGACAATCCACATGATGGACCTGAATCACTTTACCCAGACACGGTACAAACACCCTTTTTAACGGGCTGGCGTAACCTACGAAAAATCCTTCATTTGCTTTCGCTCCGAATTTACCATCAGCATCTATGAAAGTACACGGAGAGCCAAAAGGTTCTAAGAACTCAAGATTTGGCTTATAGCGATGCAGCAGCTCGAAACAAGTCTTTTTATATTTCTTCACTGTCAGAACTCTATTCAATGTATAGCAAGCCGCTGACACTGCTTCACTCCAGAAGAAAATCGGAAGCTTTGAATCAGCCAACATAGTACGTGCGGTCTCGATCAGGGTTCTATTCTTTCGTTCAGCCACGCCGTTCTGTTGTGGTGTGTACGGCGCACTGAATTCATGTAGTATTCCCTTCTCGTTTCAGAACTCGTACATTTTGTTATTCTTGAACTCCGTTCCGTTATCACTCCGAATTCTTCTGATCGGCAGCTTGTACACCGTTTCCATCTTTTTGAATAAAACCATCAAAGCATCGAATGTTTCGTCCTTCTTCTCCAAACAAACAACCCATGAAAACCTTGTATAATCATCCGTAACCACCAAACAGTAAGAATCTCCACTGATGCTTTTGACGTTAACCGGCCCGAAGAGATCCATATGCAATCTCTCGAGAGGTAACCGGATGGTGTTGAGCATCTTTGGCGGATGAGACTTCCGTACCTGTTTACCTTTCTTACACGCAACACAATCGTCAGGTAAATGAAAATTCTTAACATTCACACCTTCTACCAAATCGTTGTGCACAAGAAAATTCATTTTACGAACGTGTATATGACCCATTATTCTGTGCCACATAATTGACTCTTTCTCAGTTGCTTTAGACTTTGTCACAAAACATTGTTTTTGAGGAGTTGTTGGTGTTGCAGTGCTCATGTCTAAAATGTAAAGATCATTAACCCTAGGAGCACGCAACAGCACCAACTCATCAGGGACTTTAAACCCTGGCTTTAAAACCAAACATTCTGTTTTTGTAAAATGTACACTAAAGTCTTTGTCGCAAATTTGTGAAATACTTAACAAATTGTTTGTCAATTCAACAATATAATTCACTTTGTCAAAAGATATGATGCCGTTTGTGAGCTTTCCCTGACCAACAATCCTGCCACCTTGGTTACCAGCAAATCCAACGTAGCTTCCATTAATTGCTTTGACATCATATAATAGTGCTAAGAATCCCGTCATATGTCGCGATGCCTCGCTGTCCATTATCCACCTGGATAGCACAGACTTGGGCAGCTCCTGCAATCAGCGCACAAAAACATCAGTTAAACAATGATGCCCACGACTTTTTAACTTCCGACACTGAACCAAAAACTACATTGCATTTCTCAGTTGTTTTCGGAAAGTTAAATGTGACATTTGACTCAATTTCCTTTTTATCTTGTTTCACTTTGTTATGAAGTTTGGGAAATTCCGACAAAAACTGATCAATTTCAGACTCAAACACAGCAACATCATCTTTCACAAACTGTGACTCATTTTTCAACACACTTTCCATCTTTTTGATCTCACCAGATGGTTTAGATTTCGCGACCCATGACTGATTTTCAAAAGTTTTTGCTTTAGGGTAAAATTTCGAATTCTTGGGAGACTTAGAAGACTTGCCAATCTCGAAAGTCGATTTTGGCTTATCCTCCGACTTCAACTTTTCACCTCGTTTAAGAATTCGGATCGGCGAAACCATCACTTGTTTATCTTTTGCAACGACCGGTGATTTTGGTCGAGGTTTTTGAATGATTTGTTTTGAAACATTTTTGTTTTCAACCTTCGGTTTTTCAACCATTTGTTTATTAACAGCTTTTACCACAACCGGTTTTTCAATCACTTTCTTACACTGCTTCGCCATGTGGCCGACTTCATTGCAGCGATAACACACACGCTTATCATATTCTACAAAAGTGGTTGTGACAGTTTCCACTTTTAGCTTTTGCGCTGCATTGAAGTGGTCCACGGCCTTTTGACTAAAGATATAATCCTTTTCAGCATCAGTGCTAGGACCAGCGACAAACACATCATCAATTCTATCTTTCGGTTTGACTACCTGCTTCGTCATTTTCTTCTCAAAACCAATACCTTTTTTCTTTCACTGATTTTTCTTGTTTTGGCTTTTACCCACCCCATCTATCTTTTCTGAACTAGTGGGACGTGAAGAATCAATTGATTTTTTCAGTTTTGAAAAGAAATCATTTTTCTTGATTTCGTTAACACTCAGTTCAACCAACTTAAAAACTTTCTCAACATTCTCGAATTTGACGTTCTGAAGCGGAAACTCGGTGTTGGAGTAAAGTTTGTCAGACCCAACCATAGTGTAAGCCACCATAATCGAATCATCATCCGCACTTTTATCCGTTTTTGACAAATAACGATCTAAAAAGTTTCCGTCCTCCTCAGAATCACTACCGAACTCCACTGATTTTGCCTTCTCAGATTTCTCACTCTCATCGTCCAACACCTGATCAATAACATTTTTGATAACCTGGGATTCGTTATCAGTGTTAGACGCAGTGAAAGTGATATCAATGTTATCAGGTAAATCATTCTCAAGTGTTTTCAGTTTGATGTTTAATGCAGCTTCCACCCCATCTGGATATTTTTGTGTATAATGATTCCACATTGGGGGTGGAACACTGTTGAAGGTAGGTGAAGCATGTGGCTGTTGTGGCACTATTTGTTCTAACACATACGATGACGCCACATAACTCATCAATTTCTGATCAATTCTATCATTTTCAATTTTAGTCAACTCAAGCTCTTTTCTCAAAGATGCGATCGTATCTAAATGAAAGTTGACTTCTCTCTGTTTATCAAATAAAGTTGATTGTGCTAGCTTGGTTGCTTTATCGTTTTCAAGACTCTCTTTTTGGATCATTTTTATTGACCTAGACAATGTGTCGTATGCCTCTTTTACTTGCTCTAAGTCAAACTTCACCAAATCTGCATGTTGTTTCAATTCCTGATACTTGGTGTCTTTTTCAAGACACCCCGTGCATGGTTGTGAACAACTTAGACACGGTGTATCGGGGATTGAAACCTTTTCAACTATAATCTCATCCTCACAAACAACTTTACCAACAAGATTTTACTCCGACTCAGACGACTTGACCACGTTGACCTTTAAGACTCCAGTTTCCTCTCCTAGACCTGACACTTTATCAACTGACTCCTGGATGTCTGAATCTACCTCTTTTAACTTGCTCATCAGCGCTTTATCTGCAATCTCCTTTAGAGCTTCTTCAGTCATCTCTTTGGAAACGTCGATCACCTCCTCGACTTCTTCTTTCTCTGCTTCAAATCTTGGACACGTTCCAGTTCTTGGCTCTTCAAAATAATCTGTAAAAGAATCAAAAACGTTAGGAGGCAGAATAGATTTCATTGTATAAACAAATTCCTCCTGCCGTGATTGAAAGTTGAGAACTTCAGTCACTGATTCCTCAGCTTTTGCAAAACTATCTGTAGAAACCTCTTTAACAACCTCCGGAACCACCTGATCAGCAACTTCCATAACCTCTTCGATCACAATTTCAGTAACAGAATCAACCATCTTAGTAACTACTTCCTCAACCACCTCAGAATCAGACTCAACAACACTCTCAGAAACTACTTCACCGACATTCTCAGTAACCACCTCATCGCTAACCTTCGACTCTGCAACTGTCTCGGTAATTTCAACTACCTCAGCCATCATTGCTTGATCATCCTTTCCTGGAACATACTTGTCCCAACTAAACCCAGACACAACCTTCTCATCATCTTGGTTTACGATAAGTGCCTTCTCTGGTTTGTTCTCAATCTGAGGCCTCTGAACAACAGATTGTTGATTTGGTCGATGATATATAGCTTGTCTGTAATAATCGTTTGTAAACGGGTTCTGATGATTCTGCACTTCACGATTCGGACACTCGCGCTTGAAATGACTTCTTTCTTTGCACATAAAACAAGTAACTTTTGTTTTATCGAACCCTAATTTCTGATCAGGACCTGACGGACTGCTTCTACCCGTGATCTCCATAAAGCGTTGAGCTCTTCTAACCAGACTCGCCATACACCACTTTATATCTATCAGTTCCAGTTCTTCCGGATCGATCTGATCGTAATCCTCTTTAGTCATATCGGGATTACCGATCCTACCAGCGACCAAACCTTCATAAGCTTCCAGAACCGATGCCAGTAACACGATGTGCTGCTTGGCTGCATTCCCGGTGATTTCATTCCCATTCTTGATGTTAACCGCAATGTTACATTGCACACCAGACACAAACGTCTGTTGATTTGACCCTGTAGAACTTTGAGGAGAATTCTGCTCTGAAACTTTGACATTTGGCTCGTAGTTGGCAAATGGAGTCGACTGACTCGACTGATAGGCATTTGGAGCAACAGATGAAGTGTTGTCTGCACTGAACCCGGTTTGAAGCTTCGGACTCTGAACATTAGTAGCTGCCGGACTATTCTTGTAATACAAAGACACATCCTGTGGCATATTCGCTGAATTCGTCTTCTTGATTTTTACCAACTCCAACTCATGAGCTTCAATTTTCTCTATAAACACGCTCAAACTATAGTTCACGAAATCTGAACTATTTTTCAACATCATCAAGTACGTTCCCCATTCCTCATAGGGAAGTGCATCACATAACTTGTCTATCCACTCCTCATTCGTCTTTTCGATATTCAACCTTCTCATCTCTACCACCAGATGACAATACCTCTCGATAAGCTGCTTTGTCGATTTACCTTTAATTCCCGTGAGTATATCAAATTCTTTCTTTATCAGTGCTTTCTTACTCTTGATCATCGACGCACTACCTTTGAATTTCTGTTCCAAAGCTTGCCATATCGACTGTGCACTATCATCGTGCTGTAGCAGAACTAGAATATCCTCTTTTATTGCTTGCTGCAGGAAGCTAACCATCTTCTTTTCTGCTTTGAACTCGACCTGTTCCGCATCTGTAAGACTGGCAATGGTCTTCAACATATTCAACCCGTCTACCGGAGGAACATACTTCCTTTCGATTTTTATCCAGCACTCTAGATGGTTGGCCTGCACCCAGTTTTTGAATCTCCCGGACCATCCTGAATATTCATCCAAACTCATCAATTTAGGAGGTTTCTGCATCGTTCCAAGCTCGTTTTCCAGATTTACATTCTGCATAATGCTAGCAGGACTCTGAGTAACTCCACCACTACCCGCAAACATGTTATAAAAATCTTGGCTTTCCATTTTTAGTTGTAACAAAGAAATTTTCAAATAACAGTTGATAACCACAAAAGCGAACTAGACAGAACCCTTTGAGCGAACCACCCAAAGAACTTTGGAGCAAACCAGAAATCACCCTAAGAGCGAACCAGAAATGAGCACTTCGAGCGGACCAGGCAACTGTCTTTTGAGCGGACCAGACAATCAACTTTTGAGCGAACCAGGAAACTGTCTTTCGAGCAAACCACAAATGAACACTGGAGCGGACCAGAATTTGCACTTCGAGCGGACCAGAAAAATTGTCGTTCAAGCGGACCAGACGAGCGAACCAGCAACCAAAACAGACATTTCGAGCGGACCAGAACAAAAATCAGGAGCGAACCAGCACAACTTGTACGTTGGAGCGGACCAGAAAAGCGAACCAAAAGACTGACAAATACGCGGACCTACTTCACGAGGGTTTTTATGTCACTTTTAGGCCATATTTTGATCTGAATCTTTCAAGGGTTTGTTATTAGTGTGTTTTACACCTGTTGTCCAAATTTCAATCCATTTCCACCGTTCAAACAGTCCAAATCTACAAAAGTCCGTGTAAAAATCTTCGTATCTAGCAAACTAACTCGCAATTGGCTCTGATACCAATTGTAGGATCAGTTTTGACCTTTCGAGTGAGTCAATCAGAGCTAGTGCTTACTGAGAATGTGGCGGAAACACATTTTCAGCATGATACAAAGAAAAACCGTAAAAGAATGGAGTAGAAACAGAGAGTTCACACTTAAAATACTTTTTCTTCACTTGATAACGCTTGCCGTACGGACAGCAGTTCGACGTGAGATCTTAGACAACATTACAAGTGAAATGACAACAGGGGGTATTTATAGACTGCGTGGTCCGCTCATGTGACATGTCCACAAGAGCGAACCTGACAACTTGGCTGGTTCGCTTTTGTGGACACTTGACACAAAAGCGGACCTACAAACTAAACTTCATAAAATTACACTTTAACCCCCTGAACTTATACAAAATGACCTATCTGGACCCTATACATTAAACTAGTATTACAAAGACGCAGACTTCAGACATTGTGCACCAACATAGCATATAGTAGAGAAAGCGTTTTACGCATAACCAGCATGTGTCACGTAACGAGCGAAGCAAGTAACTATCAAAACTATGTTCACACTTAACCACACGACTGTGTTGTAGAGTATGTGCGACACATGTTCAGCGAACACGTGAAGTAAAGAGATCTGATCCCTAGTAACCCCTGTCCACGACAGGTGCTGAGTCCAAACTATAGTACTATCGTTGCTAGAGGCGGTATAGTGTAACACTGTATAAGCATAGTAACAAGCATTCAATGATCACGTATAACATGCGGGAGTGGTTAGCGTTAAAAGTGTTTGCGTTGTGTGTTGTTGTGTTTTGATAGAGAACGTATGTAACACCCGAAAGTGCGTTAAAAGAAATTGAGTTCGAGTATACTCACAGTATGTGTTTAACAAATAAACACAGCCTTGATTGGATTGAAGGGAGTGCGTTGGAGTTAGTGAAAAAGCCTTGAATCTTGATGAAAAATGCCTGAGAGTGATTAGAGAGCGAGTGGTCTGATGGAGACGTCAAATCAGTGAAAGGGACGTGTACGGGAAGTATTTATAGGGTGAGAGAGGAGTTAAGGCGGTGGAAGATGCGAGGTGTAGCGGTCGGATGGCCTTTCGGTCGGATAGCCATTCAGTCGGATGGTAATCAGAGCGAATGTCCATTCGATCGGGTGGTCATTCGATCAGCCGAGTTGTGCGAGTTAGTTTTTCCAACTTTCATTTCGTGTGTTAAGTGTTGCGTTGCGTTTAAGCGAGATGTGAGTATGCGTTGAGCGTATAAGCGTTACGTTGAGATAACAACATAACATTTAAACAAATAATCACACAAGTTATACACAAAACACATAAAGGCATAAAGTAAATCCGCATTTCGAGTTTACGGTTCGTTTGTGTTTAGTCTAATCAACGATGCGATAATGTGATAAAATGCGTGTAAATAGCTGGTGTTGTAAACTGCGTTAAATGCGATATCTGCGTTTGAAATAAGCGTTGTAATAAGCGTTTAAAATGTGTTTAGTATGCGTAGAAACATAGTTTAAAATGGTTAACCCATAGCGATAATCGGAATCTCGGGAGTACAAGTAATTAAGCAAGAAGTGACAGATACAAGTATTGACCCGGAAAGTCGGGTTGTTACAGCCTCCCCTACTTTAGGGAATTTCGTCCCGAAATTAAGGCACAGGCGTAACGAAGAGTTGTGGGTATTTAATTTTCATATCACTCTCGAGTTCCCAAGTGAACTTGGCACCGCGTTTGCCTTCCCAGCGAACCTTCACTATAGGAATGCGAGAGCGTCGAAGTTTCTTGGTTTCTCGGTCCATGATTTCTACTGGCCTTTCCATAAAGTGTAGAGTTTTGTTAACTTGAAAATCCTTGAGAGGGACATGCTAGTTTTCTTCGGCTAGGCACTTCTTGAGGTTCGAGACATGGAAAGTCGGATGTACGTTACTGAGTTCCTCCGGTAAATCGAGTCGGTAGGCCACTTTGCCAATTCTTTCCATAATCTTAAAGGGACCAACGTATCGTGGCGCTAGCTTTCCTTTCTTGCCGAATCGGATCACCCCCTTCCAAGGTGAAACCTTTAGGGGTACGTGATGTCACACCCCCAAAATCCACCTGCGGAGCACCACCGCTTGGGAGCGTGACTGACCAGGATCAAGCCACCAATTATATCAAACATAGCATTTAATAATAATCAAAGACATAATTGGTGTTCAAAACCAAACACTGTTTAAGTAGCGGAAGCATTAATTGTAAAGCCCAAAACATAAGTATCAATGTGTGAATGTAAAAGTGTTTAATAAGCATTCACGAGTTCTTGTCCACAACGACCCGCTTCTCCTCTGGTGCAAGCTCCAAGCATACCTAAGGCCCTGCAAGGCATGCAGCAAATAATCAACAAACTAGTTGAGCGAGTTCACAGGAAAATAAGTTTGTAATAGTCATGCGTAAGTTCATCAAATAGGGCTTCCCAAGCAAGTGTATTCTTTTGGCGAGGAATTCTCACGTTTATCCTTTATAACAGGCTTCTCATTATGGTACTTACTAGACTAACTTCCGACCATGTGTTCTTCTTTACCGAGAACAGGAAAACGTACAGGGTCACGTAGGCTTTACGTGACGTGCCCTTCCCCGAGGACAGTGGTACGCGTGGGGGCTACGCAGGCTTTACGTAGCGTGGCCTTCCGACCCGGAAGCCAGTAGATGGTATTGGGTTACGTAGGCTTTACGTAACGTGTCCTCCCGACCCGGGAGACATATGGCAAATATACTGGGTTACGTAGGCTTTACGTAACGTGTCCTGACTAACCTGAGGACGATGGTCTATAGTCTGGTATATGCGTAAGTACGAGTAACTCCTTTTACAATAACATATCCAACCCAATTCCCAACCCGGGAATCCCATGCCTTGGCTGTGTGAACTCACCTTGGTTTGCTCGGCAGATACACAGAAAGAGTACAGGTAGCAAGTAAATGGTCAACCACGTCCTATCATGGTTATTATGCAAGTCAGGTTCGTACATAGCACGTATATAGTATCACATATAGTCATGGCAACCACGTACACGTATCAACAAATGGATAAACAATCTAAGTGTTCGGCCCAATCATAACCCGGCCCAACTATACAAGTCCAATCATAAAGGTTTCGGCCCAAATAATATAAGCAGTCCAATAACAATCAGTCCAACAACATAACAGTCATAGAATTGGGCCCGTGACAGTGTAGGCCCAAAACAGTGTACATGCAAAGAAGGTCTCGAGTCGCAACCAGCGATCTCGAGTCGCAACCGGTGGTCTCGGTTCATCATGGCCTGGTTACGAGTCACGGCCGGAGATTACGAGTCGCAACAGGAGGTTGCGAGTCGCAACTGGTGATCTCGACTCATCATGGTCTGGTTACGAGTCGCAACGGGACTCGCAACCGTGGTCTCGGTTTGTGCTGTTGTGGTCTCGAGTGGGGTTCCGACTCGCAACAAGCGATGCCGAGTCGCAACCGTGTGTGTAACGACTTTCCTGATTTCATGCAATTCATTTAGGCAATTCAATCATCGTTGACAGTTTCCAAAAATCAATTATCAACTAACAGTTTGCCATTCAAGAATTCATCGATCAAACAGGGGAATAAATCATCAATTCTTATGAACCCTAATAATCCCACTTATGAACAATAACAATATTCATAACACTCAATCACATTATAATCCGATTTCATGAACGTTAACTCGAATTGCATAGCCAATCAACAAGACATTATCATTAACATCATCAACAATAAATCAGATTAACAAACATCACTATTATAAGTACTCGCATCCAACATCAACAACCAATCAATTTTACTAACATACACCCTAGTTACATCGCATAACCGAATGATAGCAATCATGGCATCACATACAATCGAACATGAATTCAAACAAACATACTAACCGGTTACAAGTAACGAGATGTGATCCGAACCAGAAGGTTGATCGGATGGCCTTGTGCCGTCGGTTCCTAAACAAGCCGAGAGAGAGAGACGAGATAGAGGAGCTAGGGTTATGTGTGTGTTTTCTTGTGTTGTAACAAATGAAAGGAAAACAAGACCCTTAGTTTTGGTATAGTGGTTGCGAGTGGGGAGTGGGCCGAGCCCACTCGGTTACCTAATGGACCGAATGTAAGGTGTAAGGCCAAAGGCTTGTGTGACCGGTTATCGTGTGCAGTTTGGGTTCGGTTCAATTAACATACAACGTATATTACACAATACACATAATGACATCTCATAAATCACGTAATATTCATTAGCTCAAAATGTCACATAAACACGTAACGATACATCAAGCAAGTCTAAAGTTCGAGTTGTCACATTATCCCCAACTAATTGGAAATTTCGTCCCGAAATTTGGTATGCACTCACTGAGGAAGCTAGGTAAACTGTACCGTTCACTGATTTTCCTGGGGTGTCACATCCTCCCCCCGTTGATCTGGAATTTCGTCCCGAAATTCCGAAGTAGTAGCTTCAGCCTCAGTAGTGGTTGCCTTGTTCCCGAATAACTGGGGGTACTTTTCTGTCATCCTGTCTTCGCGTTCCCAGGTGTACTCTGGGCCACGTTTGGAGTTCCAACGAACTCGGACAAGAGGGATTCTCTTGTGTTTGAGGACCTTCACATCCCGGTCCGTGATTTCGACTGGTTCCTCAACGAACTGCAACCGCTCGTCGATAGTGAGTTCCTTGAAAGGAATGATAAGATTTTCATCTGATAGGCACTTCTTTAGGTTCGATACGTGAAAGACATTGTGAACTGCCCCGAGTTCAGCTGGTAAATTCAACTTGTAGGCTACCTTGCCAATCTTTTCTATAATTTCGAATGGTCCGACGTATCGCGGATTCAGTTTGCCCCGTTTGCCAAAACGAACCACACCCTTCCAGGGTGAAACTTTCAATAAAACCCGGTCCCCGACCTCAAATTCCAATGGCTTTCTACGCTTGTCCGCGTAGGCTTTCTGACGGTCTCGTGCTGCCGCCATGCGTTGTCGTATCTGTGCAATCTTTTCTGTGGCGTCCACTACAATCTCTGGACCCGTAATCTGACTATCTCCCACCTCTGCCCAACATAGAGGTGACCGGCATTTACGCCCGTACAATGCCTCGAATGGAGCGGCTTGAATGCTGGTGTGATAACTGTTATTGTAAGAAAACTCCACCAAAGGGAGGTGCTTTTCCCAGCCGTTGCCGAAATCGATGACGCATGCCCGAAGCATGTCTTCAAGAGTTTGAATCGTACGCTCAGACTGTCCATCCGTCTGAGGGTGGTATGCTGTGCTCATGTCTAGTCGTGAGCCAAAGGATTTATGCATTGCTTGCCAAAGTTCTGACGTGAATCGTGCGTCGCGATCCGAAATGATAGATGTGGGCACCCCGTGCCTCGAGACAACTTCTTTAAGATAGACGTCTGCAAGTGTGGAGAACTTGTCCGTTTCCTTAATCGGCAGGAAGTGTGCAGACTTGGTGAGTCGATCCACGATCACCCATATGGTATCGTTTCCACGCTGAGATCTTGGTAGGCCTGTAACAAAATCCATGGAAATTTCTTCCCATTTCCATTGCGGTATCTTAGGCTGCTGAAGTAGACCAGCTGGTTTCTGATATTCGACCTTGACTCTTGCACATGTCAAGCATTTTCCAACATACGTAGCAATGTGGGCCTTCATACTAGGCCACCAATAGGTAGTGCTGATATCGTGGTACATTTTATCCGACCCTGGATGTACCGAATAGCGAGACTTGTGTGCTTCATCCATCACAAGTTCGCGTAAACCGCCATAAAGAGGGACCCAAATCCGGCCCGTTACATAATAGGCGCCGTCTGCCTTCTGTTCCATCTGTTGTCGTGAGCCGCGTAAGGCTTCAGCCTTGACGTTTTCGGGCTTCAATGCTTCTACCTGAGCATTTCGTATCCGTGCAGGAAGACTAGACTGAATCGTAAGCTGTAGTGCTCGCACGCGCTTCGGTAAAGTGTCCTTTCGACTAAGGGCATCAGCCACCACATTGGCTTTGCCTGGATGATACTTGATAGCGCATTCATAATCGTTTAGTAATTCGACCCATCGCCGTTGACGCATGTTCAAATCCTTCTGCTTAAGGATATGCTCGAGACTCCTGTGATCGGTGTAAATCGTGCACCTGGTACCGTACAGGTAGTGTCGCCATATCTTAAGCGCGAAAACAACAGCTCCCAGCTCTAAATCGTGCGTCGTGTAGTTCCGTTCATGAATCTTGAGTTGACGAGAGGCGTAAGCGATAACCTTGTCACGCTGCATCAACACACATCCAAGTCCCCGAATGGATGCATCACAATAAACCACGAAGTCATCTGTGCCCTCTGGCAATGAGAGGATAGGTGCGCTGCAAAGTCTATCTTTTAGGTGCTGAAAAGCAGTCCCCTGGGGCTCTCCCCAGCGATAGGTAACACCCTTCTGTGTCAGTAGCGTAAGCGGCTGAGCAATCTTCGAAAAGTCTCTAATAAGCCAGAAGTCGCATTTAGAAAACTTAGCGTACAACTGCTCCTTCCGAAGGAGTTCTAAGATAAGGCGAAGATGTTGCTCGTGTTCCTCCTGACTCTTGGAGTAGATCAAAATGTCGTCGATGAAAACTATGACGAACTTGTCAAGATAGGGTTTGCACACCCTGTTCATAAGATCCATAAATACAGCAGGCGCGTTCGTTAACCCGAATGGCATGACGAGAAACTCGTAGTGACCGTAACGAGTTCTGAAGGCGGTCTTGGAGACATCCTCATCCCGGACTCTCAGCTGATGGTACCCCGACCTCCAATCTGTCTTCGAATAGTAGCACGACCCTTGCAACTGGTCGAATAAGTCGTCAATGCGCGGAAGAGGATAACGGTTCTTCACTATCACCTTGTTGAGTTCACGGTAGTCGTTGCACATCCTGAACGTACCGTCTTTCTTTCTCACGAACAATACTAGAGCTCCCCAAGGCGAAGAGCTTGGACGAATGTAGTCCTTTTCCAAGAGCTCTCTTAGCTGCTTTGACAGTTCTTCCAGTTCAGTTAAAGTTACGCGATACGGTGCGCGAGCTATAGGTGCTATCTAGAACTATAGGAATGAAGTCTGTAGGGAACGTCTGACCAGTGTGGTTAAGATTACAACCCTGAACTAAGTATAGCTTCCAGACTTTTACTATTAACTAACACTACGACACGTTGGTTGCTCAAGGGAGTTGGGGTATGATTTACCATTCGACTAACTTCAAGGACATATAATTGGTATTCACACCCGAATCAAACAATATAGTAACATAAGAGTCGACAAGAAGTAGCTTACCCATTATTACGTTAAGATCGTCCCTTGCATCACTCTGACCCATCCCAGACACACGGTCGTGGGCGTCATTGTTTCCATGGTTTCTCCCGCTGCTAGCCCCATTGCCGTTCCTGCTGCCATGGTCGTGGTTCTGGTTCCAGTTCAATTGTGGATAACGTCTCTCATAGTGATCCTCTGTACTATACTGAAAACATTCTCTGAAACCTTGCTGCTGCCACTGAGCCTGTGGGGCTTGAGGCTGTTGTTCCTGGCCTACAGGACGTGAGTTTCGACAATCCTTAGCTTCATGACCAATCTTAAGACATCTCTGACATCGTTCCTTGCGACACCGTCCACTGTGGTGTCTGTTACAATGGTTGCACCATGGGTGAATTCCTAGATATCTTCTCTGCCCACGATTACTAGTAAACTGCTGCCCGGGCCAATAGTAGTCGTCCAAAATCAATCCCGTGCTCTGGTTTTCATCCCACTTGCGTTTATTATCTCTAGAAACACATGCAGTATCTGTACCAGCACGCTTTGGTAGTTTGTTCTGCTCCACAGCCTGGTCTGTGAGACGATGAGCCAGTCGAGTGACTTGCTGGATAGTGCCAAGGTTAGCTGTGGTCATAAGACTCTGAATTTCGGGCACCAGACCTTTGAGGTACAGTTCGATGCGCTTGGTGGGAGAGTCTACCATAGTAGGACAAAATGTGGCTAACTCGTTTGATCTCCTCGTATAAACTTCAATTTCAGACCCCACCATCTGTAGGTTGAGGAACTCTTCCTCTAGCTGGTGGATGTTTTCTCGACTACAAAACTCTTCCTTAATTAAATCCTTAAACTCGTTCCAGGGAGTGGCGTTAGCAGCTGCCAGCCCTAACATCTGAACCTGTGCTTCCCACCAGGTTAATGCAGCACCTTCGAGTGTCCTAGAAGCAAACTTTACTCTACGGGACTCAGGGCAATCATGCACCTCGAAGTCAGTTTCGAGCCTTACGAACCAATGGAGGAGTCCAACCGCTCCCTCCGTGCCGCTGAAGGTACCTGGACGACAGCCCATATAATTCTTGAAAGTGCAGACCGGTTGCTGTGTTGGTTGACCTATTGTGTACGAATAGGACAAGGTTTAATTACAGGGGCTAGTTTAGGAGTGTAGGATCTAAAGATCCTAGTGTGTGCTATAACCACAGGATATACCTCCTGCTTGTGCGGCTGCAAGTGCCGCAGCAACTCGAGCTTGAACGAGAGCCTCTAGCTGGGCTTGTGTCATGTTGATTCGTCCAGACATGATCTTCATTGTAACAAATAGCATACATAAGAATGGTTCGCGAGTAGGGCGATGACAGAAAAGCGTAGGCATATAGGTGTTCTCATGAAATCAAAGCATGTGTATCTAAGCGTAATGCGAGCAAAGTTCTAAGCAGGTCTAGCAAACAGGCAATAAACATAACCTTATTACCTAGGATGTCGAGTCTTGCACGTGGAGCGAAGCGTCGTTGTGGATCGTTGAGAGCACTGTTCTGGTTATAGTCCGGTTTTAATAAAAACGTTTTCCCATATTAAAACCAAGTTCTCTATAACCAATGGCTCTGATACCAATCTGTCACACCCCCAAAATCCACCTGCGGAGCACCACCGCTTGGGAGCGTGACTGACCAGGATCAAGCCACCAATTATATCAAACATAGCATTTAATAATAATCAAAGACATAATTGGTGTTCAAAACCAAACACTGTTTAAGTAGCGGAAGCATTAATTGTAAAGCCCAAAACATAAGTATCAATGTGTGAATGTAAAAGTGTTTAATAAGCATTCACGAGTTCTTGTCCACAACGACCCGCTTCTCCTCTGGTGCAAGCTCCAAGCATACCTAAGGCCCTGCAAGGCATGCAGCAAATAATCAACAAACTAGTTGAGCGAGTTCACAGGAAAATAAGTTTGTAATAGTCATGCGTAAGTTCATCAAATAGGGCTTCCCAAGCAAGTGTATTCTTTTGGCGAGGAATTCTCACGTTTATCCTTTATAACAGGCTTCTCATTATGGTACTTACTAGACTAACTTCCGACCATGTGTTCTTCTTTACCGAGAACAGGAAAACGTACAGGGTCACGTAGGCTTTACGTGACGTGCCCTTCCCCGAGGACAGTGGTACGCGTGGGGGCTACGCAGGCTTTACGTAGCGTGGCCTTCCGACCCGGAAGCCAGTAGATGGTATTGGGTTACGTAGGCTTTACGTAACGTGTCCTCCCGACCCGGGAGACATATGGCAAATATACTGGGTTACGTAGGCTTTACGTAACGTGTCCTGACTAACCTGAGGACGATGGTCTATAGTCTGGTATATGCGTAAGTACGAGTAACTCCTTTTACAATAACATATCCAACCCAATTCCCAACCCGGGAATCCCATGCCTTGGCTGTGTGAACTCACCTTGGTTTGCTCGGCAGATACACAGAAAGAGTACAGGTAGCAAGTAAATGGTCAACCACGTCCTATCATGGTTATTATGCAAGTCAGGTTCGTACATAGCACGTATATAGTATCACATATAGTCATGGCAACCACGTACACGTATCAACAAATGGATAAACAATCTAAGTGTTCGGCCCAATCATAACCCGGCCCAACTATACAAGTCCAATCATAAAGGTTTCGGCCCAAATAATATAAGCAGTCCAATAACAATCAGTCCAACAACATAACAGTCATAGAATTGGGCCCGTGACAGTGTAGGCCCAAAACAGTGTACATGCAAAGAAGGTCTCGAGTCGCAACCAGCGATCTCGAGTCGCAACCGGTGGTCTCGGTTCATCATGGCCTGGTTACGAGTCACGGCCGGAGATTACGAGTCGCAACAGGAGGTTGCGAGTCGCAACTGGTGATCTCGACTCATCATGGTCTGGTTACGAGTCGCAACGGGACTCGCAACCGTGGTCTCGGTTTGTGCTGTTGTGGTCTCGAGTGGGGTTCCGACTCGCAACAAGCGATGCCGAGTCGCAACCGTGTGTGTAACGACTTTCCTGATTTCATGCAATTCATTTAGGCAATTCAATCATCGTTGACAGTTTCCAAAAATCAATTATCAACTAACAGTTTGCCATTCAAGAATTCATCGATCAAACAGGGGAATAAATCATCAATTCTTATGAACCCTAATAATCCCACTTATGAACAATAACAATATTCATAACACTCAATCACATTATAATCCGATTTCATGAACGTTAACTCGAATTGCATAGCCAATCAACAAGACATTATCATTAACATCATCAACAATAAATCAGATTAACAAACATCACTATTATAAGTACTCGCATCCAACATCAACAACCAATCAATTTTACTAACATACACCCTAGTTACATCGCATAACCGAATGATAGCAATCATGGCATCACATACAATCGAACATGAATTCAAACAAACATACTAACCGGTTACAAGTAACGAGATGTGATCCGAACCAGAAGGGTGATCGGATGGCCTTGTGCCGTCGGTTCCTAAACAAGCCGAGAGAGAGAGACGAGATAGAGGAGCTAGGGTTATGTGTGTGTTTTCTTGTGTTGTAACAAATGAAAGGAAAACAAGACCCTTAGTTTTGGTATAGTGGTTGCGAGTGGGGAGTGGGCCGAGCCCACTCGGTTACCTAATGGACCGAATGTAAGGTGTAAGGCCAAAGGCTTGTGTGACCGGTTATCGTGTGCAGTTTGGGTTCGGTTCAATTAACATACAACGTATATTACACAATACACATAATGACATCTCATAAATCACGTAATATTCATTAGCTCAAAATGTCACATAAACACGTAACGATACATCAAGCAAGTCTAAAGTTCGAGTTGTCACACGTGATCACCAACTTCAAACTCAAGGGGCTTGTGGCGTTTATCGGTGTAACTCTTTTGACGACTCCGAGCTTTCAGGAGATTGTCTCGTATCTGGAGGATCTTGTCAGTCGTTTCTTGTAGTAACTCAGGACCTGTAATTTGCGCGTCTCCGATCTTGTGCCATACAATAGGCGATCAACATTTTCGTCCATATAATGCCTCAAAGGGTGCCATTTGAATACTAGCGTGATAACTGTTATTGTACGGGAATTCGACTAAAGGTAAATGCGAATCCAAATTACCACCAAAATCTATAACTCACGAACGAAGCATGTCTTCAAGGGTGCGAATCGTGAGTTCAGTCTGATCGTCGGTCTGGGGATGGAATGCGGTACTGAGGTTAAGAGTAGTACCGAGAACGGACTGAAAAGTCTCCCAAAGACGTGAGGTAAATCGACCATCACGGTCAGAGATGATGTCACAAAGTGTTCCATGTCGACAAATGACTTCGTCGGTATAGATTTGTGCTAATCGTTCAACCTTATAGTCTTCTCGTATTGGTAGAAAGTGAGCGGATTTCGTAAGACGATCAACGATAACCCACATGCTATCATGACCTAATGGCGTGTGAGGGAGTTTGGTATGAAATCCATAGCTATACTATCCCATTTCCACATAGGGATTTCGGGTTGTTCGAGTAAGCCAGAGGGTCGTTGATGTTCGGCCTTAACTTTCGAGCAAGTTAGGCATTTTGAAACATAGAGAGCGATATCCTTCTTCATTCCTGGCCACCAATACCTGGCACGGAGGTCCTGTTACATCTTGTCGGCACCTGGATGAATCGAATATCGTGATTTTTGGGCTTCAGTCAGCAAAATCTCTCGGAGATTGTTGCGACTAGGAATCCAAATGTGGTCGAGATAGTGAAAGATACCATTTGGTTTATTCACTAGTTGGCTTTAGGTTCCAAGTATTCGTTCTTACTTCAAGGTGTTCTCGAGAAAACAAGCGTGTTGAGTGTCGCGAATGAGAGCTTCGAGGTCGTGTTGGGCTTGAACATTATGAACACTATGTAAATAGCTTCGTCGGCTAAGAGCATCGGCAACGATGTTTGCTTTGCCTGGGAAGTAGCGTATCTCAAAATCGTAGTCGTTGAGAAGTTCAACCCATCTACGTTGGCGCATGTTTAGTTCCTTCTGGTTCAAGATGTGTTGTAGGCTCTTATGGTCGGTGAAGACCGTACACTTGGTACCATACAGGTAGTGTCGCCAAATCTTTAACGCAAAAACAACTGCACCGAGTTCAAAATCATGGGTTGTGTAGTTCTTCTCATGGACTTTGAGCTGACGAGACGCGTACGCGATAACCTTGTCTCGTTTCATAAGAACAAAACCAAGACCAAGGTTAGAGGCATCGCAATAAACTAAAAGTCGTCGTTTCCATCGGGTAGCGCGAGTACGGGAGCATCGCAAAGCATACGCTTGAGAGTATGAAAGGCTTCCTCTTGTTCGGTTCCCCAAACAAAAGTCTTGTCCTTATGCGTAAGAGAGGTAAGAGGTACGGCGATTTTAGAGAAATTAGAGATAAATCGACGGTAATAACCCGCCAATCCGAGAAAAGAACAAACTTCGGACAGGGTTTTTGTCACACCCCCAAAATCCCACACGCGGAGTACCACCGCTTGGAGGCGTGACTGACCAGGATCAAGCCACCAATTATATCAAACATAGCATTTAATAATAATCAAAGACATAATTGGTGTTCAAAACCAAACACTGTTTAAGTAGCGGAAGCATTAAATGTAAAACCCAAAACATAAGTATCAATGTGTGAATGTAAAAGTGTTTAATAAGCATTCACGAGTTCTTGTCCACAACGACCCGCCTCTCCTCTGGTGCAAGCTCCAAGTATACCTAAGGCCCTGCAAGGCATGCAGCAAATAATCAACAAACTAGTTGAGCGAGTTCACAGAAAGTAAGTTCATAATCATAGGGCGTGAGTTAACTAGTGGGGGCTTCCCATGTTTATCCTGGCTAATGAGGGCTTCTCATTAACGGTACTTACTAGACTAACTTCCGACCATGTGTTCTTCTTTACCGAGAACAGGAAGACGTACAGGGTCACGTAGGCTTTACGTGACGTGCCCTTCCCCGAGGACAGTGGTACGCGTGGGGGCTACGTAGGCTTTACGCAGCGTGGCCTTCCGACCTGGAAGCCAGTGAATGGTATTGGGTTACGTAGGCTTTACGTAACGTGTCCTTCCCGACCCGGGAGACATATGGCAAGTATACTGGGTTACGTAGGCTTTACGTAACGTGTCCTGACTAACCTGAGGACGATGGTCTATAGTCTGGTATATGCGTAAGTACGAGTAACTCCTTTAACATTAACATATCCAACCCAATTCCCAACCCGGGAATCCCATGCCTTGGCTGTGTGAACTCACCTTGGTTTGCTCGGCAGATACACAAATAAAAGATTCTTGAACTAAGGGTGGTCAACCACGTCCTAACAGGGTTACCACACAAGTCAGGATTTGACTAAGATAATGCACGTATGATTCACATAAGTTAACACGTTACTATCACGTATAGATCATGGCAACGTTTGACAGATAAACAATACATTCAACCCGTACAGTTTGAACAAGTAGGCCCAAACTATCCGGCCCAATGTGCATAAGTGGCTTGTGCGAGTCCGTTGGGGTTGTGCGATTTGGGGTTGGGCTTGAGGCCCAATCGGTTAAACAAATAACTTATGAAGTTAACTCATTAGGCCAAAGTAATCGGTCCAACATATAAACAAGCAGTTCAACATAAACGGCCCAACATAACATCGTGTAACTCTTGTGCGACCCGAATGATCTTGTACGATCAAGTTGGGTTGTGCGAGATGTCTTGGGCTTGTGCGTCTGTCCAGCCCATCAGCTAAATAAAACATGTAACTAGTGTGTGGCCCAACACCTTGTGCGATCCACACTAGCTTGTGTGATCCACTAGTGTTGTGCGATCAGGCAATCTGCTAGCATTGTGCGACTGGGACCTGTTGTACGACTGGGCTGGGTTGTGCGATCCTAACCAGCCCAACAGTTCATCCGGCCCAACTAATCAAGTAACACATGTACGGCCCACATAATTGTGCGATCAGTGTGTGTTTGTGCGAGTGGGTAATTGGGCTGTCCGGCCCAACAGTTATGTATCTTAACAAGTCGTGTGAATATGTGTGGCCCAAAAGAGCATGTGCGATCCAATGAAGGCTTGTACGATCCAGCTGCCATTGTGTGATCCGAGGGATCTTGTGCGACAGGCAGCTTTGTGCGAGTGGACCACCTTGTGTGATTGGACTTCTTGTACACCAAGAAGTCTTGTGCGATTATTTAACAAAATTCCATGAATTATGCTATCAGTTACATTCCATTCAAAGTTTCCAAATGATTAATCAATCAACAACCAATCAGTTACAACACATGCTAAATCTCGATCAAACAAGGCAATCATTCCTAAATCCATATGAACCTTAACAAGACATGAACAATAATCCAATGATTCACATAATCAAAACACGGCCAACAACCTATCAATTCCTATTGTTCGATCCGATCATGCATATACAGCCGATTACTTCAAACAACACGTGATTAACAATCTAAATTAATCTATAATATGGTACATACGAGTCGGTTTCATGACAAGTAAACATGTATCAATCGATCCACATAATCAATCATGTTTAACAAGAATCCTATCACATCATCATCATGACTATGGTAACACACATCAAAACATCTACAACAATTAACCAAACACTAACCGTGAGATAGAATCAAGTCGAGAGAGAGTGATCTTCGGTTGCTTGCCGTCGGGTTCGAAGAAGAGAGAAAGATAGCTAGGGTTTCGAGAACTTGTGTGTGTGTGTGTGATATGTTTGTAACCACAATGAGAAACAAAACCCCCTTACCCTTTGTTTGTTCACGTGAAAGGGAAGTGGGCCGAACCCCTTATGGACCGCCCTATGGGTCCGTGTACAAGAATGAGGCCCAAACGGCCTTGTGCGAGTGGTGTGTATGATGTGCGGTTCGAGTTATTAACATTTATATATATACAAAGCACACAATAACAAAACGTTTATTAAATCCAAACATATAATCCAGTTCACATATGCACGTAGCGTTACACAAAGCGAGTCTAAAGTTCGAGTTGTCACATTATCCCCAACTAATTGGAAATTTCGTCCCGAAATTTGGTATGCACTCACTGAGGAAGCTAGGTAAACTGTATTGTTCACTGGTTTTCCTGGGGTGTCACATCCTCCCCCCGTTGATCTGGAATTTCGTCCCGAAATTCCGAAGTAGTAGCTTCAGCCTCAGTAGTGGTAGCATTGGTTTCGAATAACTGGGGGTACTTTTCTGTCATCCTGTCTTCGCGTTCCCAGGTGTACTCTGGGCCACGTTTGGAGTTCCAACGAACTCGTACAAGAGGGATTCTCTTGTGTTTGAGGACCTTCACAT
This sequence comes from Helianthus annuus, assembly GCF_002127325.2. Taxonomy (NCBI): domain Eukaryota; kingdom Viridiplantae; phylum Streptophyta; class Magnoliopsida; order Asterales; family Asteraceae; genus Helianthus; species Helianthus annuus. The sequence goes on along the minus strand of NC_035439.2, from coordinate 67,031,960 downwards.
CCCGGTCCGTGATTTCTACTGGTTCCTCAACGAACTGCAACCGCTCGTCGATAGTGAGTTCCTTAAAAGGAATGATGAGGTTTTCATCAGATAGGCACTTCTTTAAGTTCGATACATGAAAAACATTGTGAACTGCCCCGAGTTCAGCTGGTAGTTTCAACTTGTATGCTACCTTGCCAATCTTTTCTACAATTTCAAATGGTCCGACGTACCGCGGATTTAGTTTACCCCGTTTGCCAAAACGAACCACACCCTTCCAGGGTGAAACTTTCAATAAAACCCGGTCCCCGACCTCGAATTCCAATGGCTTTCTACGCTTGTCCGCGTAGGCTTTCTGACGGTCCCGTGCTGCCGCCATGCGTTGTCGTATCTGTGCAATCTTTTCTGTTGCGTCCACTACAATCTCTGGACCCGTGATCTGACTATCCCCCACCTCTGCCCAGCAGAGGGGTGACCGGCATTTACGCCCGTACAATGCCTCGAATGGAGCGGCTTGAATGCTGGTGTGATAACTATTATTATACGAGAACTCCACCAAAGGGAGATGCTTTTCCCAGCCGTTGCCGAAATCAATAACGCATGCCCGAAGCATGTCTTCAAGAGTTTGAATCGTTCGCTCAGACTGCCCATCCGTCTGAGGGTGATATGCTGTGCTCATGTCTAACCTTGAGCCAAAAGATTTGTGCATTGCTTGCCAAAGTTCTGACGTGAATCGTGCATCGCGATCCGAAATGATAGATGTGGGCACCCCGTGCCTCGAGACAACTTCTTTAAGATAGACGTCTGCGAGAGTGGAGAACTTGTCCGTTTCCTTAATCGGCAGGAAGTGTGCAGACTTGGTGAGTCGATCCACGATCACCCATATCGTATCGTTCCCACGCTGGGATCTAGGTAGGCCTGTAACGAAATCCATGGAAATTTCCTCCCATTTCCATTGCGGTATTTTAGGCTGCTGAAGTAGGCCAGCTAGTTTCTGATATTCGACCTTGACTCTTGCACAGGTCAAGCATTTTCCAACATACGTAGCAATGTGGGCCTTCATACTAGGCCACCAATAAGTAGTGCTGATGTCGTGGTACATTTTATCCGACCCTGGATGTACCGAGTAGCGAGACTTGTGAGCGTCATCCATTACAAGTTCGCGTAGACCGCCATAAAGAGGGACCCAAATCCGGCCCGTTACATAGTAGGCGCCGTCTGCCTTGTGTTCCATCTGCTGTCGTGAGCCGCGTAAGGCTTCAGCCTTGACATTTTCGGGCTTCAATGCTTCTACCTGAGCATTTCGTATCTGTGTAGGAAGGCTAGACTGAATCGTAAGCTGTAGCGCTCGCACGCGCCGTGGTAGAGTGTCTTTCCGACTGAGGGCATCAGCCACAACATTGGCTTTGCCTGGATGATACTTAATAGCACATTCGTAGTCGTTAAGTAACTCGACCCATCGTCGTTGACGCATATTCAAATCCTTCTGCTTAAGGATATGCTCGAGACTCCTGTGATCGGTGTAAATCGTGCACCTGGTACCGTACAGGTAGTGTCGCCATATCTTAAGCGCAAAAACAACAGCTCCCAGCTCTAAATCGTGCGTCGTGTAGTTGCGTTCATGAACCTTGAGTTGACGAGAGGCGTAAGCGATAACCTTGTCGCGCTGCATTAATACACATCCAAGTCCCCGAATGGATGCATCACAATACACCACGAAGTCATCTGTGCCCTCTGGCAATGAGAGGATAGGTGCACTGCAAAGTCTATCCTTTAGGTGCTGAAAAGCAGTCTCCTGGGGCTCTCCCCAGCGATAGGTAACACCCTTCTGTGTCAGTAGCGTAAGCGGCTGAGCAATCTTCGAAAAGTCTCTAATAAACCGTCTGTAGTAACCTGCCAGACCCAAGAATTGTCGTATTTCTGTCGGTGTACGCGGTGCAGGCCAGTTTCTGATCGAATCTACCTTGGATGGATCGACGTGAATCCCATCCTTGTTTACTACATGGCCCAAGAAGTGGACTTCACGAAGCCAGAAGTCGCATTTAGAAAGCTTGGCGTACAACTGTTCCTTCCGAAGGAGTTCCAAAATGAGACGAAGATGCTGCTCGTGTTCCTCCTGACTCTTGGAGTAAATCAGAATGTCGTCGATGAAAACAATGACGAACTTGTCGAGATAGGGTTTGCACACCCTGTTCATAAGATCCATAAATACAGCAGGCGCGTTCGTTAACCCAAATGGCATGACGAGAAACTCGTAGTGTCCGTAACGAGTTCTGAAGGCTGTCTTGGAGACGTCCTCATCCCGGACTCTCAGCTGATGGTACCCCGACCTCAAATCTATCTTCGAATAGTAGCACGACCCTTGCAACTGGTCGAATAAGTCGTCGATGCGCGGAAGAGGATAACGGTTCTTCACCGTCACCTTGTTGAGTTCACGGTAGTCTATGCACATCCTGAACGTACCGTCTTTCTTTTTCACGAAAAGTACTGGAGCTCCCCAAGGCGAAGAGCTTGGTCGTATGAAACCCTTTTCCAAGAGTTCTTGCAGCTGTTTTGACAATTCCTCTAATTCCGATGGAGCTAGACGATATGGTGCGCGAGCTATGGGTGCTGCTCCTGGAGCGAGTTCGATCTGAAATTCGACCTGACGATGAGGCGGTAAGCCAGGTAAGTCTTCAGGAAACACCTGAGGGTAATCACGTACAACTGGAATGTCTTCCAATTTCTTTTCCTTTGTTGAAGCATCTGAAACAAGAGCCAAAATGGCTGTGTGACCCTTACGTAAGCATTTCTGAGCCTTCAAGAAAGAGATGATGCCAACCACTGCACCACTCTTGTCGCCTTGAACTTCTAGAGGTTCCTGACCCAAACGAGGGATGCGAATAACCTTTTCGCTGCATAAGATTTCTGCCTGGTGTTGGGATAACCAATCCATCCCAATCACGACGTCGAAGCTACCCAAAACTATGGGAATGAGATCAATAGGGAAGGCTTGACCAGCTAGGATAAGATTACAACCCTGAACTACGTGCGTGGCTTCTAGACTTTTACCGTTAGCTAACTCTACTACATGTTTGGTGGGTAAAAGTGTTGGTGCACGTTTTAGCAGTTGACACATTTTCACAGACATATAGCTTGTATCCGCACCCGAATCAAACAAAACAGTAACGTAAATATTGTCGAGGAGAAACTTACCCATAACAACGTTGGGATCGTTCACTGCGTCGCCTCGACCTAGTACAAAAGCACGACCACGAGCTTCATTGCCGTTGTTGTTGTTGTTCCCGCCGTTATTGTTGCCGTTGCCCTGGTTGTTATTGTTGTTGCGATTCTGGTTCAACTGAGGGCAATCGCGTTTGAAGTGACCTTCAGCCCCACACTGGAAACATCCCCGGTTTCCACGCTGTGGCTGCTGCTGCTGATTCTGGTTCTGTGGAGCTGGTTGCTGAGGCTGCTGATTCTGATTCGCAGGCCGTGGGCTCCTACAGTCTTTGGCCTCGTGACCCATCTTAAGACACCTTTGACAACGACCCTTGTTACATGGGCCGTGGTGATGCCTGTTGCAGTTGTGGCACCTAGGTTGACTACCCTGATATCTCCTCTGTCTGTGACCACCAGAGGATTGTTGACTGGGACTCTGATAGTGATCGATCTTCTGCTGCTGAGCTTGTGGCTGAACAGATGCTGAACCTTTACTGGAATCTCCATCCCATTTTCTTTTACTGTCACCAGATGTAGCAGGAGTAATTGAGGTGGTGACGTTAGCAGTAGCATTAACACGCTTGGGCAGTTTATTCTGATCCACTGCCTGATCAGTGATGCGATGAGCGAGACGCTGAATCTCCTGGATGTTTTCGAGGTTAGCCGACGTCACGTGGCTCTGAATTTCTGGCGCCAATCCTTTGAGATACAACTCAATGCGCTTGTATGGAGGGTCCACCATAGTAGGACACAGAACGGCCAGCTCATTGGACCGTTTGGTATACGCTTCGATTTCCGATCCAACCATTTTCAAGTTATAAAGCTCGTCTTCCAGCTTGTGTATGTCTTCCCGCGTGCAGTACTCACGCTTGATGAGTTCCTTAAAGTCGTTCCATGGGGTGGCGTTAGCAGCTGCCAACCCTAAGATCTGGACTTGGGCGTTCCACCAAGTCAGTGCTATCCCTTCCAAAGTACCAGTAGCAAACTTGACCTTGCGAGCCTCAGGGCACTCGCACATTTCGAATACTGATTCTAGCTTCTCGAACCAGTGGAGGAGTCCAACTGCTCCTTCTGTGCCGCTGAAAGAGTTCGGACGACAGTCCATGAAATTCTTGAACGTGCAGACAGGCTGCTGCGCGTGTTGACCTATTGTGTACGAATAGGACGAAAGTTAAATACGAGAGTTAATGTAGGATCTAAAGATCCTAGTGTGTGCCTATACTGCAGGATATACTACCTGCTTGAGCTGCTGCAACTGCCGCAGCAACTTGAGCTTGAACAAGAGCCTCTAGCTGGGCTTGAGTCATGTTGATTCGTCCAGACATGATCTTCATAGTAACAAGTAGCATACGTAAGAATGGTTCGCGAGTAGGGCGATGACAGAAAAGCGTAGGCATATAGGTGTTCTCATGTAATCAAAGCATGTGTATCTAAGAGTAGTGCGAGCAAAGTTCTAAGCAGTTCTAGCAAACAGGCAATAAACATAAACCTTATTACCTAGGATGTCGAGTCTTGCACGTGGAGCGAAGCGTCGTTGTGGATCGTTGAGAGCACTGTACTGGTTATAGTCCGGTTTTAATAAAACGTTTTCCCATATTAAAACCAAGTTCTCTATAACCAATGGCTCTGATACCAATCTGTCACACCCCCAAAATCCCACACGCGGAGTACCACCGCTTGGAGGCGTGACTGACCAGGATCAAGCCACCAATTATATCAAACATAGCATTTAATAATAATCAAAGACATAATTGGTGTTCAAAACCAAACACTGTTTAAGTAGCGGAAGCATTAAATGTAAAACCCAAAACATAAGTATCAATGTGTGAATGTAAAAGTGTTTAATAAGCATTCACGAGTTCTTGTCCACAACGACCCGCCTCTCCTCTGGTGCAAGCTCCAAGTATACCTAAGGCCCTGCAAGGCATGCAGCAAATAATCAACAAACTAGTTGAGCGAGTTCACAGAAAGTAAGTTCATAATCATAGGGCGTGAGTTAACTAGTGGGGGCTTCCCATGTTTATCCTGGCGAATGAGGGCTTCTCATTAACGGTACTTACTAGACTAACTTCCGACCATGTGTTCTTCTTTACCGAGAACAGGAAGACGTACAGGGTCACGTAGGCTTTACGTGACGTGCCCTTCCCCGAGGACAGTGGTACGCGTGGGGGCTACGTAGGCTTTACGCAGCGTGGCCTTCCGACCTGGAAGCCAGTGAATGGTATTGGGTTACGTAGGCTTTACGTAACGTGTCCTTCCCGACCCGGGAGACATATGGCAAGTATACTGGGTTACGTAGGCTTTACGTAACGTGTCCTGACTAACCTGAGGACGATGGTCTATAGTCTGGTATATGCGTAAGTACGAGTAACTCCTTTAACATTAACATATCCAACCCAATTCCCAACCCGGGAATCCCATGCCTTGGCTGTGTGAACTCACCTTGGTTTGCTCGGCAGATACACAAATAAAAGATTCTTGAACTAAGGGTGGTCAACCACGTCCTAACAGGGTTACCACACAAGTCAGGATTTGACTAAGATAATGCACGTATGATTCACATAAGTTAACACGTTACTATCACGTATAGATCATGGCAACGTTTGACAGATAAACAATACATTCAACCCGTACAGTTTGAACAAGTAGGCCCAAACTATCCGGCCCAATGTGCATAAGTGGCTTGTGCGAGTCCGTTGGGGTTGTGCGATTTGGGGTTGGGCTTGAGGCCCAATCGGTTAAACAAATAACTTATGAAGTTAACTCATTAGGCCAAAGTAATCGGTCCAACATATAAACAAGCAGTTCAACATAAACGGCCCAACATAACATCGTGTAACTCTTGTGCGACCCGAATGATCTTGTACGATCAAGTTGGGTTGTGCGAGATGTCTTGGGCTTGTGCGTCTGTCCAGCCCATCAGCTAAATAAAACATGTAACTAGTGTGTGGCCCAACACCTTGTGCGATCCACACTAGCTTGTGTGATCCACTAGTGTTGTGCGATCAGGCAATCTGCTAGCATTGTGCGACTGGGACCTGTTGTACGACTGGGCTGGGTTGTGCGATCCTAACCAGCCCAACAGTTCATCCGGCCCAACTAATCAAGTAACACATGTACGGCCCACATAATTGTGCGATCAGTGTGTGTTTGTGCGAGTGGGTAATTGGGCTGTCCGGCCCAACAGTTATGTATCTTAACAAGTCGTGTGAATATGTGTGGCCCAAAAGAGCATGTGCGATCCAATGAAGGCTTGTACGATCCAGCTGCCATTGTGTGATCCGAGGGATCTTGTGCGACAGGCAGCTTTGTGCGAGTGGACCACCTTGTGTGATTGGACTTCTTGTACACCAAGAAGTCTTGTGCGATTATTTAACAAAATTCCATGAATTATGCTATCAGTTACATTCCATTCAAAGTTTCCAAATGATTAATCAATCAACAACCAATCAGTTACAACACATGCTAAATCTCGATCAAACAAGGCAATCATTCCTAAATCCATATGAACCTTAACAAGACATGAACAATAATCCAATGATTCACATAATCAAAACACGGCCAACAACCTATCAATTCCTATTGTTCGATCCGATCATGCATATACAGCCGATTACTTCAAACAACACGTGATTAACAATCTAAATTAATCTATAATATGGTACATACGAGTCGGTTTCATGACAAGTAAACATGTATCAATCGATCCACATAATCAATCATGTTTAACAAGAATCCTATCACATCATCATCATGACTATGGTAACACACATCAAAACATCTACAACAATTAACCAAACACTAACCGTGAGATAGAATCAAGTCGAGAGAGAGTGATCTTCGGTTGCTTGCCGTCGGGTTCGAAGAAGAGAGAAAGATAGCTAGGGTTTCGAGAACTTGTGTGTGTGTGTGTGATATGTTTGTAACCACAATGAGAAACAAAACCCCCTTACCCTTTGTTTGTTCACGTGAAAGGGAAGTGGGCCGAACCCCTTATGGACCGCCCTATGGGTCCGTGTACAAGAATGAGGCCCAAACGGCCTTGTGCGAGTGGTGTGTATGATGTGCGGTTCGAGTTATTAACATTTATATATATACAAAGCACACAATAACAAAACGTTTATTAAATCCAAACATATAATCCAGTTCACATATGCACGTAGCGTTACACAAAGCGAGTCTAAAGTTCGAGTTGTCACAGTTTTCGTGTAATCCAACTCTTAACTGCTTCAATTTTCACGGGATCGACATGAATACCTTGACTATTGACGATGTGACAGAGGAATTGAACCTCCTCGAGCCAAAATTTACACTTGGAGAACTTGGCGTAGAGGCGATTACCTTGGAGAAGCCCGAGTACCAAACGGAGATGTTCCGCGTGTTCGACTTTCGACTTCGAGTAGATAAGGATATCATCGATAAACATGATGACGAAGCGATCGAGAAAGGGTTTACACATACGGTTCATCAAATCCATGATAACCGTGGGTGTGTTGGTAAGACCAAAGGGCATGACCATGAATTCATAATGGCCAAAACGGGTACAAAAAGCGGTTTTAGGGATACCTTCCTCCTGAATTCATAGCTAATGATAACTAGAGCGTAGATCGATCTTAGAAAAACACGTAGCGCCATGCAATTGATCAAATAAGTCGTCGATTCGGGGCAAGGGGTAGCGATTCTTGATAGAGAGTTTGTTGAGTTCCCTATAATCGATGCACATTCGGAATGATCCATCCTTCTTTTTCACGAAAAGGATAGGTGCGCCCCATGGAGATGTGCTAGGGCGTATGAAGCCTTTATCAAGTAAAACCTGGAGTTAACTAGAAACTTCGTGCATTTCGGACGCTGTGAGGCGATAAGGGGCTTTAGCAACAGGGTTAGCTCCAGGAATGAGGTCGATACGAAAATCAATGTCATGAGTCGGGGGTAGATCGGTTAAATCGTCAGGAAAGACATTAGGAAAATCATGAACCACAAGTACCTATTCCATCGGCTTCTTTTCCTTCTCCGCTACTACGATGTGTGCTAAGAAAGCCATGTATTCCTTTCGGAGATACTTGCTTGCTTGAATGCACGACATAAGTTTCAATTCCTTCGAGGATACTTTTCCATAAATACAGAGTTGGTCGCCATTTGAAAAAAGGAATCAAATCATCTTTTTTAAACAAACGACTTCAGCACGATTTTCACGAAGAAAATCCATGCCTACTATGATATCGAAACTACCAAGTTGCATCGGAATGAGATCGATCGGGAAAACGTGATTTTTGAGTTCAAGAGTACAATCAGGGAGTACGGAACTAACGGTGACGGTTCTTCCGGTGGCAATTTCTACGTCGAACGTCGTTGGGAGGTTAGCGCCTTTATCGTTTAGGAGCTTTTCGAATTCAAACGACAAAAAACTGTTATCGGCTCCAGTATCAAATAAACACGAAGCATAAATACTGTTAACAAGGAACGTACCATTGACAACATTGTTGTCAGTCTGAGCCTGGCGGACATTGATGTTGAAAGTTCTTGCTGCTGCTGCTGCTGTTGTTGCTATTGCTGCTGCTGCGGTGGTTGCTGTGGTTCTTATTTCACCACACGGTTTGGGAAGATGTTTGCAAAATGATTCGGGTCACCACAAGAGTAGTAGGCTCGTGCATGAGCAGCAGGTACAGGATCTGCTTGGTTACCTTGGATTGCGAGGGGTTGAGCTGGTGGTGCTGGAGGAGCTTGAACAGCTTGTTGACGTGGGCCTAAATGACAATGAGCAGTGAAATGCCTATAAATGTTGCAGTTGGCACAAAAACGACAATTCACCCCTGCAGGGTGATGGTAGGTGCAAGTAGGGCAGAGAGGATGAACACCAGTGTACGCACGCTTAGCAGGCGGTGCGTTGGTGTTAGGAGTTGCAACTTATCGGTTCTTGTTGTTGTTGGGTTGTACCGGTACAGCGTTGAGAGGAGCGGCGGTTGTAGCGTAGTTCTTGTTGTTGTTACCCTTGCGCTTGCGATTCTGACGTGAAGACTTTGAATCTTGTGATGCTGTAATGTCGGTAGCGGGAGTAGCAGTAACTTGATTGAGGCTCTTGGTTGAGGTCTTGAAATACCCAGCTAAGACTTGCTTATGGTTGATCTCAGCTCCGAGTTGGTAAGTCTCCTCAATAGTAGCAGGTTTAGCTGCCTGAACGAAGTCAGCTACCCAGTCTGGGAGAGCGCGGATGTATTTCTTGATTGTTATCTATGGTGTTATCACTTGGCCAGGATAGATAATACTGAGTTGCTTGAAGCGAGCGGTGAGACTAGCGTTGTCACCTCCTTCTTGTTTGATATGCCAGAATTCATTCTCCAACTTTTGAACCTCATGGGGAGGACAGAACTCCTCCATCATGAGCTCCCTAAGTTCTTCCCTAGAAAGACCATAAGCTGAATCATTACTGCGCCTGTTGCGCTCAGCAGTCCACCAGTCCAGAGCCCTAGACTGAAAAACTCTAGTAGCATTAACAGTACGCAGATTTTCTGGGCATCGATTTGCCTGGAGGTGACTTCGATTGAGTCAAACACTGGAACATAGCACTGGGTCCGTCTTCACCAGTGATATTAGCAGGACCGCAGGCCTTGAATTGCTTAAAGCTGAAAGGAGTTTTCGAAAAGTCGCTCTTGGATTCAACAGAGGACTTGCTGCTGACATCGTTGATCTCACTGACGATCTGAGGTATGACCTTAGCCATTTCCTTGGTTGCCAGTGAAGCGATGCGCTTCTCAGCATGGTTACGTCGAGCGACTCGTGAAGTATGCGGTCCAAATGACGACATTGTCTACAGCAGACATCGTCATAGGATTCGGACGAGATTCGATTATATCGGGTTTCATAAAGTTTAGCGTTCGTAAAACATCCGTATTGTTATTATTATGTAAAGCATCAGGAATACGTCAAAGACATAGGCACATAAACCACATAGGCAGATAAGCACATAAGCACGTAGGAGCACATAATCCACGTAATTACATATTTTGCACGTATTCACCTATATTTTGCACGTATTCACCTACATATTTTGCACGTATTCACCTATCTTTCAAGTCCGCATACCGCGTTTGAGAGTTGCGAGTGACAGCAAGTTGCGTAGCGAGTAGTGTTACGAGTAGTATAGCGAGTAGTGTAGCGTATGAGAGTCCAAAGTATGTTCGCGATTAGTTAGCGTTTGAGGTTAAAAGGCGGTGTGAGTTAGGCGCATTTTGCGGAGTGAGAAGCGTTAAATCGAAACCATCAGTGTAGAGCACAGCTCTCGCAATCTAAAACACCAAAAATCATAAATAAATCAAGAAAAACAGATAAACTAGGTCGCTTACGGGCCGCGATCCAGCTAGTCAAGATCTTTGCGGGGCGCGAGGCCCTTAAGTTGGCGGACACACAATATTGACATGTGTCTTGACACGTGTCGGACCTACGACATGACTCAGCAACCCTAAAGCCGAATCAAGCTTCCTCGTGGGCTGCGAAGGAAGGATAGAAGTTCTTCGCGGGGCGCGACCCGCCTTCGATCAGCCTATAAATTGGACTTTCAGCTGCCATTCGTTCTCGTTCATTTTCTCTGAATCTTTCTCAATTCTAATAGGCTAAAGTTATAGCCTAATACCCCCTAATAATCAAAGCTCTGCCTTGTTGTAAATACTATAACCCTGCTATTACCCTACACGATTGACTTAGGATTCCATAATGCATGTCGGCTCTGCCGACTCAGTCATTGGAATTCTATCTCGTGTGTACACCCGATTGATATAGGATTCCGTAATGCATGTCGGCTCTGCCCGACTCAGTCATTTGAATTCTGTCTCGAGTTGTACTGTTAATGGGATTTGGGTTATTTTATTAACACGTGTGCATTATATATATATATATATATATAATATATATATATATATATATATATATTCATAGAAACTCAAGGAAATAATAACCAGGAGAAACAACAGGAAGCTATAATATTACCAGGAAGCCTGTAGGAATACCTAAGTCTACAAATGTGAGTCTGTTCTCTTTTCTCACAGCTTGTGAGCCCTTATTACAAATGTTCTCCAAAACTATAAATATGTATCAGATATAACTACAGTGATTAAGTCTTTGTAAGTCTTCAATTGCTGCCAGTATTATGGGGTATGTATACAGTACTTGATAACCTTCACAATTGGGCACGTGTATACATTGTGTGATATGACCATAGTCACAAATCCGTCGAGTGACACGTACTGACCGAGTAATTGTGTAGATATCAACATTGTAATCGCCCTTAATACTGTAATGTTATAACAACTAATGTTTTATAAATTGGAATGTACTGGCTAGTATTTCTTGCTGATAGAATGTTTTTAAAACGCGTTTCAGGTAACACAATGTGAAAGCCAGTAAAAGCCAGCTGGAGAGCACTGAAGGCTTAGAAAAGTAGCTATAAAAGTTGCCTAAATAAAAAAGAGAATCGTTTTCAATAATTAGGTTCTATCCCTATAAATATATTACAAATGAAAAATTGGGTTTTGTCCCACTTGTTTGTTATAAATGTATTATCAGCAAAACTTGGGTTTTATCCCATTTATCTCTTTTAAACATTTTGGTATTTAACTCTTACAAAAATCTTTCCTAACTACGATCCTGATGAAACTTTCCTCTGCCAAATTAATAAATACTGATACCATCTGACTGGTTCGCGGCTCCCGCTCCCAGGGTGGGGTCAGGGGTTGTGATAGAAGGTGGTATCAGAACTAAGCCACTTGTTTAAGCCATTTAGGTGTTCTTCTAATACCTAAACCTTAAACATTTATGTTAGAAATTAATACCTTATGTGTTATCCTGTGAACATAAAATCTTAATATGTCTATTATGATTTTATGTCATTTAATGAATTTTGAATTCCCAATATGTGTAACCATTATTTGTATCTTACAATTATGCTATATTTTAAAAGTATATATATATATATAGGTGATATATTAATAATGCTATGTCTTATCATTTTTTATGATATATTATATATAACATATATTTTTATGAATATAATTCAATATGAATTTTATAACATTATAATAATATTACGATATTAACATTAATATCTTAATACTAATATAAGATAACACAATTCAGATATGATACTTCAAAAATATCATAATATAAATATTAAGATATTATGTATGTAGGATCGTTCAGAAGAGTTTTTGCTTGATACGAGAGACGGAAACAAACGTATTAAGGTCAATTCAGCAAGATATACACTTTAACTGTCTTTCTGATTAATTTGACAATGATTTACAGCGAGACGACACTTCGGCAGCAGTTCGGCACTGAAACCGGAAAGTTACAAATGACAAGACACTCAAGGTATTTATAGGCTTGTAATTTCGTGTGGAATTACTTCACACGAAATTAGCTTTCATGCGGTATGCGAAATTAGCTAGTAATTTCGTGCGGAATTACCAAAAGGTAATTTCGTGCGGAATTACCTCCAAGCCCATTTTTAACATATTTCTCGTACTACGTGCCCTGACCTATCTAAATACGTACAAGACTCGATACAAGACGAAGTCGACAGACGTATGCACCAACAGACTCCCCCTCAGATGTTGACGAGTCTATAGTGTCGAGTCTTCAATCTTCAATCTTTATTAGTCTTCTCGAACTCCTCCGAAATATTCAACAATGTAAAGCATCCTCAAATCTCTCTCTCTTCTCTTCTTATCAGCACCAACAGGTAACCTCCCCTCGGATGTTGATCCAATATTCAATCTTCTATTTTTCTCTTGATCAGATCTCTTGATTCCTTAAGTTCATCAGTATCAGCAGCTTGCGTGAACACATCTTCCAGGATCAGAATCTGGCTCTTTTCATCTACAGACTCCCCCTATCAATATGCTGGGATCAGGATCATGACCTGGCACACACTCTGCTTTAGGAATCGAAACCTGGCTTTACATGCACATTCTCTACCTCACAACAAATTATACAAATTTAAAAATTTGACAAATTTATGTTCTCTGATTACTACTTGTAAAAATGGAATGATTTAACATTTTAAAAACTTCTGCTGACCACTTGTAGACAAAATCTTCCAAAAAGTTTTAATCATTTTGAACAAACTCCCCCTCAAATTGATGTTCATCATGTTTAGCACTTGGAATTTTGAAAATCAGCTTTTCAACACCAGTTGTCGAAAATCTTTTTGTATTTTTCAAAAGCTTATGCTAAAACACAACCAAAATCTTTTTGGGTTTTTGATTATAAAGAAATGCAGAAATATTTACATACAATATTTTTGTGAGTTTGTGTAAGAGGATCATATCAGTTTATAAGACAAATCACTAACACCGTTAAGCTTTAAACATTTTAGGTTCTAAACAATTCACTTAGATTGTCAGTATACTGGTCCACTTAAATTTTTACACAAAGTTCAACTGTTTAGAGATACGAGATTAATGTTTTAAGCACTTAAACTTATTCGTGTGTCCCACCTCAGAATATACTCTCGTATCCCGATTTCTATATTCAGTCTTACAGGTGAATGTACACTAATGATATCTGTAAACGGGTAAATGCGAAACCGTGAGAGATCAGGTCAGAACTTCCGTTCGTGCAGAGAGATGACGGCTCGACTTTAGGTGTGTCCCGTTTTGGGATCTTTTCTTCAACAGCACATGATTAGCATTTTTCAATGTTTCATCATTTTTTGTACTGAGGGCTGGCTTTAAGATTAAAGCTTTTGCAAAGCATTATACAAGGACTAGGCTATTGCTTCCACAAAATCAGAAGTCCTGGTATAATACCCCAGATATCACCACGCACAAAGACCTAGTATGTCAGAAATAGAAAATCTTTCAAACAAGATTTCGGGGGTTACCCATATATCCGAGAGATGTTCCCCACGATATAAGTAAGTTTGAACTTTTATGTTTATATCTCGAAAACAATCTACTGAATGTGTAAAAACCTACTGACACATCCACAGTGATATGGTTTATCACATTTGACTTTCCAATTCTTTATCGTGTTGTGATAGTCCACTGATGTACTATCATTTCCTCTTTTTTACCACAAAACTCATTTTCATTTTATCATGTTTTTGGCTTTTTCAAATTTTCTAATGTTTTTGGATTTTCTGAAATTTCTTACTCCCCCTAAAATTCAAAAACATTTAAAGAAAACAACATGTACAAGTAACGTTATAACTGTTGTTTTAAGCAATTCACAACAATTCCTTTTGGAATAAAAAATCAGAACTTCCCCTTACAACACATTATGATTTCAAAATACTTATGTTTGTTTTAATCAAAATGGTTTTTCCAGAAAATAAGTTTTGTTGATTTCATAAACCACTTGTAGGTTAGGGGTTTAATTCATCACATTGCTCTTTCAACCAGTTGGAAAAATTTAACAAATTTTAAGATTCTACCAACAAATACCACTCGTAGAAAAACAAGTACAACTTAATGTCCCTGATTAACCACTTGAAGATCGAAATATCACAGTTACCAACCTGTGAATTTCTCAAGAAAGATGTTGATTCCTACTCCCCAATTACCAACCTGGGAGTCCGGCAAGTCAGGTTTTTCAGTTTAAGAGATCCTCCCAAGCCTGACAGACCTTGGGAGTTTCCGAGTTACCAACACTCGGTTTCTTTCCTTTCATCTTCTTCTCATAATATTCCTTCACCCCTTTGACTTTCCCATCAATCATTCTACCAAAAATATGTTTCACTTTGGGGTTAAAGGTTTTTTCAACATCAAATTCTTCCTTTTCAGAAAAGAATTGATTTGAAATCTCAACTTTGCCAACTTTTTGTTTAAAATTTTCAGCCCTCAATGGTGGAAAATTTGCATCATCCATTGGAGGTACTGATTTTTCATCTTTTGATTCAACCTGTGGCTCCTCTGACTTTGTGGAATCAGATTCATCGCCAGAAGATAGCTCGTCTGATTTTGATGAATCAGAATCATTGCTAGAACTATCATCAGATTTCTTAACAACCCACTTTTGGTTGTCAAGATTTTCTTTTCTCTTGTAAAACCTTTTTGAACATTCACCAACCTCAAATTTTGAGTCTTTGAAAACTATAAAAGGTTTGGTTGGTAGTTCATTTTCAACCATCTTCTCTTTCAGTTTACGAGACACTTCCTGTTTTGAATGAATTGCCTCAGAACAATCCTTGGCAATATGACCAACTGTGTTGCATTGAAAACAGGTTCTCGTTTCTTTCTTCTGAACAACTTCATTCTTCATTTCATCTTGCTTCTTTGCAAGGAATTCTCTGTTTGACTGCTTCCAGAATGAACTTTTCTCCTCTTCTTCCGAGCTTGCTCCTGAAACAAATATTGTATTTGTTTTAGAAATTTTCTCATATTTATAATTTTCTGGTGGAATAAATCCAAGACCTTTCTTTTTGAAATTACCGTTATGGTTTGGTTTCTTTCGATTTTCGATAACCTGAACCAGAACTGTAACCCTTTTTCTTGTTTTCTCTTTGTTGAACACTTGAGGTGAATTTTTTTTAGGTTTTTCAGAAAGATTCATATCTTTTATTTCAGAAATATTAATTTCTGTTAATTTGAAAACCTTTTTGATCATTTCAGTTTTGACACCTTTTATTGGAAATTCTTCATCAGAATATAATTTGTCAGAATCATTCAAAGTATATGCCACTTTGAATGTTTCATCATTCAAATTAGAATATATATGTAGGATCGATTTACTGACCAAAGTATATGCCACTTTGAATGTTTCATCATTCAGATATGATACTTCAAAAATATCATAATATAAATATTAAGATAATATGTATGTAGGATCGATTTACTGACCAAACGAGTCGTTCAGAAGAGTTTTTGCTTGATACGAGAGGCGGAAACAAACGTATTAAGGTTAATTCAGGAAGATATACACTTTAATTGTCTTTCTGATTAATTTGACAATGATTTACAAGGAGACGACACTTCGGCAGCAGTTCGGCACTAAAACCGGAAAGTTACAAATGACAAGACACTCAAGGTATTTATAGGCTTGTAATTTCGTGTGGAATTACTTCACACGAAATTAGCTTTCATGCAGAATTAAGTTCCATGGGAAATTAGCTAGTAATTTCGTGCGAAATTACCAAAAGGTAATTTCGTGCGGAATTACCTCCAAGCCCATTTTTAACATATTTCTCGTACTACGTGCCCTGACCTATCTAAATACGTACAAGACTCGATACAAGACGAAGTCGACAGACGTATGCACCAACAATGTATTATACCTAAATGATTTTATGTCATTCATCTTCTCAGTATGTGTAACCCCTGTTTGTATCTTACAGTATGTTATGTTATAAATATATAAAGGGGACATATTCATAATATATTAATATTAAATTTTGTGATATATATCATACCCATATATTTATGTTAATACAATTCAAATATAAATTATAATAATATTATGATATTGATATTAATATCTTAATCAGAGATATAAGATAACACCCCTTAGGTATGATGTTACTAAAATATCATAATATAAAATGTTGTTTGATACGAGTAATAAAATTTTTTGTTTATGATATAACCTAAAATCTTATTCGACCTAAACATACATATACTTTGTCAAAAGTTTTGACAAAACATATGATTATATTAATTTTGTTAAAATATAGTATCCTAGCATTGTTGTTTAAATACAATAATTAAAAACAGGATTTTCATAATAACTCTATGAAAATTATTATTCCATATGATTATATTATATCCATGTAAGCACATGTACATTTTCATCTATATGAAAAGTATGCAAATATATATATATATATATATATATATATATATATATATATATATATATATATATATATATATATATATATATATATATATATATATATATGGGAGGGCTATATAGAAAACCCTTATGTTTTTAGAAAACTCTGGAAACTCAAAACTCCCCCTATTTTTACCCAACCTCCCGACATTTTTTTTTGAAAAAAATAACACATGTAATATACATGTTTTTAAGAGTTTTGGGCCAAAAAAAACAAAAAAGCGCCGAAGGGATGTTTTTTAAAAAAATAAACAAATTTCATTCGAGAATGTAATTTTTCAAGCTCGAGCTCGGCTCAGGCTCGACTCGTTTTGTATTTATTAATTAATTTTTATTAATTATAATTATTGTTATACATATAATTTAGTTATTTTTATATTTATATAAATGGTATATATTATTATCTAAATATATGTTTTATATATTAATAAAAATATATAAAAAGAAAGCTCGTTAAGGCTCGCGAGGCGGATCGAGCACGATAAGCGAAGCTCGGGCTCGGGCTCGTTTACTAAACGAGTTTGTTTTTAGGCTCGGGCTCGAGCTCGAGCTCATTTAAGCTCGGCTCGTTTGAGCTTTTTTTTCGAGTCGAGCTCGAGTAGCTCGCGAGTAGCTCGGCTCGTTTGCACCCCTAGTCATGATATTCGTATCAAAACTCCATCTTCTAAACGAAGGAAAACCACAACCTATAGTTACTCTTATAAGGAATTCCGCTCCGACAAATCATATAAGGACAAAGGAATGAAACCAGCAATCGCGCAACCTACCTACAGAAACTACAACAAGAAGCATTCAGGAAGACGCCATTTTAGGAAGACACGCCACTGTAACTTCTGCAAGAAGACTGGACATACCAAGGAAGAATGTAGATGGAAAACTAACATTTGTTTTAACTGCGGAAAACCAGGTCATATCCGTCCCTACTGCCCAGAACTATCTACGGCACCCAACAACAAGACTAGAAACCCAGATGAAGCTAGGAAGGATGCATAAACGACACAGGAAGCCATAGCAAATTCTAACTTAAGCACCCGTACGTTTTGTCTGTACTAAAGTATTAGTTGACTTTTGATTCCGATCAAAGTTTTATATTAAAAGGTCCTTATTTTTCTTTCATAAGGCCAACACTCATTTATCTCATCTCTTGACAAATCCCTATGTCGCACATGCATTTCTTGTTACGCATGTGATTTCACTTATTCATGAGTTCGAATAAATATTTCGTTATACTCATTCTGATAATCTATATGATTACAAAACATTGACTTTTGATATCAAGTCAATAAATTTCTTGGAAAACTCCTTTTCTTTTCAAAGTTACTTCCCAGAATTTTCATTGTAAACCATTTCTGGTCAATACATATATTCATTGTCGGAATATGTCCAAACCAAGTTCATATTGTTTGAACTTGTTCACAATATACATTCGATTCAAAAACCCATATGATGAACTGAGATCATCATATTCAAGGTAATCTTCTTTGTTTAAATCATAGTAGACTTGTTTAAAGTCTTCAATTCCTAAACCAATCTTAATACAATTTTGTGTTAAGATAAAGGTACCTAAATTCCTATTCTAATGTACCTCCAACATTCCTTTCATATTTGATTAATCCTACGATATTCATTTATTCCTTCACTTGAAAATCCTATCTTTTAAATATCCAGATTCACTTCATTAAAACCGTCAGCTAATTCAAAAACGGTGAATTCGTTCGATCACCGTATCATTGAATTCTTTCAATCATTACAACACCTTGCGGTGTTTGTATAAATTTGTAGCCTGAGCTAATCATAATCCCTAATCATATCAATTCATACGTCTTTCGTTTGACTCATCATTCAAATAGTCTTGATATAATTATGTATCAGGACAATGATACACTAAATTCTATTGTATTTTCGGTGTATCCCTGCCATTCAAATAAATGTCACTGATTTCTGGTTTGTTAGTTAACAAATCATTTTTCATACTTCTATTCTCCTTTGAGATTGTTAGTCTTCCTCAATTGACAATCAAAGTAAGTTCTCTTCTGACATTGAATCCTATTGTTTCTAAAAGTCATTCTGAATTATATGCCTATCAAATCTCTCTTTTGATTTGTGAAACTCAGTCACCTCGATGATTGTATCATTTTCTCTAAGTTCAATTGATTCCTGAAACTAATTTGGATAATTGAATTCCAATTGTTATTTTTATGTCTTGATTCTGCTTCAAACACCTTGATATATTATTTTTACTAACTAAAAGACGTGACGTAACCCCAAGGAGATATCGTAGCCTAAATATCGAGGACGAGATTTAAAACAAGATGGGGAGGATGTAATAACCCTCAAAAACGACCCTAAACGCTCCTACATACACCCTGTATGCGATAAACGGACCCGAATAACCTATATATTAATAAAAATCAAGAAAAAAAATAAATTGGCTCGCTCGCGGGCCGAGACCCAGCTAGTTAAGATCTTCCTGGGGTGCGAGGCCCTTAACTTGGCGGACACACAATATTGGCACGTGTCCTGACACGTGTCAGACCTACGGCATGACTCAGCAACCCTAAAGCCGACTCAAGCTTCCTCGCGTGCCGTGAAGGTAGGATAAAGTTCTTCGCGGGGCGCGACCCGCCTACGATCAGCCTATAAATTGGACGTTCAACTACCATTTGTTCTCGTTCATTTTCTCTGAAGCTCTCTCAATTCTAATAGCTAAACTTATAGCCTAATACCCCCTAATAAGCGAAGCTTTGCCTTGTTGTAAGTACTATAATCCTGCTATTACCCTACACGATTGATTTAGGATTCTGTAATGCATGTCAGCTCTGCCCGACTCAGTAATTGGAATTCTGTCTCATGTGTACACCAGATTGATATAGGATTCCGTAATGCATCTTGGCTCTGCCCGACTCAATCATTGGAATTTTGTCTCGAATTGTACGGTTAATGTGATTTGGGTTATTTTACTAACACGTGTGCATTATATATATATATATATATATCTATACTACTTTAATAAGGATATGTGAAGGACAAGATGGTAATTGAACAAGGTGTTGAAAAAACACTTAATGCACAATGTACAACTGTTAAGGCACAAGAAAACACAAACCCTTTTACCCTTTACAAGGGTATACATCTGCCGTCCAAATGTTTTACTTTCTCACACGGATCAACATCGGGACCGTCCATTTGACTTCACACGGATCACCATATGCTTTCTCTCTCAATGCTCACACATCTCACAAAACAACATCAGATCTTCTTCTCTCTCTCTTCTCGGCGATCTAGGGTTTCATGAGATCTATCACCAGATCCGTTTGAATCTATCACCAGATCCGTTTCATGAGCAGATCTAGGGTTTCATGAGATCTATCACAAGCTTTATCTGGCAAGGGATCCGTTTGATGTTCTGATGTTGTTGCAATGAGTGTTATATATCTTACCATGTTCTTTTGTGATTCTTACTTTTCTGGTGAAGCGGTTGACGGATGTTCGAACGACGAAATCTGAGGTTTACGAAGGATTTTCGCATGTGTTTTGTGATGAATCGACTCAGGTTAGGTTTATCTTTAATCTTGATGTGGATTTGTTAGTAGATAGATGCGGTTATTTCAAATTAGGTTGAAAGTTTTGTGATATTTGAATTTGTATTTTTGGTGATGATAGTTAGGTTAATTTCAGATATGACATAGTGAAAGGATAAATTGTTTTTGTAGTTTTGATTTTACTTTGTTCTGTTATATTTTGATCTTTTCCTTCATTTTTGGGACTGATATGTGTCATGGTTTTGTGAAAATCTGAGGTTTACGAAGGATTTTCGCATGTGTTTTGTGATGAATCGACTCAGGTTAGGTTCTAAATGTTGATTTATCTTTAATCTTGATGTGGATTTGTTAGTAGATAGATGCGGTTATTTCAAATTATGTTGAAAGTTTTGTGATATTTGAATTTGTATTTTTGGTGATGATAGTTAGGTTAATTTCAGATATGACATAGTGAAAGGATAAATTGTTTTTGTAGTTTTGATTTTACTTTATTCTGTTATATTTTGATCTTTTCCTTCAATTTTGGGACTGATAAGTGTCATGGTTGTGTGATAATTATGATATTTAGGTCATTTAGATATGGAATAGTGAAAAGATAGATTGTTATGTATTTTTGATTTTAGTTTGTTCTGTGGGATGCTCGATGAGCAGATCTAGGGTTTCATGAGATGTATCACGAGCTTTATCTGGCAAGGGATCCACAGATTTGAACAAGGGATCCGTTTGATGTGGATTTGTTAGTAGATGCGGTTATTTCCTACATCCGATGTTTTAGTTAGGATTTACCTTTTTAATTTTTTTTATGTTTACTTGTTTGTTTATATGTCACATGCAGATTAGTAAGACAAAGGTGTTTCTAAGGGCCGGACAGATGGCAGAGTTTGATGGTTGTCGGACTAAGGTCCTAAGTTATACGACCTAGATGGCTTGGATAAGCTGAGCCTGTGAGGGTATGATGCATAAGCTGAGCCTATGAGGCTATGATGCATAAGCTGAGCCTGTCGACTCTATGATGCATAAGCTGAGCTTGTGTTCTTAATATGTCTGAACTGAAACTGTTAAGGCTATGATGCATAAGCTGAGCCTGTGAGGTTACATATGTGTTTCTTGTGCTTAAAACACTTGTACATCATGCTTTAAAGGTTGTTTAAGTTTAGTGGAAAATTACTCTTGTACATCATGCTTTAAAGCGGGGTTACATAACACAATAGACTGTGATGATGATTGTATTTTGAGGGTACATAGAAGATCCGAGTAGCATCTTGGCGGGGCAATATCCAGGTTGCATAGTTCTCACTTTGCAACCGTGTGTTGCAGCCATGGCTTTACCCGTAGTTGTGTTCATCTCTCAATTACATGTCTGAGTCTTCCAGTTGTAAAAGTATTATCACAGATTCACAGATCTAAAAGTACATGTCTGAAAGACAGATGTTGATTTATCTTTAATCTTGATGTGGATTTGTTAGTAGATGCGGTTATTTCAAATTAGGTTGAAAGTTTTGTGATATTTGAATTTGTATTTTTGGTGATGATAGTTAGGTTAATTTCAGATATGACATAGTGAAAGGATAAATTGTTTTTGTAGTTTTGATTTTACTTTATTCTGTTATATTTTGATCTTTTCCTTCATTTTTGGGACTGATAAGTGTCATGGTTTTGTGAAAATCTGAGGTTTACGAAGGATTTTCGCATGTGTTTTGTGATGAATCGACTCAGGTTAGGTTCTAAATGTTGATTTATCTTTAAGGCTATGATGCATAAGCTGAGCCTGTGAGGTTACATATGTGTTTCTTGTGCTTAAAACACTTGTACATCATGCTTTAAAGGTTGTTTAAGTTTAGTGGAAAAATACTCTTGTACATCATGCTTTAAAGCGGGGTTACATAACACAATAGACTGTGATGATGATTGTATTTTGAGGGTACATAGAAGATCCGAGTAGCATCTTGGCGGGGCAATATCCAGGTTGCATAGTTCTCACTTTGCAACCGTGTGTTGCAGCCATGGCTTTACCCGTAGTTGTGTTCATCTCTCAATTACATGTCTGAGTCTTCCAGTTGTAAAAGTATTATCACAGATTCACAGATCTAAAAGTACATGTCTGAAAGACAGCTTGCTTGCTGCAGTCTCTATAAAGTACTATACGATATATCACTTGGATGTTTCCCAAGTGTTCTATGATGCATAAGCTGAGCCTGTGAGGCTATGATGCATAATAGACTGTGATGATGATCCAGGACAAGATGGTAATTGAACATCCGTCAAGCTCTTCCTCACTGTGATGATGATCAATGGAGAAGATCTGATGTTGTTTTGTGAGATGTGTGAGCATTGAGAGACAAAGCATATGGTGATCCGTGTGAAATCAAATGGACGGTCCCGATGTTGATCCGTGTGAGAAAGTTAAACAACCTTTAAAGCATGATGTACATCATGCTTTAAAGGTTGTTTAAGTTTAGTGGAAAATTACTCTTATACATCATGCTTTAAAGCGGGGTTACATAACATAATAGACTGTGATGATGATTGTATGTTGAGGGTACATAGAAGATCCGAGTAGCATCTTGGCGGGGCAATATCCAGGTTGCATAGTTCTCACTTTGCAACCGTGTGTTGCAGCCATGGCTTTACCCGTAGTTGTGTTCATCTCTCAATTTATCCGTGTGAGAAAGTAAAACATTTGGACGGCAGATGTATACCCTTGTAAAGGGTAAAAGGGTTTGTGTTTTCTTGTGCCTTAACAGTTGTACATTGTGCATTAAGTGTTTTTTCAACACCTTGTTCAATTACCATCTTGTCCTTCACATATGTTTGACGGATGTTCGAAGGACGAAAGCTGTGGTTTACGAAGGATTTTCGCATGTGTTTTGTGATGAATCGACTCAGGTTAGGTTCTAAATGTTGATTTATCTTTAATCTTGATGTGGATTTGTTAGTAGATGCGGTTATTTCAAATTAGGTTGAAAGTTTTGTGATATTTGAATTTGTATTTTTGGTGATGATAGTTAGGTTAATTTCAGATATGACATAGTGAAAGGATAAATTGTTTTTGTAGTTTTGATTTTACTTTGTTCTGTTATATTTTGATCTTTTCCTTTAATTTTGGGACTGATAAGTGTCATGGTTTTGTGATAATTATGATATTTAGGTCATTTTTGGGGATGATAAGTGTTGTAGTTCAATGAAAATTATGATAGTTAGGTCAATTTTAGATATGGAATAGTGAAAAGATAGATTGTTATGTACTTTTGATTTTAGTTTGTTCTGTGGGATGTTTTGATATACTTTTTCATTTCCCAAGTGTTCTATGATGCATAAGCTGAGCCTGTGAGGCTATGATGCATAAGCTGAGCCTGTCGACTCTATGATGCATAAGCTGAGCCTTGTTCTTAATATGTCTGAACTGAAACTGTTAAGGCTATGATGCATAAGCTGAGCCTGTGAGGTTACATATGTGTTTCTTGTGCTTAAAACACTTGTACATCATGCTTTAAAGGTTGTTTAAGTTTAGTGGAAAATTACTCTTGTACATCATGCTTTAAAGCGGGGTTACATAACACAATAGACTGTGATGATGATTGTATTTTGAGGGTACATAGAAGATCCGAGTAGCATCTTGGCGGGGCAATATCCAGGTTGCATAGTTCTCACTTTGCAACCGTGTGTTGCAGCCATGGCTTTACCCGTAGTTGTGTTCATCTCTCAATTACATGTCTGAGTCTTTCAGTTGAGTGTAGTTGAGAGTTTGTAAAGTGTGAGTAGAGTGTAGATATCTCTGAATTATTTATAGAGACTGAAGCAAGCGTGCTGTCTTTCAAGCATGGTGTCTTTCAAACAGTGTATGGAAGAGTGTTGATATATTATAGAGACTGCAGCAAGCAAGCTGTCTTTCACACAAAATTAAAGTGTTGCTTTTTCCTGAACTGAATTTAATTAGTTATACCTTTGGTTAACGACTGTCACGATCACTATTATTACAGAACAAGCTCACTCCGATCTTCTAGCAGCCGGAGAAAGTGTATCTGCTTGGAGAGTCTCGGAATCGGCTTTAGTGACGCTGAACGCTGCTTCATTAGAATAAAGGTTTTTATATTTGCAACTTGACAAAATGTGATTTATATTAAATTTATTTTAAGTTAATAGTATACTGGTTATAACTAATATCAAATCTTTACTAATACTTGATTTCTTTTTATGATGGTTGACTTTGCGAGAACTAACGGAGCTTGTGTTCTTAATATGTCTGAACTGAAAGTGTTTGAGGCTATGATGCATAAGCTGAGTCTGTCAGGTTACATATTTGTTTCTTGTGCTTAAAACACGTGTACATCATGCTTTAAAGGTTGTTTAAGTTTAGTGGCAAATTACTCTTGTTGTGTACTCCGGATTTTGTGTTCTTAATCTGTCTGAACTGAAAGTGTTTGAGGCTGTGATGCGAAAGCTGAGCTTGTGTTCTTAATCTGTCTGAACTAAAAGTGTTGAGTCTATGATGCATAAGCTGAGCTTGTGTTCTTAATCTGTCTGAAGTAAAAGTGTTTTGAGGCTGTGATGCAAAAACTGAGCCTGTGTAATCTATCTGAACTGAAAGTGTTTGAGGCTGTGATGCAAAAACTGAGCCTGTGCAAGGTTCGCTCGGTCCAACAACTCAAGCAAATGTTTTCTTTGCATTTTAGGGGGAACATGTGTGCTTCTCTCCCAGGGCATACAAAACACAGGTTATTGGCGGCAACCCGCCATATTTAACATATAAAAAAACTTTATATGTTAAATTTGGCGGGCTTCCGCCAACAACCTGTGTCTTGTATGCCCTGTGGAGAGAAGCACCCATCTTCCCCCTAAAAAACATAGAAAACATTTGCTTGAGTTGTTGGACCGAGCGAACCTTGCATAATGCGTCAAGGGAAACTATTGGTCGAGCGAGACATTTGTTCAGGTATCCTTATTTCATGATAAAATGATTATGAATAGCTGTGCATAAACTAATCGCAAGTTTGTTTGGTATATGCAGGGTAATAGGGAACAGCAGTGTTCAGCACTGTGTCATTCTTGCTTGGTGCCATCACCTCAGTTGTCTCTGGCTTACCATCCGTGTACTTTACTAAAATTTGATCGGTGCAGTGAGCATGCGAGCGCAACAAGTGCAGCCGCAGCGGCGCGGTGAGGGCAGCCGCAACGAGCGCAGCGGCATGGCTAATAAAAAAATAAAAAAACTGCCACCTCTAAGTAGATATGTATCAGAATGTACAAATTCATATTTATTGTTTTGTTTATGCGTTTAATCGTTTGATTAACGACTCGATTGATTTGTTTGTAACCATTTGTCTGTAAACGAACTTATTTATCTTACTTTAATTTTTGTATTAAGCATCATCTATCGCGCCTTTGCTGACTGACTTTTATAGATCACTACTTTAGGGAGAATGAACAATTATCCAAATATGGAGATACTAAATCTGCTCGAGGTATGATGCTGGTTGAACTTAAGAAACTAATTGAAGGAAATCCTTTATTTTGTGACAAATTTCAGTTCCAAACCTTAGGAATTCAAGATTAAGGACTCTTACAAACCTAAGACTGTTTGGGAAATTTTTGACTATGTTTTGTACATCTTACAATATAGTAGTTAATGTTAGTTATTTGTGAATTTGTATCACAATTTGAACCAACAAAAGCCTAGGTAGTCCGTCTATTTCAGGTAACATAACTAGAATCAAACAATTTTCTTTGTTTTCTCCTGAGTCGCACAATAACCACCAAACGCCATCACGAAACCACCAATCGCCGCAAATCGCTGATTCTCGCCGCTGAAGAAGGCCTCAACCGACCATCACATTCTGCTACACTACCACCATCGTCGTCACAAGCCACATTGGAAACTACATCCCCGTAGATAGCCCTAAACTCACCAACTTAAGTGATACCACTCCCGCCGCATCGCGCGGGTAAGTGACTAGTATATATATATATATATATATATATTCACAGAAACTCAAGGAAATAATAACCAGGAGAAACAATAGGAAGCTATAATATTACCAGGAAGCCTGTACGAATACCTAAGTCTACCAATGTGAGTCCATTCTCTTTTCTCACAGTTTGTGAGCCCTTATTGCAAATGTTTTCCAAAACTATAAATATGTATCAGTTATAACTACAGTGATTAAGTCTTTGTAAGTCTTCAATTGCTGCCAGTGTTATGGGGTATGTATACAGTACTTGATAACCTTCACAATTGGGCACGGGTATCCAATGTGTGATATGACCATAGTCACAGATCCGTCGAGTGACACGTACTGACCGAGTAATTGTGTAGATATAAACATTGTAATCGCCCTTCATACTGTAATGTTATAACAACTAATGTTTTATAAATTGGAATGCACTCGCCAGTATTTCTTGCTGATAAAATGTTTTTAAAACGCGTTTCAAGTAACACAATTTGAAAGCCAATAAAAGCCACCAGGAGAGCACTGAAGGCTTAGAAAAGTAGCTATAAAAGTTACCTAAATAAAAAGGATAATTGTTTCAATAATTAGGGTCTATCCCTATAAATATATTACAAATGAAAAATCGGGTTTTGTCCTAGTTGTTTGTTATAAATGTATTATCAGCAAAACTTGGGTTTTATCCCATTTATCTCTTTTAAACATTTTGGTGTTTAGCTCTGATAAAAGTATTTCCTAACTATGGTCCTGATGAAACTTTCTACTGCTAAATTAATAAACACCGATACCATCTGACTAGTTCACGGCTCCCGCTCCCAGGGTGGGGTCAGGGGTTGTGACAAACGGCACACATCCTTCTGGTTACTACATGACTCAAGTCATTAAAATAATCGAGACTTTGGTGAGAGTTTTTGTAAAATCCAAGTAAGAATTGGAGTGGGTCGTTAAGATGCGGGTTTCACCCCTAACTTAACAACTTTGTTCTTGAAAGTGTGGTAAAACCATGAGATAGAGGTGGAGAATTTTGTCGAGATATGGATTTCACTCCTGACTCAACAAAAGATTCTCGTGTTGAGAGTAAAATACGCGTAGAGTGAGTGATTTTATTGAGTGTTCTTGGTTTTCATGCCAAATCTCGATAAGATCACTCGATTGTGTTATGCGAGTGTTTTCGAAAACGTGTATATTGTGTTAGCCTTAGGAAAGGCAAAATAGTATTCGACCTTAGGAAAGGTCATCCTTGCACGAAGCTGTAGTATGTGGTGTTCACGCAAAGATGTAGTTTTCACGAGTTCGAGCGAGAGCAACAAGAGTAGGCTCGTGCAAATCCC